>NC_030808.1:38579632-39779632 GCF_001704415.2 Capra hircus
TAATCAACCTGATTTCAGTGTTGACCATCTGGTGATGTCCATGTGCAGAGTCTTCTCATGTGTTCTTGGAAGATGGTGTTTGCTATGACCAGTGCTTTCTCTTGGCAAAACTCTATTAGCCTTTTCCCTGCTTCACTTTATCCTTCATTCTATACTTCAGGGCCAAATTTGCCTGTTACTCCAGGTGTTTCTTGACTTCCTACTTTTGTATTCCAGTCCCCTATAATGAAAAGGACATCTTTCGGGGGTGTTAGCTTTAGAAGGTCTTGTAGGTCTGCATAGAACCTTTCAACTTCAGCTTCTTCAGCATTACTGGTCGGGGCATAGACTAGGATTACTGTGATATTGAATAGTTTGCCTTGGAAATGAACAGAGATCATTCTGTTGTTTTTGATTTTGCATCCAAGTACTGCATTTCTGACTCTTTTGTTAACTATGATGTCCACTCCATTTCTTCTGAGGGATTCCTGTCCACAGTAGTTGATATAATGGTCATCTGAGTTAAATTCACCCATTCCAGTCCATCTTAGTTTGCTGATTCCTAGAATGTTGAGAGTAACTCTTGCCATCTCCTGTTTGACCACTTCCAATTTGCCTTGATTCATGGACCTAACCTTCTAGGTTGTTATGCAATATTGCTCTTTACAGCATCAGACCTTGCTTCTATAACGAGTCTCATCCACTACTGTTGATTTTGCTTTGGCCCCATTGGCACCCCACTCCAGTACTCTTGCCTGGAAAATGCCATGGACGGAGGAACCTGGTGGGCTGCAGTCCATGGGGTCACTAAGAGTCGGACACGACTGAGCGACTTCACTTTCTCTTTTCGCTTTCATGCATTGGAGAAGGAAATGGCAACCCACTCCAGTGTTCTTGCCTGGAGAATCCCAGGGACTGGGGAGCCTGGTGGGCTGCCATCTATGTGGTCGCACAGAGTCGGGCACGACTGAAGCGACTTAGCAGCAGCAGCAGCAGCATCCCCTCATTATTTCTGGAGTTATTTCTCCACTGATCACCACTAGCATATTGGGCACCTACCTACCTACCTATGGAGTTCATCTTTCAGTGTCTTATCTTTTTGCCTTTTCATACTATTAATGGCATTCTCAAGGCAAGAATACTGAAGTGGTTTGCCTTTTCCCTTCTCCATTGGACCACATTTGGATACTATAGGTAGCGAGTAATTGAATCTTGCTGCTTTATAATCTAACTTGATAATTTTTATCTTTAAACTAAAGTCTTTAGAGTATTTACATTTAATATGAATATTCATATGGTTGTGTTTAAATCTAATATCTATTTGATTTACATTTGTGTAATCAATTTTTTTTCCCTATTTAGAGTCATTTTTATTAATAGAGTGTCCTTATTTTTTAAAGTTATATATCTGTGGAGTAATTACAATTTCCATATGCTCTATATTCATTTTGGTCTATTATTAATTTCTCTTAAGACTTGTTTGGCCCATGGCTTATTTTAAGTTATTCTGTTTAACTCCAAGTATTTTGTGATTTTTCAGCTATTTCTCTGCTATTGATTTCTAGTTTAATTCCACTGTGCTCTGAGAACATACTTTGTAAGATTTCTATCCTTTCAAATTGATTCAGGTGTGTTTTATGGCCCAGATTGTGGTCTATCTTGGTAAATGTTCCATGTGAGCTTGAAAAGATTGTGCATCCTACTGTTGTTGGATAAAGCAGTCTATAAATGTCAATTAGGTTCAGGTGACTAATGGTGTTGTTCAGTTCAGATATAGTCTCACTGGTTTTCTGTGTGCTGGATCTACCTGTTATATTATGAGAAGTGTTGAAACTTGCAACTCTAATATTGGATTTGTTTATTTCTCCTTGTGAATCTCTTTGTTTTTGTCTCATATATTTTAGTATGCTGGCCTTTGGGGCATATATCCTAGTGATTGTTATGTCTTACTACAGAATTGACACTTCTATAATTACATAATATACCTCTTTTTTTCCTGAAAGTTTCCATTGTTCTCATATGCTGGTTGAAATTAATATAGCTAGTTTAGATTTATTTTGTTTAGTGTTTACATAAAATGTTTTCCCCTATTTCTTTAATCTTAATCTATGAGTGTTTTATATATAAACTAGATTTATATATAAACTAAGATTCTTCAGGATTATATATTTCTTTCCACTCTGAAAGGCTCTGTTTATAGTTGGTATATTTAAAACATTCACATTTAAAGTAATTATTGACAAAGTTGGATTAACATCTGCCTTATAATTTCAGTATGTTTTACTTGTTGACAACTGATCAAGACCATCCCCCCCCAAAAAAATAAATAAATAAAAGGCAAAAAGGCAAAATAGTTGTCTAAGGAGGCCCTACAAACAGCTGAAAAAAGAGGACATGCAAAAGGCAAAGGAGAATGGGAAAGACATATCTATTTGAATGCAAAGTTTCAAAGAATATCAAGGAGAGATAAGAAAGGCTTCCTCAGTGATAAATGCAAAGAAATAGACAAAAAGAATAGAATAGGAAAGACTAGAGATCTCTTCAAGAAAATTAGAGATACCAAGGGAATATTCCATGCAAAGATGGGCACAATTAAGGACAGAAATGGTATGGACCTAAGAGAAGAAGATATTAAAAGAGGTGGCAAGAATATGCAGAAGAACTTTACAAAAAAGATCTTCACGACCCAGATAACCACAATGGTATGATCACTCACCTAGAGTCTGCCATCCTGGAAGATGAAGTCAAGTGGGCCTTAGGAAGCATCATTATAAACAAAACTAGTGGAGGTGATGAAATTCCAGCTAAGCTATTTCAAATCCTAAAAGATGATGCTGTCAAAGTGCTGCACTCAATATGCCAGCAAATCTGGAAAACACAGCAGTGGTCACTGGATTGGAAAAGCTCAGTTTTCATTCCAATCCCAAACAAAGGCAATGCCAAACCATGTTCAAACTACCACACAATTGCACTCATCTCAAGGGCTAACAAAGTAATGGTACAGTTCTCCAAGCCAGGCTTCAACAGTACATGAACTAAGAACTTCCAGATGTTCAAGCTGGATTTAGAAAGGCAGAGGAATAAGGGATCAAATTGCCAACATCCGTTTGATCATCAAAAAAGCAAGAAGGTGTCAGAAATATACCTAATTCTGCTTTATTGACTGTGCCAAAGCCTTTGACTGTGGTGATCACAACAAACCGTGAAAAGTTCTGAAAGAGATGAGAATACCAGACCACCTGACCTGCTCCTGAGAAATCTGTATGCAGGTCAAGAAGCAACAATTAGAACTGGACATAGAACTGGTTCCAAATCAGGAAAGGAGTGTGTACAGGATACGTATTGTCACTCTGCTTATTTAACTTATATGCAGAGTACATCATGAGAAATGCTGGACTGGATGAAGCACAAGCTGGAATCAAGATTGCAGGGAGAAATATCAATAACCTTAGATATGCACATGACTCCACCCTTATGGTAGAACGTGAAAAACTAAAGAGCCTCTTGAAAGTGAAAGAGGAGAGTGAAAAAGTTGGTTTAAAACTCAAAATTCAGAAAACTAAGATCATGGCATCTGGTCCAATCGTTCATGGCAAATAGACGGGGAAACAATGGAAACAGTGACGGCCTTTATTTTGGGGGGCTCCTAAATCACATCAGAATGTGACTACAGCCATGAAATTAAACAAACAAACAAACAAACAAACAAACAAACAATTATTGATCCTTGGAAGAAAAGCTATGATCAACTTAGAGAGCATGTTAAAATCAGAGACATTACTTTGCCAACACAGATCGGTCTAGTCAAAGCTATAGGTTTTCCAGTAGTCATGTATGGATGTAAGAGTTAGACTATAATGACAGTTGAGCATGGAAGCATTGATGTTTTTGAACTGTCATGTTGAAGAAGACTCTTGAGAGTCTCTTGGACTGCAAGGAGATCAAACCAGTCTATCCTAAAGGAAATCAGTCCTGAATATTCATGGAAGGACTCATGATGAAGCTGAAACTCTAATACTTTGGCCACCTGATGTGAAGAGCTGACTCACCAGAAAAGACCTGATGTTGGAAAAGATTGAATGTTGGAGGAGAAGCAGACGAAAGAGGATGAGATGGTTGGATGGCACAGAGTTGGTGTTGGACAGGGAAGCCTGGTGTGCTGCAGTTCTTGGGGTTGCAAAGCGTCAGACACGACTGAGTGACTGAACTGAACTGAACTTGTTCATTGTTCCCATTTTATCCCCCCATTACTTTCTGCCTTTTCTGGTTTTAATTGAACATTTTATATAGTTCCGTTTTATCTCTTCTCTTAGCATATCAATTATAATTATTAAATTTTTTGTTTAGTGGTTGCTCTTGAGTATTGAAAGTACATTTAGTAGTTATCGAATTCTCTCTCAAATAGTCCTATGCTACCTCACCCATAATCCATGTACCTTATAAAATAATGTTTTAACATTATACTCATTTTGATTAATGTATTATATAATCACAAAATACATTGTTGCCGTTACTATTTTGAACAGGTATCTATTATATCAGTAAAGAATAAGAAAAAAATATTAAATAAATATTAAATAAATAAATATTACATATCTTTATTCCTATTCCCACAATCTTGCTTTTTTAGATAAAGTCTGTTTCTGAAATATCATTTTCTTCTTGAAAAACTTAAACATTTCTTATAAGTCAGATCATAAGGGATTTGACTTAGGTCTTATCTGAATGGTCTAGTGGTTTTCCCCACTTTCTTCAATTTAAGTCTGAATTTGGCAATAAGGAGTTCATGATCTGAGCCACAGACAGCTCCTGGTCTTGTATTTGCTGACTGTATAGAACTTCTCCATCTTTGGCTTCAAAGAAAATAATCAATGTGATTTCAGTATTGACCATCTGGTGATGTCCATGTGCAGAGTCTTCTCATGTGTTCTTGGAAGATGGTGTTTGCTATGACCAGTGCTTTCTCTTGGCAAAACTCTATTAGCCTTTTCCCTGCTTCACTTTATCCTTCATTCTGTACTCAAGGCCAAATTTGCCTGTTATTCCAGGTGTTTCTTGATTTCCTATTTTTGCATCCCAGTCCCCTGTAATGAAAAGAACATCTTTCGGGGGTGTTAGTTTTAGAGGATCTTGTAGGTCTTCATAGAACCTTTCAACTTCAGCTTCTTCAGCATTACTGGTTGGGACATAGGCTTGGATTACTGTGATATTGAATGGTTTTCTTTGGAAATGAACAGAGATCATTCTGTGGTTTTTGAGATTGCATCTAAGTACTGCATTTCCGACTCTTTTGTTGACTATGATGGCTACTCCATTTCTTCCAAGGATTCCTGTCCACAGTAGTTGATATAATGGTCATCTGAGTTAAATTCACCCATTCCAGTCCATCTTAGTTTGCTGATTCCTAGAATGTCGACATTCACTCTTGCCATCTCCTGTTTGACCACTTCCAATTTGCCTTGATTCATGGACCTAACATTCCAGGTTGCTATGCAATACTGCTCTTTACAGCATCGGACCTTGCTTCTATAACCAGTCTCATCTACAACTGGGTGTTGTTTTTGCTTTGTTGTTCATACCTTCATTATTTCCAGAGTTATTTCTCCACTGATCTCCAATAGCATACTGGGCACCTATTAACCTGGTAGTTCACCTTTCAGTGTCTTATCTTTTTGCCTTTTCATACTGTTCATGGCGTTCTCAACGCAAGAATACTGAAGTAGTTTGCCATTCCCTTCTCTAGTGGACCACATCCTGTCAGACGTTTCCACCATGACCCATCCATCTTAGGTGGTCCCAGATGGCATGAATCAGTTTCATTGAGTTAGACAAGGCTGTGGTTCATGTAACCAGACTGACTAGTTTTCTGTGATTATGGTTTCAGTCTGTCTGCCTTCTGAATCCCTCTCTCAGTGCCTACCATCTTACATTTGTTTCTCTTACCTTAGATGTGGGGTAGCTCTTTATGGCTGCTCCAGCAAAGCACATCTGCTGATCCTTATGCCTTAGATTTAAGGGGCTAGATCTGATAGACAGAGGGCCTGATGAACTTTGCCTGGAGGTTCATGATATTGTACAGGAGACACGGAGCAAGACAGTACCCAAGAAAATAAAATGCAAATAAGCAAAATGGCTGTCTGAGGAGGCCTTATAAACAGCTGTGAAAAGAAGAGAAGTGAAAAGAAAAGGAGAAAAGGAAAGATATACTCATTTGAATGCAGAGTTCCAAAGAACAGCAAGGAGAAATAAGTAAGCATTCTTCAGTGATCAAAGCAAAGAAATAGAGGAAACCAATAGAATGGGAAAGACTACAGACCTCTTCAAGAAAATTAGGGATACCAAGGTAGCATTTCATGCAAAGATGAATAAAGGACCAAATAAAGGACCAAATGGGCTCAATAAAGGACCAAAATGGTATGCACCTAAAAGAAGAAGAAGATATTAAGAAGAGGTGGCAAGAATATACAGTAAAACTATACCAAAAAGATCTTCACAACCCAGATAATCATGATGGTGTGATCACTCACCTAGAGCTAGACATCCTGGAATGTAAAGCCAAGTGGGCCTTAGGAAGTTTCACTATGAACAAAGCCAGTAGAGGTGATGGAATTACAGTTGAGCTTTTTCAGATCCTAAAAGATGATGTTTTGAAAGTGCTGCACTCAATATGTCAGCAAATTTGGAAAACTCAGCAGTGGCCACAGGACCAGAAAAGGTCAGTTTTCATTCCAACCCCAAAGAAAGGCAATGCCAAAGACTGCTCAAATTTCCATACAGTTGCACTCATCTCACACACTAGAAAAGTAATGCTCAAAATCTCCAAGCCAAGCTTCAGTAGATGTGAACCATAAACTTCCAGATGTTCAAGCTGGTTTAGAAAAGGCAGAGGGATCAGAAATCAAATTGCCCACATCTGCTAGATCATTGAAAAAGCAAGAGAGTTCTAGAAAAACATTTACTTCTGCTTTATTGACTGTGCCAAAGCTTTTGACTGTGTGGGTCACAATAAATTGTGGAAAATTCTGAAAGAGATGGACATACCAGACCACCTGACCTGCCTTTTGAGAAACCTGTATGCAAGTCAGGAAGCAACAGTTAGAACTGGACATGGAACAACAGACTGGTTCCAAATAGGAAGATGAGCATCTCAAGGCTGTATATTGTCATTCTGCTAATTTAACTTACATGCAGAGTACATCATGAGAAATGCTGGGCTGGATGAAGCACAAGCAGGAATCAAGATTGCTGGGAGAAATATCAATAACCTCAGATATGCAGATGACATCACCCTTATGGCAGAAAACAAAGAAGAACTAGACAGCCTCTTGATGAAAGTTAGAGAGTGAAAAAGTTGGCTTAAAGCTCAACATTCAGAAAATGAAGATCATGGCATCAGGTCCCATCACTTCATGGAAATAGATAGGAAAACTGGAAATAGTGTCTGACTTTATTTTGGGGGGCTCCAAAATCACTGCAGATGGTTACTGCAGCCATGAAATTAAAAGACACTTACTCCTTGGAAGGAAAATTATGACCAACCTAGATAGCCTATTAAAGAGCAGAGAGATTACTTTGTCAACAAAGGTCCGTCTAGTCAAGGCTATGGTTTTTCCAGTGGTCATGTATGGATGTGAGAGTTGGCGAATAAAGAATGTTGAGCACCAAAGAATTGATTCTTTTGAAATGTGGCGTTGAAGAAGACTTGAGAGTCCTTTGGCCTGCAGGGAGATGCAACCACTGCGTCCCAAAAGAAATCACTTCTGAATATTTACTGGATAGACTGATGTTGTAGCGGAAACTCCAATACTTTGGCCACTTGATAGGTAGAGCAGACTCACTTAAAGTGACCCTGATGCTGGGAAAGTTGAAGGCAGGAGGAGAAGGGGACGACAAAGGATGAAATGGTTGGATGGCATCACTGACTCAACGGAAATGAGTTTGAGTAAACTCTGGGAGTTGGTGACGGACAGGGAGGCCAGGCGTGCTGCAGTCATGGTGTCGCAGTCATGGTGTCACAGTCAGCCATGAATGAGCATCTGAACTCTTAGCGTATTCCAAGCAATTTTTTTTTTTCTCTAAACTAAAGAATTTTCTCTGACTATTCAATGTGAAAACCTAGCGGGGTGCCTGGATATAAATGGGTGGGGAGCTCCTCTAAAAGTAGAGACCCTAGAGGTTTTTCACTCTTACTGTAGTACATACATTACCTCTATTAATTCATCAAAATTACTATTTAACTCTTTCTTCTATCTCATCTCTCTTCTATCTCATCATCTCTCTGTATTCTATTTCCATTTTACACATATTTACAGGTAAGATAAGTTCCAAAATACATTTTTTTTTTTGGCTTTTACTCACATTTGAAGCGATTTAAATTTAAAGAAATATAGGGCCTTTTATTTACTTGTATGTGAAGTCGCTCAGTCATGTCTGACTCTTTGAGACCTTAGGTACTGTAACCCACCAGGCTCCTCCGTCCATGGGATTTTCAAGGCAAGAATACTGGAGTGGGGTGCCATTTCTTTCTCCAGGTGATCTTCCCAACCCAGGGATATAACCTGAGTCTCCTGTATTGTGGGAAGACTCTTTACTCTCTGAGCCATAGCTCCCAAAGCATCATTCACTTGTATAAACACATACATTTTTTTTGTTTTTGATTCCTTCGTGTAGATTTAGAATTGCATCCAGTACACTTTTTATACCTAAATATTTTCCTTTATTTATTAATTTTTTGAAGTATAGATCCCTCAGTGATTAATTCCTTCAGCTTCTTTTTATGTCTGAAAAGGGCTATTTTCATGTATACATTAAAAAAGTCTTTGATTTATTTAGTATTTCCTTTTTCTTTTTATATTTGAAGCTGTTGCTCCAGTGTCTTGTTATTTGCATTGTTTCTCATAAAAAATTTGCTGACTTTGTTGTCTTTCTTCTTCTGTATATAATGTGGCTTTTCTCCAGTTGCTTTTGAGAGCATCTCTTTATTTCTCACTTCTTGCATTGTGTGTATGACATACCGACATGGAGCTTTCCTCATGTTTATTGAATTTAATTTTTGTTAATCTTAAATCTGGGGGTTGATCAAATCTAAAAAAAAATTGGTCTTTATTTTTGAAATATATTCTATCATCTCCACTCTCTCCTCTTAAATCAACTCTATTTACCTTTATATTCATAGAACTTTCCCCATAGATTGATTATGCTTTTTTCATTGATTTATAGTATTCAGTTATAGACTTGAAGAGACACTAGAAATTTGGGGCTCTGACTCTTGCAACTTTATTGCACTGCAGACACCTCTTTGCTCACATGCTCAGCAGATCAGTCATGTCCGATTTGTTGTGAGATGGTGGACTCTAGCCTTCCAGACTCTTCCTCCTCTGTCCATGGAATTTTTCAGGCAAGAATACTGGGGTGGGTTGCTATTTCCTAGTCTAGGGTTTCTTCCCAACCCAGGGATCGAACCCGTGTCTCCTGTGTTTCCTGCATTGGCAGCTGGATTCTCTCTACCTTAGCCTAAAAAAGTCAAGCTATTTATCACTTACTGAGACTCAACTCTGTCTCCTCAACTCAGAGAAAATGCTTGGCTCCATTGAGTTTCTGTGTACCTACTCTGACCTGACAACTTTCGGCAGTAAGCTGGGGAAATAGTATGACTAGCTTATGATTTGTATATATAATTTTTTCTGTTAGGGGTCATTGTCAATGATCACTGCTTTCCAATGTCTGAGAACAATTATTTATACAGTTTGTTAACTCTTTAGTTGTTTATTATAGAAATAAGTTTGTTACTCCATCCTAGTGGAAAACAGAAGAGCATAAGTTTCTGTACCTTTCAGCACACTAGAAATCTGTGTGTATGTTTATAACATTATTTGATCATCACATATGGGCTCTCAGGCGCCTCTAGCAGTAAAAAAAATATAACCCTCCTGCCAATGCAGGAAACATGAGAGATATAGGTTCAATCCCTGGATTTGGAAGATCCCTTGGAGAAGGAAATGACCACCCACTCTGATATTCTTGTCTGGAGAATTCCATGGACAGAGGAGCCATGTGGGTTACAGTCCATGGGGTCCCAAAGAGTTGGACATGATTGGGGGACTAACTGACCATGTTAAAATCACTTCCCCAAAGATATTGTTTGTTGTATATTTTGCCTAATAAATCATATTTGATCCTACATATTTTCCTTTTATATGTTGATTTCTGTAAGTCCTTCTCTTTGAAGATATTTAATATATATTATATTAACCTGGTCTTTTTCATCAATAATGTAGTCTCTTTTGTATTATTTATACTAGCTGATGCTCATGCATGATTTTACATGTGTAATACTTTCTGCAAAATTAATATTTTTCTTTCTATGATTACTCTGATTTTATTTATTTATTTGTTTATTTACATACCCTGACACTCTACACAAGCAAAACTGAGAAAGTTCTGATTCTCTTTTCTAGTTTAATTCTTTTTTGGTAATTTTGGTTAGATGGTATAATTTTATTCTGAATCCACTAGAAGAAAATTCACTTCTTTATATAAAGTACTGCTGAAATCACATAATGCATTCTATGTAAAAATTATTTAAAATTCCCTGGCAGTACTACTTAATTAACATTTAGTCATCAAATAGTAGTGATTTATATTATTACAACATTCACCGATTTAATGAAACTCTGAAGAATTCTCACATCAGATACTAAGTGATTTAAATTCTGAAATACAGAAGGATATATAGCTCTTAAAAGGATTTAACCAAGTACTGAACTTGATATTTGACTCCAAACTCCTATTCTTTACTATCTCCTATCTACTTACCTACCTAGCTATATATCTATGCATCTATGTATATTTCATTTAGAGATGCTTTATCTCTCTATTCATGTACCACATTTGATTATACTCTCTATTCTTAATTAAATGAGTATTTTTATAAGCACCTGCAACAAATCTGTGTTCCCTGATGAATGTTACCATAATGAATAAATGATTATTAAAGACCCTTTTCATGGCATTTTCCAAGTACCTTGAGAGTGATACTATTCAAAGAAAACAAGTCTCACTATTTGTCTCTGTTATAACAATAATTTTACTAATTTATTTCTGCATTTATGAATCTCAAATTTATTGTATTTTCAAACTTTGTCTTTAAATGTGCCTTACATCTTTTTTTCTAATTTACACTTTTATATCCAACATAAACATGAAACAAGAATGTATAAGTAAAACTCTCATGCAAAATAAATGTGATGTGATAAAAACATGCTTGTCAAAAATTAAATCACTTGTTTCAAGTTCTACCCAATTAGTCCTCACCTTCTTGTGCTTAAGAGCACTTAAGTTAATCCAGTACAAGTATAGCTTGGCATAAAATTCTCCTCATACTTTACTCTTCCTGATTAATCTTGCACTGCTCCTAGCAAACACCCTGAAAACTAATTCTTCTGGAGTATTCACCATTTCCTAAACACATCATGCTCTTTTAATTCTTCAGACCTTTGCAAAAACTTTCTTTCAACTGGCCTACCTATTTTCTCATATCTCAAAGTTATTTTTCACATCCATATCAAAAATTACTATGTGTCACCTTGTAACACACTCTATGTGAACCATACACAGTCATTAACTAGAAACAGAATTGAACCAGGATTGGGGATCTCTAATGTACTGTGGAATATTTTCAGTTAGAAAAATGTGAAAGCACCAACACATTCACAGGAAAGAATTTAATGCTTGCAAATCCATGATTAAAGTACTTGAGACCCTCTTGTATAGTTTCTCCAGCTCTTCAACTTATAGGTCAAACCACAGCGAAATGGAAGCCTTGTTCCTCAAAGTATTCTCTAAGAGTACGTGTTTGATTAATCATGAAGCTACTGGAAATGAATGCGCAGGAAAATAAGTGAATAATTTCAGTCTGAAAATTTATTTACCTTTAGTTTATGTATAGCCTGATGGAAGTAGACAGTTCATATAATAAGTTCCTAGCATAAGAAAACCTAAGATATAATCATGTTATTATTTGATTTAAGCTTTGCTCTTTTTATTTGGTTATTTGTTCAATCCAGTTATTCATTTGACATTTATTTGAACATCTACTATGTTCGATGTACTTTATTCACAGTTCATGAAATATTTGCTTAAAATGAACCCTATTTTCAAGGAGCTATATTCTAGTGAGTGAGGCAGACTAAGCAATGAACAAAATTTGTACATAAATTTTTCAACATGTAAAGGGAAGATAAGTGCTATGGAAAAATAGAATGGTAAAATAATTTAGAAATGTCAGGAGGGAATAACAGGTTGTAATTTTAAATATAAGGGTTGAGAAAGTTTTCATTTAGATAGGACAGAGATGTGGCTTTGTCTCAGTAAATCGAGTTCCAGACAGGGGGAAAGGTAAGTGAAAATGTCCTAAGGCAAAATTAGTGTTCCACAACTTCTAGAAAAGAAAAGGAAGGCAGTTAAGCAGGCCAGAAGCCAGCAAGAGAACTAGAGAAGGGAGGCATGCAGTCAGAGAGAAAAATTAGATCATACTGTACATTAAAGATTTGGTCTTTGGAGTACTGCTTTGGACAAGGTTGTATGTATATCTAAATTTGGTTGCTCTTTGAAGTATTTGAACTTACATGCAGCATATTGTTTTATATTTTGAAGGTGAAAACTTACACAGTTGAACATATTTTGCCAACTATTCTTTTTTATATATATTCTATTTATATAAAAGCATAAAACTAGAACTGTTTAAAGCACATATTAGATAGTATGCATAATTCTGTAATTTTAAATTCTTTAATATACGCATACTATTTATCTACTCCTTCACCTAGAATTACCCACTAGAATCTAATAACAAGCAATTAATTTACATATTCATAAAATAACTACCACTATTTGTAAGTCCTACCAAAAACTGTACTGCTTTAATACTTTCCCAAAGCTGTTAACACAGCTACTAATTAGACCGTTGGAGGGCTCTTTGATGTGCAGAAAGATAAAAAAGAGAATTTCTTGAAGATATATTCCATTTTTCTATTTATCGTTCATATAGTTTCAATTAAAAATATTATAGTTAAATTGGTATTCCAATTATGGAAGTTTCATATTGTAATAAAGAAGCATATTAAGAAAAATCATATTAAAAAAGTGACACTTCAACATAAATAGGGAAGTGGATAATGGGGCATTTTGATGTGCTGTATGAAAAATATGTAGTGACAGTGTAAAAGGTTTACTGACCTTTAAATATAATTTATAATGTGAACATATATGAACCTTTGTAAAATAGTCAGAAATATTTGATACCACTATTGAGACATCCCAATATTTTGTACAAATTAAAATACTCTTCTCAGAATTATTTCTATTTCTTTCACTTAAAGAATTTTTCCCATGACTCACTTCAGTTTCATGATATACTACAAGCTTGACATTCTGTTGGCTTTCAAATGACATTATCTTAAGGCTTAAAATTAGCTTACTGTCAATCTGTTAGCAGGATGCTTTGGAGATATCACTGGAGCCAGAAATGCACCAGGGAAGCACTGACTGTTATTACCTCCAACATAGACATTAGTCAAAACTAAGGAATGTCAACCTTTTGTCATCAATCAACATATCAATTTTAAGCTCTCCAAGTATGATAATAAATCACTAATGCCAAAATACATCCAGATGAGTTTTATTCTTATTATTAAAATAAGAGAAAAAGGATTTCATTTATCCTGGTTTTATTATAGTTTTAGGTAGTATCTGTATGCAGTAGAAGCATAGAGCTGACCAAGCACTCCAGTGCTGTGAATTGTTTTGATTCTAGATTTATGACTTTGAGACTCAGTTTTGTCTGTTAGCTCTCAAGGCTACACAAGTCACAAATCCTGATCTGTCTGCTCCTTCACGTCTTCATTGATTAAACAAATAATATTTTTTTGAAAAACATGTACTGAATTCTAAATAAATGAAACATTATGCCTATTTCCTAGTGTTTAATAGTGAAATATAAAGATACAATTTTATAAACCAATAACTTAAAATTATTAAAGAGCAATTTGGAAACACGGAGATCTTTACCTCTATGTTCATGCTGTGAATTGTAAATGACATATTCATGATAATATTAACAATTAGAGCATCAGTTGGCTAGCTAATCAATAAATGTTAACAGATTATCATATTTTTCTTGCACTACCTTCAGCTAATATCTTTAACAAACTCATAAAACAGAGCATTCCAGCAATGAGCTTAGCAAAATATTGCCTAATGGAAAACATCAGTCTATTGTTGGTACATATGTCTTTGCTTTGTCTTGTTCAGGCACTATATTATGTCCAACACTTTCGTGACGCTGTGGACAATAGCCCACAGGCTCCTCTGTCCATGACCTGCTTATTGGCTAAAAAGTAAAAATGGCCACACAATCACATTGTTCTCCAGAAGCCGACACTGATATGATTCATGTGAAAATGATTTATTTAAGAATTACCTCTGTAAATGGTAGAAAGTGGGGCCTCAGAAAGAGAAGGAAGCCATAGTACCATGAAATTAACTTGTACTCACTATTTCAGGGAAGCAAGCAGCTAGGGACTCTGGGGACCATAGAGATCTTACTTAGGGTGGTCCCCATCAGGGGGTAAAAGCAACAGTACATTAATTCTTCCTCACCCTCCAGTCATTATTTAAGAGCTAAAGTAAAGATGCAAAGGGTGTTACTGTTCAGGAATTTCCACTTTTGCAGTCCATAGGAAAAATAGGTCCCAGTACCCTGAGGAAAGTGTGCCAGTGTAAACACAAAGGTTGGTGACTGAAGAGGATGAGAGAGCAATGCTAGTATCTGCTGGAGTATTCTCTAAATTTTAAAGTTTTATCTTTAGTTTTTAGAAATGTTGATATTTTGTTAACATTACAAATATATATATTTTAAGTATGTTACATAATGTTATTAGGGAATAGTATTAATAAGTATTAGAAAAACTCAAAATTCAGAGAAATACAAAAACTTCCCACCCATAGAAGAACCACATATTAGTCAAGGATATTATTTGTCCATTATTTTATTTTCAAATAAATCATAAATTACTGACATACATATTTACAACTCTAAAACTTTGAGTGTTTGTATGAAAGTAACTTCAAGTCTGTCATGAAATTATTTTATTAATTTCCTTGGAAAAAAAAAGGTTGGACATGGAAATTCTATAGGTGACATCCCATTTAATGGTGAAACAAACTTTTTTGCTTAGGTTTGGAAAGTAAGAAAAGTAAGAAAAGATGTCGTCTCATTTATTTTATTCTACTATTTATAATAGAATTCTTATCATGCAAAATAAGGCAAGAAAAAAATCATAAGTCCAGAATTGAAAAAACAAAAGCATCCATTTTGGGATGGCAAGATTATAAACATGGGAAAATCCAAGTGATATGGAAAACAAATTATCAGAATTATGAAGTAAATTTAGCAAGGTCACAGGGCAGAGCATCAATATTAAAAAAACAAATGAATTTATACATTTCAACATTGGTGAATTCTTAAAAACTGTATTTACAAAAACATAAAGACAGAAACAATTTAAAGAGCAAGAACTTTACACTAAAAATTCAAAATTGAAAAAGGAGCTGCCTTTGCTATCATCTCTTGCATATGCAGAATGCTTTGGGTCTATCACAAGGACACATTTTCCCTGCAAAATGAAAATTGTGCATCAGGCAATGATCATTTTCTTCATCTTGCTGAGTAGTAGATAAAATTAGAGGGGCTACAGCATCCTCCCAAGGTAGCCCTGCTTGTAACTGGTACAACTAGGATGATAATCATGTCTGTTTTGAGTCTCTTTAGTCTCTTCCTTATAAAAGTAAGGAACCTGTACATGTCCCATCCTAATATTCTACAGACTTCTACTCCTTTCCTACTCTCATCCTCAGTGCCAGTCACTTCTCCACCTTTGGGATTTCATTTAATGATAGAGTTCAATCCCACCTCCTCCAAAAAAATGACTGTCAGAGATTTTAAAGAAAATATTTTAAAATAAGTGATAACATGTTTTGAATGAAAATTTTAAATTTATAAAAAAGCTATTGTATAATTTAAGGAAACTCCAGTCAACCATTCGGTATGCTCAAAAAACATTTAAAGTATTCAATAAACTGACAATATTAAATACTAAAGTGATATCTGATAATATTAACTACTAAAGTGATTCTGCATGCCAATGTCCTTAATGTGACTTCCCTGGTGGCTCAGACGGTAAAGCGTCTGTCTACAATGTGGGAGACCTGGGTTCAATCCCTGGGTCGGGAAGATCCCCTGAAGAAGGAAATGGCAACCCACTCCAGTATTCTTGCCTGGAAAATCCCATGGATGGAGGAGCCTGGTTGGTTACTGTCCATGGGATTGCAAAGAGTTGGACACTACTGAGCGACTTTATTATCTATGTTCTTAATAACTCAATCTTTTATTACAGAATTTCAAAAAAACTTTTTCTTTCACAAAGATGAAGTCAGTTTTTAAATTTCATTTTGCCAAAAGACATAACTGTTGACAAATGACAAATTGAAATACATAGTACTGATTTTCCAGATTCTGATTGTACAAGTGTGATATTCTAACATTGGGTTTTCACCTTTTTTTTTTAAGAGGTTATACGTAATCTAAATCACCAATAATTTTAGTTCTTCATGTTGATGTAGGAAGTTGTTAGAACATACCTGATATACACAGATTAACTTTTAGTATGTAGGATATTAGAGATAAGCAAATACAGGAGCATTCTATTTTTAAGACTCATTCCTTTCAAATCTTCTGTAATAGGTTACTTTCCTGCATCCAATCAGTCATCCACTCTGTTGTGCTAGCAGTGAGGTTAGCATCTGTGCGTCTCTTTCTCTCATACTAAGATTCACTTCCTGCTTAATCTTCATATCGCCTCTTTGTCATTGCTTTCCATATCATCCCAGAGTAACCTAATTTATTTTTCATTCTAAAGTCAGGAATATATACAGAGAGTAATATCTTGGGGCCTGAACTCCTCTTTATTTCCCTCAAAGACACTTGCGTTTTAATTTGTGGAGTAAAAGGGGGCCTTACAAAACAAGTTATAGTTTAGATTGTGAATCCAGACTCACTTCAAACAAATATACTTATCTAAATTTACTTCATATTCAAGACACAACCTAAATTTTCACAGTTTTAACCTCTTTATAGAGGTGTAATTGACTTACACTTATCGCACATATTGAAAGTACACAGTTTGATGTGTTTTGACTTATCTACGCCTTAAACCATCGGCACAATCAAGATAATGAACATGGCAACAATCCAAAACACATCCTTGTTGCTTTTTAAAATTCATCCTTCCAGTTATGCCTACTCCTACATCCCTGGTGGCTCAGACATTAAAGCGTCTGCCTACAATGCAGGAGACCTGGCTTCAATCCCTGGGTCAGGAAGATCTTCTGGAGAAGGCAATGGCAATCTGCTCCAGTATTCTTGCCTGGAAAATCCCATGGACAGAGGAGCCTGGTAGGCTACAGTCCGTGGGGTCACAAAGAGTTGGACACGACTGAGCGACTTCACTCACTCACTCACCCACATCCCAAGAAAACAACTGATTCCCTTGATGATACTGTAGATTAGTTTGTATCTTACAGAAATTCATACAAATGGAATAATAGAGGTTATACTACTTTTTGGTTGGTTTTATTCACTTGGCATGATTATTTGGAAATTCATCCATGCTACTGTGTATGTCCATAGTTCTTTCCATGCTTTCTGAGTACTAGTCTATGGAATAGCTCCACCAAAATTTATAAACATACTGGAATATTTCCACTTTAGGTCTATTTCAAATAAAGACACAATGAACCTTAGTGTACGATCTTTTTATAAATATATGCTTGCGTTTCTCTTGGATAGATATCTACAAGTTGAAGATGAGAAAAAGAGTAAGAGTATAATTTATTTTTTATAAATACTTTATGCATTTAGAGCAGTATTAGGCTCACCATAAACTATAGGGGAAAATATAGACATTTTTTCTTATAAATTATGCCCCCACACATGCATAGTCTTCTCTATTGTCAACATCCAAACCAGAGCGGTACAGTTATTACAATGGTTGAACCTGCATGGACACATCATGATTACCCAAAGTCTATAGTGGACATTAATTTTCACTTAGTATTGCAGAGTTGATGGATTTGGACACATCATGATGACATATATCCATCAGTATGGTGTAATACAGAATATTTTCAATATTCTAAAAATCTGTGCTGCGCCTAGTCACCCATCTTTACCTCTACTAAGCCTAGCAGCCACTGATTTTTAAAAAAAAAATTGTCTTCAAATTTTATGCCTTTTCCAAACAGTGGTATAGTTGGGATCAGACAGTATGCAGCCTTTTCAGATTGGCTTTTCTCACACAGTAATAGGCATTTACGTTTTCTCTAAGTCTTTTCATGGCTTGGTCACTCACTTCTTTTTACCACTGAATAATATTCCATTGTCTGAATATATCCCAGTTTATCCATTCACTTCCTGAAGAATACCATGATTGATTTCAAGTTGTGGCAATTTTGAATAAAACTGCTAGAAACATCCATGTGTAGGTTTTTTGGTGCCTTGTTTGTGGATAGTTTTCCATTCTTTTGGGTAAATAATACCAAGGAATTTTTGGTTTGGAAATATATATATATATTCTGAGTTTTTTAAGAAAACATCAGACTGTCTTCCAAACTGTCTGTACCCTTTTACTTTCCCACCCGTAGTGAATGTGAGGTTTTTCTCACTCCACATCCTTGTTAGCATTTCCTGTTGTCTGCGCTCAGTATTTTTGCCATTCCAATAAGTGTGTAGTTGTATTTCATAGTTCTTTTAACCTCATTTTCCTGATGACATTTAATTTGGAACATATATGTTTATTTGCCATCTGCATATCATCTTTAGTGAGGTGTCTTGTTAAGCTATTTAGCCCAATTTTTAATTTTTTGGCTGAATTTTAAGTGTTTTTCATATAATTTGGATATAGGCCTTCATGAGATGTGTATATTGAAAATTGCTTCTGTCAATCTGTGGCTTCTCTTCTGGAAATTTTATAGTTTTAAGGTCAGATAGATCTGGGAGAAGAAACCGCTGGAACCAGTAACCAGTAGGAACTTTTAAATGGTAATTAATGAACGCAGGAAGCTAATTGCGGACCATTTTGAAAGTTAAAAACTGCTTGATACACCAAAGAAAACAATGACAAATTGGACTTTATTATCAATTAAAACTTCTACTATGTGATTGACACTACTAAGAGAGTGAAAATACAGTTATCAATGAGGGAAATATTTGGAAATATTTGCAAAAAATATATCTGACTTGGGCTTCCCTAGTGGCTCACATGGTAAAGAAGCTACTTGCAATGTGTAAGAATAGGTTCAACCCCTGGGCTAGGAAGATCCCCTGGAGGAGGGCATGGCAACCCACTCCAGTATTCTTGCCTCAACAATCCCCAAGGACAGAGAAGCCTGGTGGGCTACAGGCAGGGGTTGGAAAGAGTTATATACAACTGAGTGACTAAGTACAGTACATATCTTATACAGGACTTTTATTCAAAAGATGTAGAGAACTCAGAACTCAACAATGAAGAACCGAAATTCCAAATAAAAATGGAGAAAGATCTGAACAGACACTTCACTAAAGAAGTACAGATTGCAATTAAGTATATGAAAAGTGTTCAAGAGTTTATGACATTAGGGAACTGTAAATTAAACATCAAGGAAATATCACAATACATGTATTAGAGTGGTGAAAATCCAAAACACTGGCAATATCAAGTGCAATTGAGGATGTGGAGCAAAGAAGTCTCATTTATCTGGTGGGAATGCAAAATGGTATTAATAATACATACACTTTAGAAGAGAACTGGCAGTTTCCTAAAAAGCTAAACATATCTTACCATACCCACTCAACTGAACTGGAAATTTATGTTCAGGCAGAGACCTACACATGAATGTTTATAACAGCTTTATTTAAATTTACCAAAAATGGAAAGCAAATGAGATGGCTTTTAATAGATGAGTGGATAAGCAAATCGTGGTACATCCAATCAATGGACTGTTATTCAGTGATAAAAATAAATGAAGCACAAGGGGTAATTGGAGTAGTTAACTATTTTGATTTGATATTCTGAAGGTAGATACATGGCAATATGCATTTGACAAAGCCCACAGAATGTAGGCCTTAGTATAGGCTATGAATCTAAGTTAATACAAATATACCCATATTTATCAGTTGTTTTCCAGTAGTCATGGATGGATGTGAGAGTTGGACTATAAAGAAAGCTGAAAGTGAAAATGAAGTCTCTCAGTCGTGTCCGACTTTTTGTGACCGGTGGACTGTAGCCCACCAAGCTCCTCCGTCCATGGGGTTCTCCAAGCAAGAATACTGGAGTGGGTTGCCATTTCCTTCTCCAGGGGATCTTCCCAACCCAGGGATTGAACCCAGGTCTCCAACATTGCAGGCAGACGCTTTAACCTCTGAACCACCAGGGAAGCAATGAAAGGTGAGTGCTGGATAATTGATGCTTTTGGACTGTGGTGTTGGAGAAGACTCTTGAGAGTCCCTTGGACTGCAAGGCGATCCAACCAGTCCATTCTTAAGGAGATCAGTCCTGGGTGTTCTTTTGGAAGGACTGATGTTAAAGCTGAAACTCCAATACTTTGGCCACCTGATGTGAAGTGCTGACTCATTTGAAAAGACCCCGATGCTGGGAAAGATTGAAGGCAGGAGGAGAAGGGGACAACAGAGCATGAGATGGTTGGTTGGCATCACCGACTCAATGGACATGAGTTTGAGTAAACTCCGGGAGTCGATGATGGACAGGGAGGAGTGGCGTGCTGCAGTTCATGAGATGGCAAAGAGTCGGACATGACTGAGCAACTGAACTAAACTGATTTATCAGTTGTGACAAAGGTAGCACACTAATGCAAATTTTAGTAATAGGAAAAACTATAGAGAGGAAGAGACACAGACTGGGAACTTTTTCTAATACCTGTTCAACTTTTCTATTAATGTAGACCTCCTAAAAAATAAAGCCTATTACTTAAAACAAAAATTAAAGAGCAGTGAAAGACACCTGGGACATAATTCCCAGTACACAGGAAATGTGGGCTTATAGTCACATATGAAAAGTAAACATGGCAGTCGCTCAGCTGTTTCTGACTCTTTGCAACCCCTTGGACTGTAATCCATCTGGCTCTTCTGTCCATGGAATTCTCCAGGCAAGACTACTGGAGTGATTTGTCATGCCCTCCTCCAGGGGATCTTCCCAACCCAGGGGTCAAACCCAGGTCTCCCACATTGCAGGCATATTCTTGACCCTCTGAGCCACCAGGGAAGCCCATGAATACTGGAGTGGGTAGCCTATCCATGCTTCAGGGGATCTTCCCGAGGAAGGGATCCAACCTGGGTCTCCTGCATTGCAGGCTGATTCTTTACTACTTGAGACACCACGGACCTGTATTTATATCTAAACCATTAATTAAAAAGCAAATATATATATATATTTTAATTTATTTTTCTTTAAATTTTTATTTTTACTTTATTTTACTTTGCAGTACTGTATTGGTTTTGCCATACATTGACATGAATCCACCACGGGTGTACATGCGTTCCCAAACATGAGCCCTCCTCCCACCTCCCTCCCCATAACATCCCTCTGGGTCATCACTGTGCACCAGCCCCAAGCATGCTGTATCCTGCATCAGACATAGACTGGCGATTCGATTTTTACATAATAGTATACATGTTTCAATGCCATTCTCCCAAATCATCCCACCCTCTCCCTCTCCCTCAGAGTCCAAAATTCCGCTCTACACATCTGTGCCTCTTTTGCTGTCTCGCATACAGGGTCGTCATTGCCATCTTTCTAAATTCCATATATATGTGTTAGTATACTGTATTGGTGTTTTT
This sequence comes from Capra hircus, assembly GCF_001704415.2. NCBI lineage: Eukaryota > Metazoa > Chordata > Mammalia > Artiodactyla > Bovidae > Capra > Capra hircus. Next base: position 38,601,561 of record NC_030808.1, read on the forward strand.
CTTTCTGGCTTACTTCACTCTGTATAATCGGCTCCAATTTCATCCATCTTATCAGAACTATTTTTTTAAAGTAGCAGAATTCACCAGAGAAGCCATACTGGCCTAAGAGTTTTGTTTCTCTGTCATGGTCTTTCCTAATAATTTAATTTCTCTAATAGAGACATGTTTATTTCTTCTTAAATGAACTTGATACTGTTGTCATAATTTTTTTCTTCTACATGAGTTAATAACACCATGAAACATGTGGTTACTATTTTGCTTTAAACACTGGTTATCTTTTAATAAGATTTAAATATGAAAAAGAGTTTTTATGTTGATCCATGTAGTTACTGTACCTGGTACTCTCGTTCCTTTATGGAAGTCCAGATTCTAACTCATACTTTTTTTCTACTTGAAGGATTTCCATTACATCATCCTATAATGTAATCCTGCTGGTCATGAATTATTTAGCTTGTGAAAAAGGTTTTATTTTCTTTTGATTTTAAATGATCTCACTTAATTTCTCAGTATAGAAAATAACAAATTAGCAGGGTTTTATTTTGTTTTGTTTCATTTTTTGTTTTTCAAACATGCTGCTCTACAGTCTTTGCTTATTTTATTTTAATTTTCAGAGAAATACCTTATTATCATTATTTTTGTCTCTGAGGAACTAGTATATTCATTTTTCAGTCTGCTTTTAATATTTTATCTTTTTCAATGGCTTGATACAATTTAATTATATATCTTGATGTAGTTTTCAATGACTTTGAGATTTCCTGAGCTTCTTAGATTTTTCTTAGATTTTAATTGGGTAATTTTCCTTTTTTTTTTCTATAACCATTGTATTCTCTCCTCAGGGAGACAGATTCAGTGTTGAATAATGTGTAGGCCCTGTCATAAGAAAATTACATGGAATTCTTATAAATGTCATGTGCCTTCCAAAGGGCTTAAGAAATATTGATGCTTCACCATGATGCATCATACATGTATCATACATGGTATATCATGATTCAGTTAAGTTCAGTTCAGTCACTCAGTCATGTCCGACTCTTTGCGACCCCATGAATCACAGCATGCCAGGCCTCCCTGTCCATCACCAACTCCCAGAGTTCACTCAAACTCACGTCCATCAAGTCGGTGATGCCATCCAGCCATCTCATCCTCTGTCATCCTCTTCTCCTCCTGCCCCCAATCCATCCTAGCATCAGAGTCTTCTCCAATAAGTAAACTATTTGCATGAGGTGGCCAAAGTACTGGAGTTTCAGCTTTAGCATCAGTCCTTCCAAAGAACACCCAGGACTGAACTCCATCAGAATGGACTGGTTGGATCTCCTTGCAGTCCAAGGGACTCTCAAGAGTCTTCTCCAACACCAAGTTCAAAAGCATCAATTCTTCAGTGCTCTGCTTTCTTCACAGTCCAACTCTCACAACCATACATGACCACTGGAAAAATCATAGCCTTGACTAGATGGGCCTTTGTGGGCAAAGTAATGTCTCTGCTTTTCAACATGCTATCTATGTTGGTCATAACTTTCCTTCCAAGGAGTAAGTGTCTTAATTTCATGGCTGCAACCACCATCTGCAGTGATTTTGGAGACCCCCCCAAAATAAAGCATGGCACTGCTTCCACTGTTTCCCCATCTATTTGCCATGAAGTAATGGGACCAGATGCCATGATCTTCATTTTCTGAATGTTGAGTTTGAGGCCAACTTTTTTGCTCTCCATTCTCACTTTTATCAAGAGGGTTTTTAGTTCCTCTTCACTTTCTGCCATAAGAGTGGTGTCATCTGCATATCTGAGGTTATTGATATTTCTCCCAGAAATCTTGATTCCAGCTTGTGCTTCTTCCAGCACAGCATTTCTCATGGTGTACCCTGCATTTAAGTTAAAAAAGCAGGGTGACAATATATAGCCTTGATGTACTCCTTTTCCTATTTGGAATTAGTCTCTTGTTCCATGTCCAGTTCTAATTGTTGCTTCCTGACCTGCATATAGGTTTCTCAAGAGGCAGGTCAGGTGGTCTGGTATTCCCATCTCTTTAAGAATTTTCCACACCGGTGGTTTATTGTGATCCACACAGTCAAAGGCTTTGGCATAGTCAATAAAGCAGAAATACATGTTTTTCTGGAACTCGCTTGCTTTTTCGATGATCCAGTAGATGTTGGTTATTTGATCTCTCATTCCTCTGCCTTTTCTGAAACCAGCTTGAACATCAGGAAGTTCACAGTTCATGTATTGCCATTGAAAATAAAAGTGAAAATGAAGTCGCTCAGTTGTGTCTGACTCTTTTGTGACCCCGTGGACTGTAGCCCACCAGGCTCCTCTGTCCATGGGATTCTCCAGGCAAGAATACTGGAGTGGGTTGCCATTTCCTTCTCCAGGAGAATCTTTCCAACCCAGGGACTGAACCTGGGTCTCCTGCATTGCAGGCAGACTCTTTAACCTCTGAGCTACCAGGAAAGCCCTGTATTGCCATTAAGTATTGCCAAATCAGTTGTTTAAAGGAATTACAACAAGAGGAAAACATGGGTTAGAGCAAAAATATATACTATGTCAAAATGAAAATCACAAAATTTGTGACTTCATTAATTCTGTTAACATCTAAATTTGATCTACAGTTATTTTTAAATGTAGTGACAATGAAACAATTGAAAAAATAGCATTATCTCAGCATTTTTCATATTGCATATGACTAAAAAACTCATTGAAATGACAGATTTGACAATAAACACAGATTTCAGATCACTTAAAATAGTTAAAAATAAACACATGAAAACTATGAATACAGTTAAATAGTCTGAAATTATAGAACATATTTATGAAAATATATTAAAGACATGCAAAATGACATAAATTTGAGGAGAATTAATATCAGGAATAATAAATAATTAATTCAAATAATAAATTATTATTTTTTAAGGGTTCATTTTCTTTTTTTTTTTAGTTTTTTTTTTTAATTTTAAAATCTATAATTCTTACATGTGTTCCCAAACATGAACCCCCCTCCCACCTCCCTCCCCATAATAGAGAAATAATTAATTTTAAGAATAATAAATTTCTTTTAAAAAATTAATCTAAGCCTAAAGAACAACAGCTTATTCTCATAACCTAAGAACACTAGTCCATCCTAAAGGAAATCAGTCCTGGGTGTTCATTGGAAGGACTGATGTTGAAGCTGAAACTCCAATACTTTGGCCACCTGATGCGAAGAGTTGACTCATTTGAAAAGACCCTGATGACAGAAAGACTGAGGGGGAAGAGAAGGAGCTGACAGAGGATGAGATGATTGGATGGCATCACCGACTTAATGGACATGGGTTTGTCTGTACTCCGGGAGTGGGTGATGGACAGGGAAGCCTGGTGTGCTGCGGTTCATGGGGTCGCAAAAAGGCAGACACGACTGAGTGACTGAACTGAACTGAACTGAAGAACATCTTAGAAGGATAAAAAGAATGATCTTGCTTCTGTTAGAAGGTTAAAACTCTACTCTGGTCTTAATTTATCATGATATGTTGTAGAGGGAATTTACATACAGAGTCTAATTTGGAACTTGTATGCAGTACTCATTTTCTTAGTCATAAGGGAAACTCATATATTAATTTTTTTCATGAAATTAACCTTAAGTAGAGAAAAAATTATTAAATATTTCACTTTTATGCCAATCTTACTAGTGCCAGGTTGATGTACCCAGTAACATTAAAAGCACTATTTAAATGTATATATCATACACTTCCAAAAACATATTAGTCTAAACTACTACTTTAAACTATAAAAACAAAGGCTAATGAATAATTGGATGAGTCATCCAGACCACCATAAATAGAAAACTTCAGATGGATCAAAGTAGATGCTATAATGGAACTTATTTTCCTAATCTTCAAGGACCTCTTCTTTATATAGTAAACTAACAATTAGTTGACATTCTTATTCTAAATTTTAACACTTTAAGTTTTTCTGTAATTCAAACACTTTCCAAAATATATTTTCTTAGTTCTAAAAACTTTCATGTCAATAAATTCTTTATTAAGTTCTAATTTTACTGCATGTCTGTGGGAAATATGTTCTCCATTATTTTAAAAAGTATAAATATAAAAATATATCAATCAGAATCCTGGAAAAAACAAATGGCACATTCAAATGATATTATTGTGACATGGTTTAATAAAGAAACTAGTTATGAAAGTGAAAGCAGGATTTAAAAAAACAACAAATATAGAATAGTACACCAGGAAAGAATATCCTGCAGTCATTGATTGTGAATGACATTATTATATATTTTCAAGTATTCATTTGCCCTCTGTTATTTTACTAATTTTGTAATGATTTCATTATGATATATATGGATAAATTTGCCATCTTGAATCAGCAAGTCAGAAAAAATTAAAAGGAAAATAATATATTCCTAAGAAACAATGAATTGGTGACATTATAAATATCTCATGATGATAGTTACTATATTAATTTAGAAAATAATTGAATTAAAGTGGAACAGGTATTGTTATAGAAAGGTATTTTTCATCATGTAAGGGGATATTACAAATTGGCAATATAATAATTGGATTTTATTTCCTACTAATATTGTAATATTAAATAAACTAGGGAAATGTTAATAGACATTTTTAATATAGTAGTAGGGGAAAATTATGTTATTATTGAATTTAACAACAAAAAATGTTTTTTTTTACAGCTTATTTACATATATATATATTCTATGGATAAAAAAATAACTACCTACATTACCAGTATAATTGCATTTGTTCTTACAAGTAGGATAAATTATGTTCTCTATGTGTAACCATGTAACACAACTTGGAAATACAAAAGCAAGAAGGAAGGCTATAATGAAAAAGAAGATAGTAAATACTGACAGAAAAATTTATTTAGTTTCAAGTCTCTAGATTAGAACACTTTTTAAGCATTTAAAATCAACTGGAATCACTCAGTTAATGCTAAATCATTCATTTATTCCAGAAATGCATTGGTTGCTTATGCTCCATAGAACACTAATTGGGATTTGGGAATATGGTGGTGGTGGTGGTGCTTTAGTCGCTATGTCATGTCTGATTATTGCGACACCATGGACTGCAGGACACCAGGCTCCTCTGTCCATTGAATTCTCTAGGCAAGAATACTGGAATGTAATTTCCTTCTCCATTTGGGAATATACTATATGCAAAATAATATTCCCAACATTCTAATGAGCAAAGATGTAATATACTGTATGCAAAATAATATTCCCAACATTCTAATTAGCAAAGATGTAATAAAAATGCAAACTAGACTGTTAATAGTGATGACTGAAATAAAATTGCAGGAATATGAGAAAGATATCACTGGATATGAGGGAATAAGTTAGATACTGTCCTCAATAAGTTAGATACTTCTTGCCATTCTTGAGGACACCATTCTAAAGTAGTGACTTCTAAGGATAGATTGGAAAGGTGAGAAGGCATACTGGGAAATAAACATTCAGAAGTAGAGAGGGAAAACCCTGGAAAAAACTTTACTATGTATAATGCAAATGATTCAAGACAGGAATAAAATTCTTAATTTTCAGAAACAATGACTGTAATATTTGTAGATAGGGTTTTAGGACTTAACATAGAAGTAGAAAATTATTGCAAAGAATTAACCAGGAGCCAGGTTTTATCAATCTTTATAAACCACAGGAAGGACTATTTATAATATTCTTAAGGTAAGGTAAGCTAAAGTCACTCAGTCATGTCCGACTCTTTGCGACCCCAGGGCTGTAGCCTACCAGGCTCCTCTGTCCATGGGATTTTCCAGGCAATAGTACTGGAGTGGATTGCCATTTCCTTCTCCAGGGGATCTTCCCAACCCAGGAATTGAACCCGGGTCTCCCACATTGTAGACAGACGCTTAACCATCTGAGCCACCTTGGAAGTCCTTATAATATTCTTACTGTAATGTATTTTTGTTTTTTCAGTGAAATGACTGCTTTGTTAGAAGGTTTATTTTTTGGAAGATAATACTAGCTGATATAAAAAAAGTGCATCATAATATAAAAATGTTAACAGAGAAATATATTCAAATCTCACAGAGCATTATTTCCTTAGAGTGGATTCACTAGATTCAGAGTCGAAAATGGGAATTGTTTGGAATTTATGGAGCGAGTATTTTTAGGAGAGACAGTTAGATGGTAGGGAAGCTGAATAAAGAAAAGGAAGGAATTCCCTAATTACCAGGTTTCAGGTGAAATTCAGCTTTATTGTTAATTCACAGGGAGCCCTGGAGTCTCTACTAGCTTCAGATAATGGAATGAGGATTTGTAGATCTTAGCACAGTCAATCAAAAGACCAGTAAGTCACTGAGCACAGATCGTCAGGAATGGAGGGGAGTTGATATAATAAAGGCACGTCTAGGAAGTTTAGCCCTAAAAGATGATGCTGTAAAAGTGCTGCACTCAATATGCCAGCAAATCTGGAAAACTCAGGAGTGGCCACAGGACAGGAAAAGGTCAGTTTTCATTTCAATCCCCCAAAAAGGCAATGCCAAAGAATGCTCAAACTACTTCACAGTTGCCTTCATCTCACTCACTAGTAAAGCAATGCTCAAAATTCTACAAGCCAGGCTTCAACAGTAAGTGAACCATGAATTTCCAGATGTTCAAGCTGGATTTGCAAAGGCAGAGGAACCAGAGATCAAATTGCCAACACCCACTGAATCACTGAAAAGGCAAGAGAGTTCCAGATAAGCATCTACTTCTGCTTTATTGACTATGCCAAAGACTTTGATTGCATGGATCACAACAAACTGTGGAAAATTCTTTAAGACATGGGAATATCAGACCTCCTGACCTGCCTCTTGAGAAATCTGTATACAGGTCAGGAAGCAACAGATAGAACTGGACATGGAACAGACCGGTTCCAAATCAGGAAAGGAGTACATCAAGGCTGTGTATTGTCACCCTGCTTATTTAACTTATGTGAAGAGTATATCATGAAAAAGCTGGGCTGGATGAAGCACAAACTAGAATCAAGATTGCCAGGAAAAATATCAATAACCTCATATATGCAGATGACACCACCCTTATGGCAGACAACAAAGAACTAGAGAGCTTCTTGATGAAAGTAAAAGAGGAGAGTGAAAAGGTTGGCTTAAAGCTCAACATTCAGAAAACTAAGATCATGGCATCTGGTCCCATCACTTCATGGGAAAGCAATGGAAACAGTGAGAGACTTTAATTTGGGGGGCTCCAAAATCACTGCAGATGGTGACTGCAGCCATGAAATTAAAAGATACTTACTCTTTGAAATAGAGTTTATGACCAACCTAGATAGCATGTTAAAAAGCAGAGACATTACTTTGCCAACAAAGGTCTGTCTACTCAAAGGTCCATCTAATCAGAGCTATGGTTTTTCCAGTAGTCATGTATGGATATGAGAGTTGAACTATTAAGAAAGCTGAGTGCTGAAGAATTGATGCTTTTGGACTGTGGTGTTGGAGAAGACTCTGGAGAGTCCCTTGGACTGCAAGGAAATCCAATCAGTCCTTCCTAAAGAAGTCAGTCCTGAATATTCCTTGGAAGGACTGATTCTGAAACCAAAAGTCCAACACTTTGGCCACCAGCTGCAAAGAAATGACTCATCTGAAAAGACTCTGATGCTTGGAAATAGTGAAGGCAGGAGGAGAAGGGGATAACAGAGTATGAGGTGATTGGATGGCATCACCGACTTAATGGCCCAACAAGACTGAGCGACTGAACTGAAAGTCTCACAGTCATTTCTGACTCTGCAACCCCATGGAATGTAGCACCCAGGCTTCCCTGTCCATCAGCAATTCCCAGAACATACTCAAACTCATATCCATCAACTCAGTGATGCCATTCAATCACCTCATACTCTGTTGTCCCCTTCTCCCAACTTTTCCAGCATCAGGGTCTATTTATTTGTTTTAATTTATTTATTTGAATTGGAAGAAATTATTTTGCTATATTGTGGTGGTTTTGTCATACATCAATATGAATCAGCCACGGGTGTATATATGTCCCCCAACCTGAAAACCCCTCCCACCTCCATCCTTACCCCAGTGTCTTTTCTAAGGAGTCAATTCTTCATATCAAGTGTACAAAGTATTGAAGTTTCAGCTTCAGCATCAGTGCTCCAATGACTATTCAGGATTCATTTCCTTTAGAATTAACTGGTTTGATCTTCTTGCAGTCCCAGGGACTCTCAAGAGTCTTCTCCAACACCACAGTTCAAAAGCATCAGTTCTTCGGCGCTCAGTTTTCTTTACAGTCCAACTCTCACATCCATACATGGTTCCTGGAAAAACCATAGCTTCGACTAGACAGACCTTTGTCAGCAAGTAATGTCTCTGCTTTTAATACCTTGTCTATTTTGCTCATAGCTTTTCTTCCAGGGAGCAAGCCTTTTTAAATTTCATGGCTGCAGTCACCATCTGCAGTAATTTTGGAGTCCAAGAAAATAAAGTCTGTTATTATTTCCAATGTTTCGCCATCTATTTACCATGAATTGATGGGACCTGATGCATTCATCCTCCTCTTTCATCTTCAAGTGGCTCTTTAGTTCCTCTTTTTTTTTTTTTTTGCCATAATGGTGTCATCTGCATATCTGAGGTTTTTGATATTTCTTCCTGCAATTTTGAATCCAACTTGTGCTTCATCCATCCTGGTATTTCACATGAAGTACTCTGCATATATTTTATATTTTAAATAAAAAGGGTGACAATATATAGTCTTTTTGTACTTCTTTCGCAATTTGGAACCAGTTTGTCATTCTATGTCCAGTTCTAATGGTGGCTTCTTGACCTGTAGACAGATTTCTCAGGAGACAGGTAAGGTGGTCTGGTATCCCCATCCCTTTAAGAATTTTTCACAGTTTGCTGTGATCGGCACAGTCAAGTCTATGGCATAGTCAATAAAGCATAAGCAGGTTTTTTTTTTTTTTTTCTGCAATTCTCTTGTTTTTTCTATGATCCAATGGATGTTGGTACGTTGACTCTGGTTTACCTCTAGCAAAGGGGATCTCATTTGCCTAGAATGTCTTTTGGAAAACTGCAATTGAGAGCCATTCATGTAAGCATTTGCAGAGCTAGGTATGGATATAAATAAATTGATAAATAGAAAAAGGTCAGAAAATAAAATATTGAAGAAAAATACACAACATTATGAAATAATAAAATAAATGGCATTATAATGGCCCATAATTATAATTATATTGATTGAGAAATAATTAAGGAAGAACAGAATTAGATGTTCCTATAGAAATATTGGTTTTCTGGTGGGATAACAGAGTAGACTCAGTGGAGGGGCAAAGTTTCATTTTTATGTTACTGTTATTAAATAATAATGAAATAAATGTTTATGAATCAATGGTAATTATACTTTAAAACAAATATCTTTGCTATAATATGTTAATAAAAATACCCCTGAATCATGAAGCATATTGCAATGGTGCCTAGAAACAAACTATTCCAAAAAAGGATTGCCAGGTGGTCATGGTAACCATCAATTCTTATATTAAATTAAATCTAACTTTCCAATAAGTTGTATCATAAACCAAGCTACATAGATACACTATATAATCTTAGGAAAATGTCTTAATATATTTATTATTCAGTATGTTCTCAGATTATCAGAAGTTATATGAAATGTTTAATAGACTATTTATGAATCTATTATGAATCTGTGTTTAAACACATTGTTCACTGTATCATTTAAAAATGGGTAAAATTAATACAATATATTCCTCTTTGTGTTCAGTACCAAAATAAAAATGTTTGTGCATTCTGAAAAATAAATGTATTCATTAAAAATGATAACAGCATGTATATATTAAATTTCCTTTGCCATAGTTGTTAGGTAACCCAAAGAAAATGAATAAAACAAAATATACTTAATTTTATCCTTTCATGCAAATTTTCCTTTTTCATCGCTTCTCTTACATAATTCTCTAGCTTTTTATATTTATGTTGTAATATTTATCAAGCTTTTAAGTACATTTTATTGTGAATTTGCCACAATTTTATTGACTCGGACAAGAGTAGATGTTATAAATAATGTTCACTAAGATTCAGTATTTCATTTTGAAAGTTTGGAAATTGTAAGAACAAAATGACAGCAAAAATCAAATTTCTATAAATATTTGGTTTGAAATAAAGACAAAGAGAATTTATGTAATTCATAAAGCAGATGCAGTGATTAGTTTCAGATACTCAGAATTTAATATGTAGTATGTGATATGACCACAGAGCAATTCAAAATTCTAATTACTGTACTTGTAATTTGTTATTAAAAAGAAAAGTACTTATTCAAGAAAATATATTTACCTAAGAATGTCATATTCAATATGAAGTGTTATAATTTTGTAGCTTAAGGTTGACTTTCATGTTTAAAAATATGATTCTAGTAGGCATTTATGACTTACAAATATTAAAATATTGAAAGGAAGGAAGAACATATAAATTTGTGAAAATATTAACATTTGTTATAGGCTTCAGCTCTGTCACTTAGTAGCGATGATTTTTAATATTTTGCTCAAGTTTCACAAAGGTCAATATTCTTATATGTAATGCTTTGAGAAACACAAAATTAAATTGGCATGACACATTTTTAGTATATTGAATAAGCATTTTATTTTACTTACTGTTTATATTTATGCCTTTCTCACATAATAACTGTGCTGATTTCAAATGATGATAGAATAACTTCTAAATGTTTTATCCAGTGCTGATCATAAAGCATAGATTAATGTCCTTACTTTACAAAGGAAGAAATTAAATATCAAAGAAAATATGACTGTTAGGTTTTTTTAGGACCAGAACTAAAACATACTTTGTTTTATGATAATGCACTATTAAGACCTTGTTCATTTTTTTTTCTCTTCAGAAAATATATCTTTTAGTACTTATAGAAGTCCCATCAATGATTACTTCATTGACCTGATAAAACTATATAAAGTTCATGTTTGTGGTTGGGTATCTCATGGACAGCCTAGATACAAACAAAAACCTTTCCAATCTCACTTTCAAAGAAGGAAGAGAATTCTGATGATTCTGTTTTTCTTTTTTTTAAAAAAAATATAAATTTATTTATTTTAATTGGAGGTTAATTACTTTGCAATATTGTATTGATTTTGCCATACATCAACATGTTTTTCTAATTTTAATTTTGTGTCTTGTTTTGGTTCATTTACAGCTTATGTGTTATTTTGCATTGTTGGGAGCAATGATGGAAGATTTAGTTTTATGGTCTGACCATACAGTGAGCTCTGTTTGTTTTAGACATCTATTTTCTGCTGGGTGAGAGACCACAGTGAATCTAGGGTGTTAGTCTTCTTTGTTAGCTTATGTATTTTTCTTTTTTGAACTCAAATATCTTAAGGCTTTCATTTCTACCAGGAATAAAACAGCTATTTGATAACAGAACATGTTATTTCTTTTTACTTTTAATGCTTCTGTGTTTATCATTGACACATGGCTTAAGTTGAACAATTGAAACTGTAAACTTTCTACATGTTTGCATGTCTATGTGTCAGGAAATTAGAAAGATCTTTACTTTTCATTATGGGATTGTGTCGTGTTTCCATTTCTGGAGCATATTAAAACATTATATTAGAGAACTTCTTAAACTGTAAGAGTTCTATTCTCATCTTCGCAGAGACAAATAAGCATATATACATACATACATATACGTGTGTGTGTGTGTGTGAGTGTGTGTGTGTGTGTTTGTGCACTGGAGAGAGAGAAAGAACATTTCTCAGTTTCCCGGGAAATAAGGACATTGAATGTCTAATACTTTATATGTAATATCCTTAAAGCATAGTATATGTAAACAGAAAATAAATCAATTTTAGAAAAAAATATTTTACATTTTTTAGAAAATGTAAAACAGAATGTTAAACAGAGTGTCCAGTCTTTCATATTCTTTCATGTATTTAACATAAATTTATTGTGCTTCTATCATGTGCCATGAGGTGTCCAAGTTAGATGGAATTAAAGAGAACCAGAGAGATAATTTCAAGCTTGAACCTTATAAAGCATTTACACATCCTCAATAGAAATGTGATTCATGCAATGGATGGCATAAAAACAAGCTAAGAGCCATGAACCAGGCAAAAGAGGAAAGGGAATAAGTCATGGATAGTAGCGAGGAATATCTTGCATGATTTCTATAAACACAGCTATTTTGTGTTTTTGGTTGTCAGGATTTTATTGCCCTCAAAAAAAAAAAAAGGATGATAGATATTAGCTATCAAGGAGAACACTAAACTGTCTGACATGGTAGATATTAGGCACATGTGGCTATTTAAATTAAAATACACGAAATTAAATAAGCCTAAAACTCAGTTTTTCAATTGCACCAGCTATGTTTCAGCTGTTCATAGCCAACAAGAAGAGATAGGAATTTCCCATCATCACAGAAATGTCTTTTCCAAAGTACTCATTACATGAGAAGAGTTGCTTCCATTTAATATGTGTGTCTAGTAACACTGGGTGTGTTTTTTCTTTTCTTTTTTTTTTTTATTTCGTATTCTGGTTTGTTTTTACTCCCTTTTAGATTTTTAAAGTATGTTTAACATATTATAACAAATTAAGGAAGGTAGGAAATTGAGAAATATATCAGCTACTATTGTTTACATGATATGTTTATATTCTCAATTAGTCTCCTTTTTATTCTGACCTTTAAAGAATAATAAGATAAAATCTGATTATGTAATATAAAAAATCTTCAAGGTTTGGTTTAAATGAAGGAACAATGAAAAAGACTTTGGTATATTTTTTCATCTGTTAATCTGCCATCAGTGTTTGTAGAAGCCATCTATCTATTTGAAGATACTGACAAAGTGTCATTGAGCAGGAGACAATCTTGATAAATTATAAACCTTTTGAGAACAACCCCAATAGATAACATACAAGAGCAAACACTTCATTAAATATTACATTTCTTTGATCACATATCATCCATTTACTGAATTCTTACAGATATCTATTACAGCAAATAGAAAACATATTTTAATATTATAGAGTAACTCACTATTCATAAATTTATCTAACTTGCACTTTACACATTTCGTTCTCTTCAGCTCAGTTCAGTTCAGTTGCTCAGTTGTGTCCGACTCATTGTGACCTCATAAACTGCAGCATGCCAGGCCTCCCTGTCCATCACAAACTCCTGGAGTTCACTCAAACTCACGTCACTCAAGTTGGTGATGCCATCCAGCCATCTCATCCTCTGTTGTCCCCTTTTCCTCCTGCCCTGATTCCCTCCCAGCACCAGAGTCTTTCCCAATCAGTCAACTCTTCGCATGAGATGGCCAAAATACTGGAGCTTCAGCTTTAGCATCGTTCCTTGCAAAGAACAGGGTTGATCTCCTTTAGAATGGACTGGTTGGATCTCCTTGCTGTCCAAGGGACTCTCAAAAGTCTTCTCCAACACCACAGTTCAAAAACATCAATTCTTTCCTGCTCAGCCTTCTTCACAGTCCAACTCTCACATCCATACATGACCACATGAAAAACCATAGCCTTGACTAGACGGACCTTAGTCGGCAAAGTAATGTCTCTGCTTTTCAACATGTTGTCTAGGTTGGTCATAACTTTCCTTTCAAGGAGTAGGCGTCTTTTAATTTCATGGCTGCAATCACCATCTGCAGTGATTTTGGAGTCCCCCAAAAGAAAGTGTGACACTGTTTCCCCTGTTTCCCCATCTATTTCCCATGAAGTGATGGGACCATTGTCATGATCTTCGTTTTCTGAATGTTGAGCTTTAAGCCAAGTTTTTCACTCTCATCTTTCACTTTCATCAAGAGGCTTTTTAGTTCCTCTTCACTTTCTGCCATAAAGGTGGTGTCATCTGCATATCTGAGGTTATTGATATTTCTCCCAGCAATCTTGATTCCAGCTTGTGCTTCTTTTAGCCCAGCGTTTTTCATGATGTACTCTGCATATAAGTTAAATAAGCAGGGTGATAATATACAGCCTTGACGTACTCCTTTTCCTATTTGGAAATCAAAAGTCATAAGTTCTAGATCAGTCTAGACTGGTGGACCAGTTCTGTGGAGAAAGCTTCAAGATCAAAGTTTCATTTTTAATGGTGAATCTTAGAACTACAAAGACAGTACTGCCTGGAAGTGAGATTTTAGGTTCTGAAAAGGATTGTTATCGTCTCTATTTTAGGCTTGCATATAACCAAAGTATTAATGCAAGACTAGAAGATCATGTTCTTGATGAATCCCTGTATGCTTGCAGTAACTCAGATTTTTTCCTGAATAAAATTATGCTGGACAACCGAGGATGAGATGGCTGGATGGCATCATGGACTTGATGGATGTGAGTCTGAGTGAACTCCGGGAGATGGTGATGGACAGGGAGGCCTGGCGTGCTGCGATTCGTGGGGTCACAAAGAGTCGGACACAACTGAGCGACTGAACTGAACTGAACTCAACCACCCCAAGTAGTTAACACACTGAACACATATTTAAATCGAATTTTGTCTAACAAAATTGTTATTTTGCTACTTTAATACAGTTCACATTTATGGAGCACTTATTTTGCTTCCCATGTAGCAAATTATTTAATTCTCTCAACAAATGCATGTGTTGAATGATAGTTTCCCAGCTTTATAAATGCAAAAAAAAAAAAAAAAAAAAAAAGTAAAGCTCAACTCTATTAAGGAACATCTCCAAAATAAAACAGCTAGAAAGTGTTGGAGGAGAATCTCAACACAGGAAATCTAACTTAGAGCTTGTGCTCACTTTTATGTTGGATAGATATTTATGGTAAAGTCAATAGCAGAAAGTGTTATTTTCCACTGAAATGTGATAATTCTTTTTCACATAGATGAAGACAGAGATTTTTATTCTGCTACATTCTAGCACATCAGTTAAATATTAGAAATAGACACAACACCATATGTCAGGCATATTAGATAAAACCCCCCTTTACCTATTCTACTGAGAATTTGTCACATTTAAAAGAAATGGAGCACAAAACTAAAAAAATAGAATGCCCAAAGTCACAGTACTATTAAACAGATGTGGAAAAATGCCCATATGCTCCCCCCATTATTTTTTACTGTTTAACTAATATGCACAGAATCCAAACTAGGTTTAGCTACTCCATGAGCTGCCTTTTGTCTTCATGTTTATGGAGTGCAATGACACCCAGACTGACTGCTGGGCAACCATCCAGCAAGACCAAGAACATGTCAGAAGGAGCTACTGAATTCTATTACCAAAGCGATATCAGACAAATGATTCTACCTTATCGTTCTGTCTTGTTCTGATAGATCTTGTTTTTTGAAGTGTCCTTGGTATTCCTCAGCATACTTACAAATCCTATGCCTTTGAACCAAAGGGAGTTTACCTTGTATGATCTTAAGAGAAGCCTAACAATAGACACAACTGATTGAGAATTACTTTCTATGCCCTGACCTCAGGGTTCAAAATGATGTTAAATTGAACATTATTTATAAAATATTCATATTTTGCCTTTTTTTCGACATTAAAAAGAAAATTGTGAGAAAAGGTACTTAGTCTCTGGCTTATCTAGTTTAAGCTCAGTGGTCTGAGTTCCTCAGTTAACTACAAACAAATCCATGGTGATTCAACACAACAGAACAGTAATTCAACACAGCAATATACAGTAATTCAATACAACAGAACAAATTGTGTTCAATAGAACTAAACAATTCATCTAATAGAATGTTTTCCCTTTCTGATTGGCTTCTTGTTGCTCCAACTTAAAAAAGCCACTTGATAAATAATAAAATAAAATAAAAGATTAAAAAAAAGAGCCACTTGAATGCTTTCATCTTTGCTATTCATGTTTCAGTTCTACATCCTATTTCTCTGTAGGAGTCAAAGCAGATATAACCAGGACCCAGAAAACTTTTTATGTAAGGAATTAGTAAATATTTTTGGTTTTTCAGGCCACACAATCTCTTTCATAAACACTCCATTCTAGGATTGCAGCACAAAAAGCATAGACAATGTATAAATGGTCTTACTGGAACAGAGCTGTTCTAATAAGATTTTATTTATGGATGCTGCCATTTGAAATTTGTATGATTTTTATGTATCATGAAATACTTGATTTTTGTAATTATTTAAAAACATAAATGCTATTCTTACCTTGTGTGCTGTACAAGAGCAGGCTGTTGTCTGAGTTCGGGTTTATAGGTCATAGTTTTACAACCACTGAGTTAAAGAACAAAATTGAACAAAGAAGCAAACAGGAATTTTATTAAAGGGGACTACTGCTCAATATTGTTAATTATTACTTTAATTTTTGAATACATTTTCAGATAAAAAACATTTGAAATGCAATTAAATAACTATTGGGATACTGATTTATTTTTTTACTGAAGTATAGTTGATTTACAGTTTGTCAGTTTCTGCCATACAGCAAAGTGATTCTGTTTATCATATTCGTTTCCATTATGGTTTATTACAGGATACCTGCAAGGAGATCCAACCAGTCCATTCTGAAGGAGATCAACCCTGGGATTTCTTTGGAAGGAATGATGCTGAAGCTGAAACTCCAGTACATTGGCCACCTCATGCGAAGAGTTGACTCATTGGAAAAGACTCTGATGCTGGGAGGGATTGGGGGCAGGGGGAGAAGGGGACGACAGAGGATGAGATGGCTGGATGGCATCATGGACTCGATGGACGTGAGTCTGAGTGATCTCCAGTAATTGATGATGGACAGGGAGGCCTGGCGTGCTGTGATTCATGGAGTCGCAAAGAGTCGGACACGACTGAGCGACTGAACTGAACTGAACTGAATATGGTTCCCCATGTTTTTTTTTTTTTTTTTAAATCTAGTTTATGTATACTAGTTTGTACGTGTTAATCCCAAAGTCCTAATTTATGGCTCCCCACCTCCTCTTCTCTTTGGTAAATGTTTGTTTTCAATATCTGAATCTGTTTGTGTTTTCTAGTTAAATTCATTTGTGTATTTTAGTTTCCTCATGTAAGTGTTCAGAGAAGGCAATGGCACCCCACTCCAGTACTCTTGCCTGGAAAATCCCATGGACGGAGGAGCCTGGTGGGCTGCAGTCCATGGGGTCGCAAAGAGTCGGACACGACCGAGCGACTTCACTTTCAGTTTTCACTTTCATGCTTTGGGGAAGGAAATGGTAACCCGCTCCAGTGTTCTTGCCTGGAGAATCCCAGGGGCGGCGGAGCCTGGTGGGCTGCCCTCTATGGGGTCGCAAAGAGTCAGACAGGAATGAAGCGACTCAGCAGCATGTAAGTGTTAATATATATTTGTTTTTTTTCCTTCTGACTCACTTGTATGATAATCTCTAGTTAGATCTGCATTGCTGCAAATGGCATTATTTCATTCTTTTTTAAGACAGTAATATTCATTGAATATATATATATTTTATATATATATATATATATATATATATATATATACCATATCTTCTTAAGTTAATCATCTGTTGTTAAATGTTTATATTGTTTCCAAGTCTTGGCTATTGTAAATAGTGATGCAATGATCACTGAATTACATATATTCTTTGAATTAGAGTTTTTATTTTTTTATGGATATATGCCCAAGAGTGGGGTCATATGGATCCCACTTGCTGGATCATATGGCGTTTCTGTTTTTAGTTTTTAAGGAAACTCCATACTGTTTTCTACAGTGATGCACCAATTCACATTCCTACCAACTGTGCTGGAGGGTTCTCATTTCCCTACAACCTTTTCAGAATTTACTACTTGTATATTTTTTAAATTTTTTAAAATTTTAATTGGAGGATAATTACTTTATAATATTGTGGTGATTTTTGCCATACGTTAACATGAATCAGCCAAAGGTGCACACTTAAAAAAAAAATTATTCATTTAATTGCTTTGGTTCCAGTGGATCTCCCTTGCTGTGGGGGGCTTTCTCTAGTTTCAAGGACGCAGGGTACTCTATGTTGCAGTGCACAGGGTTATCATTATGGTGGCTTCTTTTACTATGGAGCACAGGCTGTAGGCACAAGAGCTTCAGCAGTTACAGTATTCAGGCTCAGTAGTTGTGGCTCATGGACTAAGGCTTCAGCGTGTGGAATCTTCCTAGACCTAGGATTGAATGTTTCCCTAGCGTTGGCAGGCAGATCCTTATTCACTGTATCACCAGGGAAGTCCTACTTGTAGACTTTTAATGATGATTATTCTGACTGGTGTAAGAATAATCTTTTCTTAATTTTTTATGGTTTTGATTTGCATTTCTCTAATAATTAGTGATGTTGAGCATCTTTGCATGTGCCTTTTGGCCCTTGGTATGTCTTCTCTGAAGAAATGTCTATTTAAGTCTTCTACCCATTTTTTTGATCATAATTTTGTCGTTGTTACTGGATTGTATGAGTTGTTTTTATATTTGGAAATGAATCCCTTGTAGGTTACATGGCTTGCAAATATTTAGTCTTAGTCTTTAGGTTGTGTTTTTGTTTTGTTTTTGGTTTCCTGTGCAAAATCATATACATTCCAAAGCATAGTTTTTTATTCTCAGTGATTTTATTTCAGCACAATGAAGGAAAGAAAAACATACTATTAGTATATCAATAATAATAACAAATATATATTTGACAATATCAACATATGCTGTCTATATAATATTATTATGTTATGGATGGGATAATTTATTATAAAGGATTAATATTCCAGTAAAATCAGAAAAAGAGCAAAACTGTCCTGGATATGGAAAAATATTCAAAACATATGATAAATGGAACTTCTATCTGAAGAACATATTAAAAATAAGTGTTCAATACAGAATTTCTGAATGATTAAAAAGCTGACAGTGTGAAATCACAAAAAATCTTTCTTCCTTTGTAAAGAATAAGTGAAAACATTTAAGGATAATGTCTCCATCACTGCTTTTCTTCTTAGTTTACTGTGTTCTTACTCATTACTCTGAGTACCAAAGAAGGGAGGAAAAAGCAAATGGCTTTTTTTCTGATCCATTTGGGTGTTTGAGGCAAGTAAACAAATCTATATCACTAATAGTAGCCCCACTCAGCCTCACTGATGAACTGGAATGCTGAAACAGCTAAGGCCCATATCTGTATATCAGAGTCCTGTCCTTCACTCCTGAAGGACCCAATGATAACATTATTCTTCTCTTCTAACTAAACTTGAAATGTTGAGATATAATTAAGAAAGCATGGTCCAATTGGAACTTCTGAAATATCTTGGCAGAAAAAAAAATTCACCTCTTCTGGAGTTATTTTCCACTTCATGATGATCAGTTCAAAATGCCTATTTGTTTAGTTTGCTGGATCCTCCTGTCTATCACTGTTGTTAGATTCAGTTATGAAAGCACACTCTCATACTTTAGGATTGTTTCATAAGCTGACTTCTAGTTTGGGGCATTAACTTCTACATTGTCTGTGATAGCAACAAAGATATTCAAAGAAGAGTGACCTTTTTCTGGCTCTTTGATTCAGCATACAAGAAAGTGTGTCAGTTGACCTCTCTGGCTTATCCTCCATGAAACATAGAAACTCATCAATCTCTGGTAATAGATGTATAACCTGAAATCTATTCTTACTCAAATACACAAGAAAACTGTAAGCGGACTTTCACCTAATTCAATGAAGTCTGAAGCATCTGTAAAAGTTTAAATTTGGTTTGAGTCTTCATAGTATTTAAATCTCGAATTATTGTATGATGGTTCTCTGGGACCACCCTCACCTGAAATCTTTATTGGAGATAAACACAACTGTAACATGGTATTTATTTTAATTAAAAAAGTAGGTGGAGAGCAACTGATCAGGAAAATCCAGAAGGCTTACTTTATGTCTTAAGAAATATCTGGTGGTATTTGGAACCACAATTGGCATTCATCTGTGCTATTCTGGTGCTTCTTTGATGAATATTGTCAGTGTTTACTTTGGTCTACTTCCCTTGAATAGTCATGCCATCATTCTTCAAAGCTTAACCCAACTCTTGTGGTTTAAGATAAGTGTCCAGAAGAAATTTGAATATTTTAATAAAGGCTTCTCTTTATCCCAAAGGAGTATTTAAAATATCTTGGAATAGAGCTCTAAAGCTTTTCTTTGTTTGGGGGAAGCCTCACTAAAGAGCAATGACCAGTATTCTTTTAGGTACATACCTTGGAGCATTTCATTTCATATTGTTAGTGTAACAGATTGTGAAGTCTTAATATTCTACTCCTAATTTAAAGAAGCGCTAAAGAGTACTGTAGTTGTGTGAATCCCTGCATGCGCCCATGTGAAGATCCTTGAATTACCTAGGAAATCATCTTCTGATATAAGTCATGGTGGTACATCTTTGATGAACACTTTCAGTGATGCTACTTTTGGACCCTTGGTGGGTCCAGTAATGTAATTTAAAACTGTGGAGTTTCTCTCTTCTTCTTTTAATGACATAAATATGTCTAGAATTATTGCTTCTGAAATATCTATCTGATCCTAAAGAATATTTAGAAATATTTAGTTAATGAAAAGTAATCTTGATATTTCTTTTACCCTATCTGATGCTATGTTGGAGTGTCTTACCTTTCAATAACTTTGGTCAGATATGTGGTGTTTATCTTTTCCTCTGAGTCAGTAAAAACATGCCTTTTGTTTACTAGAGATGGGTCTCCACGTTTCATAATTTTAGAATCTGGACAACCATATCATTCTACTTTTGATATTATTATAGAAGAGTCTTAATTATACTCCATTTTATCTCTTTCTTCCAAATTATAAATAATCTGCCTCCTATCTCCATGAAGGAAATAAGCACTTGGATAGACTCTCCCTCTTTGTTCCCATCTAAAAAAAAACTCTGTCTTTATTTTGGTGAAAAGACATAAATATCCTAGATATAATGTAAGTGTAGAATAAGTATTTGCCTGTCATATCTGGCCTGATGCCCTTTGGTCTTATAATTACATGGTGAAGCTTCTATCCTGAATGAAGTTCTCTGGAACATTTCATTTACATAAAGAACTTTGTCTACTCTAAGTACTTAATGGTTTAATAAACATGTTGCTTTAGATGTGGTATCTCATAGGTCAGAAACATGCATTCATAAAATTGTACTAAAAATTCTATTATAGGAGAATATTATTGTTAATGTTTAATCCACATTTTTTAAAAAATTACTTAATATTATTTCTTAGGTTATATAAACAATGATATTAGAGCAAATCAAATCTCATAACTATATTGTAGCACTTATACAGTTCCTATTTGAAAGTCTGAAGAAAATTTAATATTTTTTTCCTCAGTAACAGAGTGCTTAAACATAATCTGATATAGTCTCAAATACTTTGCCATTTGACTCCATTTTCCTCTTTTAATGTCTTTTTCCTTTAATTCCATTGTTTGACCATCTTATATAGTAAATGTAGGTTTATACAATAATATAGAATATTTATTTTATATAATTTTACATAGAAATTAAGGGTTGCCAAACTAAGAGCCAGAGAACCTATGGAATAAACATTTTAATTGGTTTTTATTTGTCTTTTTACTAAATTAAGTTCCTCTATGGTGAACATTTTTCTCAGTGTGAGAAAAAAAATCTACATTGAATTTGGTGTCTGCTTATGATGTACAAGAGGCAGAGAAACGAACCCTTTTGCTACTTTTTTTTTGAGAAATACATAAATTCACCATTTTCCAGATCCCTAGCCAATAATTCTTTTTTCTTTGTAAAGTTTGTGACAATTATTTAGATGATTGATAATCTGCCATTACTACCAATCTACCAATATTCTCTGTTTGAGCCATATGGAATGATTACAATATTTATCTGTTAGAAAAATATCCAATCATTACTTTTTTATTTTTAGATATCATGGCACACCAATAAGATATAGTACATAATATCCCATGCATATAAAGTACTCATAAATTGAGAAAATTTTATGATTGATCCTGAAACTTAGAAACATAAGCTATCTTAATTCATTGACAACAACCTTCGAATTTATCTAACTCAATCACAGAAAGATTTTCTACATAAATTAAGCTTTAAGTTTGATGTAATTATGAACAACACCTTATAAGAATGTTTGCTTCTGATAAGTATGATATTTTGAAAATGTTGTTTTTTTTTAAATTATAAATGTGTAAACTTTGAGTAAATATATATCTAAATTTTGTTGCTTTGGAACATATACTTTCAATGTACTTTCTGTGATACTGCATCTCATTTCTCTACAATTTAAGGTCGTTCAGTTGTGATAGCTTACAGCAAAGATTGATAACCCTTAATCTTTGTTAAGCTTCTTTATTGAGGACCATCAAGATTTAATTTTTTTAATCTTACCACTTGGTAGATAAATGGCTTATGAGTCTCTTTCTTTTCTAACTTTTCTAATTAATCTAAATGTCATTTGAGAGGGCAGGGAATAAGAGAGCTTTAAAAACGTCTTGTGAGCTAGCTCTTACAAATATGTTTTTTATCAATGTCAATTTCCAGATAATTCCATCTGTGCTAATCCCTAACCCTCGCTACTGTAGTGCTTTAAGTTGTCTTTTGCTTTGATTTATCAGACAACTGACCCTGGCCTAACCCTGTCAGCTTTAGTTCAGAGGAACTCTCACAAAAGATAGGCCTCTGATCTGACAAATTGATTGGTTGCAAGGAATAGTTTAACTGGAAAAGGATCTCCTTAACAAGTGATAAAGCCCTTTGATTCCCCTTTACAGCTCTGGGGATGTGGGCAGAATTTATAAAACATCCAAGAGAAGAAGGAAACCTTATGAGTAATTTGGAAAGCTGAATATAAAGCAATGCAGTAAAATGTTTCCGGTTAATGATAGTTCTAAGAGTATCAGTGAGTATATTTTATTTAAAAGCTTTTAGTGGATGTTAATTGAAAATGATCATTTCCTAATTAGAAAACAAATATTAAAATTCTTTTAGGATTTCCAAGCTGACTTTACTGGAGCATAATGATTAGGTACCTGGATAATAGATTGCAATCTATAGAAAAAAAATTAATTGAATTAGGAATAGGTTGACACAATATTCTTTCTCTCATGAAACTGTTGCACACTAAACTTCTATGGCACTTTGGTTTTTGTCACATAAGTTTACTGTTAGCAGTCAATATTCTAGTAAAATTTTATCCAAAAGAAGACTTATCATCTCATTCCCATCAGATTTCAAAAAGTAGAGAAATAGAATTTGATAATTTTTTAACCCATGAAATACTTTAAAAAACATATAAGAAAGATTTATTCTTTAAAGTATTGGACTATTTTAATTATACCACACATTGACGTTAGAACTGTTTCCATTTTGTATAATTGACATCTCATTTTTGTTTTATTTTTCCTCCATTATTTCCCTCCCATTTCAGATTTTTATCCTTTCTGTATGCTTACTTCATAAAAGGTGTGTACCAAACAAACTGCAGCCTGTATATCTCTTTTACTACTGGAGACATTTTTGATGCTGTGTTTCTCGTAATATATGCCAAAACCTGACCAACATCAAGGATGGACAAATTTATTACACCTTTTGATGGAAAGAGCTACAGCACTGATTCAGTATTGGGAGATAATAGAATATATGTCCTCAGTCTTCTCTCCTACCTGAAATGGAGATATGAGGTCTGGAGAAGGGAAAGCCATCCTGATGTCAGATGGTTAAAAGTTGTCCATAACAGTAATATCAGAATTGAGAATGTAGCTGTGCAGCAGCAAGGGTTACA
This sequence comes from Capra hircus, assembly GCF_001704415.2. Lineage (NCBI taxonomy): Eukaryota > Metazoa > Chordata > Mammalia > Artiodactyla > Bovidae > Capra > Capra hircus. Next base: position 38,625,202 of record NC_030808.1, read on the forward strand.
TAGCAAATTCTATGGTAATCTTAATAGCTATCCTAGGATTAGGATGACTTTGTTGTTTCTACTCTATCTAGCCTGTATTAATTTCTGTTTTTACTCAAGCTTGGTCTTCTGGTCTTCTTGGCAATCATGTTGGCTACATAATAATTTTCTGTCTTATTCTATTTCTGCCAAAGTTGTCTGGAGTTGATGTGAATTTTTTGTGGATGCCCTATCAGGTGTTTCTGAACAAGGGAAATGAAGATTCTAAACTGACAGACCTACATTTTAAGATTAGATATTTGAAATGATGTTGGCAATGCTTTCCATGAGTGAATACATGTCCATTACTTGGAAAGGCAAGATACGATGTTTTCAATTATTGTTTTAATCTAATTTTTAAGCAGTTTGAAAAATATAATAACAGCAAAAATAAATAAATAAACTCAGTGAAGCACCTTGGATAGTCTTGCATGTTGTAGTTTTTCAACAATTCTTCAAAAATTTGGCAGCAGCCAACATATAAAATTGCTTATCCCTTTCAAGTCAGATAAAGGATCTAGGGTCAGAAAACTTGACTGGAACACTATTATGCCATATTTAGATGAAATATCTGGACAATTTGATACTCACTCAATAATTCTGTTTTTCTTTTTTTATATATATATTGATGTATAAACGCTTACTCCTTGGAAGAAAAGTTATGAGCAACCTAGACAGCATAATCAAAAGCAGAGACAATGCTTTGCCAACAAAGGTCCGTCTAGTCAAGGCTATGGTTTTTCCTGTGGTCATGTATGGATGTGAGAGTTGGACTGTGAAGAAAGCTGAATGCTGAAGAATTGATGCTTTTGAACTGTGGTGTTGGAGAAGACTCTTGAGAGTCCCTTGGACTGCAAGGAGATTCAACCAGTCCATTCTGAAGGAGATCAGCCCTGGGATTTCTTTGGAAGGAATGATGCTGAAGCTGAAACTCCAGTACTTTGGCCACCTCATGCAAAGAGTTGTCTCATTGGAAAAGACTCTGATGCTGGGAGGGATTAGAGGCAGGAGGAGAAGGGGACGACAGAGGCTGCGATGGCTGGATGGCATCACTGACTCAATGGATGTGAGTCTGAGTGAACTCCGGTAGTTGGTTTTGGACAAGGAGGCCTGGCGTGCTGTGATTCATGGGGTCGCAAAGAGTCGGACATGACTGAGCGACTGAACTGAACTGAATTGATAGTTGATTTACAATGTTGTGTTAGTTCCAGGTACAGCAAAGGATTCTGTTATATAAATTTCCTTTCAGATTGTTTTCCATTATAGGTTATTACAAAAGATTGAATATAGTTTGCTGTGCCATACAGTAACTCCTTGTTTCTTATCTATTTTATGTAGAGTAGTTTTTATCTGTTAATCCCATACTCTCAATTTATCCCTCCCCTCCCCTCAGTTTCCCCTTTGGTAATGATGAGTTTGTTTTCTGTGTCTGTGAGTCTGCTTCTGTTTTGTGTATTCATTCATTTGCATTCTTTTTTAGATTCCACGTATAAGAATTATCATATAATGTTTGTCTTTCTCTGTCCAACTCACCTCACTAAGTAAGATATCCTCTGGGGTCATTCATGCTACTGCAAATGGCAATATTTCATTTTTTTTTTATGGCTGAGTGATATTCCATTGTGTATGTATATATATGCATCTTCTTCAGCCAGTTGTCTGTTGATGGACACTTTTGTTGCTTTTGTGTTTTGGCTATTGTAAATAGGGCCACTGTGAATATTTGAGTCCATGTGTCTTTTTGAATTAGTGATTTTGTCTTTTCATATATATACCAAGGTTTGGGATTGCTGGATCATATGAAAGATCTATATTTCATTTTCTAAATAACTTTTATACTGTTTTTCATAGTGATTCCACCAATATGCCTTCCCAATAACAGTGTAGGAGGGTTTCCTTTTCTCCACATTTTTTCCAGTATTTATTGTTTGTAAACTTTCTGATAATAGCTATTCTAAGTGTGAGATGATACCTCATTGTGGTTTTTCATTTGCATTTCTCTAATAATTAGTGAATTATTTACTAATTAGTAATTAGGGAATAATTAGAGTCCCTTGGACTGCAAGGAGATCCAAGCAGTCCATCTGTGGGAGAGGGAGAGGGAAGGATGATTTGGGAGAATGACATTGAAACATGTATAATATCATGTAAGAAACGAATCACCTGTCTAGGTTTGATGCAGGATACAGGATGCTTGGGGCTGATGCTTTGAGATGACCCAGAGAGATGGTATGGGGAGGGAGGTGGGAGGGGGGTTCAGGATTGGGAACTCATGTACACTCATGGCAGATTCATGGTGATGTATGGCAAAATCAATACAGTATTGTAAAGTAAAATTAAAAAGAAAAAAATAAAGGGGATCAGTCCTGGGTGTTCATTGGAAGCACTGATGTTGAAGCTGAAGCTCCAATATTTTGGCCACCTGATGTGAAGAGCTGACTCTTTTGAAAAGACCCTTATGCTGGGAAAGATTGAGGGTGGGAGGAGAAGGGGACAACAGAGGATGAGATGGTTGGATGGCATCACTGACTCAATGGACATGAGTTTGGGTGGACTCTGGGAGTTGGTGATGGACAGGGAGGCCTGATGTGCTGCGGTTCATAAGGTCACAAAGAGTCTGACACGACTGAGTGACTGAACTGAACTAAATAATTATTGATATGGGCATTTTTTCATGTGCTTGTTGACCATCTGTCTTTTTTGGAGAAGTATCTCTTTAGGTCTTATGCCTATTATTTTGATTGCCTTGTTTATTTTTTGATGTTGAGTTATATTAGTTAGCTGTTTATATATTTTGGAAATTAAGCCTTTGTTGGTCCTTTGGTTGGTTGATTTAGTCACTGAGTCATGCCTGACTCCTGCGGATCTCTTGGACTGTAGCCTGCCAGGCTCCTCTGTCCATGGGATTCCTCAGGCAAGAATACTGAAGTGGGTTGCCATTTCCTCCTCCAGGGGATCTTCCTAACCCAGGAATTGAACCCAGGTTTCTTGCATGGGAGGCAGTCTATCACCAACTCCTGGAGTCCACCCAAACTCATGTCCATTGAGTCAGTGATGCCATCCAACTATCTCATCCTGTGTCGTCAATACTTTCTCAATACTACTTGTCAAAGATACTTTTATCCATTGTATATATGTACCTCCTTTGTCTTAGATTAACTGACCATAGGTGTATGAATAATTGTTGTTTTAAAAATGTTTTATATTTCACTATTCTCTATCCCTCTTACTCATTTTTCTAAATGTTCATTGTGTTTTAGAAATTACCTAATTTCATAATATTTTTCAGCTTTATTAAATGAATCATCACTTATAGAAAACCTAATAGTGTGATAATGTGACCCTTTAGAGTTTAAAATTTTTAATTACCTAATGTCATGTTAGTCATAATGCTTTTTTATTTAGTGTAAATAAATAAATTCTTTGTGAAATATTGATTTCACAAAGGGGTCAGAAAAAAAGTTTTACAAAAATAAAGCTAGCAAAAGGAAAAACAATCTCATTGATAATATGACCCAGAATCAAGGAAAGTTCTGATTATGTATAGCATTTTGAAATAATATATATAAGAAAACACATAAATGAAATTACAATAGATTGGATTATGACCCTGAATATACTTTGAATTGCCAAGAAAGGTCCATCTAGTCAAGGCTACGGTTTTTCCAGTAGTCATGTATGCATGTGAAATTTGGACTATAAAGAAAGATAAGTGAAGAAGAATTGATGCTTTTGAACAGTGGTGTTGGAGAATACTCTTGAGAGTCCCTTGACCAGCAAGGCGATCCCATCAGTCCATGCTAAAGGAGAGTAGTCCTGGGTGTTCATTGGAAGGACTAATGTTGAAGCTCCAATCTTTGGCCACCTGATGCGAAGAACTGACTCTTTTGAAAAGATCCTGATGCTGGGAAAGATTGAGGGCAGGTGGAGAAGGGACGACACAGGATGAGATGGTTGGATGGCATCACTGACTCAATGGACATGAGTTTGGGTGGACTCCAGGAGTTGGTGATAGACAGGGAGGCCTGGCGTGCTGCAGTTCATGAGGTCACAAAGAGTTGGACATGACTGAGCAACTGAACTGAACTGAATACTTTGAATATAAAAACACAATTAAGTTTTTTTTTTAACTTTTCTTTGCTGTATTAAATGAAGTTATTTACAACTATCTAGTCTAACTTTCAGAGACTGAGGATTAGAGAGAAGGATAAATTTGTAGAACATCAAGCTAAGACACTAGATCCAGAGGGCTTATCCTGGCAAGAGTGCTTGTTTTCTAACATCCTCACTTCATGTGTTTGGAAACTTCACCAAGGACCTCACCACAATTTGACCTTGTTACTATGGGAGTGGAAAATGCCTTTGTCCAACTGCCAGCATTCAATTGTGTGTGTGTGTGTGTGTGAGAGAGAGAGAGAGAGAGAGAGTCATTCAGCAGTGTCTGACTCTGCGATGCCAGGGACTGTTGCCCACCAGGGTCCTCTGTCCATGGAATTTTCCAAGCAAGCATACTGGAGTGAGTTGCTATTCCTTTCTCTGGGGATCTTCCCAGCCCAGGGATTGAACCCAGGTCTCCCACATTGCAGTGTTTACCATCTCAGCATTAGAGGTAAAAAGGTGCTTTGAAAATTTTGCAAGATCCCATTGTAAAGACGTGTATTTTCCTGTACATTTGTGATTAGACTATAGATAAAGTCATATTTCTATATGTAATAAGGTATAGAGTATGTCTAAATGTAGTAAGAAAGTCTAAAAGAGTTATTCATTGATGAATAGTATTTTGGAAAATCTTATTCTGTACATCAATCATTATGAATCTTTGGGCTACAAAACTTTTTTGAAGACTTTTTAGTATATCTATATCTAGATACCACATGTTTCTCTCTTAAATGGAAAATTTAATGATCCAGTTTTTAAAAGTTGCTATTAACCTCTTTAAAAGCACAGAAATTTAAAATAGACACTGATTATTAAATGTAAATTTTAAACAAATTTTGCATTCAATTAATTTTGAAAAGAACTAATATTTTAGTATAATTTAAAATAGTCAAAGTTTTTATTTATAAACTATATTTCAAAAGTTTTCTATCTGATATTACCACTATAATGTATCATGTTGAATCATTCGGTCATGCTAGCTTTGAGACACATGGTTTTCAAGTCAGTTGGGTTATTTTCAAAACAGATTGAAAGAAGAACTTTCACTTTAATCCAAGTTCTTTGCTTCACATGATGTCAATGTATAAATGACAGTTCTAGCCAAGATTTTGCCAAATGCACTATGATAATCAATGAAAAAAAGGAAAAGAATAAAATTATTTTATTTTTTGTTTTGAAGTCATCCCACCTAAGGAAGGATTTTGAAGCCATACTCTCTGAACGTTTTTAAATGTAGGTTTACCCTGTAGGTTTATACAGATTTGTTTATATGTTCTTCTACTACTACAAATGAAAGAGAAATGGCATTTATTTCTGTAGTTCTTGATGATCTTCCAGGTACATATAGAATGCATCCTGTTCTTCAACATATTATAAAACTATTTCTTTATAATGATGCAGTTAAATGTATACATTTGTTCCTTCTACTGAAAATGTCTTTGGTTACTTAATATCATTAGTTTCACATTTCACTGAAGAGGAAAACATAAATAGCTCTACTATACAGAGTTTGGCCCATGAAATGTTTACTAACAAGCATTGCCATGTCAAATATAAGTGGATTGGCTTTAGAAGATTAGTCAAACTGCTTTACTATTTACCTGTGAAAATTGAGGTCTAGGGTTTACAAAACTAAATGAATTCCCTTACAAAGTATTTCTCCAAGTTGCTAAGTCATAAATAAATAGACATTTTTTCAGAAACAAAAGAACATTTTCTTGACTTGTAGCATATATTTTCTGAACTTCTAACATCATTTCCTTAAGATGCATGCCTTTAGATAGCAATAGACCTATAATAGTAATTTTCAATAATCTTGCTATGCTTTATCTTTGGATCTGGAAGTTTTTACTATTTTATTCTATTCTTAATACTGCTGTAAAAAATGAGAGTAGGATATGATTATAGTTCTTTTATAATAACTAGAGAAATGTTTTATATAACTAGAGAAATTTTAATCAGGTTTTCAGATGTTTACTAAGGTTTTTAAAGTTATTTTTTAACATGATTTTTAGAAAGGGATACCAACTAAAGTAAGAATAAGCTAGTATCTCAATAGCCATAGATAACTTAGATAAGCAGATCTTCCACAGGAGAAGCACATACAAATGATAATATTCTTCATATATTGTTCATCATACTTTATAGATAAAACTCAAACCTCTTATGCATCCTAGTAGATCACAATAAACTGTGGAAAATTCTCAAAGAGATGGGAATAACAGACCACCTGACCTGCCTCTTGAGAAACCTATATGCAGGTCAGGAAGCAACAGTTAGAACTGGACATGGAACAACACACATGTTCCAAATAGGAAAAGGAGTACGTCACGGCTGTATATTGTCACCCTGCTTATTTAACTTCTATGCAGAGTACATCATGAGAAACACTGGGATGGAAGAAGCACAAGCTGGAATCAAGATTACTGGGAGAAATATCAATAACTTCAGATATGCTGATGACACCACCCTTATGGGAGAAAGTGAAGAGGAACTAAAAAGCCTCTTGATGAAAGTGAAAGAGGAGAGTGAAAAAGTTGGCTTAAAACTCAACATTCAGAAAACAAAGATCATGGCATCTGGTCCCATCACTTCATGGGAAATAGATGGGGAAACAGTGGAAACAGTGTCAGACTTTATATTTTGGGGCTCCAAAATCACTGCAGATGGGGATTGCAGCCATGAAATATAAAGACGCTTACTCCTTGGAAGGAAAGTTATGACCAATCCAGATAGCATATTCAAAAGCAGAGACATTACTTTGCCAGCAAAGGTCCACCTAGTCAAGGCTATGGTTTTTCCAGTGATCATGTATGGATGTGAGAGTTGGACTGTGAAGAAAGCTGAGCATTGAAGAATTGATGCTTTTGAACTGTGGTGTTGGAGAAGACTCTTGAGAGTCCCTTGGACTGCAAGGAGATCCAACCAGTCCGTCCTAAAGGAGATCAGTCCTGGGTGTTCATTGGAAGGAATGATTCTAAGGCTGAAACTCCAATACTTTGGCCACCTCATGCGAAGAGTTGACTCATTGGAAAAGACTCTGCTGCTGGGAAGGTTTGAGGGAAAGAGGAGAAGGGGATGACAGAGGATGAGATGGCTGGGTGGCATCACTGACTCGATGCACATGAATTTGGGTGATCTCTGGGAGTTGGTGATGGACAGCGCGGCCTGGCGTGATGTGATTCATGGGATCACAAAGAGTCGGACACGACTGAGTGACTGAACTGAACTGAACTGAAGGTAACAATACTCTCAAAATTATTAGTCCCAGTTCTCTTGGCATATAAACAATTACTTTACAGATATGATTAGCTTATTGACATCTAGAAAAATTTATCTTTACTAGTTGCGCTTGAAAATTATGATTTGGACAATTTTGTATGTGATAATATCATGATACTATAACAGGGATATAAAGCAAGGCTATAAAAACCAACTTTTTGAAGCATATTTAATAAATTCTGCCTTCCAGTAAAGCCTTACCAAGTCGTGTATATAAAATGGACCTTTTGTGGTCACCTCATCAGATACCTATCTCTTATAAAAAACAAACATGAATTTCTTATTCTTGATTATCTCCAGAAAATTAAAATCATATTGTATTCTAAATAAATGGATGCAGGTATCTGAAGAATCTTGTTTTTAATCACAGTACATAAAGGAAGTACTTATTATTGATATTTTTAGTCATAAGTTAGACTTCACATCAATTGTTTGCTAATAAATCAAGCAATCTTAATATTTTTTGTTATCACAATTCAAGGAGAAGCCTGAAGACTCACCCTCTAAGAAAAGCATGTAAGTAATTTGCAGTCATAGCGTGACTAGTTTTCCTTTGGGCAATGCAATGCTCAGCTGAATGCTGAAGACATTAGACTGTCATGGGAAAAAGATGGGATAGGGAAAGTATAGTTAAAAGCCAGAGTTAGTTTTATAAAGTTCAATGATTTTAATTTTCTCAAAAATAAGAATGTGGCTTGCTGTCATAAACAGTAAGTAACATGACTGGAGGACATCTTGCTCTTCTAAAATGGCATCAGTGAGAAATCAACTTTATAATACGGAGATAACACTACAAATAATACATCTGGCCTTCTACCAATAGTTCAAAGTCCACTGATTTTGCATAAACAATCACAAGCAATTGTTCCGTATTCTCATGCTTTGTAACATAACATCACACAGATACGAACTTTTAATGTAATTGAGATAACTTGCAGAGCAGACTTATATATATTTAAATTCTTCCCCAAACAATTGATTTTCTTTTGGGAAAAATAAAAAACAAAAACAGTTGCAACGCACATTCACTATTGTTGCAAAATCATTCCCACCTTGTCAATTACCAAGTTATCTCATATTCTGAAACATCAGTACAACATTGCAAAAGACAGTAGCTCCACTGCTCTCTAGCTGTTTGAACTGGAATAAGTGAACGAAGTGATTTAACCAACTTTGCTTCTTCAGTTGTTATATGAGGGTAATATTGGCATGCTTTGGTGGAACTTGGGTGAAGACTGAGAAGAATTTGGTATAGCGCTACCAGGGAAATAATGAAAAAATAATTAGTGGCTATTATCGTAAGTGTTTCTTTTATTTGAATTTATGTAGAAAAACGTGCATACATTACATAAAGTCAAACTATTTTAAACTTTTTTAATATTCCCTTTTTGTTTGTTTCCTCCTAGCCATTCTGCTGTCTTATTTCCCCAGTAGCATTTAGAGATAAGAAATATCCACTGTATGCTCTTCTTTGAGTAATAACTCTGCAGAGATTTATATTATATACAAACATGTATACATCACTTTTTCAGTTGTACAAAAATAGGATTTTGTTATCTATGTTTTGCTACTCTCTTTCCACTCAAAAATAACTTCTAGACATTTCTCTAGGTCATCTGAAATAGATCTTATACCTTATTTTAACAACTTCATAATATTCTCATGAATGAACATAATTAAGCCTGTAATTCACTGAAAGCTGACATTCACTGTTTTTTAAATTTTTTTTACCCTTGTTAAAATTCTATACTAGAATGTTTAAATTTTAATAATTTCTACTTTTATTTATATGAGTTGAAAAATCAGGTTTGAAGTTTCTGTGTTGAAATGCATATGGTTATTTAGTTTTTATTGATGTTCTCAGGTTAAAAACTAGACTAGGATGTAAGATGCACAGGAGTGTCATTGCTATTTGACAATATATTGTGTGCATACAGGAGAGTGTCTGGAACTTTCTGTAACTGTTTAGCATTGCATCATAAATACTTAGAAGTATGCTTACAATTTATTATGTTTACTACATATTTCTTCAATGAACAAAATGATATAATATTTCATACTTTTGCAACCACTACACTAGTATCCATTTTGCTTTATCCCTCCAACTAGTAGATTTTATAACTCTTTTGTAAAATAAAAAATATACATATAAAACTGAGATGAATAAAATCTACCTTGTTGTATTTATTTTGCATGCTAAGTATATTAGCATTTTTCCATTTTCTTTGTAACTGGATTGATATTCTATGAATTATCTATTATTTTATTTATATATTTCTCAGTTTGGAAGGTTCAGTATAGTTGTGACTTCCCTGGTGGTTCAGACGGTAAAGCATCCGCCTACAATGCGGGAGACCCACGTTTGATCCTTGGGTTGGGAAGATCCTCTGGGGAAGGAAATGGCAATCCATTCCAGTAATCTTGCCTGGAAAATCCCATGGACAGAGAAGTGTGGTAGGCTGCAGTCCAAGGGGTAGCAAAGAGTCGGACACGACTGAGTGACTTCACTTTCACTTTCAGTATAATTGTAGAAATAGTTCTTGATCTTTCAAATGCTTTATTAGTATACTTTAGGCTTATCATTGCTTATGATATCTTTTGCAAAATAAACCTTTTGTTATTTTTAATTTTTATTGTTTCTGTATATTTGTATGAATCAACTTAAGCTGCAAAAATATTATAATAAATGTGTACTTATCCTTTGTTAAATGCCATTTAAATTATTCACTTTGGAAGTTTAACTCTAGCTTCAGATAGAAACATGACGTTCTCACTAGATTAAACTGAAACATTTCTTTTTTTTTTTTTTTTTTTTACTGAATTATATTTCTTTAGCCAGGAGCTTCTGTGTTGTTGTTTCTGTTGTTCAGTCCCGTTTCCTGTCTGATTCTTTGTGACTCTCTGAACTGCAGCATGGCAGGCTTCCCTAACTTTCATTATCTCCTGGAGTTTGCTCAAACTCATGTCCATTGAGTTAGTGATGCCATCAAACCATCTCAACCTCTGTCCTCCCCATCCTCTCATGCCTTCAGTCTCCCTTAGCATCAGGGTCTCTTCTAGTGAGTCAGCTCTTTGCTTCAAGTGGTCAAACTATTAGAGCTTTAGCATCAATCCTTCCAATAAACATTCAGGGTTGATTTCTTTTAGGATTGACTGGTTTGATCTCCTGGCTTTTCAAGGTACCCTCAAGAATTTTCTCCAGCACCACATTGTTCAGTTCAGTTCAGTCACTCAGTCATGTTTGACTCCCTGAGACCCCATAGACTGCAGCACACCAGGCTTCCCTGTCCATCACCAACTCCTGAACTGCTCTAACTCATGTCCATCAAGTTGGTAAGGTCATCCAGCCATCTCATCTTCTTTCATCCCCTTCTCCTCCTACCTCCAGTCTTTCCTAACATCAGGGTCTTTTTCAATGAGTCAGTTCTTTGCATCAGGTGGCCAAAATATTGGAGTTTCAGCTACAGCATCAGTCCTTCCAATTAATATTCAGGACTGGTTTCCTTTAGGATTGACTGGTTGGATCTCCTTGCAGTCCAAGGGAATCTTAAGAGTCTTCTCCAATACCACAGTTCAAAAGCATCAATTCTTTGATGCTCAGCTTTCTCTATAGTCCAAATCTCTCATCCATACATGACAACTGGAAAAAACATAGCTTTGAATAGATGGACGATTATCGGTAAAGTAATGTCTCTGCTTTTTAATATGCTGTCTAGGTTGATCATAGCTTTTCTTCCAAGGAGCAAATATCTTTTAATTTTATGGCTGCACTCACCATCTGCAGTGATTTTGGAGCCCCCCAAAATAAAGTCTGTCACTGTTTCCATTGTTTCCCCATCTATTTACCATGAAGTGATGGAGCCAGATGCGAATGTTGAGTTTTAAGCCAGCTTTTTCTCTCTCCTCTTTCACTTTCATCAAGAGGCTCTTTAGTTCCTTTTCACTTTCTGTCATAAGGGTGGTATCATCTACATATCTAAGGTTACTGGTATTTCTCCCAGCAATCTTGATTCCAACACCACATAAGAAGGCATCAATTCTTTGGCACTCAGCCTTCTTTATGGTCCAAATCTCACATGTACATGACTACTGAAAAAACCATGGCTTTGACTATCTAGACTTTTGTTGGTAAAGTGACGTCTATGCTTTTTAATATGCTGTCTTGGTTTGTCCTAGCTTTTCTTTCAAGAAGCGAGTGTCTTTTAAATTCATGGCTGCAGTCACCATTCACAGTGATTTGGGAACCCAAGAAAATAAAATCTGTTCATTTCCACTGGTGGCTCAGACAGTAATGAATTTGCCTGCAGTGTGGGAGACCTGTGTTCAATCCTTGGGTCAGGAAATCCCCTAGAGAAGGGAATGCCAATCCACTCCAGTACTCTTGCCTGGAGAATTCCATAAACAGAGGAGCCTAGTGGGCTATAGTAGTCCATGGGGTCATAAAGAGTCGGAAATAATTAAGTAATGCTATTTGCCATGAAGTGACGGGACCAAATATCATGATCTTAGCTTTTTGAGTGCTGAGTTTTAAGCCAGCCTTTTCACTCCCCTTTTTTGTTGTAATCAGGTTCTTTAGTTCCTCTTCACTTTCTGCTATTACAGTGGCATCATCTGCATCTCTGAGGTTGTTGATATCTCTCCTGGCAAATTTGATTCCAGCTTGTGCTTCAATAACCCTGGCATTTTGCATGATGTACTCTGCATATAAGTTAAATAAGCAGGGTGGCAATATACAGCCTTGAAGTACTCCTTTCCCAATTTTGAACCAGTGCATTGTTCCTTGTAGGATTCTAACTCTTCCCTCTTGATCTGTACACAGGTCTCTCAGGAGGCAGGTCAGGTGGTCTGGTATTCTCATCTCTTTAAGAATTTTCCAGTTTGTTGTGATCCACAGTGAAAGGTCTTAGCATAGTAAATGTATCAAAAGTAGGTGTTTTCCTGGAATCCCCTTGCTTTTCCTATGATCCAACAGATGTAGGCAATTTGATGTCTTGTTCATCTGCTTTTTTTAAATCCACCTTGTATATCTGGAAGTTCTCACATAATGGTGAAGCCTAACTTAAAGGATTTTTAGCCTTACCTTGCTAGTGTGTGAAATGAGTGCAATTGTGCAGTAATTTGAACATTCTTTGGCATTTTCCTTCTTTGAGATTGGACAAAAACTGACCATATCCAGTCCTGTGGCCACTATTGAATTTTCCAAATTTGCTAGAATATTGAATGCAGTACTTAAAAAGCATCATCTTTTAGGATTTGAAATAGCCAGTTGGAATTCTATCATCTCCACTAGTTTTGTTCATAGTAATGTTTCCTAAGGCCCATTTGACTTCACTCTCCAGGGTGTCTGGCTCTGTGTGAGTGACCACACCATCGCAGTTATCCCAGTCATTAAGACCTTTTTCTATATAGTCCTTCTATATATTCTTGCTATGTCTTCTTAATCTACTTTTATTAGGTCCTCTCCATTTCTGTCCTTTATTGTGCCCAACTTGTGTTAAATGTTCCCTTGATATTCCCAGTTTTCTTCAAGAGTATCTCTAGTCTTTCCCATTCTATTATTTTCCTCTATTAATTTGCATTGTTCACTTAAGAAGTCTTTCTTATCTCTCCTGGTTTATACAATTTAACCAGTCATTTTAATATGAGTTATCAACACAATTGAATCTTAATATGTCTCTGTTTTGTTCTTAAGATTAAATGATTTAAATTAAATGATTTATTTTCTTCATGTCTTTGTTTTTAATTTTATGGAGTCTTCTTATGCAAATAGCAATTGCTAGCTTCATCTTATCAATGAAAAATCTAGTTTAAAAGATTGTGTATGAAGTAGTATACATTCAGTGAAGTTAATTTATACTTATGATTAAATAGAATAAATACAAATTAGAGAAACATTTCTTTGATAAATTATTATTTATAATTTGTTTCTAGATTTGTTTTTATAGCATGAATAGTATTTGAATAATGAATGATGAATTTAAGTTATCCTACAGCAAGTTAATTTCAAATACAAATTTTTTAAAGAGTTTGTAGAACTAAAATACATACAAGTATAAATATACTAGCACATGTGTGCATACATATATGTATGTGTATATATGTATATACACACATTCAGTTTTGATGATACCTAGTAATAGTGATAATATAGAATTTGAATTAAGAGAATCATTAGCCCATTTTTTCAAATAGCTTCTTGCCATTCATTTTATTTGTGTTTGTTTCAGGGGTTATATATTGACTCCTTTAAATTTTTTCTCTGTTTTTGCATTCCTTTAAATACTGTCAGCTAAAATTGCATATAAAAAGAAATAACTAATTTCATGAGAAATGAAAATAAATAGCCAAATTAATACTTTAAACATTGAACAGTATCATTATTTAATAGAATACATAGATGTTACTGTGATCATAAGCCTAGGTACTTTTATATACCTAATCCTCCCCCATAAAATTTCTAGTTACTTCTGAGATTTTAAGAATTGTTTTAGTCATTTTTCATTTCATATATGTTTTTTGAAAATAAGCACTGTGATAATGTTTAGAAATTTGAATGTGAGAGTCGCTCAGTCGTGTCTGACTGTATAGCCCCTGGAATACTCCAGGCCAGAATACTGGAGTGGATTGCCGTGCCCTCTGCCAGGGGATCTTCCCAACCCAGGAATCAAACCCAGGTCTCCCGCATTGCAGGCAGATTCTTTACCAGCTCAGCCATGTAGTGTGACCCAAATAGAAATAACCAAGAAGCATAATATCTAGCATAAATCTGGGCAGACATTGAAAAATATGTTTTATAATATTAAAAAAGTGATGAAGGAAGAAATAGGATTACGGTATCAGACTATTTAAAATAGAAACCACATTTAGTGTGGAACGTAAGCAGGAAATACCCTGCAGAAAATGAGAGAAAAAGATGTAGGCATTGATCGTGCTTCCCCTTCTATCTTTCAAGAGGAAACAGCAAAAACCAGTAATAAAGATAAAAATATCAAATAAACTGAAACGATAATATGGTGGTAGTGATTTAGTTGCTCAGTTGTGTCTGACAGTTTGCAACCCATGGACTGTAGCCTGCTAGGCTCCTCTGTCCATGGGGTTCTCCAGGAAGAACACTGGAGTGGGCTGTCATTTCCTTCTCTGAAGCAATAATATAAATGTAAGCATAAATGTAGGATAAATATAAGTATAAATAAAGAACAAGTATAAATGAAAGAAATTCTTTGCAGTTAAATGGTTAATTGAGCAGAGTTTTCATTTTATCATAAAACAGTGTGATACATTGATGAAACAGATACTATAAAATTTGTATTAGTCATAGCTCACAGTCAAATGTGGAGAATGAATTAGAATCAGTAAGAGTAGAATTATCTACTGTGAAGAATAGAGAAAGCATGAAAAAAGATATCATGTTTTTATTAACCTCTGTGTGTACTTGTGTCTATAAGTAACATCTACAAAATGATATAATGTTACTATTGTAACCGATCTATAGAAAAATGTGCATATAAAATATACATTAACTTCAAATTATACAATGAAATTATTTTCTTAAAAATCTCCCATTTTGGATTTTTCAAAGCAGGCAATTTTGGAACTGAAACATGAAGGAAAATCAGCTTTCTGATAGATAAGATTTTGTCTTAATTTCAAGACCACGATTAACCCATTAACTATCACTCATGCCAAGCAGTAGTGAATGCATCCAAACAGAAAAATTCTGTTAAATGCATTTAACTTCCAAATCCCATGCAGTTTTCTTTTCAATACTGCAGTTATTTACTCAAAGACACTTTGACATTTACACAAGTTTCTGAGATGGTCTCTATTCCTCTCACAGAGTAACATTTCATTCTAATAATCGATTATTACTCCCAGATGCTAATCTGCTCTATTTGAATATTTGATTGTCACAGACACTGACTTTCATTAAAAAACAAACAAACAAACAACCAAAAAAAACTTTATTTGAAAATATCTATAGCACTAAAAAGCTGAAGTTGAAGGTTCTATGAAGACCTAAAGACCTTTTCAAACTAACACCCCCAAAAAATGTCCTTCTGTTTATAGGGAATGGAATGTAAATGTACAAAGTCAAGAAACACCTGGAGGAACAGAAAAATTTGGCCTTGGAGTACAGAATGAAGCAGGGCAAAGCTAATAGAGTTTTGCCAAGAGAATGCACTGGGCATAGCAAACTCTCTCTTCTAATAACACAAGAAAAGCCTCTACACATGGACATTACCAGAAGGTCAACACTGATCAGATTAATTATATTCTTTGCAGCCAAAGATGGAGAAGCTCGATATAGTCAGCAAAAACAAGACTGGGAGCTGGCTGTGGCTCAGATCATGAACACCTTATTGAAAAATTCAGACTTAAATTGAAGAAAGTGGGGAAAACCACTAGGCCATTCAGGCATGACTTAAATCAAATCCCTTATGATTATACAGTGAAAATGAGAAATAGATTTAAGGGACTAGATATGATAGAGAGGGTGCCTGATGAACTATGGACAGAGGTTCATGACATTGAACAGGAGACAGGGATTAAGACCATCCCCAAGAAAAAGAAATGTAAAAAAGCAAAATAGCTGTCTGAGAAGGCCATACAAATAGCTGTGAAAAGCAGAGAAGTGAAAAACAAAGGAGAAAAGGAAAGATATACCCATTTGAAGGCAGAGTTCCAAAGAATAGTAAGGAGAGATGAGAAAGCCCTCCTCAGCAATCAATGCAAAAAACAGAGGAAAACAATAGAATGGAAAATACTAGAGATCTCTTCAAGAAAATTAAAGATACCAGGGGAACATTTTATGCAAAGATGGGATCAATAAAGGACAGAAATGGTATGGACCTAACAGAAGCAGAAGATATTAAGAAGAGATGTCAAGAATACACAGAAAAACTGTACAAAAAAAGATCTCCATGACCCAGCTAATCACGATGGTGTGATCACTCACCTAGAATCAGACATCCTGAGAATGTGAAGTCAAGCAGGCCTTAGGAAGCATCACTACAAACAAAGCTAGTGTAGCTGATGGAATTCTAGTTGAGCTATTTCAAGTCTTAAAGGATGATGCTGTGAAAGTGCTGCACTCAATATGTTGGCAAATTTGGAAAACTCATCAGTGACAACAGGACTGGAAAAGGTCAGTTTTCATTCCAATCCCAAAGAAAGGCAATGCCATAGAATGTTCAAACTACTGCTCAATTGCACGCATCTCACACGCTAGCAAAGTAATGCTCAAAATTCTCTAAGCTAGGCTTCAGCAATACAAGAACTTAAACTCCCAGATGTACAAGCTGGTTTTAGAAAAGGCAGAGGAACCTGAGATCAAGTTGCCAACATCCACTGGATCATTGAAAAAGAAAGAGAGTTCCAGAAAAACATCAATTTCTGCTTTATTGACTATACCAAAGCCTTTGACTGTGTAGATCACAATAAACTGTGGAAAATTCTGAAAGAGATGGGGATAACAGACCACCTGACTTGCCACTTGAGAAATCTGTATGCAAGTCAGGAAGCAACTGTTAGAACTGGGCATGGAACAACAGACTGGTTCCTAATAGGAAAAGGAGTACATCAAGGCTGTATATTGTCACCCTGCTTATTTAACTTACATACAGAGTACATCATGAGAAACGCTTGGCTGGAGGAAGCACAAGCTGGAATCAAGACTGCTGGGAGAAATATCAATAACCTCAGATATGTAGATGACACCACCCTTATGGCAGAAAGTGAAGAACTAAACGTCCTCTTGATGTAAGTGAAAAAGGAGAGTGAAAAAGTTGGCTTAAACCTTAACATTCAGAAAACTTAGATCATAGCATCCAGCCCCATCACTTTATGGCAAATAGATGGACAAACAGTGGAAACAGTGGTTGACTTTATTTTTCGGGGGCTCCAAAATCACTGCAGAAGGTGACTGCAGTCATGAAATTAAAAGACCATTACTCCTTGCAAGGAAAGTTATGGCCTATCTAATAGCATATGAAAAAGCAGAGACATTACTTTGCCCACAAAGGTCCATTTAGTCAAGGCTATGTTTTTTCCAGTAGTCATGTATGGATGTGAGAGTTGAACTGTAAAGAATCCTGAGCCCAAAAAAATTATGTTTTTGATCTGTGGTGTTGGAGAAGACTCTTGAGAGTCCTTTGGACTGCAAGGAGATCCAACCCAGTCCATCCTAAAGGAGATCACCTCAGTGTTCATTGGAAGGACTGATGGTCAAGCTGAAACTCCAATACTTTGGCCACCTGATGTGAAGTGCTGACTCCTTGGAAAAGACCCTGATACTGGGAAAGATTGAGGGCAGTAGGAGAAGTGGACGACAGAGAATGAGACGGTTGGATGGCATCACCAACTCAATGGACATGAGTTTGGGTAAATTCTGGAAATTGGTGATGAACACGGAGTCCTGGCATGCTGCAGTTCATGAGGTCACAAAGAGTAGGACACAACTGAGTGACTGAACTGAACTGAACTGATAGCACCTACGCGGAGCTTTTACAGTTTTCTTTATAACACATGATGATTAAAATAAATTCAGTTAATTGTTCTAAAAGTGTCCGACTCTTTGCGACCCCATGAATCGCAGCACGCCAGGCCTCCCTGTCCATCACCATCTCCCGGAGTTCACTCAGACTCACGTCCATCGAGTCAGTGATGCCATCCAGCCATCTCATCCTCGGTAGTCCCCTTCTCCTCCTGCCCCCAATCTCTCCCAGCATCAGAGTCTTTTCCAATGAGTTAACTCTTCGCATGAGTACTGGACCAGTCCAAAGTACTGGAGTTTCAGCTTTAGCATCATCCCTTCCAAAGAAATCCCAGGGTTGATCTCCTTCAGAATGGACTGGTTGGATCTCCTTGCAGACCAAGGGACCCTCAAGAGTCTTCTCCAACACCACAGTTCAAACGTACCAATTCTTCGGGGTTCAGCCTTCTTCACAGTCCAACTCTCACATCCATACATGACCACAGGAAAAACCATAGCCTTGACTAGATGGACCTTAGTCGGCAAAGTAATGTCTCTGCTTTTGAATATACTATCTAGGTTGGTCATAACTTTTCTTCCAAGGAGTAATGGTCTTTTAATTTCATGGCTGCAGTCACCATCAGCAGTGATTCTGGAGCCCCCAAAAATAAAGTCTGACACTGTTTCGGCTGTTTCTCCATTTATTTCCCATGAAGTGATGGGACCAGATGCCATGATCTTTGTTTTCTGAATGTTGAGCTTTAAGCCAACTTTTTCACTCTCCTCTTTCACTTTCATCAAGAGACTTTTTAGCTCCTTTTCACTTTCTGCCATAAGGGTGGTGTCATCTGCATATCTGAGGTTATTAATATTTCTCCCGGCAATCTTGATTCCAGCTTGTGTTTCTTCCAGTCCAGTGTTTCTCATGATGTACTCTGCATATAAGTTAAATAAGGAGGGTGACAATATGCAGCCTTGACGTACTCCTTTTCCTATTTGGAACCAGTCTGTTGTTCCATGTCCAGTTCTAACTGTTGCTTCCTGACCTGCATACAGATTTCTCAAGAGGCAGGTTAGGTGGTCTGTTTCCCATCTCTTGAAGAATTTTCCACAGTTTATTGTGATCCACACAGTCAAAGGCTTTGACATAGTCAATAAAGCAGAAATAGATGTTTTTCTGGAACTCTCTTGCTTTTTCCATGATCCAGTGGATGTTGGCAATTTGATCTCTGGTTCCTCTGCTTTTCTTAAAACCAGCTTGAACACCAGGGATTTCACAGTTCATGTATTGCTGAAGCCTGGCTTGGAGAATTTTGAGCATTACTTTACTAGCATGTGAGATGAGTGCAGTTATGTAGTAGTGTGAGCATTCCTTGATATTAACAACATACCTTAAATGTGATATACTTACTGAGTAGTGAAGTTGCCCATATTTAATTGAATAGTTATGCTATGTTTCTAATACTAAGATTGTTGCTTTTCATAATTGTAATAAAACATATAACATTGTTGTAAAGTGTTTTCAGTTCCATTCATATTTACGAAAACGTCTTTTTTCCTAATCAATATTACATTGAAATTTAGAAAATTAACAAATTTTGCAATAGTTGTTTGTATGTATTTTAGTTTTGCTATTTCTTCTTGTCATTAAAAAAATAAAGTATTTCATATTTTTCTCCCCACTTAGAAAAATTAATTGCATAGTCAATATTCATGTTTTCACATATTTTTGCTTTCTATAGTATTTTGATTGTTTATCTACCTATTTTTATCCTTGAAAATTAAAAAAGAAAAAACTAATCATTCTCAGTAATTTAATATCATGGTCTAAGTTTTGGTTCCTTTTACACAATTGCAGATTCTGAAATATTTTCCTATTAACAACTATCCATGGTTTATGAAACACACACCACCTTATGAATCATATATCTAACTATGACCATGAGTAAATTTTACACAATGATAAACCAGTCTTAATTTAAGTAGGTGTTCTTAGAATTATGTTGTATATTTTTTATTGAATTATAGTTGATTTACAAAATTATGTTAGTTTCAGGTTAGATCCAAAGTGATTCATCTATATATTCTCAGATTATTTTCAATTATGCATTACTATGAGATATTGCATATATTTCCTTGGGTTATAAAATAAAACCTGATTGATAGCCTTTTTATGTAGAATAGAGTTTATCAGTCAATCCCACATTCCTAATTTGTCTCTCCTTCCTTCCTTTGTTCCTTTGATAAGCATAAATGTTTTCTATGTCTGAGTCTGTTTCTGTTTTGTATATGTTAATATATTAGTTTCTATTTTATTATAAATTCCACATATCAGTTCAGTTAATCGATAGTCATGTCTCACTATCTGTGAACCCTTGGACTGCAGCACGCCAGGCCTTCCTCTCCATCACGAACTCCTGGAGTTTATGCAAACTCATGTCCATTGAGTCGGTGATGCCATCCAATCATCTCATCCTCTGTCGTATCCTTCTCCTCCTGCCCCCAATCCCTCCCAGCATCAGGGTCTTTTCCAGTGAGTCAGCACTTCATGTCAGGTGGCCAGAGTATTGGAGTTTCACCTTCAGTAGAAGAACTTCCAATGAACACCAAGGACTGATATCCTTTAGGACGGACTGGTTGGATCTCCTTGCAGTCCAAGTGACTCAAGAGTCTTCTCCAACATCACAGTTCAAAAGCATCAATTTCTTCGTGATCAGCTTTCTTTACAGTCCAACTATCACATCCATACATGACTACTGGAAAAACCATAGCATTTACTAGATGAAACTTTGTAAACAAAGTAATGTCTCTGCTTTTTAATGTGCTATCGTGGTGGATCATAACTTTACTTCCAAGGAGTAAGTGTCTATTAATTTCATGGCTGCAGTCACTGTCTGCAGTGATTTTGGAGCCCCAAAAAATAAAGTCAGCCACTGTTTCCACTGTTTCCCCATCTATTCACCATGAAGCAATGGGATCTGGACCCATTTTCTGAATGTTGAGGCATAATCCAACTTTTTCACTCTCCTCTTTCACTTTCATCAAGAGGCTCTTTAGTGTTTTTTTTTTTTTTTCTGCCATAAGGGTGGTGTCATATGCATATCTGAGGTTATTGATATTTCTCCCAGAATCTTGAATCCACTTTGTGCTTCATCTAACCCAGCGTTTCTCATAATGTACTCTGCATATAAGTTAAATAAGCAGGGGGACAATATATTACCTTGACATACTCCTTTTCCTATTTGGAACCACTCTGTTGTTCTCTGTCCTGCATACAGATTTCTCAAGAGGCAGGTCAGGTGGTCTGGTATTCCCATCTCTTTCAGAATTTTACACAGTTTATTGTGATCCACACAGTCAAAGGCTTTGGCATAGTCAATAAAGCAGAAATAGATGTTTTTCTGGAACTCTCTTGCTTTTTTGATGATCCAGCGGATGTTGGCAATGTGATCTTTGGTTCTTCTGCCTTTTTGAAAACCAGCTTGAACATCTCAAAGTTCACGGTTCATGTATTGCTGAATCATGACTTGGAGAATTTCAAGCATTACTTTGCTAACATGTGAGATGAGTGCAACTGTGTGGTAGTTTGAACATTCTTTGGGATTGGAAGGAAAACTGACCTTTTCCAGTCCTGCGGCCACTGCTGAGTTTTCCAAATTTGCTGATGTGTTGAGTGCAGCACTTTCACAGCATCATCTTTTAGGATTTGAAATAGCTCAACTAGAATTCCATCAGCTACATTAGCTTTGTTTGTAGTGATGCTTCCTAAGGCCCACTTGACCTCACATTCCAGGATGTCTGGCTCTCCGTGAGTGATCACACCATCGTGATTATCTGGGTCATGAAGATTTTTTTTGTACAGTTCTTCTGTGTATTCTTTTTTTTTTTAATTTAATTTTATTTTATTTTTTCATTTTTAATTTTAATTTTTACTTTATTTTACTTTACAATACTGTATTGGTTTTGCCATACATTGTCATGAATCCACCATGGATGTACATGCGTTCCCAAACATGAACCCCCCTCCCACCTCCCTCCCCATAATCTTCTGTGTATTCTTGCCACCTTTTCTCAATACCTTCTATTTCTGTTAGGTCCATACCATTTCTGTCCTTTATTGAGCCAATCTTTGCATGAAATGTTCCCTTGGTATCTCTAATTTTCTTGAAGAGATCTCTAGTCTTTCCCATTTTATTATTTTCCTCTATATCTTTACACTGATTGCTGAGGAAGGCTTTCTTATCTCTCCTTGCTATTCTTGGGAACTCTGCATTCAGAGGCTTACATCTTTCCTTTTCTCCTTTGCTTTTTACTTTTCTTCTTTTCACAGCTATTTGTAAGGCCTTTTCAGACAGCCATTTTGCTTTTTTGCATTTCTTTTTCTTGGAGATGGTCTTGATCCCTGTCTCCTCTACAATGTCATGAACCTCTGTCCATAGTTCTTCAGGCACTCTGTCTATCAGGTCTAGTTCCTTAAATCTATTTCTCACTTCCACTGTATAATCATAAGGAATTTGAATGAATGGTCTACTTTCATCAATTTCAGTATGATTTTTTCAATAAGGTGTTCATGATATGAGCCACAGTCAGCTCCCCATCTTGTTTTTGCTGACTGTATAACGCTTCTCCATTTTGGCTGCAAATAATATAAACAATCTGATTTCAGTGTTGGCCGTCTTGTGACATCCATGTGTAGAGTCTTCTCTTCTGTTGTTGGAAATGGGTAAGTGACATTATATAATATTTTTGTTCTTGGCCTGATTTATTTCGCTAAGTATGACCTCTTGTTATTGTTCAGTCACTAAGTCATGTCTAACTTTTTGAGACCCCATGAACTGCAACATACCAGGCTTTTCTGTCCTTGACTCTTTTCCTTAGTATGCTCAAACTCATGTCCATTGAATCAGAGATGCCATCCAAACATCTCTTCCTCTTTTTTCCCCTTCTCCTCTTGATCTCAACCTTTCCCAGCATCACGGTCTTTTTTTTTTTTTTTTTGCTATGACTCTTTTTTTTTTTTTTAATTTTTATTTTTACTTTATTTTACCTTACAATACTGTATTGGTTTTGCCATACTTTGACATGAATCCGCCATGGGTGTACATGAGTTCTTTTGAAATGAGTCAGCTCTTCACATTAGTTAGCCAAAATATTAGAGCTTCAGTTTCAGCATCAGTCATTCCAATTAATATTCAGGGTTAATTTCCCTTAAGATTGACTGGTATGATCTTTGTCCAAGGGACTCAGTCTCCTCCTGCACCACAGTTCAGAAGCATCAATTCTTTGTCACTGAGCTTTCTTTATGGTCCAACTCTCCCATCCTTACTGTTCTCTGCAACATTCTATTATTTTAATATCTTATTTTACATCTTCGTATTTAACTTTTTGCTATTAATTACAATCTTAATCACTTTTTCTCCTGGCAGTCTTGATTCCAGCTGGTGCTTCATCCAGCCTGGCACTTTTCATCATGCAATATGCATATAAGTTAAATAAGGAGGGTGACAATATACAACCTTGAAATATTCCTGTCCCAATTTGCAAACAGTCTGTTGTTCCATATTCTGTTCTAACTGTTGCTTCTTGACCTGCATACAGATTTCTCAGGAGGCAGGTCAGGTGGTCTGCTATTCCCATCTCTCAACATATTTTCAGTTTGTTGTGATGCACACAAAGGCTTTGACATAGCCAATAAAGCAAAAGTAGATGTATTTCTGGAACTCTCTTGCTTTTTCAATGACCCAGCATTCAATTTGATGCTGGCAATTTGATCTCTGGTTCCTCTGCCTTTTCTAAATCCAGTTTGAACATCTGGAAGTTCATGGTTCACATACCGTTGAACCCTGGCTTGGTGAATTTTGAGCGTTTCTTTACTAACATGTGAGATGAGTGTAATTGTGTGATAGTTGAAACATTCTATGGGGTTGGAAGGAAAACTAACTGTTCCCAATCCTGTGGCCATGGCTGAGTTTTCCAGATTTGCTGGCCTATTGAGTGCAGCACTTTCAGCATCATCCTTTAGGATTTGAAATAGCTCAACCTGAATTCAATCACCTCAACTAGTTTTGTGATGCTTCCTAACATTCCAGTTGACTTCTCATTCCATGATATCTGGTTCTAGGTGCGTGATCATAACATCAGTGTTATCTGGGTCATGAAGATCTTTTCTGTGTAGTGCTTCTGTGTATTCTTGCCATTCCTTCTTAATATTTTCTTCTGTTGGGTCCATACCAATTCTGTAGTTTATTGTGCTCATCTTTGCATGAAATATTCCCTTGGTGTCTCTAATTTTTTCAAAGTTATCTCTAGTCTTTCCCATTCTATTGTTTTCCTCTAATTCTTTGCATTGATCATGGAGGAAGGCTTTCTTATCTCTCCTTGCTTTTCTTTGGAACTGTGCATTCAAATGGGTATATATTTCCCTACTTTCTTCAATTTAAATCTGAATTTGGCAATAAGAAGTTCATGATCTGAGCCACAGTCAGCTCCCAGTCTTGTTTTTGCTGACTGTATAGAACTTCTCCATCTTTGGCTGCAAAGAATATAATCAATCTGATTTTGGTGTTGACCATCTGGTGATGTCCATATTTAGAGTCTTCTCTTATGCTGTTGGAAGAGGGTGTTTGCTATGACCAATACATTTTATTGGCTAAACTCTGTTAAACTTTGACTTGCTTTGGTTTGTACTCCAAGGCCAAACTTGCCTGTTACTCCAGGTAACTTTTGACTTCCTACTTTTCCATTCTAGTCCCTTATAATGAAGGGGACAACTTTTTTATGTGTTAGTTCTAGAAGGTCTTGTAGGTCTTCATAGAACCATTCAACTTCAGCTTCTTCAGAATTACTGGTCAGGGCATAGGCTTGGATTACTATAATAGTGAATCATTTGCCTTGAAATGAAGACAGATCATTCCGTCAGAAAGCGAAGAAGAACTAGCCTCTTGATGAAAGCAAAAGAGGAGAGTGAAAAAGTTAGCTTAAAAACTCAACATTCAGAAAACAAAAATCATGGCATCCAGTCCCATTACTTCATGACAAATAGGCGGGGAAACAGTGGAAACAGTGACAGACTTTATTTTGGGAGGCTCCAAAATCACTACTATGGTGAGTGCAGCCATGAAATTAAAAGTTGTTTGCTCCTTGGAAGAAAAGCTATGATGAACCTAGATAGCATATTAAAAAGCAGTGGCATTACTTTACCAATAATGGTCCATCTATTCAAAGCTATGTTTTTTCCAGTAGTCATGTATGGATGTGATATTTGGGCTATAAAGAAAGCTGAGCACCAAAGAATTGATGGTTTTTGAACCATGGTGTTGGATAAGACTCTTGAGAGTCCCTTGGACTGCAAGGAGATCCATCCTGTCCATCCTAAGGGAAACCAGTCCTGAATATTCTTTGGAAGGACTGATGCTGAAGCTGAAACTCCAATACTTTGGCCACCTGATGTGAAGAACTGACTTATTGGAAAAGACACTGATGCTGGAAAAGTTTGAAGGTGGGAAGAGAGGAGGATGACAGAGGATGAGATAGTTGGATGGCATCACCAACACAATGGACATGAGTTTGAGTGGGCTCTGGGAGTTGGTGATAAACAGGGAAGCCTTGTGTGCTGCAGTCCATGGGGTTGCATAGAGTCAGACACGACCAAGCGACCAAGCTGAACTGAACTGATAATCACTTTTGCAAACTTTTTGATTTTTTAATTAATTAATTTTAATTGGAGGATAATTGCTTTACAATTAGTGTGGTGTGTTTTACCATACATCGACATGAATCAGCCATGGGTGGACCTGTGTACCCATTCTGAACCCCCTCCCTCCTCATCCTTCTATGTTGTCCCAGAGCACCAGCTTTGAGTGCTCTGTTTCATGCATCAAACTTACACTGGTCATCTATTTTTACATATTACAATGCATATTACAAAGAGTGATCAACAGTCCTTTTATTTTGTGATCTTCTGTTCCTTCATATTCACTTATCTAAGTGATCTTCAGTTCTTGCCTACATTTTCTTACTTCTTTTCTATTTATAGAAAATATTTTAATATTTCCTTTAGGTTAGATTTAGTGGTATAGTCTTTTTGGTTTTGCTTTGTTGGAGAAATTCTTTATTTCTCCTTCTATTCTAAATGATGATCTTGTTGAATAAAAAATCATATAGTGCAGGCTTTTCCTTTTCAGTACTTTGAATATATTTTGCCATTTTCTTCTGCCTTATACAGTTTCTGCAGAGAACTCTGTTGATAGACTTGTGGGGATTTCCATGTAATTGACTCTTTGTTTTTCTCTTGCTACCTTTAGAATTTTCTTTATGTCTATATTTGCCATTTTACTTATGCTATTAAAGTTAGGACAGTTTAATTATATCTTGCTGTGGATCTGCATGAGTTCATTTTGTTTGAGACCCTCTGTGCTTCCTGTACCTGGATCTGTTTCCTTCTTTGGATTTGGGAAATTTTCAGCCATGATGACTTCAAATACATTTTTGATCCTCTTCTTCTCTCTTCTCCTTCTGGAATCCCTATTATGCCTGAGTGAGTAAGTGAAAGTCTTTCAGTCATGTGTGACTATTTGCGACTTCATGGACAGTACCCTGCCAGGCTTCTCTGTCCATGGAATTCTCCAGCAGGAACACTGACGTGGGTTGCTATTCCCCTCTCCAAAGGATCTTCCTGACCCAGGGGTTGAACCAGCATCTCCTGCATTGCAGGCAGACTCTTTACCATCTGAGCCACCAAGGAAGCCCCTATCTTATGTATAGATTGACACATTTTATATTATCCCATAGGTTTTCTACCTTGTTTTCTTTTTCCATTTCTCTTTGTTCTGCTGTTCTAATTGAATGATTTCCATTATTCTATCTTCCAGATCACTTATTTGTTCTTTTGTATTATTTAGTATGCTATTAGTTGCTTCTTGACTGGCTTATATCTCAGGAATTGATTCGCTTAATTTTGATTGGTTCCTCTTTATAGTTATTAGTTCCTTGTTACAATGATCTGTATTCCTATTGATAACCTTCCTTAATACCTTTAGTGTTTGTATTATCTCCTTTTTGAACTTGGGTGCTATTAGTCTGGTGATGTCTGTTTCATTATATGTTCTTTCAAGGGATTTGTCTGTTCTTTTAATTGAGAGTAGTTTCTCTCCTTTTTCATGTTACTTACCTTTTCCATCTCTATGAATTTAGAAAAAAAACAGTTTTCTCTGTGGACTTGAAGGGGTGTTATTTTGTGGGAATGTCACTGTGTAGACAGTGTGAGTCCAATACTTTTGATGTGAGGGCTGTTTTTCATATGTATGCCTGTCATATATTTCCTCAGAGTGGCTTGGCTCTTATCACCTCGATAGGGATTTGAATGGTGTTTGGTGACCAGAGCCTACCTGGATGTTGACCTGGGACCTGCCTGGGACAGTTGCCTCTGTGTAAGGCCTCTCTCCATATATGTTTGCTCTAGATCCAACTTTAAGCTGCTATGTGAGGCAGACGTACTGGAGCATTCCCATCAAGTGAGGAACTACCATGTACTCCTCCCCAAGGGCTGTCTAGCACCAGGAATGTGTAATTCTATGATGCCACCTGCCACTTTTTATACTGCCAACAAAATCCACTGCTGCAGGGAGGAATAATGGGCTCAGTTATTAGCCTGTCCCTGTCATATGCATGCTCACAAAGTCTTCTGCCATAGGAGTCATATCCTGCTGTGAGTACACTCACAGTGGTATCCTGCTGGCAAACACATGTCCCAGTCTGTGCTGTGCTGATAATGGGGCCCCAATGGTGGACCTGTGGCTCAACTTCAGCACATTAACAATGGCAACCCTGTTCTAAGCCTTTTACCTGTTTCTATGCAGGTATAACCAATCCTCTCCCAACTTGCAACCTCATTCAACATCCATTTCTGGCTGTGAAGTGTAGTCAGGCAGCAGCTGTTGCCATCAGTGTTGGTCTCTCTCCGTCCTGATTGCTAGCAAGTTGGCATGGTGACACTCCTCAAAAACAGAGTCAGGGGCCCAGACGTCCCAGCAAGCTTGGGTGAGAGGGTTTCTGCAGAGCAAGGAACTATCAGTGTGGACACTCCCTACTTCTTAGATCCCTCCCAGGCCGATTCTGATGTCTCCCTTTTTTTGTTGTTGTTTTGTTCCACCCAGGTATGTGTGGATTTTCCCTGCAGCTTTGGCTGTTTCTGCCGGTTTCCAGTTGGTTTTCTGTGAGATTTGTTTCACATGTAGATATAACTTTTGATGTATTTGTGGGGGCATTTGAGCTACATATCCTCTTACTCTGCCATCATGACCTCTCGCCCAGAGAGTTTTTTCTTCTTCTGTACATTTTAATTCTTCTTAACAATACATTTTAGAACTCAATAACAATGTATACTTTAGATCTTTGAAGATGACTAAGTAAAGCAAAGATTATCATCCTCCTATCAGAAGTCTGGAAATAGTTATATTTGTGAAACAATAAAAATTAATTAAAGGAGTAACTGTAGTGAGTAGAGTAATAATATCTTTATTTTATTAATTTATAAAATATCTTGCAAATCTACTTGTATTCATCTATTAGTCTAAGATTGTGTTGTCTAATGCAATAGCTGCTAGGTACATGCGAACAGTGAGTACTAGAAATGCCGCTGGTGTGACTGAGGAATATAATTTTCCATTTTATTTTATTGTAATTAATTTAAATTTGAAGCCTGAGATTTTACAAAATAGTCTTTTTCATTAAACACAAATGTATTGTTTTGGTAGGACTACATTTCACTTTAATCGTTGCATTCCTGGTGGTTCAGACAGTAAAGAATCTGCCTGGAAGGTAGACCTGGGTTCTATCCCTGGGTTAGGAAGTTCTAGAGAAGGAAATGGTTACCCACTCCAGTACTCTTGCCTGGAGAATTTCATGTACAGGAGACTCTGACAAGCTACAGTCCATGAGTCACAAAGAGTTGAACACAATTGAGTGACTATCACACAAATAGATGTAATGTTTGTCAACAAAACACTGCTATAGTAAGTATCATCATTTTGCTTTAATTTGAATTATTTTTAAATATACTTATTTAACATGTTAATGTGTTTATATGAACAATTCGTGTAGACAAGCATAGATTTGGTGATACATACCTAACTTGTTACAGATTTAATATTATATTTATAAATATGGATTATTTTGCAAGTATTTAGTATACTGATTTAATTAAAATGTAAGTAAGTCATTTTTCTCATATAGTCAGATTTGTAAATTTAAAACAAACTTCTGATACAGAATTGAATAGGGATATAGAAGTTAGTGTTATAGTCAGAACATTAAAGGAAAAAATACATGAAGAAGATATTTGCACATTTCATAAGTAATGGAAACTGCCTTATTTGCTGTGGCAGAACAAAATAAGAAAGCATTTTGTTTGTTGGGTTAAAATTAAATAAAATAAAGTGAAAAATACTGAGACATTTTAAACAAGTATATATAAATTTGGTAAGCTTTCTCTCAGCCATCAAAAAAAGAATAGGTCAAATTATTTGTGTAAAATTAGAACTAAATGGCTTATAGGAAAAATTTAATGATTCTTTAACAGAGTTGAATATTTTAAGGTAGACCAGCTATAAAACAGCTTGCAGTATTGGCATAAAATAGAAAATCACTTTTAGATGGAGAAGGGGTTAAATTGTATCAGTTATAGACAACTTCTGGGCTTCCCTGATAGCTCAGTTGGTAAAGAATCTGCCTGTAGTGCAGGAGACCCCTGTTCGATTCCTGGCTTGGGAAGATCCCCTGGAGAAGGGAAAGGCTACCCACTCAAGTATTGTAGTCTGGAGAATTCCATGGACTACAGTCCATGGGGTCACAAAGAGTCAGCCACAACTGAAAGACTTTCATTTTCACTTTCACACTTTCACTAGACAACTTCAGAAAATTATGAGAGAACAAATATATGGGTGCCAATAGGGAAAAGGGAGAGATGAAATGAGAGATTGATGTATATACACTATTGATACTTAGACAGCAAAGATATAAAACCAGCCAATCTTAAAGGAAATCAATCCTGAATATTCATTGGAAGGACTAATGCTGAAACTGGAGCTCCAATACTTTGGCTATCTGACACAAAGAGCCAACTCATTGGAAAATACCTTGACGCTGAGAAAGATTAAGGGTATGAGGAGAAAGGGATGACAATGGATGAGATGGTTGCATGACATCACTGACTCAATGGATATGAGTTTGAGCAAGCTCTGAGAGATAGCCAAGGACAGGGAAGCCTGACATGCTGCAGTCCACGGGGTTGCCAAGAGTTGGACACCACTAAGTGACTGAAAAACAACACCACTATTGATACTATGTATAAAATAGATTCTGTATGTGTTCAGTCACTCAGTCATATCCGACTCTTGTGACCCCAGGGACTGTAGACTGCTAGTCAACTCTTTCCATGGGATTTTCCCAGGCAAGAATGTTAAAGCAGGTTGCCATTTCCTACTCCAGGGAATATTCCTGATTCAGGGATCAAACCCAATCTTCTGCAATGGCAAACAAATTCTTTTCCATTGTGCCACCTGGGAATCCCATAAAATAGATGACTAATAACATACTGTGTAGTGCAGGGAACTCTACTCAATGTTCTGTAGTGATCTAAATGGGAAGGGAATCCAAAAAGGAAGGGATATATGTATACATATAGCAAGTTCACTTTGCTGTACTGTAGAAACTGACACAATGTTTTAAAGCAACTATACTGTAATAAAAATTAAAAACAAAACAAACATAGAAACATGTTTTGCAAAAGTGAATAATGCCAGTTGAGCTAAAAAACAATTGTGTATAGGATACAAGACACTTTTAAAGAATAATATCAAAGGTCAACTGATTCAAAATTTGAGAAAAAAATTTATCTTTAGCCTTAAATTAGACATGAGATATAAGATATTATTGTTGCTGTAGTCACTAAGTTGTGTCAGACTCTTGTGACACCATGGACTGTAGCCTGCCAGGCTGTTCTGTCCATGGAATTTCCCAGGCAAGAATACTGGCGTGGGTTGCTGTTTTCTTCTCCAGGGGATCTTTCTGCTCCAAGAATCAAACCAACATATATAAGATACACTTCAATGAATATTTTTGTTATGTTATATTTCCGATTTTACACAGAAATGCTGTCAAACTGTGGCCTATATATTTTTTTTGTTATTTTATTTATTTATTTTTTAGTTTTTTATTTTTTAAATTTTAAAATCTTTAATTCTTACATGCGTTCCCAAACATGAATTTTGAATCTGCCATACATATGTTTGAATTTTAGCATATTTACAAATTTTATTTATTCTCTATAATTTTGCATCAATGAGAGACTTATTAAATATCTTTAACCCCCATTAATAATAATTAATAATTTCACAAAGGAAAGCTTGAGTATATATGTGAACATTTTGATAAGAACCTTCATTCAAATTTGTATTTTTGTAAAAATTTATTTGCAAGATTTTATTTTAAGCATCTTTGTTGATAGTTAAGTTTGACTGCTTTCTGTGAGTTGAAGGATGCAATTATTATCTGCAATAGAGAATCCCCGTTTGCTTCTTTAGAAAGTCTGGAAGTGGAGTTAATTTAGGATTGATACAAGAAAGCATTTCCAATTATACCATTCTAGGTGAAATCAGAAAGGATACATACTAGAAACTGACACTTAAAATGTGGTTCTCTGTATTGCCAAGTTTATTCTTAGAATTACCATAACACTCAAGCCAAACTATCTTATTGTGCAATAATTTAGGCATCAGTTTCCAAATCTAGTTACACTCAGTCGACAGGTAGTTATTTAGGGATACCATTCACAGGGAGTGATTAGAGTCCCATCTGTTTAAGGACTAGCTGCCAGTGATAGAAAAGATAGGGCACATCCATCATTCTAAGTGAGGGATCAATGGCTGACAGCATACTGTAAAAAAGCAAGTCAAGAGAGTATTATTTTGTATTGGGGAAAGTTCAGAACAGTATCGACTTTCTCTAAGTCATAGAATTGGACTGAGGGACACAGTTTTTATTGTGAGTGCTTCATGTTACTTGTTAAAGTCATTAAAATAGCAGTGAGACAAGACACTTCAATTGTCTACCTATCATCCAAAAGAATAAAAGTATGTCCATTCAACCACTCTTCAGAGAAAAATAAAAATGTCAGCGTTCTGTGTCTCTCAAATCTCTCCTTCAGTATCTTTTGAAGTGAAACACACAATACACATTAAATACTCAAACACAATTTTCTCCTATCAAGCAGAGGGGCTGGCTACTTGAACAGGATATTGTTCAATCAGTCTTGAAGCTATAGAATAATAAATCAGGAGAGTGCTCAAGATAGCATTCATAAAATCTCAAATTTAAATGTGACTGCTATCATCATTAAATACACAAAATAAGTATAATGAGAACAAGGGTATGACTAGACCTAAATAGTCTTTGATTTAACATATTTTCTTCTTCTACAATAATGCCATCCCAATTAGCCATTATCAAGTGGTTGTGTAGTTATTATATATTTAGGAAGATATGATATTTTGTAGCAAACAATAACAGAGTTATGAAACAAAATCCCTTGTAGAATGTATAATTATTTGATACACAGTGTTCATCCCTCCTCATGCTATAATGCAAAGGCTGAAAACTGAAAAATTCAATTCCTTAGAATTTCTTGTAACTAGCATTTCATGTGTTATTAGAGCTCAGTCAGTTGGATGAACTCATACATGTTTTAGAAGTTGCTGCTGCTGCTGCTAAGTCGCTTCAGTCGTGTCTGACTCTGTGCGACCCCAGAGACGGCAGCCCACCAGGCTCCCCCCTCCCTGGGATTCTCCAGGCAAGAACACTGGAGTGGGTTGTCATTTCCTTCTCCAATGCATGAAAGTGAAAAGTGAAAGTGAAGTCGTTCAGTCGTGTCCGACTCTTAGTGACCCCATGAACTGCAGCCTACCAGGCTCCTCTGTCCACGGGATTTTCCAGGCAAGAGTACTGGAGTGGGGTGCCATTGCCTTCTCCGGTTTTAGAAGTTAACAGTAAGGCAAATACTGAACCTTGACAAGCAACGTCATGGAGGTATTTGATTTTCTTTGGTAATATTAGTCAAGGTCAACATCTATGCCTGAATGTTGTGATGCTAACTTCAATTTTGTTTGGACCTAACAGGCACATTCTACTTCTAGACCCAATAATTGTGATAGAATCATACTCATGCTTACATTGCAGATAAAGAGTTCCTCTATCATCAAGTGGTTCCTCTACCAGCAGTGGTTCTCCTTGATTGTGGCAGACTCCATAACCTTCCAATTTATTGATATTTTCTGATACATCATTCCTGGATGCCCAATCAATAGAAAGTCTGCTGCTCTAAACTTCTAACAATTTATAACCACATATGTTCCTTTCTTCAAAGAAGGCAATGGCACCCTACTCCAGTACTCTTGCCTGGAAAATCCCATGGACGGAGGAGCCTGGTAGGCTGCAGTTCATGGGGTCGCAAAGAGTCAGACATGACTGAGCGACTTCCCTTTCACTTTTCACTTTCATGCATTGGAGAAGGAAATGGCAACCCACTCCAGTGTTCTTGCCTGGAGAATCCAGGGAAAGGAGAGCCTGGTGGGCTGCCGTCTATGGGGTCACACAGAGTCAGGCACGACTGAAGTGACTTAGCAGCAGCATGTTCCTTTCTTAAATTTTTTTTTTTTCTGCTTAAAAATAGTTGGTAAGTTTTTGTTACCTGTAACCAAACCTTAACAAACATAAAATTGTTTGGCATATCCAATGTTCACTAAAATGTTCAGATAAAAGTGTATGAATTAAAACTTGAATATTAAAAGAATGCTTCATAATGGAAGGAGATTTAAAGTTTGGCTCAAAAACAGTTAAGAATCTGATAGCCTAAGGGATAATAAAATGCCAATTCAGATGTGAAAACTAATTTGAATTTATGGTACAGGAACAAACTTGACTCTATCTACTTTTTAACCATGTACTGAATGCCCGCCAATTAGTATGAATACAGTGGACTTTAATCACTGTAAACAGCAGCTTGAATACAGTGGAGAATACTATGTTTTGGAGAGATGATGAATATGCAGTTGAATTAATAAGAGGGAATGAAAATAAAGTCTTTAAAAAGTGAAGTCTATTGAAAAAAAACAGTGTTTGGAGGGTTTGAAAAAGAAGGGACATGATAAAAACAATGTTTAAAACATAGCATGGGCTGTAATATGTAAGACAGTAGAGGAGCTTGACTGGAAGGATATTAAGATTAATGATGCTGGAAAGGGAGGCATAAATACAAGATCAAGGTCTTTTAGGAAGAGATGATGTCAATAGCATAGGGATTCATTTTAGTGAGTGGTTTAACTTTAGAGGATAAGTATTAATAAAGATTTTTATGTAAGGATCTAATGGAGACTAGACCACAGGTATAAATAAAGAAGTGCATGAAGGTAGAAAGAGGGCAAATGTGTGTTATATGATATAGCACTTCTCAGAAATGAGAGAAGTTCTCTGCTGTCATGGGCTGTAGTGGGGTGGAAAGCTATAGTAATTGGAATTCAGTGAAATAGAAATTCTTCGGGGGGGGTTATTTGGGGAGTTCATTAGGAAGATGTTCAAGGATCTGGACCAGAATAAAGCTGGTGAGTATAAATTTAATAGAGGTCAAGTGTGCCTATAGTATTCTACAGCCCAGTCATGATAACAGAGAAAAGAAATTTAGATACTTTCTAAAAAATGTATGTGAATATGGTAATCCCAGACAATCTGTAAGATGAATAAGGTAAAACAAATGATGATGTTCAGTTTAGTTCAGTTGCTCAGTTGTGTGAGGCTCTTTGTGACCCCATGGACCACAGCATGCCAGGCTTCCCTGTTTATCACCAACTCCTGGAGCTTATTGAAACTCATGTCAATCTAGTCCATGATGCCATCCAACCATCTCACCCTCTGTCATCCCCTTCTCATCCCGCATTCAATCTTTCCCAGCATTAGGGTCTTTTCCAATGAGTCTGTTCTTCTTATCAGGTGGCCAAAATATTGGAGCTTCAGCTTCATCATCAGTCCTTCCAAAGAATATATTCAGAGTTGATTTCCTTTAGGATTGACTGCTTTGATCTTGAAGTCCAAAGGACTCTGAAGAGTATTCTCCAACACCACAATTCAAAAGCATCAGTTCTTTGGCACTCAGCTTTCTTTGGGCTTCCCTGCTGGCTTAGATGGTAAAGAATCCACCTGCAATGTCAGATACCTGGGTTTGATTCCTGGGTTGGGAAGATCCCCTGGAGAAGGGAATGGCTACTCACTCCAGTATTCTGGTCTGGAGAATTCCATGGACTGTATAGTCCGTGGGATCACAAAGAGTTAGACATGACCAAGTGACTTTCACTTTCAGCTTTCTTTATGGCCCACCTCTCACATCCGTATATTACTACTAGAAAAACCATAGCTTTGACTAAATGGAACTTTGTAGGCCAAATAATGTCTGCGCTTTTTAATAGTTGAGTAGTTTTATCATAGCTTTTCTTCCAAGGAGCAAGTGTCTTTTAATTTCATGACTGTAGTCACCATCTGCAATGATTTTGGATCCCAAGAAAATAAAGTCTGTCACTGTTTCCATTGTTCCTCCATCTATTTTCTATGAAGTGATGAGACTGGATGCCATGATCTTCGTTTTTTGAATGTGGAGTTTTAAGCCGAGCTTTTCCCCTCTCCTCTTTCACTTTCATCAAGAGGCTCTTTAGTTCCTCTTTGCTTTCTGCCATAAGGGTGGTTTCATCTGCATATCTAAGGTTATCAATATTTCTCCCTGCAATCTTGATTCCAGCTTGTGTTCATCCAGTCCAGTATTTTATATGATGTACTCTGCATATAAGTTAAATAAGCAAGGTGACAGTATACAACCTTAAAGTATTCCTTTCCCAATTTGGAACAATTCTGTTGTTCCATGTCTGGTTCTGACCTGCATACAGATTTCTCAGGAGGTGGGTAAGGTGGTCTGGTATTCCCATCTCTTTCAGAATTTTCCACAGTTTATTGTGATTCACACAGTCAAAGGCTTTGGTATAGTCAATGAAACAGAAGTAGATGCTTTTCCTGGAACTCTCTTGCTTTTTCAATGATCCAGTGATGTTGGAAGTTTGATCTCTGCTTCCTCTGCCTATTGTAAATCTAGCTTAAACATCTTGAAGTTCTCAGTTCACATACTGTGAAGCATATCTTAGAGAATTTTGAGCATTACTTTGCTAGCATGTGAGATGAGTGCAGTTTTGTGGTAGTTTGAACATTCATTACATTGCATTGGTATAATTTAGATTTTGCAGCCTTGTTTCAGGCTGGTGTATATCTCTATGAGCTCTGTAAGGAAATGATTTGTTAATCAAATTAATAGTATACATAAAGTAAAGGCTATTTCAAACTATTTAAGATAGTAAGTGGTTTTAGAGATCTCAAAGCACTTTTGATGCTCCCATTTGCTGTCAAAGAATTGAAATGTTAGTCATAAATAGTTCTTATCTAAGCAGTACAACAAGTTCCTCAAAGGACTGTACTAAGTAAGGATTCTTCTCAAGATGCACAGTATAAATTTGATAGCATTGTTAGGTAGTTAGAATAGGAAAAAGGAATCTAGAATGGCAGTGGCTAAAAGACAAGGAAGGAAAAGTCCATGAAAATAGAACAAAGCAAGGTCTGAAGATTGGAGTGAGGACCTCAGGCAGAACGAACAGCACTCCTGGCTAGCCATATTTGCATACGGCAGGTAGAGGGGGAGGAGGAAAAAACATATACAAAGAGCTTAAGGGCTGGGGTCTCTCTCTCTCTTAGTGTCTTCTGTGTCAGCATGCCATCATGCTTCGAGGGTGTATTTTCCCTTATTTCCTAAATAAAACTGAGCTGTAACACGGAACAGTAACACTCATCTGTCTGAGAGCTGTGACATGATCTGTCTGAGGGCTTTAACATTGGTCCATCACTTCAAATTTTGGTTGTGATGACACAGAACTGAGGAAATTACACACTCTCTCTACAGTATTAGATTAAAACTGTATTTAAAAAAAGAAAACTGTAATTTAAGGAGTACCTAATTTTAAAAAGAAATTTTATCCAATTTTTGAAATTATTTATTATACTGTTATAAGAAAAATATTTTATATATACATATTGGGCTTCTCTTGTGGTTCAGACAGTAAATAATCTGCCTGCAATGTGGGAGACCTGGGTTCGCTCCCTGGTTGGGAAGATCCCCTGGAGAAGAGAAAAGCTACCTACTCCAGTATTCTTGCCTGGAGAATTCCATGGACAGAGGAGCCTGGCAGACTACAGTCCATGGAGTCACAAAGTTGGACACCACTGAGCAACTTTCATATACATACATACATATATCCATATATTTAGTCCTTTTTATTTTTTTTTAAATTGGCTTGAGCCCTTCTTATTTGAATTTGGGATTTATATTGGGTTGTCCAAAATGTTAGTCTGAGTTTTTCCATAACATCTTATATAGTATTATATTATAAAACATATTAGAAACTACATTTTTTGAAAGAGAACATGATCTTATCAAAATATTTTAGTCTTAGGAATAATAAATAGCATTTTTCATGTTCCAAACTGAAATTAAAGATTAGCAAAAACTTGTAACTATTAATTAAGAAGTAATAATAACATACCAATATATCATATATAGAAAGAAGTAATAATAACATAGCAATATATCATATATAGAAGATATCAGAAATTTAAATTATTAATAGTAAATTATGTAATTTTGAAAAAATCCAATTAAATTTGAGTGATATTGTTTTTATGTAGTGTGTATAGATGTAAATATGTAATAATAAAAATACATTTGATCAAATTATGAAAATAAGATGGAAAGTAAAGAAAGCATTTTAGATTCTACTGTATAGAAGGACAGTCCCCTTTCTACAAAGTTATTACTTAACAAGGCAAGGGCTCCATCATTCATAATCAGGGTCTGATATGGCAACTGTAGTCTCTCCCTCAAGAACTGATAAAAATATTTTAAAAAATAAAACCATTTCCTTTTCCAGTGAATCTTTCTAACCCAGGGATTCAACCCAAATCTTCTGTGTTTCCTGCACTGGCAACAGATTCTTTATCACTGAGGCATCTGGGAAGCCCTTCTTAAAGAAGAATCCCTTGTAGATAGGATTTGAGTTAAAGCTGCAAAGAGGCAAGGATTTGGACAAAAGAAAGAATATTTCAATTAAGGTTGTAAAAATCCAGAAATAGTCAAATTAAAATATCCAAATCAACAAATAATATTTTGTAAGAGTTTCTGTGAATATAAGAATAATTTGTGAGCTGAAAGCTTTCAAGTTTAAAATTAATATGAAGCTTAGCAATAGTATATTAAAAGATGGTTTATAAAGTAAAATGAGGTAGCTGTTTAACCTTTACAGTGATTGATTTTCAGATAATAGGGGGATTGGTTGGTGGTGTTGTTCAGTAACTGTCGTGTCCAACTTTGTGATTCCATGAATTGCAGCATGCCAGGCTTCCTTGTTCTTCACTATCTCCTGGACTTTGCTCAAGTTTGAGCAACTCCACAACTCATGTCAGTTGTGTTGGTGATGCCATCTAATCACCTCATTCTGTCGCTCCCTTCTTCTGCCCTCAATCTTTCCCAACATCAATGTCTTTTCTAGTGAGTCGGCTTTTCACATCAGGTGGCTTGAGTATTGGAGCTTCAGCTTCAGCATCTGTCCTTCCAGTGAATATTCAGGGTTGATTTCCTTTCAGTTCAGATCAGTTGCTCAGTCATGTCTGACTCTTTGCAGCCTCATGAATCGCAGCACGCCAGGCCTCCCTGTCCATCACCAACTCCCGGAGTGTACTCAAACTCATGTCCATCGCGTCAGTGATGCCATCCAGCCATCTCATCCTCTCTTGTCCCCTTCTCCTCCTGCCCCCAAACCTTCCAAGCATTAGGGTCTTTTCCAATGAGTCAGCTCTTTGCATGAGGTGGCCAAAGTACTGGAGTTTCAGCTTTAGCATCAGTCCTTCCAGTGAACAGCCAGGACTGATCTCCTTTAGAATGCACTGATTGGATCTCCTTGCAGTCCAAGGGACTCTCAAGCTAGATTTAGTTTTGTATACATAATTTAAGTAGTTTTATCTTGTCAGGGAATTTCCAGTTCTAGTCTGCATTTTGTATTTTAGAAAGGAAATAAACTCCAGAAATATGAATAGAAGAATCTGAGAAATTCAACTCGTTTTAATTCAGCTGGAGATTAAATTAGAACAATCAGATCTTGACATTAGGAGACTTCAAGACAATTTAAATATAGGCAAAATATAGAGGAGTTAATTTCAGTTCCATTTACTTCATAAAGACCCTACTATGAACTAGGCAGTCAGGCAGTTTCCTGGGTTTTAAGAGGCCAAAGAAAAATACACATTATTCCCAGAACTATTCTTTCTGTGAAAACAACTGATAAATTTATTGGTGGTTTCAATATAACATGGTTAGAAATATGATGAAATAACGCTTAAGAGACAGAGCTCAAA
This sequence comes from Capra hircus, assembly GCF_001704415.2. Classification (NCBI taxonomy): domain Eukaryota; kingdom Metazoa; phylum Chordata; class Mammalia; order Artiodactyla; family Bovidae; genus Capra; species Capra hircus. The sequence goes on from NC_030808.1 coordinate 38,664,674, forward strand.
AAGAGTGTCACAGAGCACAGTTTGGAAATACCAAGACAAGCTTCCAGTAGGCAATGTTACCTTCAATGTTTTGTGAAGAAGTGAGGTCATATTAGCTAGAATGGGAGCAACACATGCTAAGTTTAGAGACACTAACCACCAAAAATGCTAGTGGGATCCCCTTGAGGCCTCCTAGGACACATCTCCACTTCTTATCCAGAAGCTGTGATTAGGACAAGAACCTCTTTCAGATCTCTTTCATAGTTGAGAAACATATGCCTTAAATTGTAGGCTTACCGTATACCTTCTTTATGGTTCCTTTTCCATGCATATGAAATCTGTCTTTGCACTACCTCTCCACAATTGCTCTTTCTTCTATTAAAATATCCCCCTAAGATTCTATTCTCTCCCTACTTCCGCACAGATCTGGAGGTTATTTGCCTGACCTAAAGTAACAGTGAGGCAGTGATTAAGAAGAAGGGAAATATCCTGGTGATTTTGAAACAGTTTTTAAATACAGTAATCTTTACAATTCACAAGGAAAAAAAAAGTATTATTGTGACCGTATTATCAGCAGAGAGACAGAGCTTCAGAAAGGTAAAATGTCTATGCATGTGCATCTCCTAAGTGATTATAACCTAGTGGGAACATGGGCTTCTGTATGTCTAAGCCTGTGCAAGGGTGAAATGAGATGGATCATCCAAGAAAAGCCTTTCTGTTATCACTGCAGACTAGGCAGATGCTGTCAGGTTGTTGAGGTTTGAAAGCTTATCTTCAAATACAAGTGTGTAGACTCTGCCATATAAAGAATCTTTTATTTCTAAGAGTATGCCATTTTACTTATTTATAGTGAAAGGATTTATCTTAAGAAAACAGAGAGGGCTCAGGGGCCAAGAATATGTTTGAGACATCCCTTAAGGCCTAGGAAAATAACTGCTGCTCAGGAAGAAGATTGCATAGGTAGTTCAGTGGCAGCTCAGGTCCTGGGTGAGTCCTAGCTGGGAATCAGCAAACCTGGGTTCCTTTTGCAGTGGTTAACACCAACACCATTACCCAACCCTTTCTCATCAAAGGTGTGATAGGTTCCAGTTCAGTTCATTCACTATGTCTTATGTTATATATCAGGGTAGGAGTCCAACTGCACTATAATTAGAGCAGCTCTAGCATCCTAGTGTTTGGCTATTACTAGATCCTGATCCACTGGAAACAAAGCCTGAATTCTTGTGTAAGGGAGATCAGGGAAGACTCTTCACTTCCAGTAATTGCGAACAACTAGCCTAAAATATCTTCAAGTTGCCATTCATTTGGATTAAAAGATTGAGCCAGTCTGTCATGGATTTCTTAGTAGAAATCACAGGTTACGTTAGGGAAATGGTTCATCCTCATTTTTTATCACTTTACTCTTCACATGTATTCTACTACAAGGATTTTTTTTTTTTTTTAGTATGTTAAGCAAACAATTCCTTCTTATAATGCCATCTTTCCTCACATTTTCTAGGTCTGATATTATATTCTCTCTCTCCCCTTATTTACATGAGAGACTCCTCATTTATCAAAGTTTAGATGAGCAATGTCCCTAGTGAATTATCTCAGGTTGCCGTGGAGAATATTCTGGCATCAATTCTCCTTTGATATGCCCACTTTATGAATAAGTACATTACAAAATATATTTTATTTTACTGAAATCTGTAACATAAAATGCTTTTTATTTTTATTATTTTGCATGTATTTTAATACATGTCTAGATTTGAAATAATTTGTATCTCCACTCCTATCAGTAATATGAATTCCATTTTTTAAAAATCAATTTAAATTTTCAACAGGGATTCTGATTCATAATGGTACTTCATTCTGACTCATTAAAATCAACTGTACATATAGTGAGTGCTACAAACTGAATACAAATGTCCATGTCACTCCCATTATGTGTGTCATATGGTATATTATGTTACAGCAATATATAATTTCTTGTTCAATCATAAGTAACATGGTGAAGAAAATCTCAACGATGGTTAAATATTAGCAGAATCTGATTCTGATTTGATTTTACAATGAGGAAATTTACTTAACTTCTAATAAGCAGTATTTACTCTAAATATTAAAATTATTGCTCTTTCCTTTGATTAAATGATATGACTTGCAATATATATATAAGATATATAAGACAAAGTAAACACTCAGTATACTGTTTTTTAGTTTCAGTTCAGTTCAGTTCAGTCGCTCAGTCGTGTCCGACTCTTTGCGACCCCATGAATTGCAGCGCCAGGCCTCCCTGTCCATCACCATCTCCCGGAGTTCACTCAGACTCACGTCTATCGAGTAGGTGATGCCATTCAGCCATCTCATCCTCTGTCATCCCCTTTTCCTCCTGCCCCCAATCCCTCCCAGCATCAGAGTCTTTTCCAATGAGACAACTCTTCGCATGAGGTGGCCAGAGTACTGGAGTTTCAGCTTCAGCATCATTCCTTCCAAAGAAATCCCAGGGTTGATCTCCTTCAGAATTACATACAATTTTTTTTACTAACTACACAAAAGTGTGAAAGTAAATGTGTTAGTTGCTCAGTCATGTCCAACTCTTTGCAACCCCATGGACTGCAGTACATCAGGCTTCTCTGTCCATGGAATTCTCCGGATAAAAATACTGGAGTTGGTAGCCATTCCCTTCTCCAGGGGATCTTCCCAACCCAGGGATCAAACCTGGGTCTCCCACATTGCAAGCAGATTCTTCATCTTCTGAGCCATCAGGGAAGTCCTAAGGAAACTGATAATGTCTCTTCAGCCCAGGGTTCTCTACAATCAACACTGTATGGCCATATAGTAAGATTATTTATGCTATTTGGAAAAGTTGCATTCAAACTAATACAAACAGGGGTGATGCTAGGAATTTTGGAATTTTTCCCCGTGACAAGTGAGCAGTAATTTTAGGGAGCCAAAGACTTTCCTTTTCACCTTTGCTGCATGTTTGCTGCTTGGTTTAAAATGTTTAAAAAATATCCAGTTTCATTATCATCATCCTCCAAATATTAATAAATATTCTGAGTAAATCATAACAGTAGAACTGAAAAATGTTTTAGGATGAAGATATGAGCAGACTGGCGATACAAATGGGAAATGTTATATACAAATAACATCCATTTCATAATGTGTTTATGGGATTAGATGGTACAATGCTTTTATATAATTATTGTTATGATGGATATATGGTAGTTCCTTTTAGAGTAAGTTTTGGCAAGAGATTTAGAGCTGAGGTAGAGAATTCAGCAGGGAGGTATACAGACACTGGTTCTGAGTTATCTAGGAGATAAAAGTTTATCCCATCACTAAACTTCCTACATACGCCCAGTCAAATTGACTTCCCAATTACAATGTCTTCATAGCAATTGCAATGAAAGAACTAATACTGCCAACTAGTCTGTTTCCTGCTCGCAAAGGATCCCCTGGTGACCTAGGCATCTCTATTCTGTATAGATGTGGATGACTATAGATGTGAAGGTAGTGATTTATCTTAGTTTATGATTTGTTTTGGAGAAGGCAATGGCACTCCACTCCAGTACTCTTGCCTGGAAAATCCCATGGTCGGAGGAGCCTGGTAGGCTGCAATCCATGCAGTCGCTAAGAGTCGGGCACGACTGAGCGACTTCACTCTCACTTTTCATTTTCATGCATCAGAGAAGGAAATGGCAACCCACTCCAGTGTTCTTGCCTGGAGAATCCCAGGGACAGGGGAGCCTGGCGGGCTGCCATCTATGGGGTCACACAGAGTCGGACACGGCTGAAGTGACTTAGCAGCAGCATGATTTGTTTACTGCTGGGCTTCAGATTTCAGTTAATACTTTCAAGGAAGAAACCATGTGTGGCACAATGACTAAGTTAATACGACATTTCCACTGACTGTTAGATTTTGTAGTTCTTGGTAGTCTTCAATAATTAAAGATTAATGGAAAATTAAAAGATACTATCTCTCTTACAATATCATTACCAGGTATATTAAAAGGAAAGTAAAATATAAAACTGATTTTTTAAAATGAATTTAACCATTTATTTAAAATAGTTTGGACACACATGCATGCACACACATGCACATTCATTAGCTTCACAATCTCACTTATAAGCTTTTTGTAGTCACTCTTTTCTTGTAGACACTGACAAGCCTCTGGCGGGGGTAGGGGGAGAAGTTTTGTTTAAGGCAAAGAAATAATAGTTTAGTTGTACATTCCAATAAAACTTTATTAGAGTCAGATGACAGTCCCTAAATGTGGAATGATCCTGGAAAGATGTGTTTTAGATGGAGGATAATTTCCATGGAGGGAGTCACTTTGTGCCCTCAGCAGCCGATAATTCCAGCGGCCTCAGTCCTGAAGGGGAATCTGGGTAAAACATGATATTATTTGCATTTTGAATCAGTTGAATTCACTTGTAGAGTAAGTTCAGTACCTCTGGGAAGGCATCTCCAGGCATTTTGTTAGTCTCTTTCTCTGGAGAAACTTAAAAATATAAATTTGATAGGGAAAACTGCAGCCCTCACTACTAGAGGTGGTTTCGAGATCCTCCCCATTTCCCTCCTTTTATATCAAGTCTAAATTCCTCTGATCCTAAGCTCTCACCTCTGCTCATCTAAGTGGCTCACCTGGTGAATTGACCCAGACTTTCATCTCTGTGCTGCGTAATCTTCCCATCACCAACCCTTATTCTGGGACTGCTGCACTAAGTGATTTAAAATTAAAACAATAAAAATAACATTAGTCAAGGAAGTATGAAGAGATGACCCAGAAGCTCACCTGGATGAAATGATGTGCTGACAAAAGCAAACGTTTAACGTCTGTGTGTGTTAGTCGCTCAGTCATGTCCAACTCTTTGTGATCCCATGGTCTGTGAGTCCGCCAGTTTTCTCTGTCTGTGGAATTCTCTAGGCAAGAATACTGGAGTGGGTTGCCATTTCCTTTTTCAGGAGATCTTCCCAACCCAGGGATCAAATCCAGATCTCCAACACTGTGGGCAGATTATTCACTGTCTGAGCCACTGAATCTGCCTGTGTTTAACATCTAGCTCTCTGGGTGGGGGGGAGAAGGGGGAGAGAGAGAGAATAAAAACCCTACTTTAAAGCACTTTCTGATTTCTGTAGTAAAATTCTCCAACCATGGCTGGTATAAAGCTACAAATATTGCATAACTGAATGAGAAGTGAAGAGACACATATAACAAGCTTTGATAAGCGAGTTGGAGAACCACACCACTACACCATTGCCCCATGCCAGGTGTCTTCCTGCCTCCCTGCTGTAGAACAGCTGCTGTATTTCCTTCTGATAATTGAAGTCAATAATCTTCTAAGGTAGCATCTTCTTTCCCTGCTGCTGGTCCTTTGGCACAAAGAGTCCACATAATCGGGAGAGAGCCATAGCATAAAGTTTAATTCTTGCTCTATCCACTGATGGAAGACATCCTCCTCTGGGAAAGAAGAATTTTAAATCTTCTCAGCCCAGAATGCAAAGACAGGAAGCAAAAAATCCTAATGCATCACAAGGGGTTACCAGACTTTGTGTTGCACCTATTAAGATACAGTGCTTTAGAGTTACCAGTGATCTTGACAGCTAATCCTCTCATGGAATCATCTCCAAGCTGGTGCCACATCAATGTCTTCAAAAGGCTTACACTGCTTTATCAGAATGGCAGATTTTTTTCTATCATATGGGATACAGAAGAAGTAAATCCCATAATCATGTATGCAACACCACACTTCCTTTTAAAAAATAGTTTCACTGATCTGTATTTGTGTTACATAAGATCCCTTGTCAGTAAATCAAATGCTCTATAAATCTCCAAATTGTGGTACTCTCAAAACTGTGAGAAGGAATGTCAAATCCATGTCTAGAAATATGTATTTATTTCAGTCAAAAGGAATTAATCTTCCCTCCAGTACAGAAAGGACCAGTATAATCAACTTTAACAAATGACATCTTTATCTGAGAAGCTGAATTCAGGGTTTACCATTCATTAGCCTCTGTTGTGGCAAGTTTGACTTTGATTGGTTAGACCAGACTTGGTGACTAGGCTGTTAGGACCATGCATATCATCCACTTCTACTCTGCAATGTGCCTGTATTCATGAAGCTATTGTAACTGCATAACCAGCTTAAACTGACCCTATCTTATTTCTAACCTGAATGCTGAGTTTTTTGTTAAAGAAAACAGAACAAATCCATAAATCACGCAGCAATCACATATGCAGAGGAGACAATTTTGACTGAATACCTGCAACCAAAGTTTCACCTCTCCTGTGGAACTAAAGGGCCTGAATATGATCAGAACTTGAATGTCAGATCCTTTTCAGAAGCAAAAGATTGGTTGTATTAGAAGATACTGTGTCAAAGTCCCTTTACTACCTTTACTGTAAATGGTTGAGTTCCAAAGCCCTCCAAAGGAAACCTTCAGCATACCAGTCCATCCTCACTCACTTGAAAAAGTTTGAATAGTTCGCAGATCTTGGAGACAAATTTGAGCCCTGCCTCCTGTCTTCTTGCCTATTGACCTTGCAGTAAAACTCTTTCTTTTCTCAAAAGCCTGTGCCATAGTATGGGCTTCAACATGCATCAGAACAGTGGGCCCCTTGCTCTGTAACACCACATGCCAGCCTGCAGTGTTTATTGACAGATTTCTGATGTCAACTAGCAGAGTCATTCTGTCTACCTGGTAGTTTTCTGGCTCCTGTATGCTTTCTGGTGGAATATATGATAAGATTTTCACATTTTGTGGAAATGACACTCAAATTCAAATATATTCTTACATTTAAAAAACCAACAGTCAGGGCCTTTTTAAGACTTTTAGGCCAAATATACTAACAATTGGAAGCCTCTCTCCATATTAAGCATATCAAATAAACCTTTATTAAATAATAAGGATATTTTGTTATAAAATATTAAAATTATTTTTATAGCTTTACTTCTGAAATTATTTGATTATAAGTTACATTTAATTCAGTTAGTTAACTTTTGGCCATCATTTTTACCTTTTCAGAAATTGTTCTAAAGTAACCAAATTGGAAAGAAGAAGTAAAACTCTCACTGTTTGCAGATGACATGATCCTCTACATGGAAAACCCTAAAGACTCCACCAGAAAATTACTAGAGCTAATCAATGAATATAGTAAAGTTGCAGGATATAAAATCAACACACAGAAATCCCTTGCATTCCTATACACGAATAATGAGAAAGTAGAAAAAGAAATTAAGGAAACAATTCCATTCACCATTGCAATGAAAAGAATAAAATACTTAGGAATATATCTACCTAAAGAAACTAAAGACCTATATATAGAAAACTATAAAACACTGATGAAAGAAATCAAAGAGGACACTAATAGATGGAGAAATATACCATGTTCATGGATCGGAAGAATCAATATGGTGAAAATGAGTATACTACCCAAAGCAATTTACAAATTCAATGCAATCCCTGTCAAGCTACCAGCCACATTTTTCACAGAACTAGAACAAATAATTTCAAGATTTGTATGGAAATACAAAAAACCTCGAATAGCCAAAGCAATCTTGAGAAAGAAGAATGGAACTGGAGGAATAAACTTGCCTGACTTCAGGCTCTACTACAAAGCCACAGTCATCAAGACAGTATGGTACTGGCACAAAGACAGACATATAGATCAATGGAACAAAATAGAAAGCCCAGAGATAAATCCACGCACATATGGACACCTTATCTTTGACAAAGGAGGCAAGAATATACAATGGAGTAAAGACAATCTCTTTAACAAGTGGTGCTGGGAAAACTGGTCAACCACTTGTAAAAGAATGAAACTAGATCACTTTCTATCACCGTACACAAAAATAAACTCAAAATGGATTAAAGATCTAAATGTAAGATCAGAAACTATAAAGCTCCTAGAGGAGAACATAGGCAAAACACTCTCCGACATAAATCACAGCAGGATCCTCTATGATCCACCTCCCAGAATTCTGGAAATAAAAGCAAAAATAAACAAATGGGACTCTAATTAAAATTAAAAGCTTCTGTACAACAAAGGAAAATATAAGCAAGGTGAAAAGACAGCCTTCTGAATGGGAGAAAATAATAGCAAATGAAGCAACTGACAAACAACTAATCTCAAAAATATACAAGCAACTTATGCAGCTCAATTCCAGAAAAATAAACGACCCAATCAAAAAATGGGCCAAAGAACTAAATAGACATTTCTCCAAAGAAGACATACGGATGGCTAACAAACACATGAAAAGATGCTCAACATCACTCATTATTAGAGAAATGCAAATCAAAACCACAATGAGGTACCACTTCACACCAGTCAGAATGGCTGCGATCCAAAAATCTGCAAGCAATAAATACTGGAGAGGGTGTGGAGAAAAGGGAGCCCTCCTACACTGTTGGTGGGAATGCAAACTAGTACAGCCACTATGGAGAACAGTGCTGGAGATTCCTTAAAAAATTGCAAATAGAACTACCTTATGACCCAGCAATCCCACTGCTGGGCATACACACTGAGGAAACCAGAATTGAAAGAGACACATGTACCCCAATGTTCATCGCAGCACTGTTTATAATAGCCAGGACATGGAAACAACCTAGATATCCATCAGCAGATGAATGGATAAGAAATCTGTGGTACATATACACAATGGAGTATTACTCAGCCGTTAAAAAGAATTCATTTGAATCAGTTCTGTGAGATGGATGAAACTGGAGCCGATTATACAGAGTGAAGTAAGCCAGAAAGAAAAACACCAATACAGTATACTAACACATATATATGGAATTTAGGAAGATGGCAATGACGACCCTGTATGCAAGACAGCAAAAAAGACACAGATGTGTATAATGGACTTTTGGACTCAGAGGGAGAGGGAGAGGGTGGGATGATTTGGGAGAATGGGAATTCTAACATGTATACTGTCATGTAAGAATTGAATCGCCAGTCCATGTCTGACGTAGGGTGCAGCTTGCTTGGAGCTGGTGCATGGGGATGACCCAGAGAGATGTTGTGGGGAGGGAGGTGGGAGGGGGGTTCATGTTTGGGAACGCATGTAAGAATTAAAGATTTTAAAATTAAAAAAAAAAAAAGATACAACAGCAAATGAACATTAATTGTATCTAAAAATAAATAAATAAATAAATAAAAGTCTGCAGAACTAAAAAAAAAAAAAAAAAAAAAGATTAAGGTGGGAACTAGCTTGGAAGCCATTCAAAAGCCTGTAAGACTCCAAAAAGAAAGAAAATAAATGACTGAATTTGAAAATTGCCATATAAAAACTAAAAAAAAAATAAAATAAAATAAATAAAGTAAGAACAATGGAGTTAAAATTGGTTTCAAATATAGTGACATACTTAAAAAATTAAAGTAATTTATATTGCATTATATTTCTTTTTGTAAACCTTTCTTAGCTTACATTATTTTGATTGTTACACTACATTTTGTATTACAAAGAACATAATTCATTTTTGAAGCCCCTATTTTTTTGTTAGTGTGTTTGTTTTAAAAGGGCATTAATAGCTCAGAGTCCTATGCCCAATATGACTCAGGGGTAGATTATCCTGTTTGCAAGGGTCATGGCCTTCTTCCAGCTTATTCTTTTCTCTCAGCAATTAATTATTCACATTTTATTTTATTCACAATAAAAGTTTATCATTTGATTTTTCAGGGTTTTTTTAACATTAAATAAATCGTAATGCAAGCTGTTGACTTTGGCAAACATATCAAACCTGAATTTTCTCTTTATAAAAACCCGTTTTAAATTCTAAAAAGTAATCTCTAAGATATGCATTGGAGAATAATTCACTGTAGTACACTATTATTTTCTAAAGTCAGTTACCCCTTTTTTAGTGGTCTTGAGGTTTCTCTGTTTGTGGGAATAATTACATTAAAAAGTAGGAAAAGTTGATGCAAAAATAGAATGGGTCTGCTCTGAATTCTTTCTTCCTTTGACTTAGCAGTTGTTGGTGTCTTTATGATGTAGGTTTGTTTATAGAATTCCTCTGGATGACCTACAGCATACGTGAAGACTTTCATATATATTATAAAACTCTCCATAAAAGTGTCTCCAGCTCTATAAACTATATTTTACTCATGTTCTGAAAATGCAAAGATGAATAGAGGGAAGGGTTTACTTTGGGGATCAATAGGAATGACAAAAATATAAACTGCACAACACCAGTGTACTTCTAATAGCACTTTGTATAGTTAATCAGCAACATCAAAACATACAAATTAAATCATTGGTAATTATAACTTTATTATATCTTAGCCACAGCCGTATGCTACTTATATATGTAAATATACACTCTCCACCCTCCATAAGATTTTATGGTTGTTTATGATGACTGGACTAAGGGGGCACATCTTTTGAAGACTATATTTAGAACTTTTATTCTTTTATGACAAAGTAAAGGTTTTGTCTTCTAATTATTTAGATATAAAAAGATAAATAGGTTAAAAATAGGGTATGCTAGTAATAGAAATAGTGTTTTAACCTATAAAGTTTCATCCTGTGGATAATTAATAAAAGGTGTGTTCCTAACTACTGTTCCATGTCAATGCCGTGGGAAACTGGTGGCATTAGACACATTGAACATAGAAGACTTTATTGTGAATAGCTAATTTATTTATTAGCTAGAACAAGAACTAGAGATTTCCATATATATTATTGTAGAAATTCGTAGTTATAAAGAAACACTATCTATGCAACAATCTATAGATTATTTAAAATCTTCTCTCTTAAAGAATGAAAAATAGTATATGGGCTTATTAGCAATGTGAAATTTTGCAATTCATATTATATCTATCAAGCTATCTAAGATTCTAAGTAATTAGCTAATATACTGCAATTAATGGCAATATTCAGAAGATTGTTATTCGGATAGCATTTCTTTGTCATTTACTCATACATCCTACATTCAAAAAAATTTTCAAAATATTCATTTGGTGACTTTCATAAATACAAAATAATAAATTGTTTCCTGAGAGGGTTATAAGTGAATAAACTCAGTTTTATAGCTTGTAATAAATTAATATAGTTTATGTAAAATATGTATTATATAAATATAATAAATTTGTAGCTTTTAAACTAATATAGTGGAAATTAAATAATAGTGACACAAATCAGAATGTGATATATATTGTGAATGAAAAAACCGCAAGAAGTTGAAAAGGAAGAATTATTCAAGAATGAGTCAAATAATAAAACTATAAATGAAAAAAGGGGATTTTATGTTGTCACCGATAACAGGCTCATTTTTCAATTGTAAGATGCTCTAGTACAAAATCAGGTAAACAAATACACAAAGATGGGAAAGTTCAGAGTGTTTTAGAAATAGCAAACTTCACGATTCATCTTGTGTTTTGAAAAAAAGTAAGTAAATGATGGTTAAGCTCTGACTACTGTCATGAAGAGGGGAAAACATTTAACATTATAATAAGGATTTATCTTTATTTATTTGGTCTTGGCAAGTGACTGAAATATTTGAAGGAAAAAAGTGTTCTTTTACATTTCACAAATATTTATTTAAAAAACATTGTGTTCAAAATCTTATAATTTTTTTGAAGATGGGGAGGGCCTCAAAGCAGGCAAAATGTAACCTTCTCCATAAAAAAAAAAAAAAAAAAAAGAACCTGTGGTAGGAAGGCTAGTCCATTTCACAAACAACCACAATATAAGAAACATGGCAAGAAGTCTCACAAGAGAAGCACAGAGGTACCTAGGTGGAAGAATCAGAAAAAGCTTTTTTCAGGATGAATATCAGAGACAAATATCTGAGGATTTTAAAAGTTGATGGGAGGTAGAGAAGAGTGGTATATTTCCGGTACAAGTAGTAATCTATACAAACTAGCAGGAAGTAAGCTTGCAGAATGATATTAGGTAACAGTTAATGGCCCTAAGGTTAGAGCAGAGGCTATGTGCAGAGAAACAGAGGGCAATAATTTTGGAAATTGGTTGTACATTTATTTACAGAAGGACTTGGAATAATTCAGTTATTGTAAAATGAAACATTGATGAAAATTAATCTTTTATAAAAATTTAATAATCAAAAAACACATTAGAACTTGAAGAATTCTTCTTAAAAGTGATTATGGGTTTCCCCAGTGGCTTAGTGGTAAAGAATCCGCCTGCACTGCAGGAGAATTGGGAGATGCCTGTTCGATCCCTGGGTCAGGAAGATCCTCTTGAAGAAAAAATGACAACCCACTCCAGCGATGTTGCCTAGAAAATTCCAAAGACAGAGGAGCCTTGCAGGCTACAGACCATAGGGTTTCAAAGAGTTGGAAACGGATGGGTAGCTGAGCATGCATACAAAGCTGAATCACAGAAGTTTCTCCTAAAACCTAAAGAATCAATTAAAAAAAAAAAAAGATAATACCACTACTACTAGTACCAGCTATGAATGCTTGCTAAAATTTTTATACAACTTGTTTTATAAAAACAGTGCAAAGAAAGAAAGAAAAGATTCTGCAGGCACAAAGTTTAATTTGGAAGTTATTATATAATATGTTGTGTAGAGGGTGGGAAAAGTTTATACTGAAAAGAAAACAGCCCATAATTTTAACATGTAGTTTAAAGGATAGAAACAACTTTAATAATGAACTCAGTTCAGTTCAGTTCAGTCATTCAGTCGTGTCAGACTCTTTGTGAAGCCATGAATCGCAGCACGCGATTCTATCACCAACACCCTGAGTTCACCTAGACTCATATCCATCTAGTCAGTGATGCTATCCAGCCATCTCATCCTCTCTCATCCCCTTCTCCTCCTGCCCCCAATGCCTCCCAGCATCAGAGTCTTTTCCAATGAGTCAGCTCTTCTCATGAGGTGGCCAAAGTACTGGAGTTTCAGCTTTAGCATCATTCCTTCCAAAGAAATCCCAGGGCTGATCTCCTTCAGAATGGACTGGTTGGATCTCCTTGCATAATGGACTAGCATATTCAAAAGCAGAGACATTACTATGCCAACAAAAGTCCTTCTAGTCAAGGCTATGGTTTTTCCAGTAGTCACGTATGGATGTGAGAGTTGGACTATGAAGAAAGCTGAGTGCCAAAGAATTGATGCTTTTGAACTGTGTTGTTGGAGAAGACTCTTGCAAGTCCCTTGGACTGCAAGGAGATCCAACCAGTCCATTCTAAAGGAAATCAGTGAACTCTGGGAGTTGGTGATGGACAGGGAAGCCTGGCATGCTGCAATTCATGGGGTCACAAAGAGTCGGACACGACTAAGAGACTGAACTGAACAGATACAAAAATTGGATAGACTAATAATGAGAATTACTACTATGGAAAATTAAATTTGTGGTGGTAAGCAGTATTCTCCCTAAATGCAGAATATAGACTAAAAACGAATGCAAAGAGAGAGCATATGACAAATATATAGAGATCTAACGCAACTCAAGCATTTCTAATGAAGAATTTTAAAAAGAAATTACCAAAAGAAAAAAAAAATGATGAATTGAACAGAAGGAAAAAATAAAAATGCTTAAGGTAAAAAAAAAGAAAAATCCTGAGATAAAGGAGAGACTGAAATCGGAACAGGGACAGGAATCACAAATATATGGACTAATTATCCACAAAGTATGAAAATATAAATGGCCATTTCAAAAGACAAACGAGAGAATATACTGTTATCCATCAATTGTATTATCATTCAAGTAGTCTTTTTTGGGTGAAAACAAGATAAAGATGTTGTTAAGACAATTAAGGCTTCAGAAAACATCTTACCCACAGGTAAACATGTGCGGCACAAAGGGCATTTATTTTATTTTTCACTTTACCACCAGCTAACTGTGTGGAACACTGGTGGCTCGTATGGTAAAGAATCCGCTTGCAATGCAAGACATCTGTGATCCCTGGGTTGAGAAGATCCCCTGGAGAAGGGAATGGCTACTCACTCCAGTATTCTTGCCTGGGAAATACCATGGACAGAGGAGCCTGGCATGCTATAGTCCATGGGGTCGCAGATTCAGACACGACTGAGCAACTAACACTCTCACTTTCACTGTACAAAAAATGGCTCTCTATAACTGCTTTATTGTTAACTACTTAGGGTTCCTGTTGGTTATACTGTAAATGCCTGAACTGCATTAGATCTCTACATATTTATCATATACCCTCTGTTTGCTTTCATTTTTATTCTGTATTTCTTCTGAACTGCTTACCACCCAGAGTTAATATACAAAGTTTCTACAGGGATAATTTCCAGGTCAAAGGAGAGGGGCTGGTTGGGTGGGAAGCAGGGCAATGGGGACACGGAGAACTGTAAGCAGGAGAAGATTGTATTTAATAGAGAAGGACCAGGAAAAACAAAATAAGTGAAGTGACATGGGACTCGAAATAGGAAGAAAATGAGAATTACAAACAAGCTAGCCTCAGTTTCAGTTCAGTCACTCAGTCCTCTCTTACACTTTGTGACCCCATGAACTGCAGCACGCCAGGCCACCCTGTCCATCATCAAACCTGGAATCCACCCGCACCCATGTCCATTGAGTCCGTGATTCCATACAGCCATCTCATCCTCTGTTGTCTTCTTCTCCTCCTGTCCTCTATCTTTCCCAGCATCAGGGTCTTTCCCAATGAGTCAGCTCTTCACATCAGGTGGCCAAAGTATTAGAGTTTCAGCTTCAGCATCAGTCCTTCCAATGAATATTCAGGACTGATCTCCTTTAGGATGAACTGGTTGGGTCACCTTGCAGTACAAGAGACTCTCAAGAGTCTTCTCCAATACCACAGTTCAAAAGCATCAATTCTTCTACACTCAGTTTTCTTTATAGTCCAACTAACATCCATACATGGCCACTGGAAAAACCATAGTCCTGACTAGATGGACCTTTATTGACAAAGTAATGTCTCTGATTTTTAATATACTGTCTAGCTTGGTCATAACTATCTTTCCAAGGAGTTCAGATCAGTTCAGTTCAGTTCAGTCACTCAGTCATGTCCGACTCTTTGGAACCCCATGAATTACAGCACGCCAGGCCTCGCTGTCCATCATCAACTCTCGGAGTTCACTCAGACTCGTGACCATCGAGTCAGTGATGCCATCCAGACATCTCATCCTCGGTCGTCTCATTCTCCCCCTGCCCCCAATCCCTCCCAGAATCAGAGTCTTTTCCAATGAGTCAACTCTTCGAATGAGGTGGCCAAAGTACTAGAGTTTCAGCTATAGCATCATTCCTTCCAAAGAAATCCAGGGGCTTATCTCCTTCAGAATGGACTGGTTGGATCTTCTTGTAGTCCAAGGGACTCTCAAGAGTCTTCTCTGACACCACACTTCAAAAACATCAATTCTTTGGCACTGAGCCTTCTTCACAATCCAACTCTCACATCCATACATGACCACTGGGAAAACCATAGCCTTAACTAGATGGACATTAGTCGGCAAAGTAATGTCTCTGCTTTTGAATATGCTATCTAGGTTGGTTATAATTTTTCTTGCAAGGAGTAAGCGTCTTTTAATTTCATGGCTGCAGTCACCATCTGCAGTGATTTTGGAGCCAAAAAAAAAAAAAAATCTGACACTGTTTCTACTGTTTCCCCATCTATTTCCCATGAAGTGATGGGACAATTGTCATGATATTAGTTTTCTGAATGTTGAGCTTTAAGCCAACTTTTTCACTCTCCTCTTTCACTTTCATCAAAAGGCTTTTTAGTTCCTCTTCACTTTCTGCCATAAGGGTGGTGTCATCTGCATATCTGAGGTTATTGATATTTCTCCCAGCAATCTTGATTCCAGCTTGTGTTTCTTCCAGTCGAGCATTTCTCATGATGTGCTCTACATATAAGTTAAATAAGCAGGGTGACAATATACAACCTTGACATACCCCTTTTCCTATTTGGAACCAGTCTGTTGTTCCATGTCCAGTTCTAATTATTGCTTCCTGACCTGTGTATAGGTTTCTCAAGAGGCGGGACAGGTGGTCTGGTATTGCCATCTCTCAGAATTTTCCACAGTTTATTGTGATCCATACAGTCAAAGGTTTTGGCATAGTCAATAAAGCATAAATAGATGTTTTTCTGGAACTCTCTTGCTTTTTCCATGATCCAGAGGATGTTGATAATTTGATCTCTGGTTCCTCTGCCTTCTCTAAAACCAGCTTGAACATCAGGAAGTTCATGGTTCACATATTGTTGCAGCCTGGCTCGGAGAATTTTGAGCATTACTTTACTAGAATGTGAGATGAGTGCAATTGTGCAGTAGTTTGAGCATTCTTTGGCATTGCCTTTCTTTGGGATTGGAATGAAAACTGACCTTTTCCAGTCCTGTGGCCACTGCTGAGTTTTCCAACTTTGCTGGCATATTGAGTGCAGCACTTTCACAGCATCATCTTTCAGGATTTGAAATAGCTCACGTCCACACTGTGATATATCTTCTTACATCACACCCTCCATCTCAGCTCTTGCTTCACATAGTGATGTTTTCTAAGGCCCACTTGACTTCACATTCCAGGATGTCTGGCTCTAGATCAGTGATCATACCATCGTGATTATCCGGGTCATGAAGATCTTTTTTGTACAGTTCTTCTGTGTATTCTTGCCATCTGTTCTTAATATCTTCTGTTTCTGTTAGGTCCATACCATTTCTGTCCTTTATAGAGCTCATCTTTGCATGAAGTGTTCCCTTGGTATCTCTAATTTTCTTGAAGAGATCTCTAGTCTGCCCCACTCTGTTCTTTTCCTCTATTTCTTTGCATTGATAGCTGAAGAAGGCTTTCTTATCTCTTCTTGCTATTCTTTGGAACTCTGCATCCAGATGCTTATATCTTTCCTTTTCTCCTTTGTTTTTCACTTCTCTTCTTTTCACAGCTATTTGTAAGGCCTCTCAGAAAGCCATTTTGCTTTTTTGCATTTCTTTTCCACGGGGATGGTCTTGATCCCTGTCTCCTGTACAATGTCACGAACTCATTCCATAGCTCATCAGGCACTCTATCTATCAGATCTAGGCCCTTAAATCTATTTCTCACTTCCACTGTATAATCATAAGGGATTTGATTTAGGTCATACCTAAATGGTCTACAGGTTTTCCCTTCTTTCTTCAATTTAAGTCTGAATTTGGCAATAAGGAGTTCATGATGTGAGCCACAGTCAGCTCCCAGTCTTGTTTTTGCTGAGTGTATAGAGCTTCTCCATCTTTGGCTGCAAAGAATATAATCAATCTGATTTCAGTGTTGACCATCTGGTGATGTCCATGTGTAGAGCCTTCTCTTGTGTTGTTGGAAGAGGGTGTTTGCTATGACCAGTGCATTTTCTTGGCAAAACTCTATTAGTCTTTGCCCTGCTTCATTCTGCATTCCAAGGCCAAATTTGCCTGTTACTCAAGGTGTTTCTTGCCTTCCTACTTTTGCTTTCCAGTCCCCTATAATGAAAAGGACATCTTTTTGGGGTGTTAGTTCTAAAAGGTCTTGTAGGTCTTCATAGAACCATTCAACTTCAGCTTCTTCAGCATTGCTGGTTAGGGCATAGTCTTGGATTAGGTAATATTGAACGGTTTGCCTTGGAAACAAACAGAGATCATTCTGTTGTTTTTGAGATTGCATCCAAGTACTGCATTTCGGACTCTTTTGCTGACCATGATGGCTACTCCATTTCTTCTGAGGGATTCCTGCCCACAGTAGTAGATATAATGGTCATCTGAATTAAATTCACCCATTCCAGTCCATTTTAGTTATCTGATTCCTAGAATGTCGACGTTCACTCTTGCCATCTCTTGTTTGACCACTTCCAATTCAAGGAGCAAGCATCTTTTAATTTCATGGCTGAAGTCACCATCTGCAGTGATTTTGGAACCCCCCAAAATTAAGTCAGCCACTGTTTCCACTGTTTCCCCATCTATCTGCCATGAAGTAATGGAACCGGATGCCATGATCTTAGTTTTCTGAATATTGATCTTTAAGCCAACTTTTTCACTCTCCTCTTTCACTTTCTTCAAAAGCTATTTAGTTCTTCACCTTCTGCCATAAGGGTGGTGTCATCTGCATATCTGAGGTTATTGATATTTCTCCTGGCATTCTATGCTTCCTCCAACCCACCATTTATCATGCTGTACTCTGCATAGAAGTTAAATAAGCAGGGTGACAATAGACAGCCTTGATGTACTCCTTTTCCTATTTGGAACCAGTCTGTTGCTCCATGTCTAGTTCTAACTGTTGCTTTCTGACCTATATACAGGTTTCTCAAGAGGCAAATCAGGTGGTCTGGTATTCCCGTCTCTTTCAGAATTTTCCACAGTTTATTTTGATTCACACAGTCAAAGGCTTTGGCATAGTCAATAAAACAGAAGTAGATGTGTTTCTGGAACTCTTCCTTTTTCAGCAATCCAGCGGATGTTGGCAATTTGATATCAGGTTCCTCTGCCTTTTCTAAAACCAGCTTAAACATCTGGAAATTCACATTTTGCTGAAGCCTGGCTTGGAGAATTGTAAGCATTACTTTACTAGAGTGTGATATGAGTGCAATTGTGTGGTAGTTTGAGCCTTCTTTGGCATTAGCTTTTTGGGATTGGAATGAAAACTCATCTTTTCTTGGCCTGTGGCCGCTGCTGAATTTTCCAAATTTGCTGGCATATTGAGTGCAGCACTTTCACAGTATCATCTTTCAGGATTTGAAATAACTCTACTGGAACTCCATCACCTCCTCTAGCTTAGTTTTTTAGTGTTGCTTCCTAAGCCCCATTTGAGTACACATTCCAGGATGTCTGGCTCTAGGTGAGTGATCACACAAATGTGATTATGTGGGTCATGAAGATTTTTTGTACAGTTCTTCTGTGTATTCTTGCCATCTGTTCTTAATATCTTCTGTTTCTGTTAGGTCCCTGCCATTTCTTTCCTTTATTGAGCCCATATTTGCATGAAATGTTCCCTTGGTGTCTCTAATTTTCTTGAAGAGATCTCTAGTCTTTCCCATTCTATTGTTCTCCATTTCTTTGCATTGATCACTGAGAAAGGCTTTCTTATCTCTCCTTGCTATTCTTTGGAACTCTGCATTCAAATAGGTATATCTTTCCTTTTCTCCTTTGCTTTTCACTTCTCTGCTTTTCACAGCTATTTGTGAGGCTTCCTCAGAGAGCTATTTTGCTTTTTTGCATTTCTATTTCTCAAGGATGGTCTTGATTCCTGTCTCCTGTACAATGTGACGAACCACCATCCACAGTTCATCAGGCAGTCTGTCTATCAGATCCAGTCCGTTAATCTATTTCTCACTTTCACTGTATTAAGCGATTTGATTTAGGTCATACCTGAATGATCTAGTGGTTTTCTCCACATTCTTCAATTTCAGTCTGAATTTGGCAATAAGGAATTCATGATCTGAGCCACAGTCAGCTCCCTGTCTTGTTTTTTCCTGACTGTAAAGAGCTTCTCCATCTTTGGCTTCAAAGAATATAGTCAATCTGATTTCAGTGTTGACCATCTGGTGATGTCCACTTGTAGTCTTCTCTTGTGTTCCTGGAAGAAGATGTTTGCTATGACCAGTGTGTTCTCTTGGTAGAACTATATTAGTCTTTGCCCTGCTTCATTCTCTAATCCAAGGCCAAATTTGCCTGTTACTCCAGGTGTTTCTTGACTTCCTACATTTGCATTCCAGTCCCCTATAATGAAAAGGACATCTCTTTTGGGTGTTAGTTCTAGAAAGTCTAGTAGGCCTTCATAGAACTGTTCAACTTCAGCTTCTTCACTGTTACTGGTCAGAGCATAGACATGGATTACTGTGATAATGAATGGTTTGTCTTGGAAACAAACAGAGATCATTGTGTCCCTTTTGAGATTGCATTCAAGTACTGCATTTCTGACTCTTTTGTTGAATATGATGGCTACTCCATTTCTTCTTAGGGATTCCTCCCCCGAGTAGTAGATATAATGATCATCTAAGTTAAATTACCCATTCCAGTCCATGTTAGTTTGCTGGTTCCTAGAACGTCGAAGTTTACTCTTGTCATCCTCTGTTTGACCATTTCCTATTTGCCTTGATTCATGGATCTAACATTCCAGGTTCCTAAGGATTATTGCTCTTACAGCATTGAACCTTGCTTCTATCACCAGTCCCATCCACAACTGGATATTGTTTCTACTTTGGCTCCATCACTTCATTCTTTCGGGAGTTATTTATCCATTGATCTCCAGTAGCATATCGGAGAAGGCAATGGCACTCCACTCTAGTACTCTTGCCTGGAAAATCCCATGGATGGAAGAGCTTTGTGGGCTGCAGTCCATGGGGTCGCTAAGAGTTGGGCACAACTGAGCGACTTCAATTTCACTTTTCAGTTTTATGCAATGGAGAAGGAAATGGCAACCCACTCCAGTGTTCTTGCCTGGAGAATCCCAGGGATGGGGGAGCCTGGTGGGCTGCCGTCTCTGGGGTCACACAGAGTCGGACACAACTGAAGTGATTTAGCAGCAGCAGCAGCATATTAGGCACCTACCAGCCTGGGGAGTTTTCTTTCAGTGGCCAATCTTTTTGCCTTTTCATGGGATTCTCAAGGCAAGAATACTGAAGTGGTTTGCCATTTTCTTCTCCAGTGGACCACATTCTGTCAGACCTCTCCACCATGACCCTTCCATCTTGGGTGTCCCCACATGGCATGGCTTAGTTTCGTTGAGTAAGACCAATCTGTGGTCTGTGTGATCTGATTGGCTAGTTGTCTGCGATTGTGGTTTCACTCTGTCTGCCCTCTAATGCCCTCTCTCAGTACCTATCGTGTTACTTGGGTTTCTCTTACCTTGGACGTGGGGTATCTCTTCATGGCTGCTTCAGCAAAGCCCCTGACCTTGGAGTCGGGTAGCTTCTCTTGGCCATTGCCCCTGACCTTGGAAGTGGGGTAGCTCCTCCCCGCCGTGCTTCTGTGCAGCCATGGCAGCCGCCTTACTTCTAGCTAGCCTCAGCTTTCTTCAAATGGGCAACATGGTAAACACATTTCTCTCTGCCTTTTGACCTCTGAGCTCTCCTCTCTTAGAGTAGATACATTTATTTTTTCCATAAGAAAACATGTAAACCCTTTTGTTGTTCCTTTGAGATGCAAATGCAAATCTTTTCTTAAAGCTTCCTTTTAACCAGTAATGTCTCTCCCAAGGACCTTGAAGGCATCCCTTTGAAATGCACTCATCCAGGAAGACAGAACCCCCATTTCCTAATTTTTGTGAGAGATTAGGCACCAAACTTCAGCAGATACCTTGCTCCAAGGTATTAATATAAAGCTACCTCATGTCATGAAGGTAGGATAAAGTTTACTTTTGAAGTTTCTACCTGATTTGCATATAGCTATTCTTATCCTAGTATTTGGAAACCAGTGCTAGATGTAAGTAACAGTAATTCTCAAAATACTATATTTCTTACTGCAGGAACATGTTAGTAGTGAAACCATTAGGAGTCATTTCCAAGGCTCTGAAGTACTCTGGCACCACAGTCCTTTATATCTCAAAGCAGAAAGGAATTCAGCAAGAGGCAAAGTGATAAATAAGAAGCCATTTATGAAAATAGGATGCCATGAGGCTTACAAGCTGGTGGGTAAGAAATGCAAGAAATTCTGTGCCCTAGGAAATTAGTGTGTTACAGTTTTATAAACAAAGGAAAATTGGGGAGGGGGAGAAGAACTTTGTCTTTCTTGAGTAGATGTTATGTTTTCATCATTCAGTTCAGTTCAGTCACTCACTTTGTGACCCCATGAAACGCAGCACGCCAGACCTCCCTGTCCATCACCAACCGCTGTAGTCAACCCAAATCCATGTCCATTGAGTCGGTGATGCTATCCAACCATCTCATCCTCTGTTGTCCCCTTCTCCTCCTGTCCTCAATCTTTCCTAGCATCAGGGTCTTTCCCAATGAGTCAGCTCTTTACATCTGGTGGCCAAAGTATTAGAGTTTCAGCTTCAACATCAGTCCTTCCAATGAACACCCAGGACTGATCTCCTTTAGGATGGACTGGTTGGGTCTCCTTGCAGT
This sequence comes from Capra hircus, assembly GCF_001704415.2. Classification (NCBI taxonomy): domain Eukaryota; kingdom Metazoa; phylum Chordata; class Mammalia; order Artiodactyla; family Bovidae; genus Capra; species Capra hircus. The sequence continues at coordinate 38,686,583 of NC_030808.1, forward strand.
CCAAGGAACTTTCAAGATTCTTCTCCAACACCAGAATTCAAAAGCATCAGTTCTTCTGTGCTCAGCTTTCTTTATAGTCCAACTCTCACATCCATGCATGAGTACTGGAATAACTGTAGCCTTGACTAGACGGACCTTTGTTGACAAAATAATGTCTCTGCTTTTTAATATGCTGTCTAGGTTGGTCATAACTTTCCTTCCAAAGAGTAAGTGTGTTTTAATTTCATGGCTGCAGTTACCATCTGCAGTGATTTTGGAGCCCCCCAAAATAAAGTCAGCCACTGTTTCCCCATTTGTTTGCCATGAAGTAATGGGAGTTGATGGCATGATCTTAGTTTTCTGAATGTTGAGCCTTAAGCCAACATTCTCACTCTCCTCTTCCACCTTCATCAAGAGGCTTTTTAGCTCTTCTTCACTTTCTGCCATAAGTCTGGTGTCATCTGCATATCTGAGGTTATTGATATTTCTCCCAGCAATCTTAATTCCAGCTTGTGCTTCCTTCAGTACAGCATTTTTCATGATATACTCTTCATATGAGTTAAATAAGCAGGATTACAACACATAGCCTTGACATACTCCTTTTCATCATTAGTTCCTCATTCAAATTGAGCAGAGGAGTTTTCTTTTCCCTAAATGTTCAAGCTAGGTACAGAAATTATTCTTTTTATGCGAGCATAGAGCATGTTCTAAGGATCATTAACTTACTGAGCTCACTGGGCAAGATGTTGGTCTCATACCACCATTGTTTGGGGCACTCCCCATGCTTCTGTTGTATGGTTTTTTGCTAAGCTCGCTTGCTTGGTTTTGTGATTAAGCAAACTTGCTTTCTCAAGTAATCATTAACTTACAGGGGTCTCCCATATCTTTCTACTTACAATCCCCTGATAGTTTTGTCTATTTAATCACCTATTTTGTCCCTTTATTCTGCCCCTATCATTAAGATAAGAATGTGCCCTTGCTAGAAGATTAAATCTCTGAAATAAGGGTCTTAATATTAGGAACAAAACTCTACTCAAGTCCAGGTCCAAGAAGTAAGCAGTGTGTTATTGCTGATGTTGGTCTCTGGCCAAACTTTCTCTCCACAGAAATTTACCTTGAAAATTTGTATGAAAAAAGCTATTAAGATACATATATTGTAAAATTTTAAGTAGTTTAAACAATTAAGAGGGAAACTACAGTCAAATTTGGATCCAGACAAAAAGGCAGATTGGGAAGTTATTTGAAAGAGAGGAGTTTTAATGATTAGAATATAAGATGCTTTGTGGATTATATATGAGTATTATAGGTGTGAGAGTATTGAGTATTTGGTGTAACTGAGAATAAGAAGAACTGGAAAGGAAATGAAGATACAAAGGGGAGAGTAGAGAGTCACTGAGAAAAACATTTTGGATATGGCAGGGTTACAATTTTTCTCAAAAAAAAAAAAAAAAAAAGAACTACTTTCAATGCAGTACATTAAGCCAGTCTACTTTAACTGCACTATCAAAGAGCCTATTTGGGAAATATTAACATCACTGTGCATATTATTTCCATGGACTTCATTTTCTTTATATTAACTACTTTATTTTTTTCATGATACAGTTGTTTGTTACTGTTGTTGTTCAATCGTGCAGTCATAGCTGACTCTTTTTGACCCCATGGACTGCAGCATGCCATGTCTCCCTGTCCCTCTCCATCTCCCAAAGTTTGCCTAAGTTCATGTCCATTGCATCGGTGATGGCATCCAGTCATCTCATCCTCTGATGCCATCTTCTCCTTCTGCCCTCAATCTTTCCCAGCATCAAGGACTTTTCCAATGAGTTAGCTCTTCACATTAGGTGACCAAAATAATGGAGCTTCAACATGAGTCCTTCCAGTGAATATTCAGGGTTGATCTCCCTTAAGATTGACTGGTTTGATCTCCTTGCTGTCCAAGGGACTCTCGGGAGTCTTCCCCAGCCCCACAGTTCAAAGGCATCAGTTCTTCAGCACTTGGCATTCTTTATAGCCCAGCTCTCAGAACTGTACAGACCTTTGATGGCAGAGTAATGTCTCTTCTTTTCAACACACTGTCTAGGTTTGTCATAGCTTTCCTATGACAAAAAGCAATAATCTTCTGATTTCATGGCTGCAGTCACCATCCACAGTTATGATACGGTAGCACTCATTAAATATTATATTTTCAGTAAATGTGTTATTTCCTCCTCATAAGGTTACAAATGCCTCATAATGCTATGAACAGCATTAAGAAACCTTGTAAAATAATAATCTGACTGAGATTCAGTTTGGGCCTCACCTCATGTGCATTATTTGTCCTGTTTTTAGGGCTATAGCAACCCAACTAAAGAAGCAGAGATACTTAGAAACAATTTGTGCTATGATGTGAAGGGCAGCCGAAGAACCCCTTGGAGCAGTTATTCTTAGGTGCACTTTACTGGGCTTCCCTGGTGGTTCAGATGGTAAAGAATCTGCCTACAATGCAGGAGATCTGGTTGGGAAGATCCCCTGGAGAAGGGAATGGCAACCCACTCCTGTATTCATGCTTGAATAATTCCAAGGACAGAGAAGCCTAGTGGGCTATAGTTCATGGGATTGCAAAGAGTGGAACATGACTGAGCAACACTTTCACTTTCACTGCACCAGTTTGTCAGTTCCTCGACTGCTAAGCATTGCCTCCTAAAGGCTTTTCCTGATTGTTTCTCTCAGCTGAAGGGAACCACCCCAACTGGGAACTTATCCCCTCTACCCCTGTCAGACAACCTACAGCCAATGATAGACTGGTATTGGATTCAAAAGTCTAGCCCTCTTGCCTCATGGGGAGGAGAGCAACTGTGTGGTGCTTATGTGTTTAGCCTTCTCCTTATGATTCAGACCAAAGTGAGATTTCATCGCTCTCATCTCTTTCTCTTTCCATCACCTGTTCCACTTCATAACTGAAAGGTTTATACTGCAGAGCACTCCCTCAATCAATCTCGTGATTCAGAATCTCTACTTCACATACTGTTCTTGGGAGTTTCACTTGAAAAGATCATTTTTCATGTTGCTAATGGGCACAACACAAATAGTGTTTTTTTATCCTATCTACAACAAGAGACTCTGTGCTCTTACTCCCTAACTTCTCTTGGAGCTATTGGGGCACAAAATACTCTGAAGTTCCTATAGCATTTATGAGTGAAAGACTGGAAACTAAAGTGTAGGGGAATTAATGCACTCTGGGTTAAATTTTACTAATGAGAGAAAGGCTGATATAGGTAAAGTATGCTTTCTTCTTTCTGCATTGCCTTGTCTTGCCCATGAATTGTTGGAAGATGCAGTCTTCATTTGGCTCTCTAAATAGATCCCTGAACATAATGTGAAATCAAACAGTTTGTCAAAAGGGTGGTTCCCCCTCTCTCTCTTTCTTTCTCTCTCCTCATTCTTCTGGAAGGGATGTCAGGCTAAATCATAATCTATAATCTATGATCAAATTTGTTCTTGATAATTTTTGTGAATATAAGGATCAAATATTATTTCCACAATGACCACTGTTCTACAGGTAAGATGTAAAAAGATAAAGAGATAGGAAGATAAAAAAAAAATTCTGGGGAAAAGAAATTTTAAATTGAAGATAATTAAAGGGAATGAGAATAGTGAAGAAAGGAGCTCTCATTGAGAAAAGATACATAAATACATTGCAATAGAAAAACAAGATAAATTAGTATATTTCTTATAGATGGAAAGCAAATTGACATTGAAATACGTTCAGACATACATTAGTATGGATGAGGAGAGCGGGTTCCTTGGGATCTCTCCAGGTTAAAAAAAAATGACAATCTGAGTAAGAATGCATTTTCCTTGAACTGAAAATTAATTATATATATATGAAGGCAATGCCCCAATATAAGAGAGATGCTGCCATTCTGAGAAAAACATACGTCCATACTCAACTCATAAGTACTTGCCACAGCCTTACGGAGACTCAGAGTAAAGATGACACACTTGCTTGTGAGAATACATTGATTAAGAGTATAATGCTAAACTTTGTAGGCTCTGAATAAGTTCAGTACCATAGAGATTAGTGTACATTTTCTCTGTTTGAAAGTAACTATCACAGTATAAGTGAGGAAACAAACAAACAAACAAAAGCTGAATTTAAAGACTTACAACACAGAAGGAAACAGGAAATAATATAATTTTCAATACACTTTAAGGGGGAAATGATTAAAACTATTTAAGTGGCAGAGGTAATAGCTTTGATAGCAATAGCATCTTTAGTTTCTAAAAGGATATTTACATTTTCATTCTAGTTGTTTTGCTGCTGTTCTTATTTTCTTGTCTGCAGTGAGCCTCTATCCTTTAGAGTGAACTGTGTGCTAAGAAACTTTGGGCCACATGAGAGACCCCAGGTGTCCACTAAGAAGCAGGAGATAGCAGTAAATAAAAGAGAGGACAGGAGCAATGGAAAATGATAGACATCATGCCAAATTCAATGGAGTGTTTATAAATATAATGAGACATCTGCCAAGGATCACTACCAAAGGAAAACGAAAGGCATCCATTGTAAACAGAACTAGTAAATAAGATATCAAGTAATTTATGTTGGAGAGTGTTTTGCCTATGTTCTCCTCTAGGAGTGTTATAGTTTCTGGTCCTACATTAAGATTTTTACTCCATTTTGAGTTAATTTTTGTGTGTGGTGTTAGAAAGTGATCTAGTTTCATTCTTTTACAAGTGGTTGACTAGTTTTCCCAGCACCACTTGTGAAAGAGATTGTCTTTACCCCATTGTATATTCTTGCCTCCTTTGTCAAAGATAAGGTGTCCATATGTGTGTGGATTTACCTCTGGGCTTTCTGTTTTGTTCCATTGATCTATATTTCTGTCTCTGTGCCAGTACCATACTGTCTTGATGACTGTGGCTTTGTAGTAGAGCCTGAAATCAGGCAAGTTGATTCCTCCAGTTCCATTCTTCTTTCTCAAGATTGCTTTGGCTATTCAAGGTTTACTGTATTTCTATACAAATCTTGAAATTATTTGTTCTAGTTCTGTGAAAAATACCGCTGGTAGCTTGATAGGGATTGCATTGAATCAGTAGATTGCTTTGGGTAGTATACTCATTTTCACTATATTGATTCTTCCAATCCATGATCATGGTATATTTCTTCATCTATTAGTGTCCTCTTTGATTTCTTTCACCAGTGTTTTATACTTTTCTATACATAGGTCTTTAGTTTCTTTAAGTAGATATATTCCTAAGTATTTTATTGTTTTCGTTGCAATGGTGAGTGGAATTGTTTCCTTAATTTCTTTTTCTACTTTCTCATTATTAGTGTATAGGAATGCAAGGGATTTCTGTGTGTTGATTTTGTATCCTGCAACTTTGCTATATTCATTGATTAGCTTTAGTAATTTTCTGGTGGAGTCTTTGGGGTTTTCTATGCAGAGGATCATGTCATCTGCAAACAGTGAAAGTTTTACTTCTTCTTTTCCAATTTGGATTCCTTTTATTTCTTTTTCTGCTCTGATTGCTGTGGCTAAAATTATCCTCTATGATCCACCTCCCAGAATTCTGGAAATAAAAGCAAAAATAAACAAATGGGATCTAATTAAAATTAAAAGCTTCTGCACAACAAAGAAAACTATAAGCAAGGTGATAAGACAGCCTTCTGAATGGGAGAAAATAATAGCAAAGGAAGCAACTGACAAACAACTAATCTCCAAAATATACAAGCAACTTATGCAGCTCAATTCCAGAAAAATAAACGACCCAATCAAAAAATGGGCCAAAGAACTAAATAGACATTTCTCCAAAGAAGACATACAGATGGCTAACAAACACATGAAAAGATGCTCAACATCACTCATTATTGGAGAAATGCAAATCAAGACCACAATGAGGTACCATTTCACACCAGTCAGAATGGCTGCGATCCAAAAGTCTGCAAGCAATAAATGCTGGAGAGGGTGTGGAGAAAAAGGAACCCTCTTGCATTGTTGATGGGAATGCAAACTAGTACAGCCGCTATGGAGAACAGTGTGGAGATTCCTTAAAAAATTGCAAATAGACCTGCCTTATGACCTAGCAACCCCACTGATGGGCATATACACCAAGGAAACCAGAATTGAAAGAGACACATGTACCCCAATGTTCATCACAGCACTGTTTATAATAGCCAGGACATGGAAACAACCTAGATGTCCATCAGCAGATGAATGGATAAGAAAGCTGTGGTACATATGCACAATGGAGTATTACTCAGCCATTAAAAAGAATACATTTGATTCAGTTCTAATGAGATGGATGAAACTGGAGCCAATTATACAGAGTGAAGTAAGCCAGAAAGAAAAACACCAATACAGTATACTAACATATATATTTGGAATATAGAAAGATGGTAATGATGACCCTGTATGTGAGACAGCAAAAGAGACACAGATGTGTAGAGCGGACTTTTGGACTCTGAGGGAGAGGGAGAGGGTGGGATGATTTGGGAGAATGGCACTGAAACGTATACTATCATGTAAGAAACAAATCGCCAGTCTATGTTCAATGCAGGATACAGGATGCTTGTGGCTAGTGCATGGGAATGATCCAAAGAGATGATAAGGGGTGGGAGGTGGGAGGGGGGTTCATGTTTGGGAACTCATGTACACCCGTGGCTGATTCATGTCAATGTATGGCAAAACCAATACAGTATTGTAAGTAAAAATAAAAATAAAAATACTAGTTGCAAAGGAAATGACTGGACAATCTAAAAGTCATAGCATCGAATTTTTTTGAATTCTGCAACAATAAATGATATTTTATTTTCCTGATTTTAAAAAAAAGATATCAAGTGGAAGAGAGACAGTGTAAAGGAAAAGCCTTTAGCTTTCTCATGGCTATTACACTTTTTTATCTGGTCCATTTGGAATTTTCCCACTATAATTTTCTAAAACATTTTGTGTCAAAGGAAGAGTATTTGATTTTCACATGAAAGAAGGAAGAAGGAAGCTAATAGATACTGTTGTCAGGTTTCCAACATGGAGTCAGAAATATGAAATCAACATTCGTTTTAGTCATAGCTAACAAATGTGAGGTAAGGCATGGAGGCACAAACAACCACAGTCAGGACTGCTCATGTGCAGTATTCCTCACATGCAGCTGCAGGAGCTGGGAAAGTGATGCTGTTTAGGCTAATGAGACAAAACAGAATAAAGGCCAAAATCACAGCAGAGAGTGTCTTCAATGCACAGCAGTATCTACTGTTGTCTCTTATCCCACCTGGTCTTCAGTTGCAGGTTAATGTTTTCTCTGTGCAATCAGTTTACTTCCCAACAGGGCCCCCTATCATTTTCTGAGTTCAGTCCAAGCTGCTATTGATTATTTATTGTGAGTACCTTGTAACTGATAAAAATTGATTTTCTCCATTGGTGGGTCCTGAGCTGAAGTTAACTATGTTTGTCAAGTCCCAAATTCCACATTAGATGCAACATCACCCTAAATTGCAAAAGTCCATTTTAACTATCAAATATAACTTGGCTTGGAACTATACAAGTATACAAATTATACACACACACACATACACATCACTTAGTATAAAGGTATATGACAGTTAAGATGTGAGTAGGAGTTTTGCATGCTAAGCCACTTCAGTGGTGTGTGACTCTTTCTGATCCTGTGGAGAGTAGCCCACCAGAGGCTCCACTTTCCACAGAATTCTCCAGGTAAGACTGCTAGAGTGGGTTGTAATTTCCTTTTCCAGGGTTCTTCCAGACCCAGGGATTGAACCCATGACTTTTATGTCTTCTTCATTGGCAGGTGGGTTCTTTACCACTAGCACCACCTAAGAAGCCCAGTAGGAGTTTTAAAGGACAATAAATGATTTTTCTTTATCATATTTGAAACAAATTGACTTATAAGATATATGAGGTGAACAGATGGCTATATTGCTGTTAATGCTGTTTTGAAAATGTGGCTTTAGGTTATGGCCAAATGGGTATGCTCATACTCGGTGTATGAATGAGAAAGGCTTCCATCTTATTCACTGGTGGAAGTGGACAACTTGGGATTCTCATGTTGTATCAAAGGTTTTACCACTCTAAAGTATATGCTTTCTATAGAAAAGAAATAATAATTACCATATAATAATTAATAATAATAACAATAACAGTACTAAAACTATAGCAACAAAAATAAATTTTCACAACATCCCTTTTGAGCCTGCAGTGAACATGCTGTGGATATTCCTCTTCCCCCAGTAAAGTCTGAGGAAAAAAGGAAACTAGACTTTTACTCTTGAAGTTGAAATGTCCTCCCCTCCCTGGAACCTTGAGGAAGAAGGACTGTTGTCCCTTCCCTCTTCCCCCAAACTGGGCAGCATTCCTCCTGCATGAAGGGGCCGCTGCACAAGCCAAGGACACAGATGGTGCAGGCCAGCAGACACAGGACACAGGAAGGGACACCTGCATGTGGCAGCTATCCCATCAGGTTGTTCCTTCCATCATACGAGTCTAGCGCAGGGTTCAGGCAAAGCAGTTGAACAGGAGTCACCTTCCTGTCACCCTGAGTACTGTTTCCTTGTGTGATGTTTACAGGACATCAGTGTATACACACAGAAGCTCCTATTGCACCTGCATCTTTAGCCTTCTGTTAGCATTTACTTCAACCAGTCTTTGAAAAGAACAGATTTCTAATTTCCTTGAGGTTAACTACAAGCACATCTTATTGAAATGCTTTTAGTAGGCTCAGTTTCCATCCTAGATTATTTGAATTCCTGAGTTCATCAAAATTTCAAGCCTTCATTTAATTTTAACTCATACTAAATAAGGTTTAATGACTAAAGCCACCTTGATTTTCCTATTCTTTTAAATTATAATGAACATATCCTTATGACAAATTCCTCTAGTCTCTTGTTTCTAACAAGCTCTACACAGTTAACTATTTTAAATTTCAAACTTGTGGAGATTTTTGATGCAGTTCAGTATGAGTAGGAGAACATGAATTATTTTTCATAAACCTAATAACTCAGATGGAGAAAAATATAACATTATCTTTGATATTTCAACTTAGTTACTATACTGAGTCTCCATTTAACCTGAAGAAAAAATTAGTCAACTCTAGGTAAACTCAGTTGCTTTGGTGTATTTAAGAGCATTTAATTATACTGAGACTTTTCCTTTGTTCTCGTATTCCCACAGTGCTAACTCATTTGTAGAGGTTTGTGTAATTAGAGTGTGTGAACAAGCAAATATTCTATGGCCATCTTTGATACTATGCTAGTGAGATATCAGTTACTGCCTCTGGTTTATGCCTTTAGAGCTTATGTTCAGTGTCACCCCTTGAGCTGTAGATAGCCCTGCCATGGTTTTTAGTCATCAGCCCTTGTAATTTCCTCATTTTTTTTCCTCAAGATTCATGAGGATTTGCTAGTCATGACACCACTCGACATTCTCTCTCCAAGGACAGGTTGCATTTTTCAACTATTTCCTTCTGCCTCTGTGGGGCAGCAGGAGACTTAGGGGTAGGGGGAAGTAAAACTCTCTGCCTAGACTTTTTTTTTTTAATTTATTTTTTTTAATTTTTATTTTTACTTTATTTTACTTTACAATACTGTATTGGTTTCAACATACATTGACATGAATCCACCACGGGTGTACATGCGATCCCAAACATGAACCCCCCTCCCACCTCCCTCCCCACAACATCCCTCTGGGTCATCCCCATACACCAGCCCCAAGCATGCTGTATCCTGCTTCAGACATAGACTGGTGATTCGATTCTTACATGATAGTATACATGTTTCAATGCCATTCTCTCAAATCATCCCACCCTCTGCCTCTCCCTCTGAGTCCCAAAGTCCGCCATACACATCTGTGTCTTTTTCGCTGTCTTGCATACAGGGTCATCATTGCCATCTTTCTAAATTCCATATATGTGTTAGTATACTGTATTGATGTTTTTCTTTCTGGCTTACTTCACTCTGTATAATCGGCTCCAGTTTCATCCATCTCAACAGAACTGATTCAAATGTATTCTTTTTAATGGCGGAGTAATGCTCAATTGTGTATATGTACCACTGCTTTCTTAGCCATTCATCTGCTGATGGACATCTAGGTTGTTTCCATGTCCTGGCTATTATACACAGTGCTGCGACGAACATTGGGGTACATGTGTCTCTTTCAATTCTGGTTTCCTCGGTGTGTATGCCCAGCAATGGGATTGCTGGGTCATAAGGCAGGTCTATTTGCAATTTTTTAAGGAATCTCCACACTGTTCTCCATAGTGGCTGTACTAGTTTGCATTCCCACCAACAGTGTAGGAGGGTTCCCTTTTCTCCACACCCTCTCCAGCATTTATTGCTTGCAGATTTTTGGATCGCAGACATTCTGACTGGTGTGAAGTGGTACCTCATTGTGGTTTTGATTTGCATTTCTCTAATAATGAACAATGTTGTGCCTAGACTTTTTTTAAACCAACATTTCCACTTTTCTTCTTACACTTCTTAATGTGAACAGAACTTTTGTGAAACTCAGTCTTCTCCAAAGAGTAGGAGCACATTTGTCTGACAAATCTCCCAGACACTTGAGATTGCCATTCTTCCTCCATCAGTGAGATTGTGGAGAGAACTAGTGGGAAACTATAGTATAGAGAATAAAGCCCAGGATGAGTAAATGATACTTACAAAAAGCCTAGGGTAATAAATTTAGATCAAACCTCAATTCAGAGATAAGTTACATATGAAAACTAAAACATTAAGGAGAGTAGCAGGAAATATTTTAATAGAGTGAAACAAAGAACAAACATAATATGCTGAATTTCAAATTTATAAAAGTTTTTAAGCTTTAAGTTGCTGATAAATCCTTTTAGCTAAGCTAGCATGCCTTCCTTCATTGAAACAGTGTATTTTTAACTACTATATTTATTTTTAAAATTATTTCACTTCTTTCAATGGAAGATGGTTCTGAAATTTTCTTTTGCTTTGTCATTTTGCTGCTGAAATCACTTTACTAATGAATTCCAAAGTAAGATATAAAGAAGTTTCTTAAATTTTTTAAAAAGAAAAATAGATATTTCTAATTTAAAACACATTATACAGCATTTGTTATTTTTCTAATTAAAGAGGAATGCAGCTGAAGTTTCTGGTTCACCCAACCAGTAACTTGAACTTAAGTATATCAGTAGAAACTTGTAGTCCATGGAGTCTTCTTTGACCTTGTCCAAGTCTTAATACCATGTCACTTGACTGAGATTAGCTTTCTTATTTGATTATATAGAACAAATTTAGGGGCTGATCTTGCTCTTTTGACATAACATTTTCTGTCTTTTCAGTTGTGCATTTAATGTAACCCACTGTTGGTATATGATCAATTCATGAAGAAGTCTATGCAGCAGTTTTGTAAAACAGAAATCCGGAATGTCTAAATAGCTAGATCAAACTACATGTGAGGCTATTACAAAAGAAATTTTGGTTTTGTTGCCTCCATGAATGTTCTTAGCAGAAGCAAAAATAATATCCATTATGAAATGAGTTGAAGAAAGCCCGATGAATAAGTTAATAATTTTGCCCAATTCTTTATCTCTAAAGGAAAATGAATATTTCTCCAGCAAATGGCTTTAATCTGTTTAATAGAGACTCTGATATGCATCTTTTAGGTGGTCACTTCCATTAAATAAAACCAACATAAAATGTGAATTTAACCAATTTCAGGTAATTATATTAAAATCCTTCAGATTACATATGTTACTAAAATTAGATTTAATTTTTTTAGAACATAAGCTTTTGTTTTTAAAAATTCATATATATATTTATATATATGTATAAATATTCATATATATACATATAAATATTCATATATATATATGAGGGAAGGGTTTCCCAGATGTCCCAGTGGTAAAATATGCCTGGCAATACAGGCGACATGGGTTGTTTGATTCCTGGGTTGAGAAGATCTCCTGGAGAGGGAAATGGTGACCCACTCCAGTATTCTTGCCTGGGAAATCCCATGGATGGCAGAGCTTGATTGTCTACAGTCCATGGGGTCACAAAGAATCAGACACAATTTATCAACTAAAACAACCAATTTTGGACGGAAATTGGAAAATCATATTTCATGAACTGCCATCCAGGTTTATTTTGAACCAGATCAATTTAAAATAGGTACCAAACCAAATTATTATATTATGATTCAGTTTTGTCTAAACTCTTTTATTGCCTAAATGTCAGAAATGAGATAAAAATAATTTTATCAGTTTTATTTCAGTTGATGAAACATTTAATTTTTTATTTTAAATTGTAAAAACTATTATGCAACCTCTAAATTTTATATAAATAAAAATGTATATAAATTGAAAAAGATATGTAAAATTATTTGAAATACAGACCTATTTTAAAATCATCACATACTTTGCTAGATTAGATTTAAAGATAATTTCCCACTGTAAAGCACAGAGGAGAACTTCAAAAAAAATTGGAAATACATAGTCCTTATACAAGTTTCTCTTTGCAGATACATTTAGTAATTTTTATACTTACTGAGGGACTTCCCTGGTTGCTCAGATGGTAAAGTATCTTCCTACAATGCAGGAGAGGTGGGTTAGATCCCTGGGTCGGGGAGATCCCCTGGAGAAGGAAATGGCAATCCACTCCAATACTTTTGCCTGGAAAATCCCATGGACAGAGGATCCTGGTAGGCCCCAGTTCATGAGGTCTCGAAGAGTTGGACATGACTGAGTGACTTCACCTTCACTTTCATACTTACAGAAACTGCCATATCAATTTATTTTATTCTAAAGGATTATTGCCACGTAGTCTTATAGAAATTACTTCTTATCACACTATTTTTTTTTTATTATAAATGTCAGAAAAGTGAATATTTAAGATCTATTTTTCTATCTAGTTATGAAGCTCAGCAGAGACTTTGGTAAATTTTTTTTCATGACATAACAATAAAATTCTAAAATGAACTTTAGTAAGGGCAATGGATTCTAGTAATGTGCCATAAAGAACTGGGTAATTGAACATCAAGATTAGCAAATACTAAAATATCCAAAGTTTTGCATGCTTGATGAAAGCCAATTATTCTATAGTGAGTTGTTAATGTAAATTTGACTTTTGAGTGGACCTCCATAAAAAATCATTTCTTGGAATCACAAAATTATAGGACATTTGAAATAAACTTCAATTTTATATAGGAAATAAATGCCCATACATTAAGAGCACAGTTCAATGCCTCAAAGTTGGTATATGTGGAGAGTAATTTATAAGACCTAGGCAATCTATCTACCAGTGTGTCTGCTTTCTGATAAATATTTCCAAAGGATAGTAAGAAGAGATAAGAAAGCCTTCTTCAGTGATCAATGCAAAGAAATAGAGGAAAAGAACAGAATGGGAAAGACTAGAGATCTCTTCAAGAAAATTAGAGATACCAAGGCAACTTTTCATGCAAAGATGGGTTCAATAAAGGACAGAAATGGTATGGACCTAAGAGAAGCAGAAGATATTAGGAAGTGGCAAGAATACATAGAAGAACTGTAAAAAAAGATATTCATGATCCAGATAATCACGATGGTGTAATCACTCATTTGGAGCCAGACATCCTGGAATGTGAAGTCAAGTGGACCTTAGAAAACATGACTAGGAACAAAGCTAGTGGAGGTGATGGAATTCCAGTTGAGTTATTTCAAATCCTGAAAGATGATGCTGTGAACCAGCAATGGCCACAGGACTGGAAAAGGTCAGTTTTCATTCCAATCCCAAAGAAAGGCAATGCCAAAGAATGCTCAAACTACCACACAATTGCACTCATCTCACACGCTCAAAATTCTCCAAGCCAAGCTTCAGCAATATGTGAACCGTGAACTTCCAGACGTTCAAGCTGGATTTAGAAAAGTCAGAGGAACCAGAGATCAAATTGCCAACATCTGCTGGATCATGGAAAAAGCAAGAGAGTTCCAGAAACCATCTATTTCTGCTTTATTGACTATGCCAAGCCTTGGACTGTGTGGATCACCATAAACTGTGGAAAATTCTGAAAGAGATGGGAATACCAGACCACCTAACCTGCCTCTTGAGAAATCTGTATGCAGGTCAGGAAGCAACCGTTAGAACTGGACATGGAACAACAGAGTGGTTCCAAATAGGAAAAGGAGTACGACAAGGATGTATATTGTGACCCTGCTTATTTAACTTATATGCAGAGTACATCATGAGAAACGCTGGACTGGAAGAAACACAAGTGGGAATCAAGATTGCTGGGAGAAATATCAATAATCTCAGATTTGCAGGTGATACCACCCTTATGGCAGAAAGTGAAGAGGAACTACAAAGCCTCTTGATGAAAGTGAAAGAGGAGAGTGAAAAAGTTGGCTTAAAGCTCAACACTCAGAAAACGAAGATCATGGTATCTGGTCCCATCACTTCAAGGGAAATAGATGGGGAAACAGTGGAAACTGTGTCAGACTTTATTTGGGGGGCCTCCAAAATCACTGCAGATAGTGATTGCAGCCATGAAATTAAAAGACGCTTACTCCTTGGAAGAAAAGTTATGACCAACCTAGAGAGCATATTCAAAAACAGAGACATTACTTTGCAGACTAAGGTCCGTCTAGTCAAGGCTATGGTTTTTCCTGTGGTCATGTATGGATGTGAGAGTTGCACTGTGAAGAAGGCTGAACACTGAAGAATTGATGCTTTTGAACTGTGGTGTTGGAGAAGGCTCTTGAGAGTCCCTTGGACTCCACGGAGATCCAACCAATCCGTTCTGAATGAGATCAGCCCTGGGATTTCTTTGGAAGGAATGATGCTAAAGCTAAAGCTCCAGTACTTTGGACTGGTCCAGTACTCATGCGAAGAGTTGACTCATTGGAAAAGACTGATGCTGGGAGGGATTGGAGGCAGGAGGAGAAAGGGATGACAGAGGATGAGATGTCTGGATGGCATCACTGACTCGATGGACGTAAGTCTGAGTGAACTCCGGGAGTTGGTGATGGACAGGGAGGCCTGACGTGCTGCGATTCATGGGGTCACAAAGAGTCAGACACGAACTGAACTGAACTGAATCTATCTACCAGGAGGATACTTTTAAAAGTGCCTCTGGCTTAATGATGCATGAAAGTTATATAAGTGACACTTTTGAAATGATAAAATTAATGAATTATATGATGTTTGCAAAATTAAACAAGACAATGTGTATAAATTACTTAAGCTAATAGCTGGTATGTATTTTGCACTTAATAATATGCTAAAACCATACTATATATCCCAACAGAAGATTTTTTTGATGCTTCTGGCATTAGTGTAAAGAGGTTAAAATTCAACATTTTCTCTATATAATATATAAATCATTTCTTGTTTAATCATATTTTACTCTTTCATAAAACACCTGATGTCATAAAAGCCCTGTTGCTGGGAAAAATTGAAGGCAGGAGGAGAAGGGGATGACAGAGGATGAGATAGATTGATGGCATCACTGACTAGATAGACAGCAGTTTGAGCAAACTCTGCCAGTTGGTGATGCACAGGGAAGCCTGGTGGGGTACAGTCCATGAGGTCACAATAAATCAGAAGGACTGAATGAATGAACAGAACTGAATGAAAACACCTGAATACTAATGGTTGAAAGTGAAAGGCAATTTAAAAATGCATCTAGTATTATTTTGCTGTTTTTAGTGGAAGCCAAAAAGCAATACTGAGAGCATCAGTCAGTTCATTTCAGTTGCTCAGTCATGTCTAACTCTTTGTTACCCCATGAATTGCAGCACGCCAGACCTCCCTGTCCATCACCAACCCCCAGAGTTTACTCAAACTCCTGTCCATCGAGTTAGTGATGCCATCAAACCATCTCATCCTCTGTCGTCGCCTTCTCCTCTTGCCCCCAATCCTTCCCAGCATCAGGGTCTCTTTCAATGAGTCAAATCTTCACATGAGGTGGCCAAAGTATTGGAGTTTCAGCTTTAGCATCAGTCCTTCCAATGAACACCCAGGACTGATCTCCTTTAGGATGGACTGGTTGGATCTCCTTGCAGGCCAAGGGACTCTCAAGAGTCTTCTCCAACACAACAGTTTAAAAGCATCAATTCTTTGGTGCTCAGCTTTCTTCACAGTCCAACTTTCACATCCATACATGACTACTGGAAAAACCAAAGCCTTGACTAGATGAACCTTTGTTGGCAAAGTAATGTCTCTGTTTTTGAATATGCTCTCTAGGTTGGTCATAACTTTCCTTCCAAGGAGTAAGCATCTTTATATTTCATGGCTGCAATCACTATCTGCAGTGATTTTGGAGCCCCAAAAGATAAAGTTTGACACTGTTTCCCCATCTATTCCCCATGAAGTGGTGGGACTAGATGCCATGATCTTAGTTTTCTGAATGTTGAATTTTAAGCCAAATTTTTCACTCTCCTCTTTCACTGTCATCAAGAGGCTTTTTAGCTCCTCTTCACTTTCTGCCATAAGGGTGGTGTCATATGCATATCTGAGGTTATTGATATTTCTCCCGGCAATCTTGATTCCAGCTTGTGCTTCTTCCAGTCCAGCATTTCTCATGATGTACTCTGCATAGAAGTTAAATAAGCAGGGTCACAATATACATCCTTGTCGTACTCCTTTTCCTATTTGGAACCACTCTGTTGTTCCATGTCCAGTTCTAACTTGCTTCCTGACCTGCATATAGGTTTCTCAAGAGGCAGGTCAGGTGGTCTGGTATTCCCATCTCTTTCAGAATTTTCCACAGTTTATGGTGATCCACATAGTCCAAGGCTTTGGCATAGTCAATAAAGCAGAAATAGATGTTTTTCTGGAACTCTCTTGCTTTTTCCATGATCCAGCGGATGTTGGCAATTTGATCTCTGGTTCCTCTGGCTTTTCTAAATCCAGCTTGGACATCTGGAAGTTCACGGTTCACATATTGCTGAAGCTTGGCTTGGAGAATATTGAGCATTTCTTTACTAGCGTGTGAGATGAGTGCAATTGTGCAGTAGTTTGAACATTCTTTGGCATTGCCTTTCTTTGGGATTGGAATGAAAACTGACCTTTTCCAGTCCTGTGGCCACTGTCTATTTTCTCAAATTTGCTGGCATATTGGGTACAGTACTTTCACAGCATCATTTTTCAGGATTTGAAATAGCTCCACTGGAATTCCATCGCCTCCACTAGCTTTGTTTGTAGTGATGCTTTCTAAGGCCCACTTGACTTTACATTCCTGGATATCTGGCTCTAGGTGAGTGATCACACAATCATGATTATCTGGTTCATGAATATTTTTTTGGACAGTTCTTCTGTGTATTCTTGCCACCTCTTCTTAATATCTTCTGTTTCTCTTAGGTCCATACCATTTCTGTCCTTTATTAACCCATCTTTGCATGAAATGTTGCCTTGGTATCTCTAATTTTCTTGAAGAGATCTCTAGTCTTTCCCATTCTGTTCTTTTCCTCTATTTCTTTGTATTGATCACTGAGGAAGGCTTTCTTATCTCTCTTTGCTATTCTTTGGAAATCTGCATTCAAATGGGAATATCTTTCCTTTTCTACTTTGCTTTTCACTTCTCTTCTTTTTACAGCTATTTGTAAAGCCTTCTCTGAGAGCCATTTTGCTTTTTTGCATTTCTTTTCCATGGGGATGGTCTTGATCCCTGTCTCCTGTACAATGTCATGAACTTCCGTCCATGAGTGCATATGTAGTGCTTTGAAATTTTGTAATTACCATTTTTCTCTAATTCTGAAGTTAGTCATTGAGGGTCAAGCTATTTTCTGATTTAATAGGAAAATTAATTTTCCTGAAAGTCCTCAAAAGTGTTTCTTACCTAAAGTATGAATTCAGATAGTTGCATGTTATATGGCATCATAAAAAATTTAAGAGTAACAACTGGACTTGAAACTGATTAGTGTTTTCACTGAAACTACATTCTGTTGTTTTCCTGATTACCGTCATTTACAAATTCAATTTATGCCAAACCAATACAATATTGTAAAGTAATTAACTTCCAATTAAAATAAATAAATTTATATTAAGAAAATGAAAAAGGTCCTAAAATTGAAATTAAATATACTTAGCATTTCTTACAATTTTCTCATAATTTGCATTCCAAAAGCATTTACATTTTAATTATAAGAAATGTAATTTATATGAAATTAGGAGCATTCTTTAATAACAAAGTTAATCCATTATTTTTTTGAAATAAAAGTATCCAGTACTTGTGAAGTTTATATTCCTATGAATGTCTAAGAAAATGATGTATTTTAAATTTAAATAGAATTTGAAGAAAGTAAACATAAAATTAGGTTTGGGCAAAATCTCTCCCAGTTGATAAGTCAATTACTTTATTAGTCTGTTCTTCCTTTGTAAGAATCCTACAAATGAAAGCCTTTTGTTTATATTTTCTTTCAGCTTTTGCTAATGATTTCTGTGTAGTTATTATCTGTCTTCTCCCAGTGGGTTAAAATCAAATTCTGCTCTCTCAGTTATGACACATATCAGTTCAGTTCAGTCGCTCAGTTGTGTCCGACTCTTTGCGACTCCATGAATCGCAGCACGCCAGGCCTCCCTGTTCATTACCAACTCCCAGAGTTCACTCAGACTCACATCCATTGACTCAGTGATGCCATCCAACCATCTCATGGCACATATATGGCAATACAAATAGCTGCTGGAAAAGACAGAGGATTATACAATGTTATAGCTCAAAATTGCTCAGAAATTGTTTGATGCAATTAAATGTTTTCTTTGGATAAATACTTTCATTCCTCCAATCACATAAAAGCAGTCAATTGCCTATCTGCAGCTGGACAGAAGATGTAGAGTTCAGCCATCTCATTGTTTCCTTTCTTAACTACCTTTCTGTCCTCACCCTTGAAGACACCTACTCCAAGAACACTCTGTAGAGGATAAGATATATCTGAAGATCAGAAAGGTAAGGTACATGTTAATTGTGACACAGCTATACAGGGACAAATCATGACTGGAAATTCAGTTATCCAGAATCCAAATATATTATCTTCTTCAAGATCTAATGTGAACTGCTGCTGCTGCTGCTAAGTTGCTTCAGTCGTGTCCGACTCTGTGCGACCCCATAGACCGCAGCCCACCAGCCTCCATTGTCCCTGGGATTCTCCAGGCAAGAACCCTGGAGTGGGTTGCCATTTCCTTCTCCAATGCATTAAAGTGAAAAGTGAAAGTGAAGTCGCTCAGTCATGTCCGACTCTTAGGAACCCCATGGACTGCAGCCCACCAGGCTCCTCCATCCATGGGATTTTCCAGGCAAGAGTACTGGAGTGGGGTGCCATTGCCTTCACCAATGTGAACTATGACTCTTTATTCTTACAAAGACTTACAAAGCTTCTTATCAGCAGACTGTGTCATAGTTCCTTGAAGTGAGACTTTAGATTGTGCATGTGTGCTAAGCCCTTCAGTTGTAGTAGACTCTTTGCAACCCCACAGATTATAGCACACCAGACTCCTGTCCCATGGAATTCTCCTGGCAAGAATACTGGTGTGGATTGCCATTCCCTTCTTCAGGAGGTCTTCCCAACCCAGGGATCAAACCTGCATCTCTTGTGTCTACTGCATTGGCATGTGTGTTCTTTACCACAAGTGCCCAGTTGACTCTAGGTCAGGGCACGGCAAAATGGAAACACAGTAGAAATGAAACGTGATGCATGATAGAATTTCTCATATATTCTGTGGCATATACCACGTTGCTTCAAAGTCCAGGGCTAGTGGTTATAAGTTACAGGTACAGTAATGTTGATTTGTATTAGAAAAAAATCTCTTTTGTATTTACATAATACAGTTAGGTTTTGTTTCTCAAGTATATTGCTCTAGAACTTCATTTATACATTTTCCTAAATTGTATTTCCAAAACTGAAATGTGTTTCCTTCTGTGGCAGATGGTGAACTCTTTCCTAACTATTATCTGTTTTTTTCCATCTTTTTTTGACTACATTATGTGCTGTTTTTCTTTTGTTTTTGTTTTTTTCCAATGAGAGGAATGCCAAATGTTCAAGTAAAAAACTACATTTTTCTAATCGCTCTTAAAGTTAAATGTGGCCCTATGACTTAGTTCTAGCCAAATGAGATACCAGTCAGAGCTTTTAGACAGGACTTCCAAGAAGTCTAGCCAAAAAAGGGACAGAAAGATCAGTGAGACATTGTATGTCTTCTCCCTTATGCCTACTCTCTATTAATGCCTTTAATAGTACTTGTGTCTCTATACCATCCATTCTCAACACAGCAGCTATATCGTTCTTTTATAAATATAAATTAGGTGATCTTTTCAGTCTTTTGTTCTCAATGACACATATTAAAATAAAATTCCCTTAGCCTGTCACATAAAATCAGTGATGTCTATTCCCTCTATATCTCTCAAACTCTAAGTAGTCTTTTCTTTTCTTGATTCACTAGGCATTACAACTTTTTCACGTTTTCATAGATGCCCAGATCCTTTCTATTCATTTTTCCTGGGATGAATTTCCCCAGAGAGCTGACTCCTTCTTGTCACTAAAATCTCCACTTGACACCTCTCTTAAGAGAACTTCCTTAACCCAGTCTAAAAGAGAACACCCAGTCACTGTATCCTTTCACAATATTTTCTTTCTTTGTTCCCTGTGGTGTTCTCTATGCAATATAGTATTTATTTATTTATTCACTGCCTTCTTTCATGAGGTCACAGAGCTTGGTCATTCTGTTCTCTCATGAGTTTTAGGCTATGATTGACACTCAACAAGTGTTTTTCAATAGGATGTATGAATGAACATCCATGTGATTTGATATGACACATCATTTTCTCCCTAAAGCCAATAGTTAGCCCTATATGTCTCTTACCAGTTCTATGAAAGTGCAAACTCCAACCTGGGGTCATACACCATGTCTGTTTTATTCCTTCGAAACAATTTTTTACAGAAACCTGTTGTCTTCATCCCCAAAATCATGTCACAAAATCATTACCTCTTGGCTTAAGGCAAGAACATTTTGTTATTTTCTTCATTATTTTCCACTTTACACTTTATTCACACTCCAATCTTCTTCACTCTCTTGGGAACTCTTTCTCGTATACTAAATACATGTTCTTCCAATACAGCTCCCATTAATTATATGTGCATCCTTGAATAAATATAATATGATTAACATAAATTATATTACATTAAATATCTCTCTAATTCTTTTTTTAATATCAAAACTAGGCTTGCAAGATCTACCCATGTTGCTTTATTTTAGTACATCTAATTAATCATTTCATAGTGCTGCATAGTATTCCATTGAAGGCAAATGCCACACCATTGTAATTAATTTATCTAGTGATAAAAACTCAATTTTCTGTAATTATTTTATACCACCATGTCTTAAATTTCATATCTAAGCTTCTAATGTAAGCCTAATAATAGCCAAATCATAATGATGGCTTTACAACAACAGAGTTAAAGGTTTGTGCACAATAAAACAATACCATCAATGAAGTTAATGTATGGGTAAATGACTAGAAAAAGATATTTGCAACAGGCATAATCCATAAGAGAATGACACTTAAAAACCTCAAAAAAACGTACCCCATGGGGAAAAAAAAATAGATACAGGATATTAATAAATTTCTACTCTTTTGTCTTAAATTTTCCCTATTTTTCCTACCTACTACATTGGCATTATTTTATAAATATCTCATACATAGTACATATACAGCATACATACAACACTCAACAATAACTTACAGATGCATGAACAAATTTGTGTACATATATGTACACACATATATGAATAAAGGATAAATGACATTATATAATGGTCTACTATACTATAGATACATAGTTATAAATAAGTCAAGCCTTTAGCACAGTTTAAATATATATTAAAATATTATATATTGCATAGAGAAAATAAAAATTAAAATAGTGTGAATACTATTTAATTCCACATGATCATTAATACAATTTCCACTTAGGAATATAAATTTTAATAAAGATTATCAGACATCAAAATATCATTAAAATATACTTTCAGGAAATGAAATCTCAATATGTCTACTTCCTTCGTGATACATGATATTTTTTGTATATGTTTATACGCTCATTTGCTCAGTCATATCTGACTTGCGAGGCTCATCTGTCCTTGAGATTTTCCAGGGACAAATGCTGAAGTGGGAGGTTATTTCCTACTCTGGGGATCTTTCTGACCCAGGGATGGAACCTCTGCCTTTTGAATCTCTTGTATTGGAGGCAGATTCTTTACCACTGTGCTGCCTGGGAAGGTCTACATCATGCTTTGTATAATTTAAAACACTTTTGGTGTTTGCTTATAGAAATTTAGTTTATTTACAATATTTCATTAGTTTTAGATGTACAGTAAAGTGAGTTGAATCACACTTTTTTTTTCAGATTATTTTCCATTATAGGTTATTATAAGACACCATTCCCTATATCATGGAATAAACCCTTGTCACTCATCAATTTTATAAATAGTAGTGTGTTTCTTTAATCACATACTCCTAATTTTTCCTTCTTTCCCTCTCCCTTTCCTCTTTGGTAACCATAAATTTGTTTTCTGTGTCTGTGAGTCTGTTTCTGTTTTGTAAATAGATTCATTTGGATTATATTTAGATTCTACATTTAAATGATATTATATATTTGACTTTCTCTGTTTGACTTACTTCACTAAGAATAATATTCTCTGGGTCTTTCCATGTTGCTGAAAATGGCAATACTTCATACTTTATTATGTGCAAGTATTATTGCATTGTATATACCACAGTGTTGTATATACCACATTTCTTTACCCATTTATCTGTTAATGAATACTTAAGTTGCTTCCATGTCTTGGCTATTGTAAACAGCCCTGCTAGGAACATTGGTATGCATGTATCTTTTGGAATTAGAGTTTTCATCTTTTCTGGATATATACCCAGGAGTGGGATTGATAGATAATATGAAAGCTTTGTTTTTAATTTTTAAAAGAACCTCCATACTATTTTCCATACTGGTTGCACCAATTTACATTCCCACCAATAGTGCAAGAGGGATCTCTTATTTCCAAATCCTCTCCAGCATTCCTTATTTGTGGACTTTCTGATGGTAGCCATTCTGACTGGCGTGGGGTCATACCTCATTGTGGTTTCAATTTGCATTTTTCCGATAACTAGCCATATGGAGCACATTTTAACGTGCCTGTTGGCCATCAGTGTCTTCTTTGAACAAATGTATATTTATGTCTTCTGCCCATTATCTGATTGGGTTGTTTGCTTTTTGATACTGAGCTGTACAAGCTGACTGTATATTTTGGAAATTAATCCCTTTTCAATTACACTATGACTGAGGGAGAATTATGTCTTTGTTCATAGTGTTTTGATTACTGTCTTAAGTCTGGGAGAGTTAAGTCTTTATTCTTTCTCTTCAGGACTGCTTTAGCAATTATGAGTATTTTGTGTTTCAATATAAGTTTTAGAAGTGTTTGTTTTAGTTCTGTGAAAAATATCATGGGTAATTTGATAGGAATCACATTAAATCTGTATATTGCTTTGGTCAGTAGGACCATTTTAACAATATTATTTCTTTTAATTCAAGGATATCTTTCATTTTTAGCATCTTCAATTTTATCATCTTTTTTATAGTTCTCTGTATATAGGTCTTTCACTAGCTTTGTTAGGTTTATTCCTAGGCAGTTTTTTAGAGAAGCTTTTACATGGGACTTTTTAAACATTCTTTTTCTAATATTCATTGTTAGTGTAAAGAAATGCAACAGATGTGTATACTAATGTTATATTCTTCTACCTTGCTGAATTCATTTATTGGCCCTGATAGTTTTGTGTGAAGCCTAGAATTTTTTCTAGAGTATCACATTATCTATATATAATGACAATTTTACTTCTTCCCTTACAATTTGGATATATTTCATTCCTTTTTATTGTTTGATTGCTGTGTCTAAGGTTTTCAATACTGTGTTGAATAGAAGTGGTAAGAGTGGGCATTCTTTTCTTTTTTCCGGAATTTAGTGGAAAAGCTTTCAGTGTTTCACTGTGAAGTACTATGCGTGCTGTGGATTTGTCATAAACAGCTTTTGTTATATTGATATATGTTCTCCTTATACTCCCTTTGGTGACAGCTTTTTAAAAATTATTTATTTATTTATTTTGGGCCATACTGGGTCTTCATTGCTGCATTGGTTTTTCTCTATGTGTGGTGAGTGGGAGTTGTTCTGTAGATGTGGGACATGGGCTTCTCATTACAGTGGCTTCTCTTGTTGCACAGCATGGGCTCTAGGGTGTTGGGCTTTCGTATTTGCATCATATGGGCTCAGTAGTTGTGGTTTCCAGGTTCTAGAACACAGGCTCAGTAGTTGTGGCATACAAATCTAGCCACTCTGCAGAATGTGGGATCTTCCTTCCAGATCAGGGGTTGAACCTGTGTCTTTGCACTGGAGGTGGATTCTTTACCAATGAACCACTAGGGAAGGCCCTGGTGAAAATTTTTAAATACAATTTTTATTTTATATGATTCTAAATTCTGAAAAAATGGATTATATTTGGTTATTCATTTTTCTTTTTTATTATGTTTGCTTTAGTATTCAGCAGATTTTTCACGTTATTAGTTGGCAGTTCAATCTATTTCATAATCCCCTAAATGCCCTTTTAAAACAAAATATCCCTCAGTGTTTAATTCCTGCCCTTTGATCTTGGCTTTGATGAGGCCTTCACTATTAGATGCACCAGCATATATGAAACAGGAGGATATCCTGTGGAATGAAGGCACTTGGAACAAATCTCTTTGTCATAGACTTTATTGTAGGGCTTTCTTTTCAGTGTATGGCTTGATATTAACAAAGCTGAAGAAAAATTATTTAGCAAAGAAGAAAGATAAATTGCTTTATCTTCAATAATAGAAAATTCATTTTTAAGGGAATGTATTTATATAAACAGAAAAGCCAAAGCATTAAAAGACAATAGAACAGGTCATTAACCCCGGATTACATCTTGTATGGTGCTAAGAAAGTCAGTTGGTTTAAAAATTACCAACAGTTCATTTTTCTACCAATACCAACCTTCACAAACTACATTGCAGATAAACTTCATAGCATTTTTTAAAGAAAATATATCATGGCTTTAAAATGAATCTGGATTCTCGGGTCAGCAGTAAAGTAAGGGAAATTACATCTGAAGCAAAGCCCATATGGAGGTCACTAGCAATTCTCCTAGATGTTTTTCCTAAAATTAAACTACAAATACTATAAACAATCATGCATGAAACTTGAAGGAAATATTGCTTACCTAATATGGTGACCTGTGAAGTGACATTCTAAATCTAAGTGGCACTTTATTCTCAGAAAATTAAGACCCAGACAACATATTGGTATTCAGGAGAGAAACAAGTTACTTTGGTGTCAAATAGAGCCAACTGAAAGGAATTTAGTACAACTCAAACATGTTTACCTAGAGCAGAGAGTCAAGTCCTCTTATCTTCTATGTTACTCCACATAGTAACACGTTTTTGTTGAAAGCATGAACTTATTTTATTCATTTATGTGAAAAGGTATTTTTACATATAGTACTTTTCAGGTGGCTCAATGGTAAAGAATTCACCTGCCAATGCAGGAGACACAGGTTTGATCCCTGGATCCAGAAGATCCCCTGGAGAAGGAAACGGCAATCCACTCCAGTCTTGCCTGTGAAATCCTATGGACAGAGGAGCCTTGCTGGCTACAGTCCATAGGCTCACAAGAGTCAGACACAATGTAGTGACTAAATGACAACAATTCATAAATATATATATAAACATACACACACACTACTCACATATACACACATATTATATGTATGCTGCTAAGTCACTTCAGTCGTTTCAACTCTGTGCGACTCCATAGATGGCAGCCCACCAGGCTCCACCATCCCTGGGATTCTCCAGGCAAGAATACTGGAGTGGGTTGCCATTTCCTTCTCCAATGCATGAAAGTGGAAAGTGAAAGTGAAGGCGTTCAGTCGTGTTTGACCCCATGGACTGCAGCCCACCAGGCTCCTCTGTCCATGGGATTTTCCAGGCAAGAGTACTGGAGTGGGGTGCCATATATATATATATATATAGAGAGAGAGAGAGAGAGAGAGAGAACACATAATTTAAAGTTACTAAAAAGTGTTCCTGGGAAATGAATCTCCCTCCCATTCTTTCCCCAAGCCATGTAGATCCCCCTCCTAGAAGCAACCTCTGATACTACATTTTGTATATTCTTCTGAAGAGATTCTATCTCATGTGTTAGGACAGAGGCATGTGGCAGAACAAATTTAATACTGTTGTAAAATCCATGTACACCATTCACATGGGATATGATGTAAATGAAAACCCAAGTGGTTCAAGTGATAAGGAATCTGCCTGCCAATGCAGGAAATGCAAGAGATGCAGGTTCAATCCCTGGGTTGGTTAGAGTTTGATATCTAGGTTGAGAAGATCCCCTGGAAGAGAAAATGGCAACCCATTCCAGTGTTCTTGCTTGGTAAATCAAATGGACAGAGAAGCCTGGTGGGTTAAAGTCACCTGGCAGGGTACAGTCCATAAGGTTGCAAAGAGCTGAATATGACTGAATGATTGAGCATACATACATGATGTAAATGATGTTCATGAAATGGTACAGCACAGGAGCTCTGCTATCAACAGAAATACATAAGTAGAGATTAGCATAAGAAACATGGTGTTCGGCATTTTTTTTTTTTTGACTTAAAATATTTGAAGAGTATTTGGAATATATATATATGTCATGTTTGGTAGCTACACAGTATCTCAACTTATGAATATATTGTAATTTATTTAACCTTATGTATTAATGAGTATGTATTTATTTTCCAAACTTTTGATATTTAAAGCAGTGATGCAATAAATATCTTTATGCTTAATTTTGCACATATAGTTGTATCTATATAAGTTCCAAAAATTAGAATTTCTGTGTCAAGGAGTATATAAATTTTTAGTTTTGAAAGATAGTGCCAAACTATTTTTAACAGATTTCATCAATCTATAGGCTCTATGACCAACAGTGCAATTTAAATTTGACCATTGATCTAATATACAAAATAATATATCTCAATAAAATTTTAATTTGTATTTCTCTTAATTTAAAAAGTAAATTGATTGACTATATTTTATTTTCTATAATATATCCTTAGATAGATTTTTGACATTGTTTATTGGTATGTTAACCTTTTCCTAATTGAGTTACCCTGCATAAATATTTATATCATTCTGTGTATATTGATAATAACAGCCTCTGCTCTATAATATTTTTTAAATATTTTCTCATGGTAATCATTTTATTTTGACTTTGTGATGTTTTGGTTTTTCACCTTTGAATTTCTGAAAGTCACATTTTTCAACATGGATGATTTTTGAATGTGTGTCTTCTTTAGAAGTCTTCTCTAAACTGAGAATATAAATGAAATATATCCATTTTTGGTATGTTTCTGACTTATCTCTTTATGCCTAATATTTTTTGGTAAGGTCTATTTTAGGAATCTAGTCATTAAGTTTTATATCTATTTGCCTCCAAACATTATTATGTATATTTTCCTGACATCAATAAATATTTATGAGCATATAATGTTTTAATACCTTTGAGATTATATCTGTAATTTCCATTTTTCATTGATTTTTTGTGTGTATGCATTCATGTGCTGTTATATAAATATTACCATAAATTTGTGATTGAGTATATAATGACAACCACCTCTTCCTACCATTTTCTTTTTAGTAGTGTCTTTTTTTCTTATCATTTTTATTTGGATTTTATAATTAACTTGCTTACGTTCCCTACTCATCCTCAATTACATTATTTTAGAAATATGATTCATAGAGTAACTTAGTGGGGTAGGAATCTTTATGACATTCAGTTCAGTTCAGTTCAGTTCAGTTCAGTCACTCAGTCGTGTCCAACTCTTTCCGACCCCATGAATTGTAGCACGCCAGGCGTCCCTGTCCATCATCAACTCCTGGAGTTCACTCAAACTCATGTCCATCGAGTCGGTGATGCCATCCAGCCATCTCATCCTATGCCGTCCCCTTTTCCTCCTGTCCCCCAATCCCTCCCAGCATCAGAGTCTTTTCCAATGAGTCAACTCTTCTCATGAGGTGGCCAAAGTACTGGAGTTTCAGCTTTAGCATCATTCCTTCCAAAGAACACCCAGGACTGATCTCCTTTAGAATGGACTGGTAGGATCTCCTTGCAGTCCAAGGGCCTCTCAAGAGTCTTCTCCAACACCACAGTTCAAAAGCATCAATTCTTTGGCGCTCAGCCTTCTTCACAGTCCAACTCTCACATCCATACATGACTACTGGAAAAACCATTAACACTGTCTATTAGAACAAGGCATGGCATTGCTAAAAGTAATTTTCTTTCAATGCCGAGCCTAGAAAATGAAGAAGCTGTCAGGAAGCATTTAACAGGAGGCTTCCTGTGTGCTGTTTTGGCTCTGTCAGGAATCCTCTGTTCCTTATTAATTCCTGAATATTCAGGAATTAAGAGGAGAGGCAAATCTCTGCTGCTGAGGGATCCAGGCATTTCCTTCATTAGTTTTTCAATACGATGATAAGTACCCTCTTCCTTCTTGTGAACCATACCGTAAAAGTGATTGTTTACAACTCTCTCTCTCTTTAATATGGATCGCCTATGTTTTGTAAGTCTGGAATTCTAATCTTTATCTTTGCTGAGAATAACTACACTATATATGCCCACATCATGTTGATTAAAACACCTTTGCTCCATCAGAGCTTTGGTCCCCATGTCTTGCTTTCTCTCTCTCTCTCTTCCTCCCTCTCTGTTTCTCAGGCTATTTCTTTGGAGTACAGAGGCTCTCTGAGTTCACTTTCCTGCCCAGGCTTCTAAGACCCTCTCCAGAAGGCACTCTGTGCCTTCACCCTATTAAGAGGTCACCTGTAGGCCTCCCTGAACAGAGCAAGCCATGTGCAGAGGCTTTATTGGCTTTATTTGTAAACCAAGGAATATCAGCCTCTTTCTCTCTCCTTTACTTTCTTATCGGTTGACTCCAGACCACGAGGTTCTAGTCCATTAAAGAACCTCAACAAGAAGCAAGAACATATACCCTCCTGAAATAAAATGTGATTTAGATTCAATTGAAGCATATAGATTATTTACTAATATGCTTACCTCAAAATGATCATAATAATTATTTTAGAAAGATGACTTTAATAGAAAACTGAGAGTCAATGATATCAATTAATATACCTGGAGAACATCTGTCTAAGATTTGATGAACCAGTCCATTGCCCCTAGAATTTGCTATTACACTCTATTGCTATATGTATTATTTCTCATATTTTTGTATCATTTCTCTATTCTTCCATTCACTTATTTTTTGATATGTTATAAATTTATTCACAATCTCAGTACATCTCTTACAAAATATTTCACTGAGCATATCTTTATTAGAGATTAACATTTGTTCATGTATTTTTCTTTTATTTTAAACATACAGTGACATAACTATATCATTTGATGAATGTAACCTTAATCTCCATTAAAATATAGTATAACCTTAACTTCCATCACCACAGGAAGCTCTTAGTTTTCTTTCCAGTCAATCTTCACTCCTGATGCAACCACTATTCTGACTCTTTAAAATGTCAATTAGCTTTGCCTATTTCAGAATTCCATGTAAATGAAAGCACACACTATGTATTCTGTTGCATAAAGTTTCTTTTATACACTGTAGACCTTTAAATATTCATGCATGTGTGTGTGTATATTGGTAGATCCTAGTTTTTACTACTGATTAACTATATCATTAAGTATAAATAGTCTCTGTTCATTTATCCATTATTCTACAGATGAACAGCTGGCATGTTTCTAGTTTTTGTTTATTACGATTAAAGCTGTTATGGACATTATATAAACTTTTTGAAGATAA
The DNA here is from genome assembly GCF_001704415.2 of Capra hircus. Classification (NCBI taxonomy): domain Eukaryota; kingdom Metazoa; phylum Chordata; class Mammalia; order Artiodactyla; family Bovidae; genus Capra; species Capra hircus. The sequence goes on from NC_030808.1 coordinate 38,716,402, forward strand.
AATTTTCATTTTGTTTCATTTTGTTAATAATATCTAGGATTAGAATTGCTGTGTTATCATGGAGAATTAAAAGTTTGTACCACCTTATACTCCCACCAGTCATGGATACAGGAAAATCCAGAATAGTATAGCATAGAGTAGCAATCATAACTGCCAACCCATTTGCATATTTTCCAAGTCAACACACCCAAACCCATTACTACTGTTCACTCAGTGACATATATTATCTGCACCCAAATTCAGATTTCCCTGACACAAGATGTCTATGAATTTGCCCATGCCCTAATATCATAAAGCCCAAAGAAAGGAAGCTTTTTTTTTTTTTTTTTAATGTCTTTCTTGACAACTGGTTCTCAAAAATTTGCAGTTTTGCTCCCCAGGGGACATTTTAGCAATGCCTAGAGTCATGTTTGGCTGTTAAACAGCCAAACATGGAGAAAGGTTTACCAGCATCTAGGGGGGACATGGAAGCTTCTAAATATCCTGCAATGTGTAAAACAGTTCTCCCACAATGTCAGTAGTAGAGACTAAATAACCCTGCTTTAGCCTGAAACTTGTTACTCCATAACTTCCTATCTCAACATTCCCTCTTCTCAGAAAGATAGACATTGAAAACATGTACTGTTTTTAAGAAATCCACCTCCCACACAGATTACATCAGAAACAGTTCAACATCTGTGCTTTTGGAGTTGTTCTGAATTAACATCAATGCTAAAATTTTGTTCTGTTTTAATGTTCTTTTCTCTACTGTGAAACAAAGAATGTGCCTTTCTATCTCTCTTGGTAGTTCCTTTTGTCTTAGCTATATTTTACTTTTAACAACCTTTCATAATAAGAATTTAAACAATCTTGCAAGGAAAGCATCTTTTTTGTATCATAAGACTACATACATTTGCATAAAGGTGAGAAACAGTTCTCTCTCATATAATGTAAGAATGCACTATTCCTCCAAGTACAGCTGTAAAAATTAAAGAATCTGTCACAACCATAAAAATACAGTTATAAAACAGTACTGAAGCTCTTGGTCTATATTATGATTGTGGGGGACCCTAACCAGGTCCCTTAGAGTCCTTCAAATGGAGCAACCAAGGAATTTTTATCAATAAAAAAATGAGTGCCTCCCAAAATGAATTTTTGTAGCCTCACTCTTTCAGGACCCTTATTCTTGGTCCTCCTCAATTTTGTCAGTTTTGTGTTGGTGGGAAAGAGTGCTTTTACTAGAAAGCAGGTGGGCCCGTAATACCTTGCTCTCAGAACCTGACTCTCTTGCAGTCAGCATTTTTTGGGGGAAATGAAGGATTAGATACATAAAAATGAACTTGAACCTCAGAGGCTGGATTCTGAATTGTTTCCATCAGAAACAATAATCAGGCATTTAATAGCCTGGTATGCTCTCCTTTTAGATTTGAAGATGTTTCTCATTCAGCTTAGTTCAGTTCAGTTGCTCAGTCGTGTCCAACTCTTTCCAACCCCATGAATCACAGCACGCCAGGCCTCCCTGTCTATCACTATCTCCTGGAGTTCACTCAAACTCACGTCCATCGAGTCAGTGATGCCATCCAGCCATCTCATCCTCTGTCATCCCCTTTTCCTCCTGCCCCCAATCCCTCCCATTATCAGAGACTTTTCCAATCAGACAACTCTTCGCATGAGGTGACCAAAGTACTGAAGTTTCAGCTTTAGCATCATTCCTTCCAAAGAACACCCAAGGCTGATCTCCTTTAGAATGGACTAGTTGGATCTCCTTGCAGGCCAAGGGACTCTCAAGAGTCTTTCGCAACACCACAGTTCAAAAGCACCAGTTCTTCGGAGCTCAGCTTTCTTCACAGTCCAACTCTCACATCCATACATGACCACTGGAAAAACCATAGACTTGACTAGACGGACCTTTGTGGGCAAAGTAATGTCTCTACTTTTCAATATGCTATCTAGGTTGGTCATAACTTTTCTTCCAAGGAGTAAGCGTCTTTTAATTTCATGGCTGCAATCACCATCTGCAGTGATTTTGGAGCCCCCCAAAAGAAAGTCTGACACTGTTTCCCCTGTTTCCCCATCTATTTCACATGAAGTGATGGGACCAGATGCCATGATCTTCATTTTCTGAACGTTGAGCTTTAAGCCAACTTTTTCACTCCCTTCTTTCACTTTCATAAAGAGGCTTTTTAGTTCCTCTTCACTTTCTGCCATAAGGTTGGTGTCATCTGCATATCTGAGGTTATTGATATTCCTCCCGGCAATCTTGATCCCAGCTTGTGCTTCTTCCAGTCCAGCATTTCTCATGATGTACTCTGCATATAAGTTAAATTAGCAGGGTGACAATATACAGCCTTGACATACTCCTTTTCCTATTTGGAACCAGTCTGTTGTTCAATGTCCAGTTCTAACTGTTGCTTCCTGACCTGCATATAGGTTTCTTAAGAGGCAGGTCAGGTGGTCTGGTATTCCCACCTCTTGAAGAATTTTCCACAGTTTATTGTGATCCACACAGTCAAAGGCTTTGGCATAGTCAATAAAGCAGAAATAGATGTTTTTCTGGAACTCTCTTGCTTTTTTGATGACCCAGCGGATGTTGGCAATTTGATCTCTGGTTCCTCTGCCTTTTCTAAAACCAGCTTGAACATCAGGGAGTTGATGGTTCACGTAGTGCTGAAGCCTGGCTTGGAAAATTTTGAACATTACTTTACTAGCATGTGAGTGGAGTGCAATTGTGTGGTAGTTGAGCATTCTTTGGCTTTGCCTTTCTTTGGGATTGGAATGAAAACTGACCTTTTCCAGTCCTGCGGCCACTGCTGAGTTTTCCAAATTTGCTGGCATATTGAATGCAGCACTTTCACAGTATCATCTTTCAAGTTTTGAAATAGCTCCACTTGGAATTCCGTCACCTCCACTAGCTTTGTTCGTAGTGATGCTTTCTCAGGCCCGCTCGACTTTACATTCCAGTATGCCTGGCTCTATTAGTTTACTTAAAAATTAACAATGAGTTTCTCACTCTACTAAGCAGACAGCTAAAAGTGGAGAATAATAATTTTACAGGCTGTAATTCTAAAATCTCTTGTCAATCCCTAATTTTGATTTATGGTGCTTTTGAAAATTGTTTAATAAAACTAATTACAGCACTATCTGTTTCCTCTGCTTGCTGCTGCTGCTAAGTAGCTTCAGTCATGTCTGACTGTGTATGACCCAATAGACAGCAGCCAACCAGGCTCCTCTGTCCCTGGGATTCTCCAAGCAAGAGTACGGGAGTGGATTGCCATTTCCTTCTCCAATCTATTTCCTCTACTGCTACTCATTTTCTGAGCTCTACCTTTTTAATTCCAGTATGATAATTGATTCCAACTGTTCGTTTTGATTACTCTGATGATTTATTCTGGAATTTCAAACTACACAGTATTGCCTGCCTTAAATTAATCCTAACTCCATAGAAAAGCTATTATCATCTTCTCTTTAAATTTCTATTTTATTTAAAAATTGTGAATCTTGTAGTTCATAAGTTTTTGCTGTCACTTTCACCATAGTATTAGCCATTTCCCTGGTGGCTCAGATGGTAAAGCCTCTGCCTACAATGCGGGAGATGCGGGTTCCATCCCTGGATTGGGAAGATAGCCTGGAGAAGGAAATGCTAACCCACCCCAGTATTCTTGTCTGGAAAATCCCAGGGACATCAGAGCCTTGTAGGCTACAGACCATGAGGTCGCAAAGAGTTGGACACGACTGAGCAACTTCACTTTCTTTCACAGTAGTATTGGTTACATACTGTCATGTGAGAATAGCAACATGAATGTAAGAATAATCATTTTTTTTTTCAGTCTTTTAGGAAAGTTAGGGGCAAATATGTTATTTGGCTTTAGGTATCATCAATTTTATATCTGCTTATTTTTAACCTGCTAGGTCCTGCATAGTTTTATTATGATCCACTATCACTTGCCTTAAAAAGTTGATGTAGTAAATAAAAGATGAATCCACATTCATCATGTGTCCGTGGCCAAAGAGTTTGTTAGAGGTTTTCTGAATGGCAAATGAACTTTTTGGCCAACCCAATAAATGCAGCTTTATGCACTTTGAAGTGTTTTTCCAAAATTTTACTTAAGAAAATTTAGCATTACTCAGTGTATGTTGCTAGCCTCCTCAGAGAATGGCAACTTGATTAGCAACTCTCAGTCAACACTTATAATTTATAATTTGACAAAAGTCTATGAAAATTAAAAGAGTTAACGATATATTCCCTTTTACAAAATAAAAAAAAAACAGTAGTTTCCACAGAAAGGCTGATAATCCAAGATTATAAATATTTTTAGAAACAGGCAACTATGGGCCTCTTAAAGCAAAGGCTGTTGATAGATTTCAGATCAAAGATCCAAGAGAGTATAAAATTAATTTCATATAATTGTCACATCTGAACTCAGTCTTAGCCATTAATTAATAGAAAGCAAAGGATATATATAATTGAATCTAAAGGAGAATTAGAGAACATTTATTTGTAATATTTCATAAATATTCTTTGTATTCTAGAATTTCACTTATAAAATGACTTTATAATTAATGTTAAGTGTTTAGTAATTCACCTTGTGGGATCATAAAATAAACTCCCTTCCAAAGAGTGACAAGGAGTCAGACATGATGGAGCACACATGCATCCACTCAGGAGGAAAAAAACATGTTATATTTGAATTTTCTTTTATTCCTCTCTAACTCCTTCTCCATTTCTCTAAAGCAGCTAATTTTAGGGATTTTACAATTTTCTCAAATTCCCTAATTCAGCTCAATTGCCAATTATAAGATATTGGCTCAGTTTTCTCCTATAACTTTGTTAAATTAAATATTTAATGCAAGCAAAAAAGCTTGGTTACCAATACAACAAACACTTGTAACCAACATAGAGTTTAATCATTACAGATATATTTGAAATTCCTTTGTTTATACCTAATTGAGCCCAATCCCTCCTATTGTTCCAGAGATAACTACTAATGTAAATTTGGTGGCTATCATACAACACCGTTGTGTTTTAAGTTTTTTTTTTTTTCATGTTGTTACATATAGTTCTAGTTTACTATGTTCTGCAATACTTTTAAGAATACACACCCTTTGAAAGAAATTTAATCCACAAACAAGAAAAAGGAGATTTATAAGAACCAAACAGGATTATAACCTGGGAGACAGACTCTCAGAAAGCTCTGATAACTGTCTCTCTGTTAGAAGTGGAAAGCACAGTCACATCAGCTTTCAAGACCAAAGATCATATACCAAATGACATGCTGATATTTATAAAAATTTTATCAAATGTGCACAGTCCAGTTAAGCATATATAAAACAAGCATTCCCTCACAATGCTGGGAAAGAATGTTATTATTTTAAGAAGTTACATTAGTAACTAGTGTAGAAGAAAATTATTTCTATGTTCAGTATGCACTGATGTCTTTGAGAGGCTTTGGTTATGTGTATGAAGACGCACATTGCATATTAGAGATGGAAGGAGGAGACCCAAATGTACAAGGAGAAAGAACATTACAATTAAGTTTTCTTGTCTTGTATTAAAACAAAAATTTTGTTTCATCACATAAATACATACAGGCATATGGTAGAGTTTCTCTAGGGTATATATCCAACAGGTGTGTTTGCTGAATTATGGAATAGATTTGTTTCATATTATTAATATTACTAGAAGAGTTGTCTCATTGGAAAAGACTCTGATGCTGGGAGGGATTGAAGGGAGGAGGAAAAGGGGATGACAGAGGATGAGATGGCTGGCTGGCATCACCGACTCGATGGACGTGAGTTTGAGTGAACTCCGGGAGTTGATGATGGACAGGGAGGCCTGGCGTGCTGCAATTCCTGGGGTCACAAACAGTTGGACATGACTGAGTGACTGAACTGAACTGAACTCAATAGCTCCCAAAAATGTTTTCTTCTATATTTACTTTTACTTGTATCAAAAACATTGTCCCATTCCAGGATGAAATTTTATATTGGCAAATGTTTCCATTTTTGTTTATAGAGTGATGGATAAGAAATCTTCCAGAAAATTGCAGAGGAAGGTAAACTTCCAAACTCATTTTATGAAGCCACCATCACCCTAATTTCAAATCCTGACAAAGATGCCACAAAAAAAAGAAAACTACAGGCCAATATCACTGATGAACATAGATGCAAAAATCCTCAACAAAATCCTAGCAATCAGAATCCAACAACACATTAAAAAGATCATACACCATGACCAAGTGGGCTTTATCCCAGGGATGCAAGGATTCTTCAATATCCACAAATCAATCAATGTAATTCACCACATTAACAAATTGAAAAATAAAAACCATATGATTATCTCAATAGATGCAGAGAAGGCCTTTGACAAAATTCAACATCCATTTATGATATAAACTCTCCAGAAAGCAGGAATAGAAGGAACATACCTCAACATAATAAAAGCTATATATGACAAACCCACAGCAAACATTGTCCTCAATGGTGAAAAATTGAAAGCATTTCCCCCAAAGTCAGGAACAAGACAAGGGTGCACGCTTTCACCACTACTATTCAATGTAGTTCTGGAAGTTTTGGCAATAGCAATCAGAGCAGAAAAAGAAATAAAAGGAATCCAAATTGGAAAAGAAGAAGTAAAACTCTCACTGTTTGCAGATGACAGGATCCTCTACATAGAAAACCCTAAAGACTCCATCAGAAAATTACTAGAGCTAATCAATGAATATAGTAAAGTTGCAGGATATAAAATCAACACACAGAAATCCCTTGCATTCCTATACACTAATAATGAGAAAGTAGAAAAAGAAATTAAGGAAACAATTCCATTCACCATTGCAATGAAAAGAATAAAATACTTAGGAATACATCTCCCTAAAGAAACTAAAGACCTATATATAGAAAACTATAAAACACTGATGAAAGAAATCAAAGACGGACATTAATAGATGGAGAAATATACCATGTTCATGGATTGGAAGAATCAATATAGTGAAAATGAGTATACTACCCAAAGCAATCTACAGATTCAATGCAATCCCTATCAAGCTACCAGCGGTATTTTTCACAGAACTAGAACAAATAATTTCAAGATTTGTATGGAAATACAAAAAACCTCAAATAGCCAAAACAATCTTGAGAAAGAAGAATGGAACGGGAGGAATCAACTTGCCTGACTTCAGGCTCTACTACAAAGCCAGTCATCAAGACAGTATGGTACTGGCACAAAGACAGACATATAGATCAACGGAACCAAATAGAAAGCCCAGAGATAAATGCATGCACCTATGGACACCTTATCTTCGACAAAGGAGGCAAGAATATACAATAGAGTAAAGACAATCTCTTTAACAAGTGGTGCTGGGAAAACTGGTCAACCACTTGTAAAAGAATGAAACTAGAACACTTTCTAACACCATACACAAAAATAAACTCAAAATGGAGTAAAGATCTAAATGTAAGACCAGAAACTATAAAACTCCTAGAGGAGAACATAGGCAAAACACTCTCCGACATAAATCACGGCAGGATCTTCTATGATCCACCTCCCAGAATTCTGGAAATAAAAGCAAAAATAAACAAATGGGATCTAATTAAATTTAAAAGCTTCTGCACAACAAAGGAAACTATAAGCAAGGTGAAAAGGCAGCCTTCAGAATGGGAGAAAATAATAGCAAATGAAGCAACTAACAACTAATCCCAAAAATATACAAGTAACTTATGCAGCTTAAGTCCAGAAAAATAAATGACCCAATCAAAAAATGGGCCAAAGAACTAAATAGACATTTCTCCAAAGAAGACATACAGATGGCTAACAAACACATGAAAAGATGCTCAACATCACTCATTATTAGAGAAATGCAAATGAAAACCACAATGAGGTACCATTTCACACCAGTCAGAATGGCTGTGATCCAAAAGTCTGCAAGCAATAAATGCTGGAGAGGGTGTGGAGAAAAGGGAACCCTCCTACACTGTTGGTGGGAATGCAAACTAGTACAGCCACTATGGAGAACAGTGTGGAGATTCCTTAAAAAGTTGCAAATAGAACTGCCTTATGACCCAGCAATCCCACTGATGGACATACACACCGAGGAAACCAGAATAGAAAGAGACACATGTACTCCAATGTTCATTGCTGCACTGTTTATAATAGCCAGGACATGGAAACAACCTAGATGTCCATCAGCAGACGAATGGATAAGAAAGCTGTGGTACATATACACAATGGAATATTACTCAGCCATTAAAAAGAATACATTTGAATCAGTTCTAATGAGATGGATGAAACTTACTTATACAGAGTGAAGTAAGCCAGAAAGAAAAATACCAATGCAGTATACTAACACATATATATGAAATTTAGAAAGATGGTAATGATAACCCTGTATGTGAGACAGCAAAAGAGACACAGATATATAGAATGGACTTTTGGACTCTGAGGGAGAGGGAGAGGGTGGGATGATTTGGGAGAATGGCATTGAAACATGTATACTATCATGTAAGAAACGAATCGCCAGTCTATGTTCGATACAGAATACAGGGTGCTTGGGGCTAGTGCACGGGGATGATCCAGAGAGATGATATGGGGAGGGAGGTGGGAGAGGGGTTCAGGTTGGGAACTCATGTACACCCGTGGCAGATTCATGTCAATATATGGCAAAACCAATACATTATTGTAAAGTAAAACAAAGCAAAAATAAAAATTAAAAAAGAAAGAAATTATATCTATTTCTTCAATGAATATCTCTTTATTACTGAGTTTTTCCATGTTTTCAAGGATGTGTTGGCTATTGGAATTCTCTCCATTACTTGACTGTCTTTATTCTTTGTGTGTGTGTGTGTGTGTGTGTGTGTGTGTGTGTGTGTGTGTGTGTTTTAAATAATTTGCAGGGGAACTGTAAAGATGGCAGAGGAATAGGACGGGAAGACCACTTTCTCCCTCACAAATTCCTCAAAAGAACATTTCAACGCCGAGCAAACTCCACAAAACAACTTCTGTAGGCTGGCAGAGGACATCAGGCAACCAGAAAAGCAGACCATTGTCTTCAAAAACAGGTAGGGAAAAATATAAAAGACGAAAAAAGAGACAAAGGAGGTGGGGAGGGAGCTCCGTCCCGGCAAGGGAAGTCCGTCCCGGGAAGGGAATTTTAAAAAGAGAGGTTTCCAAACACCAGGAAACACTCTCCCTGCCGAGTCTGTGACGAGCCTTGGAAAAACAGAGGGCAACATAACTGGAAGGGGAAAATAAATAAATAATTAAAACCAACAGATTACAAGCCCAACAGTAACTCCCCCAGCGGAAAAGCAGCACAGACGCCTGCATCCGCCACAAGCTAGTGGGGGCAGGGCAGGGACGCGCGGGAGGCGCGGGCTGCAGAGCTTTGTAAGAATCGGGCAGGAACGCCCCACGCGCAACCAGAACGATCTAACTTGGGCGAGCAAACCAGACTGTGGGATAGCTACCGCACGAAAAGCTCGAACATAAGACACCGCCAGGACCGAGCACAGAACAAAGGACGGAATGGAAAAAGCCAGGCTGCAGACCATCCCCCGCCGGGGACAGGCAGCCAGAGCCATAAGGACTGGAAAGGGGCAACTGCAGACCCGGAGAGACTTTACTTACCTAACTGCAAGCAGGCTTCTTTGCTAAGACTTCTGGGGGTGCTGGACAGTCACCATCTGCCTCACAGGGTGCACCAGCGGTCCACCCAGAAAACTGAGCAGCAGAGGCAGAAAAGGCGGCAAGTTGCAGCGATCGCGCTCGCCAAACTCCTGAGCTACTGGGACCTGGGAAGGGCACAAAACGCAGTCCCAACCGAATCTGTGCCTCAGGGCTACCTGAGCACCGAACCTGAGCGGCTTGGACCGGGGAAGTGCACACAGCCTAGGACTGGCCTCAGACGGTTCCCGACTGAGCATTGTAGAGCCGGAGTGGTTTGTGTGCTGCGAGAAGGGACAGGTCAAGCGGGGCTGAGACGCTGTGTGCACACGACAGTGCTATTTGTTTACAGCATCCCCCCTCCCCACAGTGCGACTGAACTAGTGAGCCTAAAAAACCAGCAAACAGAAGAAGTTAAACAGAGGGAACCGCCTTGGAAGTGATCCCACACGGCCCACAACATCAGAGAAGGGCCAGAAATATTTTTTCTATTTTTAAAATCACTCCTTTTTTTTTCTTTTTTTCTTTTTTTTCTAACTTTTTAAATTGTTAAATCTTCTATTTCTCCTCTAATTTTTATTTTTATAACCTACTATTACTATTTAAAAAAAAAAAAAGACTCTTTTTTTTTTTTTTTTTTTTTTTTTTTAGGCAAACACCATATATAGTCTTTGGTTGGTTGTTTGTGGTTTTTTTGTTTTTGTTTTTTTTTTTAAATAATTCTTGTTTTTGTTTTTGTTTTTGTTTTTTTCTTTCTCTCTTTTTTTCTTTCTTCCTTTTTCCTTCTGCTTCTTTTCTTTAATATTGTATTTTTGAAAATCCAACCTCTACTCTAGATTTTTAATCTTTACTCTTAGGTTTTTGTTGTCAATTTTGTACATTTAAAAACCCAAACTTCACTAACCCAAGTTTACCTGAGAGCCAGATTACTGGCTTGACCACTCTCTCCTCCTTTGGACTCTCCTTTTTCTCCACCAGGTGGCCTCTGTCTCTTTTTTCCCCCATCTCTTCTCTATCCAACTCTGTGAATCTCTGTGTGTTCCAGACAGTGGAGAACACCTAAGGAACTGGTTACTGGCAGGATTTGTCTCTCTCCTTCTCATTCCTCTCTCTTATCCTCCTGGCCACCTCTATCTACTTCCTCCCTCTCCTCTTCCCCGTATAACTCCGTAAATACCTCTGAGCGGTCCAGACTATAGAGTGCACATAAGGAAGTGACTACTGGCTAGCTTGCTCTCTCCTCTTTTGATCTCACCGCATCTCATTCCAGTTACCTCTAACTACCCCTTCCATCTTCTCTTCTCCTTGTAACTCAGTGAACCTCTCTGAGTGTCCCTCAATGGGGAGAAACTTTTCATCTTTAACCTAGATGTTTTATCATCAGTGCTGTATAGATGGAGAAGTCTAGAGGCTACTGTAAAAATAAAACTGAAAACCAGAAGCAGGAGGCTTAAGTCCAAAGTCTGAAAACATTAGAGAACTCTTGAATTCAGGGAACATTAAGCAATAGGAGCTCATCAAATGCCTTCATACCTACACTGAGACCAAGCTCCACCCAAGGGCCAACAAGTTCCAAAACAAGACATACCACGCAAATTCTCCAGCAACACAGGAACACTCCCCTGAGCTTCAATATACAGGCAGCTCAAAGTTATTCCAAAACCTTTGATGTCTCATAACCCATTACTGGTCACTCCATTGCACTCCAGAGAGAAGAAACCCAGCTCCACCCACCAGAACTCCAACACAAGCCTCCCTAACCAGGAAACCTTGACAAGCCACTGATAGAACCCCACCCACAGTGAGGAAGCTCCATAATAAAGAGATCTCCACAAATTACCAGAATATAAACAGGCCACCCCAAATGCAGCAATATAACCAAGATGAAGAGACAGAGGAATACTCAGCAGGTAAAGGAACAGGAGAGTTGCCCACCAAACCAAACAAAAGAGGAAGAGGTAGGGAATCTACCTGAGATAGAATTCCAAATATTGATAGTGAAAATGATCCAAAATCTTGAAATCAAAATGGAATCACAGATAAATAGCCTAGAGACAAGGATTGAGAAGATGCAAGAAAGGTCTAACAAAGACCTAGAAGAAATGAAAAAGAGTCAATATATAATGAATAACGCAATAAATGAGATCAGAAACACTCTGGAGGAAACAAATAGTAGAATAATGGAGGCAGAAGATAGGATTAGTGAAATAGAAGATAGAATGGTAGAAATAAATGAATCAGAGAGGAAACAAGAAAAACGAATTAAAAGAAACGAGGACAATCTCAGAGACCTCTAGGACAATATGAAATGCTCCAACATTCGAATTATAGGAGTCCCAGAAGAAGAAGACAAAAAGAAAGACCATGAGAAAATCCTTGAGGAGATAATAGTTGAAAACTTCCCTAAAATGGGGAAGGAAATAATCACCCAAGTCCAAGAAACACAGAGAGTTCCAAATAGGATAAACCCAAGCTGAAACACCCCAAGACACATATTAATCAAATTAACAAAGATCAAACACAAAGAAAAAATATTAAAAGCAGCAAGGGAAAAACAACAAATAACACACAAGGGGATTCCCATAAGGGTAACAGCTGATCTTTCCATAGAAACTCTTCAGGCCAGGAGGGAATGGCAAGACATACTTAAAGTGATGATAGAAAATAACCTACAGCCCAGATTACTGTACCCAGCAAGGATCTCATTCAAATATGAAGGAGAAATCAAAAGCTTTACAGACAAGCAAAAGCTGAGAGAATTCAGCACCACCAAACCAGCTCTCCAACAAATTCTAAAGGATATTCTCTAGACAGGAAACACGAAAAGGGTGTATAAACCCGAACCCAAAACAATAAAGTAAATGGAACGGGATCATACTTATCAGTTATTACCTTAAATGTAAATGGGTTGAATGCCCCAACCAAAAGGCAAAGACTGGCCGAATGGATACAAAAACAAGATCCCTCTATATGCTGCTTACAAGAGACCCACCTCAAAACAAGGGACACATACAGACTGAAAGTGAAGGGCTGGAAAAAGATATTCCACGCAAATAGAGACCAAAAGAAAGCAGGAGTGGCAATACTCATATCCGATAAAATAGACTTTAAAACAAAGGCTGTGAAAAGAGACAAAGAAGGCCACTACATAATGATCAAAGGAACAATCCAAGAAGAAGATATAACAATTATAAATATATATGCACCCAATATAGGAGCACCGCAACATGTAAGACAAATGCTAACAAGTATGAAAGGGGAAATCAACAATAACACAATAATAGTGGGAGACTTTAATACCCCACTCACACCTATGGACAGATCAACTAAACAGAAAATTAACAAAGAAACACAAACTTTAAATGATACATTAGATCAGTTAGACCTAATTGATATCTATAGGACATTTCACCCCAAAACAATGAATTTCACCTTTTTTTCAAGTGCTCATGGAACCTTCTCCAGGATAGATCACATCCTGGGCCATAAATCTAAACTTGATAAATTCAAAAAAATCGAAATCATTCCAAGCATCTTTTCTGACCATAATGCATTAAGATTAGATCTCAATTACAGGAGAAAAACTATTAAAAATTCCAACATATGGAGGTTGAACAACACACTTCTGAATAACCAACAAATCACAGAAGAAATCAAAAAAGAAATCAAAATATGCATAGAAATGAATGAAAATGAAAACACAACAACCCAAAACCTGTGGGACACTATAAAAGCAGATCTAAGACGAAAGTTCATAGCAATACAGGCATACCTCAAGAAACAAGAAAAAACTCAAATAAATAACCTAACTCTACACCTAAAGCAACTAGAAAAGGAAGAATTGGAGAACCCCAGAGTTAGTAGAAGGAAAGAAATCTTAAAAATTAGGGCAGAAATAAATGCAAAAGAAACAAAAGAGACCATGGCAAAAATCAACAAAGCCAAAAGCTGGTTCTTTGAAAGGATAAATAAAATTGACAAACCATTAGCCAGACTCATCAAGAAGCAAAGAGAGAAAAATCAATCAATAAAATTAGAAATGAAAATGGAGAGATCACAACAGTCAGCACAGAAATACAAAGGATCATAAGAGACTACTATCCGCAGTTATATGCCAATAAACTGGACAACGTGGAAGAAATGGACAAATTCTTAGAAAAGTACAATTTTCCAAAACTGAACCAGGAAGAAATAGAAAATCTTAACAGACCCATCACAAGCATGGAAATTGAAACTTTAATCAGAAATCTTCCAGCAAACAAAAGCCCAGGTCCAGACGGCTTCACAGCTGATTTCTACCAAAAATTTCGAGAAGAGCTAACGCCTATCCTACTCAAACTCTTCCAGAAAATTGCAGAGGAAGGTAATCTTCCAAACTCATTCTATGAGGCTACCATCACCCTAATACCAAAACCTGACAAAGATGCCACAAAAAAAGAAAACTACAGGCCAATATCACTGATGAACATAGATGCAAAAATCCTCAACAAAATCCTAGCAATCAGAATCCAACAACACATTAAAAATATCATACACCATGACCAAGTGGGCTTTATCCCAGGGATGCAAGGATTCTTCAATATCCACAAATCAATCAATGTAATTCACCACATTAACAAATTGAAAAATAAAAACCATATGATTATCTCAATAGATGCAGAGAAGGCCTTTGACAAAATTCAACATCCATTTATGATAAAAAAAACTCTCCAGAAAGCAGGAATAGAAGGAACATACCTCAACATAATAAAAGCTATATATGACAAACCCACAGCAAACATTGTCCTCAATGGTGAAAAATTGAAAGCATTTCCCCTAAAGTCAGGAACAAGACAAGGGTGCCCACTTTCACCACTACTATTCACCATAGTTCTGGAAGTTTTGGCCACAGCAGTCAGAGCACAAAAAGAAATAAAAGGAATCTAAATTGGAAAAGAAGAAGTAAAACTCTCACTGTTTGCAGATGACAGGATCCTCTACATAGAAAACCCTAAAGACTCCATCAGAAAATTACTAGAGCTAATCAATGAATATAGTAAAGTTGCAGGATATAAAATCAACACACAGAAATCCCTTGCATTCCTATACACGAATAATGAGAAAGTAGAAAAAGAAATTAAGGAAACAATTCCATTCACCATTGCAACGAAAAGAATAAAATACTTAGGAATATATCTACCTAAAGAAACTAAAGACCTATATATAGAAAACTATAAAACACTGATGAAAGAAATCAAAGAGGACACTAATAGATGGAGAAATATATAATGTTCACGGATCGGAAGAATCAATATAGTGAAAATGAGTATACTACCCAAAGCAATCTACAGATTCAATGCAATCCCTATCAAGCTACCAGCGGTATTTTTCACAGAACTAGAACAAATAATTTCAAGATTTGTATGGAAATACAAAAAACCTCAAATAGCCAAAGCAATCTTGAGAAAGAAGAATGGAACTGGAGGAATCAACTTGCCTGACTTCAGGCTCTACTACAAAGCCAGTCATCAAGACAGTATGGTACTGGCACAAAGACAGACATATAGATCAATGGAACAAAATAGAAAGCCCAGAGATAAATCCACACACCTATGGACACCTTATCTTCGACAAAGGAGGCAAGAGTATACAATGGAGTAAAGACAATCTCTTTAACAAGTGGTGCTGGGAAAACTGGTCAACCACTTGTAAAAGAATGAAACTAGATCACTTTCTAACACCGCACACAAAAATAAACTCAAAATGGATTAAAGATCTAAATGTAAGACCAGAAACTATAAAACTCCTAGAGGAGAACATAGGCAAAACACTCTCCGACATACATCACAGCAGGATCCTCTATGATCCACCACCCAGAATTCTGGAAATAAAAGCAAAAATAAACAAATGGGATCTAATTAAAGTTAAAAGCTTCTGCACAACAAAGGAAAATATGAGCAAGGTGAAAAGACAGCCTTCTGAATGGGAGAAAATAATAGCAAATGAAGCAACTGACAAACAGCTAATCTCAAAAATATACAAGCAACTTATGCAGCTCAACTCCAGAAAAATAAACGACCCAATCAAAAAATGGGCCAAAGAACTAAATAGACATTTCTCCAAAGAAGACATACGGATGGCTAACAAACACATGAAAAGATGCTCAACATCACACATTATTAGAGAAATGCAAATCAAAACCACTATGAGGTACCACTTCACACCAGTCAGAATGGCTGCAATCCAAAAGTCTGCAAGCAATAAATGCTGGAGAGGGTGTGGAGAAAAGGGAACCCTCCTACACTGTTGGTGGGAATGCAAACTAGTACAGCCACTATGGAGAACAGTCTGGAGATTCCTTAAAAAATTGCAAATAGAACTACCTTATGACCCAGCAATCCCACTGCTGGGCATACACACCGAGGAAACCAGAATTGAAAGAGACACATGCACCCCAATGTTCATTGCTGCACTGTTTATAATAGCCAGGACATGGAAACAACCTAGATGTCCATCAGCAGACGAATGGATAAGAAAGCTGTGGTACGTATACACAATGGAATATTACTCAGCCTTTAAAAAGAATTCATTTGAATCAGTTCTGATGAGATGGATGAAACTGGAGCTGATTATACAGAGTGAAGTAAGCCAGAAAGAAAAACACCAATACAGTATACTAACACATATATATGGAATTTAGAAAGATGGCAATGACGACCCTGTATGCAAGACAGGAAAAAAGACACAGATGTGTATAACGGACTTTTGGACTCAGAGGGAGAGGGAGAGGGTGGGATGATTTGGGAGAATGGCATTGTAACATATATACTATCATGTAAGAATCGAATCGCCAGTGTATTTCTGAAGCAGGATACAGCATGCTTGGGGCTGGTGCATGGGGATGACCCAGAGAGATGTTATGGGGAGGGAGGTGGGAGGGGGGTTCATGTTTGGGAACACATGTACACCCGTGGTGGATTCATGTCAATGTATGACAAAATCAATACAGTATTGTAAAGTAAAATAAAGTAAAACAATAAGAAAAAATTTTAAAAAATAAAATTTATAAATAAATAAATAAATAAATAAATTGCAGAAGTTATTTACTTTGGATAGTAACGTTTTTTCTGATAGATTCTTATGAATGTATATTGAGCTATCAGTTTACCATCTGTGTATATGTACATGTGTCATAAATATTCTCTCACTCATCTGTTACTTTTCACTTTGTATTTGGTATTTTGGCAAAATTTTGCATTTTTTATTTTCTTCAGAACTTCTCTCACTTAGTAGTTATCATTTAGGAAGTTGCTGCTGCAAGGACTTCATATCTGAAGGATAACCTGTATTTTTACAATAATGAAATCATTAAAGTAAATGAAATACAATTCTTGTAATTTCAGTACTTCACTGTCAATCATCCTGCTCCATCTCTTCTTATACAATAAACATCATGGGAGCTTTGTGAGTGGTGTATCATTCAATCCTTCACTCATTCTTTCACCAAATTTATGGGAAAAAAACAGACTAGGAGGAAGGAGCAGAGAGAAACAGCAGCAGACAAATATAGTGACTTTGAAATTCATTTACTTTTTTCATATTTTTGGAGAAGGAAATGGCAACCCACTCCAGTATTCTTGCCTCGAGAATCCCATGGACAGAGGAGCCTGGTGGGCTACAGTCCATGGGGTCGCAAAGAGTCTGACACGACTGAGCGACTTCACTTTCACTTTCTTTTCACTTTCACTTTCACTTTTCCTATTTTATCCTGCATTGTCACTGGTGGCATCAGTAGTATCTTGGATCTCCTGCATTGGCAGGTGGGTTCTTTACCACTAGCATCACCTGGGAGTATTAGATAGATGGGTATTATTTGAAGATATAAAAGATGCCTCTTTTAATTGGTCTTTGTTTTCTATTTCCGCAGATTCTTGCTAGCATAATGGAAGATACGTGAGATACGTGCACTTAGTAGAATGATGGTAAGGAACAATTGACTCTCTGCATTGGATGAAGAGTTTAAGAGGAAACAATCCCATACCACCTGTGAGCTAAGATACCATTCTAAGTTTCTGATGTTTAACTACATTGCAGACACCTTTCTTGAGGCTTCAAATGTCTGGGTATAATTGCTTTTTCACTTAAAGAATTTAAATCTTTGCAAAAATAGACTATAATATTTAATTACAGTTTTGTGTTTAAATTCTATTGTGGAGTTTTATATGAGGAATAAATGACATTTCTAAGCTAGAAAAGGAAAAAAAAAAAGTGCCCTAGAAATTTCTGAGAAAAAAAATAAAAACATAATTAAGCTGAGTCTTAAAGGATTAGTGGGGATTTTTTTAGAAGAACAAGGGCAAGATTAAACTGGAGAAAGGACATCTCTAACCAAAGTAAAACATACAAAGATACAGAAGCATTCCAATGGAATACTTTTAACCAGAGAGCAAGAGATACCCTTTGTTAGAGTAATGAAATTAACCAATCATTTTTTGAAGTTACATAGAGATAAATTGAAATTAGAAAGCAATTATGTATTTAGTGTGAGGTAAAAATAAGTCAAAGTAAGATTACAAAATGGATCTAATAAACAATAATACATCAAAAACAAATTTCAACCAGCAGTTACCAAAAATAAGATTACAGAGTAAACAATCTAATACTGGGAATAAAAGCATTTAAAAAGATCCAGGCTTGCTTCTTTAAAATACTGGATAAGAAATGATACAAGTTTCAGTGGAGAGGACCCTCTTTGTTTTCATGCAAAGTGGGTAAAAAAGAGAATATGTTTCTGGGCTGCTGCCTCCCCAAAAAAATCTTACTTGAGAAATTGGAACACAAATTCTTAGTACATAGCTAGCCAACTCTACCACACTACCTGACTTAATATTTTATCTTTGTTTGCTATCTCTCTTGCCTGTTTGAACATAAGCTTCCAAAAATCAAGGACTACATCAATGAATATTTTATTTTCATTTTGACCAATCAGACTGGTTCAATCATATTTTATTTTGGTATATTGCTTGGTCAGATCTATTTTATTATTTCAAAAAATGCTACTTATATCTATAGAAAATTCTGCTCAGGGAATTCTCTGGTGGACCAGAGAATTTTTATATCTATGTTCATCAGTGATATTGGCCTGTAAATTTCTTTATTGTGGACCATCATGTTTTCATTGTCATTTGTCTCTAGGTGTTTTTTCATTATTTCTTTGATTTCTTCTTTGATCCATTGTTTGTTTAATATATTGTTTAGCCTTCATATGTTTGTGGTTTTTACATTTTTTTCCCCTGTAATTGATTTCTAGTCTCATTGCATTGTAGTTGGAAAAGATGCTTGATATGATGCTTAATTTCAATTTTCTTAAATTTACCAAGGCTTGCTTTGTGGCCCAAGATATGATATATCCTAGAGAAAGTCTATGTGCATGTGAGGAAAAGTGTTTTCTGTTGTTTTTGCATGGTATATCCTATGAAGTGAAGTGAAGTGAAAGTCACTTAGTCGTGTCTGACTCTTTGCAACCCCATGGACTATACAGTTCATGGAATTCTCCATGCCAGAATACTGGAGTGGGTTGCCTTTCCCTTCTCCAGGGTATCTTCCCAATCCAGGTTTTGAACCCAGGTATCCCACATTACAGGTGGATTCTTTACCAGTTGAGCCACAGGGGAAGCCCAGTATATCTTATAAATATCAGTTAAATCCATTGATCTGATGTGTCATTTAAGATCTGTGTTTCCTTACCGATTTTTTGATTGAATGATCTGCCCGTTGATGTAACTAAGGTGTTAAAGATCTCCATTAATACTGTGCTGCTGTAAATTTCTATTTCTCACTTTCAGTCTGCATGTGTCCCTAAATCTGAAATGGGATTCTTATAAATAGCGTATATATAGGTCTTGTTTTTGTACCCATTCACTAGTCTATATTTTTTGATTGGAGAACTTAATTCATTTACATTTAAGGTAATTATCAGTATGAATATTCTTATTGCCATTTGGTTAATTGTTTTGAATTTGTTTTTGTAGGTCTTTTTCCTTCCCTTCCTCATTGTTCTCTTGTGATTTGTTGTCTATGCTAAGTGATGTTTTTGGATTGCTTTTTCTGTTTTTTGTGTGTGTTTATTGTAGGTTTTTGGTTTGTGGTTCCCATGAGGTTCTGATACAGCACTACATGTATGTACAAGATTGTTTAACTTGCTAATCTCTTAATTTCAAATTCATTCCCAATATCCTGTATATTATTCTCATCACAATTGCTAGTTTTCATATCATATTTCTGTGCATATAACTTCCGAACTTTATTTTGTTTGCCTCTACCAATGAGCTTCCATTTCATAATTTCCTTGATTTTAATTGTAGCCTTTTCTTTTCCACATAGACAAGTTCCTTTAGGAGTTGTCATAGTGCTGGTTTGGTGTCTCTTAAATCTCTTAGTTTTTGCTTCTCTGTAAAACTTTTGACTTCTCTGTTGAGTCTGAATGAGATCCTTGCTGGGTAAAGTATACTTTATTATACATATTTCCCTTTCATCACTTCACCTTCTGTAAGTCATTCTTGTTTTAAGTAATATTGTTCTTATATGCAAGCCATTTTACTGTCACAATAAATGCTCTGAATAAACACAAATGATACTAAATGATTTTTATAAAAAAGGAATAAAACTCTGATTCTCATTTTTCTAACTCTAGGGATCCCACTATGGTCTTTTCTATTTTATATCTGTCAATTCAAATAAAGTAATTAGCAAAACTTAAAAGAAATTCTATATTATACATTTTTCCTCACATTGAACAATTTTAACTTGTAATTTGGCATCTTTGAAGTCTTTAAGAAGAAATTATTAAAGCATTAATTAAAATTATATCAAAGCAAAAAGTAAGTCTTAATTTCTAGATATTTTTATCTCAGAATATTGTGTTTAAAGAAAGATATATTTCTAATTAAAAGCAATACTAATATCTTTCAAATATGACAGAATCTAAGTTACTCATAAGAATATAATATAATTGAATTTGGGTGTGTTTAATTTATTTAAATTGTATTGTTAATATAATTAAACACAATTAAATTATTATTTCAGTGGATGTAACCATTTCTACCTATAAATTTTTCATTAAGTTTTCTATATAAAACAATATTCTGAATGAATTATGCCTTCAAAGTGTTCTGTAAAGCTTATTCCTTAAAATACAGTGTACTTAAATCACCTAATGACCAAAATCCAGTTAAAAGGCTTTTAAAAATTTAGATGAACAATTTTAAAATAAAATCAGAACCTAAGTGTCTCCATTGGCTCTTTCTGATTCAAAACATGGTAATTTGAATTATCAGCTACAACAGCACGAATTAACATACAGAACCATTTTTAATTCAGCATTTAATCATCAACATAGAACACAAAGTAGAATGTCCTAAAACGGTTCTATTCAGAGAGCCTCAGTTATACAAGTTATTTATAAGCACTTTATAAAGGTGCTTCTCCCTTATAGCACCTTTTTTTTAATGAGTATGCACATGATTTTACAACTTTCCAAACTGTTTTGTTATATTCCATTTATATGCCTGCTTTTTCACATTTGACTCTAGTCTTGACTGTAGCTTCTCCACACTTTTGACTCTAGCTTTGAGAACAATGAGTCGATGGATGAATAATCTTTCTCCTTAAGGAATCAGCTCCGTCTGGTATGAAATATATCTGGAGAACTAAACTAAACAATATCAGAGAAAGAGAGGTTACTATGGTGGTAGGTGTCCTCATAGTTCAAGAAAAGATGAATCAAAGGAAAGAGATTGGTTTATTGAATTATGCTCAAGGAAAAAAAAAAAAAGAGAGAGAGAGAAAGCCCAAGTGGACTTTGTAAAACCTTATACCAATCATTTTAAAAAAATAGAGCAATGCTGAGACTTTGAGAAAGATTTATTATATTTATAACTTCCTTATATGTGTTATTTTTATCATCTATATGTTTCCCTTCAGTGATTAGGAAAACCCCCAAACCTAAAAAAAACAAACAGGATTCAGTTCAGTACAGTTGCTCAGTCATGTCCGACACTTTGTGACCCCATGAATCACAGTACGCCAAGCCTCCCTGTCCATCATCAACTACCGGAGTTCACTCAGACTCATGCCCATCGAGTCAGTGATGCCATCCAGCCATCTCATCCTCTGTCGTCCTCTTCTCCTCCTGCCCCCAATCCCTCCCAGCATCAGAGTCTTTTCCAATGAGTCAGCTCTTCACATGAGGTGGCCAAAGTACTGGAGTTTCAGCTTTAGCATCATTCCTTCCAAAGAAATCCCAGGGCTGATCTCCTTCAGAATGGACTGGTTGGATCTCCTTGCAGCCCAAGGGACTCTCAAGAGTCTTCTCCAACACCACAGTTCAAAAGCATCATTCTTCAGCACTCAGCTTTCTTCACAGTCCAACTATCACATCCATACATGACCACTAGAAAAACCATAGCCTTGACTAGACGGACCTTTGTTGACAAAGTAATGTCTCTGCTTTTCAATGGTGACCACTAAATAGCGGAAAATAAGGGATTAAGAAATTGAAGTTTAGAACAATCCTCCCTCAAATGTGCCACTTTTGCACAGGGATTATTTTGAGATAAAGCCAATTAAGACCTTGTAGGCTCAAGAGAAACTATTGTCCCTCCCTTAACTAAATAAAGTTTAAATTGGGAGTCTTTCCCACCATAAGAGTTATTACCAGAGATAAATTTAATCTGAATGGCTTATACGTATAGCAGTGCAAACATCTATCTACCTAACATCTGCTCTGTTTCTTACCATCTGGTGAATTAGCTTCCTTTCCTTAGAAGCCCCAGGTTCCTATCCCATTCTTTAGTTCAGAGTAACATATACACCTGAATTTATCTTTCTGTCTTTGAATCTCTCATGTTTGTGGTATTTCCATACTTGCAAAATTGTTTTATATTTTCCTATTAATCTCTCTCATGTCAATTTAATTCTTAGACCAGAAAGAAGAATATGCAAGGGTAGAGGGAAGTGTTTTTTTTTTTTTTTTTTTCCTTTTCTTCATCATACAGAGGACAAAGTTAGAGTGATTCATATCACATTACAGGCTTTCAAACTTGTACCACAGAATGCCCTTCAGGGTCCATTTAGGAAGTGACTAGGGGTCAAGTATTTTCAACTCTAAGCTTTTCACCATAACCTGTTTATTATATTTATCCTTACTGAAATTCATAGTAACACTTCACTTGAAGAAGGTATTTCCTGGCTCCAAATTTTGAAATCCATGAGTCTTAATGAAGACAAATAATTTTATTTTCTGGGATAAAACAAAACAAAACAACCCTCTTCTTAGTTTGTTTTCTTTTTCTTTCCCTTAAATTATTTCTTCTGCACCAGAATGCAAATTGTCTGACTTATAAAAAGAGAAAGAAAAAGATTTTTTGAAGTAATGATTTTCAACATGAGTTTCATCAAGTGAAAATTTTGCATTGTTGTAACCTAATGAATATTTTCTCATAAAAAATGTCTTTGGTCACAAAGAGTGCTTACTAATGTAAAGGTCACTTGATTTCCTCTTTGTGAAGTTTATGATATATGTTGTTATTATGCTAAAACCCAACTGTTTAATAACAAATTGCATATGCAGTCCCAGAAGTATTGTTTAATTATCTTTTATAGAACTATTTTCCTCAGAATTGTCTTACATTGAAATAATGACTCATTTCAATAATACCAAATTACCTAACAACTGTCAAATGTAGCTGTCTTCATTTGTGAACTGCTGTGGGGTATTTAATCAAGGAAAATACACAATTAGATTATATAGACCTCTGTAGATTTTCTTACAAAAGTGGTTTTCCTCTCTTGGTAAATTTATATACTGAATCCAAGGGAACACTACAAAAGAAAAAAAAAAAAAGTGTATCATTATCAGTACTCTCAGAACCATGTATCAGTTTTTGAAAAACTTTTGCAAATCTGTGAGACTCTGCTAGAGTGATGTGATGAACAAATGTTTCTATTTTCCCTGTGTACATATTCAATAAATTTATGCTAGAATTCAGAGATTAATATAATTAATTGAAAATTCAAATAAGAGATAAAGCCACTCTACCTAATATAGTATACACATGAAAGCCAATCTTGTCTTTTCCTGCAGTTTCCTATTGTATTAAAATTGAAATAGAAAGTACATTACAGAATCATTGATCATGCTTTCTTTTTTATTTTTAAGTTTCTGTCAGGATATTGATTTTTCATGTTGGTTGTAAACATTAGACAACTACACTAAAGTTTAATAACATTTTATTAATTTCACATAAATATTAAGACTTTATTAAGGTTATTGGTTTGTCATATAACATTACAGCATTGCCAAATTACACAGTTAAATTCTATCCTTCTACAACATGGAATAGCTTTTTAACAGTCATTTAAAGGGCTTTGAAGATATGCACTAAATAAAACTGATAGTTATCAGTCAATTTTCGATTAGCCAACACATAAAAGTCATTTTATTTTCTGACATCTTGGTTTTTTAAAAGGGAAAACACAATACTTTATTTTAAAGCTGAGAAAAATACACTTTAAGATCTTACTATATAATCTTTTGTAGCAACCTAAGGGATTGAGGGCAGGAGGAAAAGGGAACGACAGAAGATGAGATGTTTGGATGGCATCACTGACTTGATGGATGGGAGTCTGAGTGAACTCTGGGAGATGGTGATGGACAGGGAGGCCTGGTGTGCTGCGATTCATGGGGTAGCAAGGAGTCGGACACGACTGAGTGACTGAAATGAACTGAACTGAAGGGCATGAAAGATGGAGAAGCTCTATACAATCAGCAAAAACAAGACAGGGAGCTGACTGTGGCTCAGATCATGAGCTCCTTATTGCCAAATTCAGACTTAAACTGAAGAAAGTAGGGAAAAACACTAGACCATTCAGGTATGACCTAAATCAAATCCCTGATGATTATACAGTGGAAGTGAGAAATAGATTTAAGGCCTTAGATCTGATAGATAGAGTGCCTGATGAACTTTGGACTGAGGTTTGTGACATTGTACAGGAGACAGGGATCAAGATCATCCCCATGGAAAAGAATTGCAAAAAAGCAAAATGGCTTTCTGGGGAGGCCTTACAAATAACTGTGAAAAGAAGAGAAGTGAAAAGCAAAGGAGAAAAGGAAAGATATAAGCATCTGGATGCAGAGTTCCAAAGAAGAGGTAAGAAAGCCTTCCTCAGCGATCAATGCAAAGAAATGGAAGAAAACAACAGAATGGGAAAGATTTAGAGAACTCTTCAAGAAAATTAGAGATACCAAAGGAATATTTCATGCAAAAATGGGCTTTATAAAGGACAGAAATGGTATGGAACTAAAGAAGCAGAAGATATTAAGAAGAGGTGGCAAGAATACACAGAACTGTACAAATAAGATCTTCACGACCAAGATAATCACGATGGTATGATCACTCACCTAGAGCCAGACGTTCTGGAATGTGAAGTCAAGTGGGCCTTAGAAAGCATCACTAAGAACAAAACTAGTGGAGGTGATGGAATTCCAGTGGAGCTATTCCAAATCCTGAAAGATGAAGCTGTGAAAGTGTTGCACTCAATATGCCAGCAAATTTGGAAAACTCAGCAGTCACCACAGGACTGGAAAAGTTCATTTTTCATTCCAATCCCAAAGAAAGGCAATGCCAAAGAAAGCTCAAACTACCGCACAATTGACAAGCTAGTAAAGTAATGCTCAAAAATATCCAAGCCAGACTTCAGCAATACGTGAACCATGAATTTCCTGATGTTCAAGCTGGGTTTAGAAAAGGCAGAGGAACCAGAGATCAAATTGCCAACATCCCCTGGATCATGGAAAAGCAAGAGAGTTCCAGAAAAACATCTATTTCTGTTTTATTGACTATGCCAAAGCCTTTGACTGTGTGGATCACCATAAATTGTGGAAAATTCTTCAAGAGGTGGGAATACCAGACCACCTGACCTGCCTTCTGAGAAACCTATATGCAGGTCAGTTAGAAGAAACAGTTAGAACTGGACAGAGAACAACAGACTGGTTTATTTTCTTGCCTTGCTATACTTCTGGCTTTCTGAACAGTGAATCATTTCCTCACTTCAGGTCTGTCTGGCAATTATGGTGCTTGGTGGTACTTTAGAAATTTTCTCAACCAGAGAGGCTGTCTCTTAGTTCTTTACCAATGTCCTTGCAAGTTATCTATACCCATTTTTCCTGTTTAGGATTTACTAAGTAAATAAGCCATTCAGCTAACTTGAGCATTCATACAATATCCAGCCTATAATTTACCTCCATACTCTGGAACTCTGCTAGACTTGAGTGTGTATTGGGGTTATTAAATTTCTTTGTAAATAAATTTCATATTATAAAAGTAGTGAAGCCTCAACAGAGATAAAAGGCCAGATATCATTTTTACCACAATACATACATAAACACTACATTAAAGTAAGGAATCAATAGAAATATTAGCCTTTGAAAATATCCATATCTCTCTCTATATATGTGTGTGTATATATATGTATATGTATACATCTTATTTAGAACACAAAAAATTATAATGGAATTCAAAATATATTTATAACTGTGACTCAAAAACACAGAATACAATTTAAACGTGGACCTAAAAAACAATTTAGGTAATACTGACTAGCGTGAATACATTGCAAAATAAGTTATAATTACTCCACTAGTTATCCTGTATTGTCTTCTGTAATGTTTACTGATGTTGAGGCAGGAGGTAATGGTACATGCAGGAGTCTGAGAAGATATGAGCACCTCAAACAGGTGGGTTGTCCTGGACATTTCAGCATTGCTTTATATCTTTTGTGGCTTCATGTGATTAAGGCTGCATCTGATTCTAGTCTCAGCTTTAGAAACTGTCCTGTGCTGGCTTTGTGCAATTTGGAGCTACCTTGCTTCCCTTCAGATACGTGCCATGTATCTCTTACTCCCAAACTGAAGGCTTTCATGATTTAGGACACGAGGATCCCTGCTCAGGTCAGCTGAATTTCACATATTTTTAAACTGGAAATGTGGGGCATTAATCGTCCCACCCCTGTCCCAGGGTAATCCTTAGCCAATACGGCTTAAAAGCCAGTAGATAAATGCTTCTCCCTTTCATCGCCCAGTCAAACATTTCTAAAATTCATTGTGCAAGGTCACTTAGATATTCCCAGTAGGACTGAACAGCATTATCCACAGTGGTTGCCAACTTTATAGTAATAAACTTATTGGCTTTTCCTAAATGCCATTTTTTTCTCCTTTCCTATTTCACTTTCCCTAGTTATTCATGCCACTTATCTGTCACTGATTTCCAAATAAATTCCCTTGCAGTGAGCCCTTGCCTTAAGCCCTGACTTTGTGGAACCCGGACATAGTCCATAGTACATGACTATTTTGTCCAGCAGTGTGCTAGTATTGCAATTATGCAATTATGAACCAAAATGTGACTTTTTCTTTAAGATGTTATTTAATTTAAATATTGTCATTCAAATTTATTCAAGTTGTATAAAGTATAAATAAAAGTTACAATAATTATTTCAGTTTATATATACTCCAATTATATTTCATTCACAAATCTGTTTCTTCCAAGTAGATGTCATTTTTTTAAAAGAAATCCTATATATCCTATTTTAAATTAAAATTTACCTCTAATTTTTGCCATTTTTAACCAGAGAGTTTTCTTTATTTATAAAGAGAAAAATAATATTTGATGATATTCAGTTCTTAATACTTTTCTCTCATACAGACAACATTCTCTTAATCCTCTCACAGAACCTTTAGTTTTTCTCTTCTCTTTCAGGGCATTAAAATTCTCTTTGATGTGTTTTCTCTTAAGCAACACTCCAAACTAAGAATAATATCAGCCATATCCATGGGAAATATAGTATTAGGAAGTTCAACTTTCCTTTACTTTCTTTTGAAGCATGTCAATCTAATCTTTACATTTGCAAATATTGTCTACTTACATATATAAAACAAAATTAAAATTGATTTTTCCTCTTAGGCAATAGTTTAAAATGTTTGATAGTTTTATTTTCCAATCAAAATATATCTTATATACTATATCAGATTTTAATGGAACAATAGCAAGCACGTTAAAAAATTAATCTTTCAAGTGTTCACAAAGTCCATATTTTGATTTTAATCCAAATATCGATATTATGTAAAGAACTCTCCTAAATGTTGTGAGTTCAGTAAAGCAAACCAGAAACATGCATTTCATTGCAAAAGAGTAATTTCAAAAAGCATTGTTGGTTGTTACTAGTGTATAGTATAAAGTAACTATAGTGTATAGTAACTGTGGTTGTTAGTAGTATATAAAACTTTATACAAAAAGTCTTATTCTATCAGAATAAGACTATTTCCCTGTTTGAGGGAAGAAATAGATTTTTTCTCATGTAGAATGCTAGGTCTCTACTTGTCCACTTGACAAATATCTATGCATTACTCTGTCCCAAAGAAAGGCAATGTCAAGAATCTTCAAACCATTGAGAGAGTCAATTCCTAGGCCGGTTGATAAGAAGTTTAGGGGTCCCCAAGGAGAGAGGGGTCTGGAATTCTCACGGAGGAAGAAAGGACAAACTTTTCTTTTTTTTCCCTCTATACATTCCTTAGGATTATATAACAATAATGTATCCTGCTTGAGGACAGTCTCTGGAAAAAACCTTCTGGCTGATCCTATTATCTTAAAATGCAAATTATGGGAGTAGGTCTAGTGAGGTCTTTACAACCTCCAGACATTCTTTTGATTCACTGTAGTAACTAACTGGAGAGTATATAACTCCATTGTTAACACTAGAAAGGGGGTTCTCCTTCTGCCCCCTTCTGATGCCTATGTCAGAAGTTTTCTCTATCTCCTTTATACTTTAATAAAACTTTATTACACAAAAGCTCTGAGCCATCAAACCTCTCTGGCCCTGGATTGAATTCCTCTCCTCCAGAGGCCAAGAATCCCGGCGTCTTTGCATGGTTCAGCAACAACCTTTCACTATCACACGATTGCACCCATCTCACACTCTAGCAAAGTAATGCTCAAAATTTTTCAAGCCAGGCTTCAACAGTACATGAACTGTGAAGTTCCGGATGCTCAAGCTGGATTTAGAAAAGGCAGAAAAACTAGAGATTAAATTGCCAGCATCTGCTTGATCATCAAAAAAGCAAGAGAGTTCCAGAAACACATCCATTTTTGCTTTATTCACTATGCCAAAGCCTTTGACTGTGTGGATCACAACAAACTGTGGAAAATTCTTAAAGAGATGGGAATACCAGACCATGTGACCTGCCTCCTGAGAAATCTGTGTGCAGGTCAAGAAGCAACAGTTAGAACTGGACATGGAACAACAGACTGATTCCAAACTGGGAAAGGAGTACATCAAGGCTGTAAATTGTCACCGTGATTATTTAACTTACATGCAGAGTATATCATGTGAAATGCCAGGCTGGATGAAGCACAAGCTGGAATCAAGATTTCAGGGAGAAATACCAATAACCTCAGATATGCAGATGACACCACCCTTATGGCAGAAAGCAAAGAAGAACTAAAGAGCCTCTTGATGAAAGTGAAAGAGGATAGTGAAAAAGTTGGCTTAAAATTCAGTGTTCAGAAAACAAAGATCATGACATCTGGTCCCACCAGTTCATGGCAAATAGATTGGGAAACAACAGAAACAGTGACAGACTTTATTTGGGGGGGGGCTCCAAAATCACTGCAGATGTTGACTGCTGCTGCTGCTGCTGCTGCTAAGTTGCTTCAGTCGTGTCCGACTCTGCGACCCCATAGACGGCAGCCCACCAGGCTCCCCCGTCCCTGGGATTCTCCAGGCAAGAACACTACAGTGGGTTGCCATTTCCCTCTCCAATGTATGAAAGTGAAAAGTGAAAGTGAAGTCGTTCAGTCGTGTCCAACTCCTAGCGACCCCATGGACTGCAGCCTACCAGGCTCCTCCGCCCTACAGCCATGCAATTAAAAGACATTTGTTCCTTGAAAGAAAAGCTATGACCAACCTAGACAGCATATTAAAAAACAGAGACAGTACTTTGTTAATGAAGGGCCATCAAGTCAAAGCTAAGGTTTTCCAGTAGTCTTGCATCAATGTGAGAAGTGGAATATAAAGAAAGCTAAGCTGAGCACTGAAGAATGGATGCTTTTGAAATGTGGTGAAGGAGAAGACTCTTAAGAGTCCCTTGGACTGCAAGGCGATCCAACCAGTCCATCCTAAAGGAAATCATTCCTCAATATTCATTGGAAGGACTGATCTGAAGCTGAAGTTCCAACACTGGCCACCTGATGCAAAGAACCGACCCATTTAAAAAGACCCTGATGCTGGGAATGATTGAAGGTGGGAGGAGAACGGGATGACAGAGGATGAGATGGTTGGATGTCATCACTGACACGATGGACGTGAGTTTGAGTAGGCTCTGGGAGTTGGTGATGGACAGGGAACCTTGGCGTGCTGCACTCCCTGGGGTTGCAAAGAGTCAGACACGACTGAGCAATTGAACTGAACTGACTTTGACTCAACCCATACAGACTGAAAAACCTCTAACTTTCTCAGTAGTCTTAATAATTTGCTTAATTTTCAATTTTACCTGTTTCTATTGATATTTGCAAATATATTCATTATTGCAATCCCCATAGTGTATGTATTCTAAAATATGTGTCCTGTCTTTGTCTTACATACTGTCTAGGCTTGGTTCATATACTGAGCACCTCTTGTTTAGAATATCACAAATCTTTCCCTCCTTTTATATCACCAGAACTGTTTCCATAACACAAATATAATCTTTTCAGTATGTGTACCATAACACTGGCTTAAAAGCCCTAATTTGGAAGTAAGAATATGTTATAAATTACTTTATCTGCCACTTAATAATTTCAAAGCTTTATTTTTCTAAGAGTCCTTTTAAAAATATAGGACAAAGCAAAATATCCAAGTGGAGATATTGACCTTACATGTTTTCCTGAAGATTAAATAAAATAACACTTGTCAAGTGATTGGCTCACTGTCTAATGCATTTTAGGCAGTGAAACATGGTAGGTTTTGTTATTATTTATTGTCATCTTTCACTCATAAATTTAAAATTCTTTACCATACATAGCCAGTCCTGGGAAGTTTGCCACTGTCTGCCGGCCCAGATTCATTTTCTACCAGTAGCCTTTTACTTACTACATCCCAGCAATTGTGCATTATATATAGTTCCCTAAGTACGTCAAACTGCTAGACGTTTCCTTTTTTTTTTTTTTTTTTTGGCCAAATATGTAGACCATTAGTTTACTGCTGAAGATTTCCTTGAACATTTTTGGCATTCTCCCATCAGGGTTTATATTACTTTTTTTCATTTTTACTATCACTACATCCTCTACAACTTTTTACATCTACACCTGCAATACATCCTGAGATTATCTTTGTGTAAACACTTCCTCCCTTAGTTTGAGAGTTCCTTGATTGTTTTTGGCAATTCTTTAAGCTTCATTTAATCTCTAAGGTTTATAATAGTGATTGGGACGTTAGGGATAACTACTGACCTGTATCTTGATACATAAATGTATGTGCATGGCAACTCTATGGGCAATATTAAGAAAAAGATAACCAAAAAGAATATTGAAATGTTTTACCCACCAAGCAACTCTTAAGTTTCTCTATTATTTTAATTCCCTCAATTCATAGGACCAACTGTGAATGTCAGAGATGTCTTCAAAGTCAGTGTTGCAAAAAGGTTCCTCAATAGATAGAGATAAATCCTAAAGCATGTCAAATATGTCAAATATCAGAAAGGGAGAATGGGTTTAATTGATAGACTGTGGGCTAGGTGTTGAAGATAGACAGCAATAGATTTGTGTGCTGTGATGGTAGTCTGGTACAAAATTTATTTTATATCTATTTTTAAATAAGTATCTGCGACATAGGTAGAAAAATATATTCGTGGCTCAGATGGTAAAAAATCTGCCTGCAATGTGGGAGATCTTGGTTAGATCCCACAGCTGGGAAGATCCACTTGGAGAAGGAAATGACAACTCACTCCAGTACTCTCGCCTGGAAAATTTCATGGAGAGAGGAGCCTGACAGTCTACAGTTCATGTGGTCATAAAGAGTTGTACATGACTGAGTGACTAACACTTCACTTCATTTCATGGGTGAGAGCTGAGGGTAGAAGTACTTATCAACAACATACTTAAGATAAGGAAACATCTATTATTAACTGTTGACAGGTTCTTTGGGTTTACAGGTATGTTCTTCCCAAGAATATAACCCTAATACGATCTCTTTCTCTCTTTAAGCTCTATCTTGACTAAAAGTAACTACTGGTGACTTTTATTACTAGTATATGCCAATCTCTATTGTTCCTACAATATTTTCAATAATTTAAATGTAAACTTTGTAAAGTCAAATATGATTTTATTAATATTTTTATCACATTCGTTATTTAATGTATTTCTTATAGTATTACTTTGGAGATCACCAGGTGGCTCGGTGGTAAGGAATCCTCATGCCAGTGCAGGAGCTGAAGATGTGGGTTTGATCCTGGGATCAGGCAGATCCCCTGGAGGAGGAATTGGCAACCCATTCAGGTATTCTTGCCTGAGAAATCCCATAGGCAGGGAAGCCTGGTGAGCTACAGTCCCTGGGGTTGTGAAGAGTCAGACATGACTAAGTGATTAAGCACAATACTCTTACTTAATGCACGAACTATGAGTGGTACTATATTAACTTTATTTGACAATAATATTCTAGGTCCTTCAGGTCTAAAAATTTCTCTTTTCCCCTCAGATATCATATTCTTAAACAGTATTTATTTATATGCTTATCTTTCTGTAAAGAATGTATGCTTGTAAAGTAAGCTGATATTAATGATGTATGATGCATAGGTTCTTTTCCTAGCCCTTATATAATTTCTGATCTAGACAATAAATACTAACAAAATAAATTTTCCACTACTTAGTATGCTGGATTATTTCTTCTACCAATAGAGTATTTTGTTCTGAATACATTCTACAGAAGAAATGAATACTTAGGTTAATGTGGAGTTAATTAGATTCAATAAAAAAGAGGTAAGTTCAAAAACCCAATCAAAACCTTGTATTTCCTCTAGTAAGTCTTAAATATTGGGGATAATGTTGGTGATTTAAATTAGTTCTCTTTTTTAGAGAAGAAAGACCAAAGAGAGGCATGGAAGCATACATGCTATATAATAACTTTTAATTGAAAAACATTTCCAGTGGGAGTGAAATGGGACATTGTAAACACCAAACTTTAAAGCTGAGGAATATTTTCCCTATTTTGTTTTAGTTAATTTTGCCCAAGTCCCTGAAAATAAAAAAGTCTTCAGATTGCTTAAAATCTAACGAATTATTAGACCCTAGTCCATGGAAGTGTGTTTGTGATGGTTATTTGACTGTACCTTAAAAGTATTTTTCCAGATGAGAAAAGCCTAAAACAAAAGATATCTATCCTCCATACTACTACATCTGACAACATGAAATACTTTATACAGTTTATAGAGAGGAGGGGAAAAAAAAAAAAAAAAAAACCCTTTCAGGATCATTTGTCAAATGCGTAAAAGAAAAACAAATTGAAAATCTGGGGTTGTAGCAGAATGTAGTTTAAAAAAAAAAATTGCAATGAAGTCTAAGGAATTGCTGCTTATTTTTCACACAATAGAAATTAACCAAAGGCAGAAGGGGAGGATTGCTTAAGCAAAAATGCAGTTATTTGGTAAACAGAATAAAATAAATAAATAGCCTATGTTATTTTGTGTTCTACAAAGAAAAATTCAGCAACACTATTTGAACATTCCGAAGTTCATGAAACAGCTTAATAGAGGAGCCCTGAAAGAAATTGTTCATGATTATAGTGCTCTTTTTGGTAACTTTGCTGTCAAGAGTATGCAATTTTTGAATTAGTGAATAACAAATGCTACACTTTACACAAATTATCACCCATGAATGCACTCACAGGGCTAAGATATTGGTACCGATTTTATTTGCTCCAAAATGAGCTATATTTGGCAGAAATTGGTGGTGGGGGGTGTTATTTGCAAAATGTAGTCTACCAATTCAAACTAAATTATCACAAGAACCCCAGAGGCACTAAAGAACTGCTATGCTTTCCTTGCCTGGAATTCTTTTGCCTGGGGAATTTCATGGGCAGAAGAGCCTGGTGGGTTACAGTCCATGGGGTTGCAAGGAGTCTGACAGGACTGAGTGACTAGCACTTACACTATGCTTCCTGATAGCTCAGTGGCTAAGAATTTGTTTGAAAAGCAGGAGCTGCAGGGGATGTGGATTTGGTCTCTGGGTCAGGTACAGGAATGTGCTGTTCAGATGGAGCTTCAAGAAAGGGCTAGTTGCCCAGCTATGGAGAGTGGGGTCCGTTGGATCCTCAAGTCCTACAACAATTTTCAAGCCAATTCTATGTTATCCTTGAGTCTGGCTCCTCAGTCAATGGCTCAGCAAGGTGTTGCTAGGTGAGAGTCCACTTTTCAACTGCCAGTGACCTGTTAGCCATGACCAAGCAAGCCGCAGTGAGGCACTTCTCACGCAAACAATCTTTTCTCTAAAGTTCAGCATTAGTTGATCTGCAATGCAGCATTACTGCTCCCCTACGCAACTCCAGTTTGCCTTATTTATTTTTCCCCATAGTCGTTACTCCCCCAATGACTATATTCTACTCCTAATTCCATCAGTTTCTGAGTATGGGAGTCTCCAAACGCCTGGCGTATATTATACCAGGAGTCATCTGAGAAAGCAGTTTTAGGAGGAGGTTTGGGGAGTGGATCACTGAGTATTATAGTGTATTAGGATCGCATCTCTGCTGATAGAGAGGGTGCAGGCAGCTCTTGGTACAAAGTGGTGCCAAAATGTTAAAATTTTATCTGGATGTAAGATGGTATGATACAACAGTAGAGGGAAAGCCCTAGGCCCTCTGATAATTCAGGGATTTGAAATTAAAGGGGAAATGGTAAATACGAGGACAGTGAAAGTGATGGTTAGTCTAAGTTTCATTGATGGCCTATAGCGAGATAATGAGAGCTAAGGGCAATTATCAGACAATTGAAAGTTAATAAGGAGAACCAAAGAATAGCGCTGTGAACTTGAATACAGTAAGTCTCCTACAAACAAACCTTCAAGTTGTGAACTTTCAAAGATGCAAATGAGCATTCTCATACCCAATCACGTAAGTTAGTTAATGTGTGTGGTGTGCACTGTCGTATGCGTCCATCCTCTGCAAGATTTTTGCGTATTCTACTGTAGAGTACTATATAGAGTACAGTAGTTCAATGTCTTTATTTCAAGCCCAGGATGTTCAGAAGCAAATGTAAAAGCAGCTGTGATGTGACTGGTAATGCTAAGAAGCACCAAATGATAAAGATGGAATCAGAAATGAAATAATTGACAAGAGTGGAGAGAGGCAAAAAGATGCCTGTTAATGTGAATTTCAGAGACATTTGGATGTTCAGACAAGGTTGATATATTAGAGCAAAGCCAGGGACCTGATTGTGAGAACCTGAAAAAAGAGATGATCTCCCAAAACTTTGACTCTTTAGATATTTGCCAAAGTTTCTAAATCACTCTAGTGGCCTTCTTACCCATTAACACACCAGGAGATGATACAGTACTGTTTTCTACACAAAGCAAGAGGTACCACCCTTACACTCAGGCCTTTATTGATTTTGTGCCTTTCCTTTTTCTGGCAATAACATACTTTTATGATTACCAACTCCTTACATGAGTAAAAAGCTATCGAATCTTGTAAATCTTTTCAATTAACTGTTCCTGTGTTATTCACTCAATTACCAAACATTTTGAGATTGTTTAGATTAAAAATAACATTCTCAGAAAACTGAAACCCCAGCTTGAGTCATATTCATATGTTGTAAATTGAATTAAGCCATCCCTAAACTAAAATCCTGAAAGATGATGCTGTGAAAGTGCTATACTCAATATGCCAGCAAATTTGGAAAACTCAGCAGTGGCTACAGGACTGGAAAAGGTCAGTTTTCATTCCAATCCCAAAGAAAGGCAATGTCAAAGAATGCTCAAACTACCGCACAATTGCACTCATCTCACATGCTAGTAAAGTGATGCTCAAAATTCTCCAAGCCAGGCTTCAGCAATACGTGAACCGTGAACTTCCTGATGTTCAAGCTGGTTTTAGAAAAGGCAGAGGAAGCAGAGATCAAATTGCCAACATCTGCTGGATCATGGAAAAAGCAAGAGGATTCCAGAAAAACATCTATCTGCTTTATTGACTGTGCCAAAGCCTTTGACTGCATGGATCACAATAAACTGTGGAAAATTTTTCACAAGATGGGAATACCAAACCACCCGACTTGCCCCTTGAGAAATCTGTATGCAGGTCAGGAAGCAACGGTTAGAACTGGACATGGAACAACAGACTGGTTCCAAATAGGAAAAGGAGTACGTCAAGGTTGTATATTGTCACCCTGCTTATTTAATTTATATGCAGAGTACATCATGAGAAATGCTGGACTGGAAGAAACACAAGCTAGAATCAAGATTGCAGGGAGAAATATCAATAACCTCAGATATGCAGATAACACCACCCTTATGGCAGAAAGTGAAGAGGAACTCAAAAGCCTCTTGATGAAAGTGAAAGAGGAGAGTGAAAAAGTTGGCTTAAAGCTCAACATTCAGAAAACGAAGATCATGGCATCCGATCCCATCACTTCATGGGAAATAGATGGGGAAACCCTGGAAACAATGTCAGACTTTATTTTTTTGGGCTCCAAAATCACTGCAGATGGTGACTGCAGCCATGAAATTAAAAGACGCTTAGTCCTTGGAAGAAAAGTTATGACCAACCTAGATAGCATATTAAAAAGCAGAGACATTACTTCGCTGACTAAGATCTGTCTAGTCAAGGCTATAGTTCTTCCAGAGGTCATGTATGGATGTGAGAGTTGGACTGTGAAGAAGGCTGAGCGCCGAAGAATTGATGCATTTGAACTGTGGTGTTGGAGAAGACTCTTGAGAGTCCCTTGGACTGAAAGGAGATCCAACCAGTCCATTCTGAAGGAGATCAGTCATAGGATTTCTTTGGAAGGAATAATGCTAAAGCTGAAACTCCAATACTTTGGCCACCTCATGCGAAGAGTTGACTCACTGGAAAAGACTGTGATACTGGGAGGGATTGGGGGCAGGAGCAGAAAGGGACGACCGAGGATGAGATGGCTGGATGGCATCACTGACTCGATGGAGATGGGTTTGAGTGAACTCCGGGAGTTGGTAATGGACAGGGAGGCCTGGCGTGCTGCAATTCATGGGGTCGCAAAGAATCGGACACGACTGAGCTACTGACCTGAACTGAACTGAAACTAAATAGTGAAGTTTTGTTCCCCAATACTTCATAATGTAACTTTATTTGGAAATAGAGACTCTGCAGAAGTAATGGCAAGATGAGGTATTGCTGGAAGAGGGTGAACCCATAATAATATTTGACTGGTTTCCTTTAGTAAAATGGAGAAATTTGCAGATAGAGGCATCTGAGAATACTGTGTGAACGTCAAGGCAGAGATCAGCGATGTATCTGGTCAAGTGTCTGCCAGAATCTAGGGAAAAAGCATGGAATAGAGCCTTCCCCAGAGAAGGAAACAATCCTGATAATACCTTGACCTCAGACTCCCATCCTCAGGAAATGTGAGACAGTAAATTTCTACTGTTAAAATACCTAATTTGTTTTACTTTTTCACACAGGTAAAGTGGATGTGGTCAAGCAGCAGATGGCAAGAGTGAACACTGACATCTTAGGAATCAGTGAACTAAAATGGACAGGAACAGGCAAATTTAATTCAGATGACCATTGCATCTACTACTGTAGCAAAGAATCCCTTAGAGGAAATGGAGTAGTCCTCATAGGCAACAAGAGAGTTTGAAACACAGTACTTGTGTATGGTCTAAAAACAACAGAAAGATCTCTGTTTATTTTTAAGGAAAACTACCCAACATCACAGTAATCCAAGTCTGCTCAAACCGCTGATGCTAAAGAAGCTGAAGTTGACCAATTCTATTAAAAACTACAAGACCTTCCTGTAGTTCTTGTTAGTTCAAAACATCAAAAAAATATGTCCTTTTCATCATAGGGGATTGGAATGCAAAAGTAGATGGTAGAGAGATATCCAGAATAACAGGCAAGTTTGACCTTGGAGTACAAAATGAAGCAGGGTGAAGACTAACAGAATTTTACCAAAAGAACACACTGGTCATAGCAAACACCCTTTTCCAACACCCCCAGAGATGACTTTGCACATGGATATCAACAGATGGTCAATACTGAAATCAGATTGATTATGTTTTTTTGCAGCAAAATGAAAAGCTATATACAGTCAGCAAGGACAAGACCTGGAGCTGACTGTGACTCAGATCATCAGCTCCTTAATACAAAATTCAGGCTTAAATTGAAGAAAGTCAGGAAACCTAGGTCATTCAAATATGACCTAAATCAAATCCCTTATTATTATTATACAGTGGGGGTGACAACTAGATTGAGGGATTAGATCTGGTAGACAGAGTGTCTGAAAAATTATGGACAGAGTTCTGTAAACCTGTTCAGGAGGCAGTGACCAAAACAACCTAAAGGAAAAAGAAATGCAAGAAGGCAAAGTGATTGTCTGAGGAGGCTTTACAAACAGCTGAGGAAAGAAGAGACACAAAAGGCAAAAGAGAAAGGAAAAAATATACCCAACTGAATCCAGAATTTCAGATAATAGCAAGGAGAGATAAGAAAGCCTTCTTAAGTGAACAATGCAAAGAAATAGAGGAAAACAACATAATGTGTAAGACTAGAGATCTCTTCAAAATAATAGTGCTATCAAAGGAACATTTTGTGAAAGAATGGGCATGATAAAGGACAAACTGTGGAAGATTCTTAAAGAAATGGGAGTACCAGACCACCTTACATGTCTCCTAAGA
Source organism: Capra hircus (assembly GCF_001704415.2). Classification (NCBI taxonomy): domain Eukaryota; kingdom Metazoa; phylum Chordata; class Mammalia; order Artiodactyla; family Bovidae; genus Capra; species Capra hircus. Next base: position 38,754,958 of record NC_030808.1, read on the forward strand.
AATCTGTATACAAGTCAAGAAGCCACAGTCAGAACTGGATATGGAACAACTGACTGGTTCCAAACTGGAAGACCAGTACCACAATGCTACATATTGTCACCCTGCTTATTTAATTTTACATGCAGAATGCATCATGTGAAATGCCAGGCTGGATAAATCACAGGAAGCCCATAAACAGGGAACCAAGTTGCAGAGAGAAATATCAACAACTTCAGATATGCACTGATACCACTCTAATGGTAGAAAACAAAGAGGAACTAAAGAGCCTCATGATGAGGGTGAAAGAGGAGAGTAAAAAAAGTGACTTGAAACTCAACATTCAAAAAACTAAGATCATGTCATCTGGTCCCATCACTTTATGGCAAATAGATGGGGAAAACATAGAAGCAGTGATAGATTTTAGTTTCTTGTGCTCCAAAATTACTGTGGATGGTGACTCCAGATATAAGAGTTGGACCGTAAGGAAGGTTGAACGCCAAAGAAATGATGCTTTTGAAATGTGATACTGAAGAAGACTCTCTTGATAGTCCCCTGGACTGCAAGGAGATCAAACCAGTCAATTATAAAGGAAATCAACCCTGAATATTCATTGGAAAGACTGATGCTGAAGCTAAAGCTCTAACACTTTGGCCACCTGATGTGAAAAATGACTCATTGGAAAAGACCCTGATGCTGGGAAAGATTGAAGACAAAAATAGAAGCAGGCAGCAGAGGAAGAGTTGGTTAGATAGCATCACTGAGTCAATGGACAGGAACAAACTCCTGGAGATAGTGGACAGAGGAACATGGTGTGTTACAGTCCATGCGGTTGCAAAGAGTTGGACAGAATTTAGTGACTGAACAACAATAAAGAGTCCTTTCTAGACCTTTTTCAGCCTTGGATAATACTTCTGCAGGTTTAGTGAGCTTCTTTTGTGAAGTAATCTAGTGTTCTTCCCTTACATGTCAAACTCTTTGTTATTACATTTTTATAGACTGTGTTTGTCAAGATTACCAATTTGTGAATATCAGTAAGCAGGGATTTCAAATAATGGTTCCCATGGATAACCTAAGTCCCACACATTAACCTGCTATTGGCATTTTGTAGAAGCAAGCCTACAGTTTTATGTTAATTAGAACAATTATCCCTCTCAGTAACTTAATTCTTTTCTTTGTTGTTAGAATACTGACAATAGAAGTCCAAATGCCTAACTACACTAACAGCATTAAGGATTCTATGCCTTTTGGGGAAAGCTTTCTTCCCCTGTGAGCCAGTGTATCTAGTCCAGCAGAGTGAAATATATGGTACATCCAGCAAAAATTCCCCAAGTGGATCACAGGAATGTTCATATGTACATGCATGGGGTTCCACCTGTATATTACACCAATTGGGAATCAAGAAAATCAAAAGCCACCAATTAAAGGCATTTTTTATTCCTGGATGGACAGTGCCCTAGTCTTAGCCATATTCTTCTAAGATTTAATTTTTTAGAGCAGTTTTAGGTTCAGAGTAGGAAGATGCAGAGGTTTCCCATATACAACCTGGTCTACACTCACATAGACTTCCCTGTTATCAACTTGTCCCACCAGACTACCAAATTTCTTGCAACTATATTGACACATGTTAATCACCAGTTCACTCTTCCAGTTCAGTTCAGTCGCTCAGTTGTGTCCAACTCTTTGCAACTCCATGGACTGCAGCATGCCAGGCCTCCCTGTCCATCACCAACTAACTCCTAGAGCTTACTCAAACTCATGTCCATTGAGTTGGTGATGCTTTCCAACCATCTCATCCTCTGTTGTCCCCTTCTCCTCCTGCCTTCAATCTTTCCCAGTATCAGGGTCTTTTCAAATGAGTCAGTTCCTTACATCAGGTGGTCAAAGTATTGGAGTTTCAGCTTCAGCATCAGTCCTTCCAAAGTATATTCAGGACTGATCTCATTTAGGATGGACTGGTTTGATCTCCTTGCAGTCCAAGGGACTCTCAGAGTTTAACAACGCAGTTCAAAAGCATCAATTCTTCAGTGCCCAGATTTCTTTATGGTCCAACTCTCCCATCCATCCATGACTACTGGAAAAACCATAGCTGACAAGACAGACCTTTGTTGGCAAAGTAATGTCTCTGCTTTTAAACATGCTGTCTAGGTTTGTCATAGCTTTCCTTTCTGTTACACTTATTCACCTCTGTTTATCCCCAACCCTTGGCCATCAACTGATCTTTTTTTACTGTCTCCATAGTTTTGCCTTTTCCAAAACTCATATAATTGGAATCATACAGTATGTAGTCATTTCAGATTTCCTTCTTTCATTTAGTAATGTATATTTAAGCTTCCTCCTTGTCTTTTCATGGCTTGATTTTTGAGTACTGAATAGTATTACACTATCTGATGTGCAATAGTTTAGTTATCTGTTTACCCATTGAAGAATATCTTGAATGCTCCCAGTTTTAGCAATTTTGAATAAAGTTGCTATAAATATCCATGTGCAGGTTTTAATGAACATATGTTTCATGGATCATATAGTAATAGCATGGGGAATTCTGAAACTGCCAAACTTTCTTCCAAAGTGGCTATACCATTTTGCATTATCACCACCAGTGAATCAGAGTTGCTGCTGCTGCACATCCTTGTCAGGATTTGGTATTGTTAGCATTCCAGATATTAGCCATTCTAATAGGTGTGAAGTATTATCTTACTATTGTTTAAATTTTCATTTCCCTGATGACATATGATGTGAATCATGTGTTCATATGTTTATTTGCCACCTGAATATCTTCTTTGGTAAGGTGTATGTTAAGATTTTCAGCCTATTTTTAAATGAGCTTGCTTATCTTTATCCAGCAATAAGAGTTTTGATAGTTTAAAACTTTCTAGGGTTCTTTGTTGGAGAAGGAAATGGCAACCCACTCCAGTACACTTGCCTGGAGAATCCCATGGATACAGGAGCCTGGTAGGCTGCAGTCCATGGGGTCACTAAGGGTCGGACACAACTGAAGCGACGTCCCTTTCACATTTCGCTTTCATGCATTGGAGAAGGAAATGGCAACCCACTCCAGTGTTTTTGCCTGGAGAATCCCAGGGACGGGGGAGCCTGGTGGGCTGCCGTCTATGGGGTCGCACAGAGTCGGACACGACTGAAGCGACTTAGCAACAGTAACAGCAGCAGGGTTCTTTGTATTTTGTGTATAACAGTCCTTTGTGAGCTGTGATATTTATAAATATTTTCTCCCAGTCTGTGACTTGTTCTCTCATTCTCTGAATATTGTATCTCACAGATCAAACATTTTATATTTTAATGAAGTTCAGTTAACCAATAATTTATTTCATGGATCATCTCTTTGGTGTTATATCTAAAAAGTCATCTCTACACTCAAAATCATCTAGGTTTTATTCTATGTTATCTTCAAGGAAATTTTAGAGCTTCTAACACTTTGTTATACAGACCAAATTCAAACATTTTCCCTAGTCTAAAACCATCCCCAAGGAAATTAGTCATGTGAACTCATCACCAACAATAAGAATACCAAAAACATCACTATAACAAAGACAGAGAAAAAAATCAAGATGTTTTCATAAAAGAAAGTTCTTTCTTTTTCAATCTATGGATTATAAACAACTAAATTCCAGCCAGTTTTAAAGTAACATTCCTCCCTCTGAAACAGTATGTATTATATGGAATTTGCCACTGGATATCACATATAGTACTGGGAACAAAGTTAAGCTAGAATTAATTCACAAATGTCGCTTTTTCACTGCTGAGGGACTTGAACAGGAAAAACTTAATTATGAAAATGTTCAAATCAAATGAATGTGGTCTTGGGGAATACTTTCATTTTGATTTCTCTATTACTGCCTCTAAGAATATCTTGTATTTCTTTTTCCTTATAGGATATTTTATAACTGTGCAAATATAATTTTGTGTTAATACATATTTTTTGAATGTTTCTCCTTTGCTAACTCTGAGCACTAGAGAGCAGAGGTAAGCCATCCTACCCACTGCTCTATTCCCAAAGCCTAGCAAAATATGTGGCACTTAAAAGGACTCTTAATAAATGAAGGTATGGTAGTTTGTGGGTTGAAGGTTATATGTATTCATCATGCTGCTGCTACTGCTGCTGCTGCTGCTGCTGCTGAGTTGCTCAGTTGTGCCCGACTCTACAACACCATGGACTGTAGCCCACAAGACTCCTCTGTCTATGGAATTTCACAGGTAAATACTAGAGTGGGGTGCTTTTTCTTTCTTCAGGGGATCTTCCCAATCATGTTTAAAAATGTTATATGTGCATTTTAAGAAGTTGAGCATCAAACCTTCATTTTACTTTCCTGCTATTTTATCTTCTTTATTTAAAATTCTTCAGCAAAGGCTGATCTCCCAATCAATCTTCAAATTACCCTTATAGAATTTGAAGTTGCTTGTTTTATGTACTTCTTACCCTGTGCTCTATGTTGGTAGAATAAGCAAAAATGGAGCCATCCCCTGGTTTGGTTGTTTTCTTTATACTCAGAAGAACGTGAAGCTAATCTTTATTCTTGTAATTTCACAGCTTTCGGAAAATTATAAATAGGTGATTTCCCCATAAAGATAAAGAATCACTGACAGAAGTGAACTTACATTAGATAACTTTGACCAAAGTTTCAATAAGGGTTTCCCCCAAACAACTGTGCTGTCAGGCATATTGTCATGTCCCCAGATTGCTGCTGCTGCTGCTAAATCGCTTCAGTCGTGTATGACTCTGTGCGACCACATAGATTGCGGCCCACCAGGTTCCCCCGTCGCTGGGATTCTCCAAGCAAAAATACTGGAGTGGGTTGCCATTGCCTTCTCTGGTCCCCAAATTGATTTCAGACTTAAGGAGTCTTGGGTATCATCTGGGAAATGCTGAAGTGAGGGATTAGTTTACCTAGCTCCAAGGAGGATCTGATCTTTGACATTGTACTTCCTTTCCTATGTAATTTACAATGATTAGATTTCAATTATTAGTATTGCCAGTAGTGGTGAATTTGAAGTTTTTTTTAAATTTTATTATATAAGTGCACTTTACCTAAATACATAATGAAATTCTATGTTTTCTTTTTGTAGTAATCATTTTATCCTAATTTAAAACAGAATCTCTGTATAATTTTGAGTGGAAAAGCACTTGTATATTTGAAAAGTTCCTGTTAAGTTCAGTCACTCAATCTTGTCCAACTGTTTGTGACCACATGGACTGCAGCACACCAGGCTTTCCTCTCCATCACCAATTTCTGGACCTTGCTCAAACTCATGTCATTCAAGTCACTGATGCCATCCAACCCTATCATCCTCTGCCATCCCCTTCTCTTCCTGCTTTTAATCTTTTCCAGCATCATGGTCTTTTCCAATGAGTCAGTTCTTCCCATCAGGTGGCCAAATTGTTGGAGTTTCAGCTTCAGACTCAGTCCTTCCAATGTATATTCAGGATTGATTTCCTTTAAGATGGACTGGTTTGATCTCCTTGCAATTCAAGGGACTCTCAAAAGTCTTCTCCAACACCACAGTTCAAAAGCATTAATTCTTCAGTGCTCAATTTCCTTTATAGCCCAACTCTCATATTCATAATGACTACTGGAAAAACCATAGCTTTAACTAGACGGACCTTTGATGGCAAAGTAATGACTCTGCTTTTTAATAAGCTGTCTAGGTTAGTCATAGCTTTTCTTCCAAGGAGCAAGCATCTTTTAATTTCATGGCTGCAATCACTATCTGCAGTAAATTTGGAGGCCCCAAAAATGTCTGTCGCTGTTTCCACTGTTTCCCCATCTATTTGCCATGAAATGATGGGACTGGATGCCATGATCTTAGTTTTCTGAATGTTGAGCTTTAAGCCAACTTTTTGACTCTCCTCTTTCACCTTCATCAAGAGGCTCTTGAATTCCTCTTCACTGTCTCCCATAAGGGAGGTGTCATCTACACATCAGAAGTTACTGATATTTCTCCTAGCAGTCTTGATTCCAGCTTGTGTTTCATCCAGCCTGGCATTTCACATGAGGTACTCTGCATATAAGTTAGATAAGCAGGTGACAATATACAAACTTGATGTACTCCTTTCCCAATTTGAAACCAGTCTGTTGTTCCATGTCCAGTTCTAACTGTTGCTTCCTGACCTCCATAGGTTTTTCAGGAGGCAGGTTAAGTAGTCTGGTATTCCCATCTCTTGAAGAATTTTCCACAGTTTACTGTGATGCACACAGTCCTATATTTTGGCATACTCAATAAAGCAGAAATAAATTTTTTTCTGGAGCTCTCTTGCTTTATCAGTGAGCCAACAGAGCTTTGCAATTTGATCTCTGGTTACTCTGCCCTTTCTAAATCCAGCTTGAACATCAGGAAGTTCTTGGTTGATGAGCTGTTGAGCCTCACTTGAAGAATTTTAAGCATTAATTTGCTAGCATGTAAAATGAGTATAATTGTGCAGTAGATTGAACATTCACTGGCATTGCCTTTCTTAGGGATTGGAATGAAAACTGATCTTTTCCAGGTCTGTGGGCTGTTATCTGTTAAATACTAGTGAAATTGCTGCTGATAAAGCAAAATCTAGTGATTTTACATTGAATTTATATTTAATTTATTAATATTAAATTGTATTTGTCAAGAGGGCCATGCTCCCACTTTTGTATTATAAATGACTTGACTGTACTTATTTCTCAGTAGTAATAGCTTATATTGTCTTTAAGACAATACTATGAGCATGGGCCACTATTTCAAATGTATTTACAAATTCAGTCCTCAGATATGCACATGACACCACCCTTATGGCAGAAAGTGAAGAGGAACTAAAAAGCCTGTTGATGAAAGCAAAAGTGGAGAGTGAAAAAGTTGGCTTAAAGCTCAACATTCAGAAAATGAAGATCATTGCATCTGGTCCCATCATTTAATGGGAAATAGATGGGGAAACAATGGAAATAGTGTCAGACTTTATTTTTGGGGGCTCCAAAATCACTGCAGATGGTGACTGCAGCCATGAAGTTAAAAGACGCTTACTTCTTGGAAGAAAAGTTATGACCAACCTAGATAGCATATTCAAAAGCAGAGACATCACATTGCCGACTAAGGTCCGTCTAGTCAAGGCTATGGTTTTTCCAGAGGTCATGTATGGATGTGAGTGTTGGACTGTGAAGAAGACTGAGCGCCGAAGAATTGATGCTTTTGAACTGTGGTGTTGGAGAAGACTCTTGAGAGTCCCTTGGACTACAAGGAGATCCAACCAGTCCATTCTGAAGAAGATCAGCCCTGGGATTTCTTTGGAAGGAATGATGCTAAAGCTGACACTCTAGTACTTTGGCTACTTCATGCGAAGAGGTGACTCATTGGTAAAGATTCTGATGCTGGGAGAGACTGGGGGCAGGAGGAGAAGGGGACGACCGAGGATGAGATGGCTGAATAGCATAACTGACTCGATGGATGTGAGTCTGAGTAAACTCTGGGAGTTGGTGATGGACAGGGAGGCCTGGCGTGCTGTGATTCATGGGGTCGTAAAGGGTGGACATGACTGAGAGACTGAACTGAACTGAACTGAGCAAAATTTTTATGAAAATTGGCTATTCAGGTAAAAGAACTCTCCCTCAGCATAACTCAGTCAGTTCAGCTCAGTCGCTCAGTTGTGTCTGACTCTTTGTGACCTCATGAATTCCAACACTTCAGGCCTCCTTGTCCATCACCAACTCCCGGAGTTCACTCAAACCCATGTCCATCGAGTCAGTGATGCCATCCAGCCATCTCATCCTCTGTCGCCCCTTTTCATCCTGCCCCCGATCCCTCCCAACATCAGAGTCTTTTCAAATGAGTTAACTCTTTGCATGAGGTGGCCAAAGTACTGGAGATTCAGCTTTAGCATCATTCCTTCTAAAGAATACCCAGGACTGATCTCCTTCAGAATGGACTGGTTGTAGCTCCTTGTAGTCCAAGGGACTCTGAAGAGTCTTCTCCAAAACCACACTTCAAAAGCATCAATTCTTCAGTGCTCAGGTTTCTTTGCAGTCCAAATCTCACATCCATAGCCTTAACTAGATGGACCTTTGTTAGCAAAGTAATGTCTCTGTTTTTTAATATGCTATCTAGGTTGGTCATAACTTTCCTTCCAAGGAGTAAGCATCTTTTAATTTCATGGCTGCAGTCACCATCTGCAGTGATTTTGGAGCCCCAAAAAATAAAGTCTGACATTGTTTGCACTGTTTCCCCACCTATTTCCCATGAAATGATGGGACCAGATACCATGATCTTAGTTTTCTGAATGTTGAGCTTTAAGACAACTTTTTCACTCTCCTCTTTCACTTTCATCAGGAAGTTTTTTAGTTCCTCTTCACTTTCTGCCATAAGGGTGGTGTCATCTGCATATCTGAAGTTGTTGATATTTCTCCTGGCAATCTTGATTCCAGCTTGTGTTTCTTCCAGTCCAGGAATTCCATCACCTCCACTAGCTTTGTTTGTAGTGATGTTTCTAAGGCCCATTTGACTATATTCTGTCAGACCTCTCCACCATGACCCACCATCTTGGGTGGCCCCATGGGCATAGCTTAGTTTCATTGAGTTAGACAAGGCTGTGGTTCTAGTGTGACTAGATTGACTAGTTTTCTGTGATTATGGTTTCAGTATGTCTGCCCTCTGTTGCCCTCTCGCAACACCTACCATCTTACTTGGGTTTCTCTTACCTTGGAGATGGGATATCTCTTCTCAGCTACTCCAGCAAAGTGCAGCCACTGCTCTTTACTTTGGACAAGGAGTATCTCCTCACCACCGCCCCTCCTGACCTTGAACGTGGAGTAGCTCCTCTTGGCCCTCCTGCATCCACACAGCCCCTGCTCCTTGGATGTGGGGCTGCCCCTCTTGGTCACTGCCCCTGATCTCCAATGTGGGGTAGCTCCTCTCGGCTGCTGCCCCTGACCTCAGATGTGGGGTTAAATCAGTCAGATCACATGGCAAAGCTCACTATTCCTAATTAATTAGCTTAAATGACCACATAATACTATTCAATCTATTTTTGCTCTATTTTAATATCATTGATTTTATTAAACATTTCTTAAGTATTTTATATCCAGTTTGAGAAACTAGGTTATTTGACAATGTCATAGTGAAGCTAATCACTTCAGAAATAATTTACTGAAATACCTATAAGTAAGAATGTATTACTTAGTTTAATATATTTTTGTTACCTCCTTACTATTCTTTCAGTTTATATAATAATTTTTCACCTGTTTTCTTTTCTACTGTAAAAACAATCTTAAAAATTTTAAGCCATTGTGTTTGAGAACTATGGAAGCATTTAGTCAGTCTCACCAATTCACTATTTACATGTTGCCTTAACATTATACAGTTAAGACAAAAATCTGGCATCTGTATAAGTCTGGTATGATAGAGGCACTAACTGTATCTCATCTGTTCATATACTTAGTCTTGTTTGTTTCTCCTTATTTTATATACTTTCATTTCCTGTACTTTATTCAATTGCACGTAGGTCACTCCTAGAACTAAATATGTGTTCAGTTCAGTTCTGTCACTCAGTCGTGTCTGACTCTTTGCGACCCCATGAATAGCAGCACGCCAGGCCTCCCTGTCCATCACCAACTCCTGGAGTTCACCCAGACTCATGTACATGGAGTCGGTGATGCCATCCATCCATCTCATCCTCTGTCGTCCCCTTTTCTTCCTGCTCCTAATCCCATCCCAGTATCAGGATTTTTTCCAATGAGTCAACTCTTCGCATGAGATGGCCAAAGTATTGGAGTTTCAGCCTCAGCATCGGTCCTTCCAATGAACACCTGGTTTCCTTTAGGATGAACTGGTTGGATGTCCTTGCAGTCCAAGGGACTCTTAAGAGTCTTATCCAACACCACAGTTCAAAAGCATCAATTCTTTAGCGCTCAGCCTTCTTCACAGTCCAACTCTCACATCCATACATGACCACTGGAAAAACCATAGCAAAGTCACCTAAATAAAGCCTTATTAAGTTCCATAAATTCCAAAAATAAAAAGTTTCTGATCACAGGGCCATGGACTATGTATTAATAGAAAAATAAAGAAATGATTCATCCTCTCTGAAATTTATATCTTTATTAAGTGACTCCTGGAAGACAAAAAATATAAACCAAAATTGCAAAATTTCTTAAAATACAAAATAAAGAGAAATTATATATCAGAATATATTAAGATCATTTAAAAGAATTATATTGATAAAATTTTGTTAAATAATTTTAAATAATTTATAGATGGAATATGGTTTACATAGCTCTATGCAAAAGCTAGATAAAGTGACTTAATATTGGATTTAAATAGCTCTATCCAAATAAATTTAAAAACCCAGATGAAATGACTTAGTAATAGCACCCCCTACAAATGACAAATTAGTTATAAGAGTAAAAGTACATCTTCAAAATAAAAAGACCTGTGGGATATCACCTTAAACAAGTGATCAAATGAGCACTGCTGACAGTGTCTGAAACTGTCTGACATGTATGTGTCCTCTGATGTGATGCATTGGAAAACAAAAAATATCTTGCTTAAAGTATCCTTGCAAAGTATATTTGTGTGTGTGTATGTGTGTTACATCTTGAGTCTAATGTTGACATAATCATATACATTAAATATAATACCTTCTATAAGGCAATGTTCAGATTATTAAAACCATTAACATCTTGAAAGAGATTAGAAAAAGGAAAAATTATATATATATATATATATACATTGAATATTCGCTGAACTATTCATATATGTGCATGTGTGTGTATGTGTGTGTATGTAAGAATATGTATATTTATTCATCCATGTCAGATTTCCTGGGAGTGATCATGGTATCATGGTAATGGACAAATGAATTCTAAAGAATTTAATGGACAAATATAATGAAGTCTGCAGATTACCCTCAACTTTTTAAACAAGAAGGAAAAATATATATACATAGATAAATATATAGGAAACAAATATAGCAAAATCTGGCAAATTGTTAACAATTTGTTAATCTGTGTTAAACTGTGTGAAATGCTATAATGCACCTTCAATTTTTTTATAAGTACAAGAATTCTCAAATAAAAAGTTGGGAAAAACTGAAAACTCAAAATGTCAACTATTGATATAACTTTTTCGTAAGTGTGTGTTAAGACAGGAATCCTCAGGGCATACAATATTTTTAGAATCACAATTATGATATAATTTATGGATTTAGTTGACCATATTCTCTCTTTCTCTGTATGCACACACACGCACACACATGTCATAATTAACTTACAATATGTAGCACTATGGGGGTTTTCCTGGTGATTCAGATGATAAAAAATCTGTCTTCAATGCAGGAGACCCAGATTTGATCCCTGGGTTGGGGATAGCCCCTGGAGAAGGGATTGGCTATCCACTCCAGTATGCTTGCCCGGAGAATTCCATGAATAAAGGAGCCTGACAAGCTACAGTCCATGGGGTCACAAAAAGGCAGATATGACTGAGCAACTAACACACACACACACACACACACGTGTACACACACACACACATGTGCACACACACACACACACACATGCAGCACTAGAATCTTATTTTACTTTATCCGTCTTTGGAATATTATTGGCCCTGATTGGAAAACAAAAATTAGATGAACTTTTTTTTTTTTTTTTACCTATTATATAAAGAACTCCTTTTGAATAAAAAATAAAACTGTATAGTATCAAACAGCTAAAGCACAGCTGAAGGGAATCAATAGTATTTGAACTAACAAGCTTCAAATACAGCTAATGGTATAATCAAACTGAAAAAGAGGTTCATTATGGAGTGCTTGGATTAAGGTCAATGAGTATAGGGAAGCATTTGCATTATTGTGACAATGTGCAATCCTGTCACTCAAACATTCTATTAGAAACAAAAGATAGGCAGGGGTTCCCTCCTCTTACTTTTTAATAGGTGGAGTCATTATCGGTCCATATTGAGGCAAAGTACTTATCCACTTGAGCTGTTCCTTTTAATTCCGGAATGCCCACACAAGTTTTCAGTTAGCAGTGTGACTTGACATTTAAATGCAAATATCTCAAAGTCTTCTGAAAAAGTTAATCTCCTTATTAAGATTGGCTTAAAGAAAATAATTTTGATGAATTTAATATATAGAACTTATGTTCTCCCTGGAACCCAGTATGGAACCCTTTTATGGATTACCATAGTAGCTGCTGCTGCTGCTGCTGCTGCTAAGTTGCTTCAGTTGTGTCCGACTCTCTGTGACCCCATAGACGGCAGCCCACCAGGTTCCCCCATCCCTGGGATTCTCCAGGCAAGAATACTGGAGTGTGTTGCCATTTCCTTCTCCAATGCATGAAAGTGAAAAGTCAAAGTGAAGTCGCTCAGTCGTGTCCGACTCTTAGCGACCCCACGGACTGCAGCCTACCAGTCTCCTGCGTCCATGGGATTCTCCAGGCAGGAGTACTGGAGTGGGTTGCCATTGCCTTCTCCTAATATAGTAGCACTACTGTGCAAAAACTTCATAGCTAGACACAGAATTTTATTAACATGTGTCACAATACCTAAAATCCAAAACTGATGTCATTAAAAAAGACAGCAAAGCAACCAAAAGACATTATAAATAGTTTAGATACTGTCACATTCCTTATTGCATGCAATTTCCCTTTACTCTGAGATAAACATTCTACCTAGATGATATCTATCAATAAACAGTAACTGATAAGAGAAAAGAATATCGAAATCAGATAAATGGTGAGGGAAGACAATGAAAAACTTCTTCAAAGATACATATCTTCATTTATATTGAGAAATTTTCCACTGAAATTATATATAAAGTATATAATTTCTGATTATATTAAAGTTTTTTAAAGGTATAGTTTGCTAATCGCTTCAGTCATGTCCAACTCTGAGCAACCTATGGACTGGAGCCTTCCAGGCTCCTCTTTGGGATTTGACTATGCCAAAGCACCTGACTGTGTGGATCACAATCAACTGGAAAATTCTGAAAGATATGGGAATATCAGACCATCTGACCTGCCTCTTGATAAACTTATATGCAGGTTAGGAAGGAACAGTTAGAACTGAACATGGGACAACAGACTGGTTCCAAAAAGGAAAAGGAGTACGTCAAAGCTGTATGTTGTCACCCTGCTTATTTAACTTATATGCAGAGTACATCATGAGAAACACTGGACTGGAAGAAGCACAAGCTGGAATCAAGATTGCTGGGAGGAATATCAATAACCTCAGATATGCAGATGACATCACCTTTATGGCAAAAAGTGAAGAGGGACTACAAAAGCCTCTCAATGAAAGTGAAAGAGGAGAGTGAAAAAGTTGGCTTAAAGCTCAACATTCAGAAAACTAAGATCATGGCATCTGGTCCCATCACTTCATGGGAAATAAATGGGGAAACAGTGGAAACAGGGTCAGACTTTATTTTCTTGGGCTCCAAATTACTGCATATGGTGACTGCAGCCATGAAATTAAAAGACACTTACTCCTTGGAAAGAAAGTTATGATCAACCTAGATAGCATATTCAAAAGCAGAGACATTACTTTGCCAACAAAGTTCCATGTAGTCAAGGCTATGGTTTTTCCAGTGGTCATGTATGGATGTGAAAGTTGAACTGTGAAGAAAGCTGAGTGCCAGAAAATGAATGCTTTTGAACTGTGGTGTTGGATAAGACTCTTGAAAGTGCCTTGGACTGCAAGGAGATCCAATCAGTCCATCCTAAATGACATCAATTCTGGGTGTTCATTGGAAGGACTTATGTTGAAGATGAAACTCCAATACTTTGGCCACCTCATGGGAAACGTTGACTCATTGGAAAAGACCCTGATGCTGGGAAAGATTGAGAGCAGGAGGAGAAGTGGACGACAGAGGATGAGATGGCTGGATGGCATCACTGGCTCGATGGACATGAGTTTGGTAAACTCCAGGAGTTGGTGATGGACAGGGAGGCCTAGCATGTTGCAATTCATGGGGTCACAAAGAGTCAGACATGCCTGAGCCACTGAACTGAACTGAACTGAAATAAAGAATACTCGAGTGGGTTGCCATGCCTTCCTAAAGGGATTCTTCCAGTATCAAACCCACATTTCTTACAACTCCTGCATTGTCAAGCAGGTTCTTTACCACTAGTGCCACCTGGGAAGCCAAAGCCATTTCCTTCTCCAGGGGATTTTTCCAAAACCTGGATCAAACCTGCATCACTTGAGTCTCTTATATTGCAAGCAGATTCTTTACCATTGTGCCACCTGGGAAGCCCCATGATTTTAAAGGTGTTATATGTGAGCAAGTACGTCGTTAACAATACTCAATCATACTTCGATTACTACTATTTTGTGGCTTAGGATTGTTTTGAATTGTAAATCATGTTTAATATTCAAGGAAGAAGCCTAAGCACTACAAGTATTCAACTCTTTTTTTATGGTAACCAAAAAAAAAAATGATTAAAGAAAAAGTGAGAAAAACAACTTTAACAGACCCTAATAATGCATTTTTCAAGTTGAGGAAACCAAAGTTCAAAAACAAACAATTAAAACCAGCTGGCATATCCTACTACATTTGAAGATATCCACTAGAGGTGCATAATAAGAACTCCCCAAATCATGTGAAAAAGTTGAAAGTCACTAAGAGGTTCTGTACTTCTGATTCTATGTATTCTATTTGAGTAAATCTGAAAATTATGGGTATCTAGAAACATTTTAGCAGACTTTCTGAAATACATCAAATATGTCTGATTGAATCTTCCAGTCTCAAATAACTCGACCAGATACCTGCAACTTGCTGTAAAAGGTATTCTGTTCCTATGCTTAATTAAACCATGTGAAATTCTAAGATGTGTTATTCATCATAGTAGCATTTCCCTAGCTATTGATTTCAACTTTGTATTACATTCAGCTACCTCTCTCTTTCAAAGTTTAATTATCTTTCTTAGTGGGGAAATAAATTAGCCAATTTGGCTGTGAAATTCACTAAAGAGGGCTCTCAGTTTCCATTTGTCCAGGTTTCTGTGATCAAGGATGATAAAACATGTAGGATCTATATTCATTTTATTCCAGGGAAAAAAAAATCTGTTATCCTTTGCATTTATATGACACATTGAAAATACTAGCATATCTTTTGACTTACACATTTAAAAATTATTATCACACTTCAAGAATGAAATTCTCTAATTTATATCTGGATATATAATAAAGCTACCTTTTATCCCTTTTTTATTTCTTGCTTCTTTGTACAGCTCCAATTTTTAAAAATATTTTTATTTATAGCACTTGGTTGCATATTTTATTATTATAAACTTTGACTATTGGTCCTCAAAGGGTCCTCAAAGCTTGGTTTTAAATGTCCCATTGAGACAGACTTGAACGACTTGGGTGCTGGCTTCTGTTTATCACTACTTACCTACGTTTTTTTAAGATTTAAAAGAAATTTTCCCTCTCCTTCTTCTATTAGACTAGAAAGACTTGAAAGCACGAAGAAAACTCCTTCCTGTCCCTAATATACTTGACAAACAGGACTATTAAATTCATACTTACCAAGTGATTAATCTTATAGGTTTTCCACAAGTCCAGTAATATAGATTGTCTCATGACATTCACTTCTTTAAATTGTCCAATGAATGATTCTGTCAAATGAATCATGAAAACATATTTATTCACATGTATGTGTGTCATGAAACAATGTTGTCAATCTGTAACACACACAAAGAGGAAAGTCAATTCATCAAACATCTTTTAATTCATACCTCTTATCTTTGTGTCTGCTTCATCTGGTAGTGGATAAAAATAAAGAAAAAACTAACCACCTTTTTTGAGTAACAGTGATTTTCCTTGGTTGAATATCACAACTTTGCATAATAATAAAAACTGTTGAAATAAGAGTCAACATGCTTCAATTGAACCTTATATGGTTAACCTCATTTGATTAAGTGATTTATTAATAATGATTTATTTTAATAAGATGTCTCATAATTTTTAATTTAGGATTTATCTGAATCAATTAACGTTTTTGCTTTTAGTTCTAAGTGAGTTAAGCTTTTAACCATTATCTGTATTTGAACAAATAAACAACAATAAAATTGAATGTATACATTTTTTCACATATTTCTACAATTCTTTATGAAAAATTCTATTATTATAATACCACATATTTTTTGTGCTCACTTACTCAGTTCTGTCTGACTCTTTACAAACCCATGGACTGTAGCCCATCAGTGGAATTCCCCAGGCAAGAATACTGCAGGGGCCTGCCATTTCCTTCTCCAGGGAATCTTCCAAACCCAAGGATCAAACCAGGTCTCTTGCATCTCCCAAACTGCCAGGTGAATTCTTTACCATTGTGCCACTTGGGAAGCCCACATAATAGGTATCTCTTTATCTGTCATCCATTTTTACTTGACAGTAGGCATCATAGAACCAAAATCATTTATTATCATTCTTTGCAACTTCAGCATCTGATGTAGTTACAGGTTCCAAATAGATAAGGGGTAAATATATTTACTGCTGTTCAGTCACCCAGTCGTGTCCGATTTTTTGCAACTCTGTGGACTACAGCCTGACAGGCTTTCCTGTCCATCACCATCTCCCAGGGCTTTCTCAAACTCATGTCCATCCAGTCGGTGACACCATCCAACCATGTCATCCTCTGTCATCCTCTTCTCCTGCTTCAATCTTGTCCAGCATCAGTGTCTTTTCCAATAAGTCAGTTCTTCACATCAGGTGGCCAAATTATTGGAGCTTCAGCTTTAGTATCAGTTCTTCCAATGAATATTCAGGACTGATTTTCTTAAGGAAAGACTGGTTGGATTTCCTTGCAGTTCAAGGGACTCAATAGTTTAACACCATATTTCAAAAGCATCAATTCTTCGGTGCTTAGCTTTCTTTATTGTCCAACTCTCCCATCCATACAGACTACTGGAAAAACCATAGTTTTAACAAGACGGACCTTTGTCAGCAAAGTAATGTCTCTGCTTTTCAATGTGCTGTCTAGTTTGGTCAGCGCTTTTCTTTCAAGGAGCAAGCATCTTTTAATTTCATGGCTACAGTCACCATCTACAGTGATTTTGGAGCCCAAGAAAATAAAGTATATCACTGTTTCCATTGTTTCCCCAAATATTTGCTGTGAATTGATGGGACCAGATGCCAAAATCTTAGAGTTTTCAATGTTGAGTTTAAAGCCAGCTTTTTCACTCTCCTCTTTCACTTTCATCAAGAGGCTTTTTAGTTCCTCTTCATTTTCTGCCATAAGGGTGGTGTCATCTGCATATCTGAGGTTATTGATATTTCTCCCAGCAATCTTGATTCCGGCTTGTGCTTCTTCCAGCCCAGCGTTTCACATGATATACTCTGCATATAAGTTAAATAAGCAGGGTGACAATATTCAGCCTTGACATACTCCTTTCCCAATTTGGAACCAATCTGTTGTTCCATGTCCAGTTCTGAATGTCGCTTCTGAACTGCATACAGGTTTCTCAGGAGGCACATAAGGTGGTCTGGAAATCTCATCTCTTTAAGAATTCTCCACAGTTTGTTGTGATTATTATTGAAGCACAGAAAAAAAAATGAATGAATAACTAACAGCCACTTTAAATCATCATCTGACATTTAAGTATTTTATGATTTTGTTGACATGAAATAGAATATCTGTGGGTTTTGTTTGAGAATTATTGCCTGCCTGTAATCAAATCATAAATCCTAGCATTTATCTAAGTGAAAAAAAAATTACTGGTACCAGTTTAAAATGCAATTTTAATGTATGGTCTCTCAGATGGGGTAACTCATGAACAATAGAGGTATTTATTTTCTACGTCAAAGAATTCAGTTAACATGAAATGGTTATATTAGAGGAAGCACACTGATTGAAACCGCCCACCTTGGCCACTCACCACAGTAACCATTTACATGATTTGTTTTACGACAGGAGGTCCTGGTAAGGAACAGGTAACAAATAAGCCTCCACCAACCAGAAGAGTTTGGGAAAAGTCAAAAGGAGACACCACCTGTCCGACCACCTCCCAGAATCCTCTCTGGCATCCATCTTGGCTGAACAAGGCGTGCACCACCAGGAAAGACTCTGAGTCAGAATGATTGGCTAAAGACAACCTGGAAACTAATTCCATCATCATAAAACCCAAGACTGCAAGCTGTGACACAGAGCTGTTCTCCTGGGTTCCCTTACCCTACTGCTCTCCACCCAGGTGCCCTTTCAAATAAAATATTTTGCTTTGTCAGGACGTGTCTCCTCAGACAATTCTTTTTTGAGTGTTAGACAAGAGCCCGATTTCGGGCCCTAGAAAGGGTCCTGCAACAGTTATGTGTTACCCTGTGGACAAAATTACTTACGTCTCAAACTGGCATTGGAATGTACCTAAACATATCTTTTTCTTAGCTTATTAGGTGTTTAATGATCTTTGTATTTAAATACTTGTAGCTGGGATAATGTACTTTGTTTCACCTCCAACGCTACTTGTCTGTATTGGAGTATAAATTCTAAAGTTGCTTCATGGACCTCTTTAGCCTATTTTGTCATTAATGTCATTTGAGTTTGTAAGTTTGTGAATTCTAAATACTATGCAATGCCAAGCAACCACCTACTATTTCACTTCATTACCTCATTTTAACATGGTTTTCATGTCACATAAACAAATCATTGCTCCACAGCATTTCCTTGCAAGTATTATTTAAAGTTTATTTCATGTCATTTTACAAACAGCAGTTCAAAATAAAATATGCATGCTAAAAAGTAACTGCAATGCAGAAAATATTTACCAAATACAATGAAGGAATAAAAGCATGAAGTTGAATTTCTTAATTTTCAATGTGTCATATCCAAATGCTTTGGATAGTCTGGCTCTCAGCTGGGTTGATTTTTGACCCCAGAGAACATTTGGCAGGCTTGAGGACTTTGAGACTGTCACATCTGAAAAGAGGATGATACTGGCATCTAGTAGGTAAAGACCAAGAATTCTAAAAATCCTACCATGCGTGGGACAGCCCCTTTCACCACTCTGACAAAGAGTTAGCAAGCCCATAATGTTGATGATGCTGAGCTGGAGAATCCCTGCTCTAGAGCAGATAAGATCAAGTTATTTACTATATTTTCCAAGTGTCTAATCTTCCATACAGTTCTTTGGAGAAACTAACTGCTACTGCTAAGTCACTTCAGTCGTGTCCGACTCTGCGACTCCATAGACGGCAGCCCACCAGGCTCCCCCGTCCCTGGGATTCTCCAAGCAACAGCACTGGAGTGGGTTGCCATTTCCTTCTCCAATGTATGGAAGTGAAAAGTGAAAGTGAAGTCGCTCAGTCATGTCCGACTCTTGGCGACCCCATGGACTGAAGCCCACCAGGCTCCTCCGTCCATAGGATTTTCCAGGCAAGAGTACTGGAGTGGGGTGCCATTGCCTTCTCCATGGAGAAACTAAAGTAAACCACAATTCTCTCTTTAAAATGACCATCTATGCAAGAATAAATTGATACACAGAAAACAATAAGACAACCCTTCATTACAAACCAGTTATGCTGAATTAGTAAAGCAGATCTAACCTGTACCAAAAGAAATTCAAATACTAAGAACCTTAAAAGTAACTGCATCATTTATCTCCCTTAATAAGTGTGGAAGATGAAGCTGCTGGTGTTGTTTTATCTGCTCAAAAATGCTAACCATTATTGCAGTCATTACTTCCTGGGCTTCAAATAGCTGCTGTGTCTTAACGTGGAAAAAATGATGGAAGAGAGGGAAGAAAATGCAAGGAGTGTGGTGGTGATGCCAATCATTCTCTTTTATTAAGAAAAAATGAACAGTTTTCTGGAACCTCTCAGCCTACTTCTGCTTACATTTTAATAGCCAGAAATGTGTTGCATTATAAGTGAAGCAGAGAAAGCATTTATCCAGATTTTTAACCCCAAGAGAGAAAACATTTGAGAATTTTTTGAGACTGGCCTGAGTTGGTCACCAAAACAAGCTCTGCTGCAACTAGATATATCTATTTGTGTCACAGTTTATAAAAGGAACAAGAGTACTGCTTTAAGCTGAAAAAAGAAAGTGCATCTAAATTATATGCAAATGCTTATCCAAAATGGGTGATATAAAGAGTAAAAACAAAACAACTTCCCACACAAATACTACAGACTCAAAGCTTGGCAAATTTGTAACAGAAAACATTGTGTCTTTGTTTTCAATCTAAAGCATAAGGAAAATGTAAAAATATAATACATGTTGAACTGTTACATATTTAGTTTAAAATGAGTTTTGGAATTAACTTGATCAATTTATATTCCAAGAAAGGTTTGTGTTTTTCCTTCATAAGACAAAAGTGAATATCATATAATAAGATTTAATCAACTGAAAATCCATCTTAATATCTTAATAAATGGTCTTACTTTTTCTTATAATTGGCATTAACAGTGTATGTGAATCTGTTAATAAGTGTATGTTCTTGATTTTAAAAAATAGTCAATGTCAGTGATTTAGGGCAGTATGTAGTCCCTTTGCTTGTTAAGAACCCACAAAACCTTATGTCTGCATTTTAATATATGTCTGTTTCTTATTTTCTATATCTCAGGGGAAAAAAAAATCACATCTCAGGATCCCATGGGCATAGGTTACTAGTCAGTAGAAAGCTGCTGTAATGACTCCAAAGAAAAATAAAAAAAGATGATAAAGGTCATAGCCACTGTAAGGAGTCTTACTCCCTCAAGACAGTTCAGATTCTGTAATATCAATCAAAGTTCCTCGAAAGGGTTCACTTTACTGATGCCTCCTCTGGTGTTCCTATGCCTTTGTTGCTAGGAAACTACCCAGTCAAAATCATTTTCTAAAGGAATGGCTTGGTATTAGTGCTGAATCATGACCTGAGAAGAGTAGTAATATTATTTAATGCCTCCCATAGGCTACCAAACCATGTTCTACTTCCAGCTCAGTCAGATTTAAAAAAAAAAAGGGGGGGGGGGTTCAAAACAGGAGTCAATTTGAGATGGCCTTAAGTAAAAGGTTTGTGTGCCATGTTGCTAGAACATGTTATATTTTAACACTGTCAATCCTTGTAATTATATCAATAAACAAATGCCATAATCAAAGATTTGGGGACATAATACTTATTTGAAGAAGGTAGAAAATCTTTCTCATTAACTGCATTTAAAGGATGCTTATGTTAAAACAAAAAGTGGATTAAAAAGTTGTAACTCTAATCAGTTATAAAGAACTTAAGTAAAAATTAATGATTTCGAATTCGTTTTGGCTATCTTGTAAAAATTATTTCATTCATACTCCATAATATAAACATTTAAAAATAAAATTACATGTAAAAGAGTCTATTCATTCTGTCCTACAATTCTTTCAAATGAAACATACTCCTAGCTCATAGTTTATATTTCACTGTATGTTCTTTCCCAGGACAAAAATTATAACCATCAAGGATCATTAACAATGAGTCATCTGATAATCAGAATTCAATATAACAATATATTTGGCCATACTGAAACACATCATCTTTTTCATATAAATCATGAACATAATCTTAACTAACAGTTCTTCAAATTTGATTACATTTAACAACATTTCAAATGCCCCATTTGAATTTATATAATAGTCACAAAGTAACTTCATTGACTAAAATACTCTGATAAAAATCATGTTATCAGAGCCTCTATACTTTACTGTAGTTTCTACAGTGAGGAGACTTAATTAGCAAGGTCATAATTAACAAGGTCATACATAAATTTACTGGCTAAAAATTTAACATTCAAAACATTAAGATCTTTTGTCAAAGGCCTTCTCTGCATCTATTGAGATAATCATATGGTTTTTATTTTTCAATTTGTTAATGTGTGAATTACATTGATTGATTTGCGGATATTGAAGAATCCTTGCATCCCTGGGATAAAGCCCACTTGGTCATGGTGTATGATCTTTTTAATGTGTTGTTGGATTCTGATTGCTAGGATTTTGTTGAGGATTTTTGCATCTATGTCATCAGTGATATTGGCCTGTAGTTTCCTTTTTGTAACATCTTTGTCAGGTTTTGGTATTAGGGTGATGGTGGCCTCATAGAATGAGTTTGGAAGTTTACATTCCTCTGCAATTTTCTGGAAGAGTTTGAGGAGGATAGGTGTCAGCTCTTCTCGAAATTTTTGGTAGAATTCAGCTGTGAAGCCGTCTGGACCTGGGCTTTGTTTGCTGGAAGATTCTGATTACCGTTTCAATTCCGTGCTTGTGATGGGTCTGTTAAGATTTTCTATTTCTTCCTGGTTCAGTTTGGAAATTGTACTTTTCTAAGAATTTGTCCATTCTTCCACGTTGTCCATTTTATTGGCATACAACTGCTGATAGTAGTCTCTTATGATCCTTTGTATTTCTGTGTTGTCTGTTGTGATCTCTCCATTTTCATTTCTAATTTTATTGATTTGATTTTTCTCTTTGCTTCTTGGATGAGTCTGGCTAATGGTTGTCAATGTATTTGATCTTTCAAAGGAACCAAGCTTTGGCATGTTGAATTGAAATGGTCTCTTTTTTTTTTGCATTTAGTCATGCCTAATTTTTAAGACTCCTTGGACTATAGTCTGGGCCCAAACTCCTTTCAGTTGCTTAGTGCAGAGGATCTATTGATATGTCTTGAGAGTATGCTGATGCATGAACTTTCTTGACTGCTTTATAGTGAAAAGACAGCCTTCTGACAGGGAGAAAATAATAGCAAATGATACTTAACTGACAAACAACTAATCTCAAAAATATATAAGCAACTTCTGAGCTCAATTAGAAAAATAACAAATAAAAAATCAAAAATAATAACATTTCTTAAAAAACATATGGCTTATAAAACTATGAAAGTTTTTTCACTTATAGTTGGAAAAGTAACCAAAGATCAAGTTTAAGAATTCTATGCTTCAGAACAGAATGCAATTATTTAATGAAATGAGCTAGCTACTGTGTTTTATTTATATTTAGGTTTTTAATGCATTCTTTCCTATCAACTTTTTTCTTTTCCACAGCTTCTAATAAAAAGGATAATGTTTATCTTTTCCACAAAAGAATGTCAGGTGAATAGTAAAAAGAAATATGTAGATTTCAAAAATTTAAAGGAAATTTCTATTTATAGAAGACCCCCAAACCTGGGAAAATAAAAATACTTTCAATAGAAGTTAAATATTAGACTGCTGTCAAAAATTCTTTACTTCATTCTTACTCACTCTTAATTTACTATGGTGTTGGTTACTTGAAGGAAACTTGAACAAAATATTTTGGTCTAGTAATGTATCAAAGCTTAAAAACATCATTAAACTTAAATTAGGTAGTCATTTTTGTGATACAATAGCTTAGAATATTGGCCACCAAATCTGTTTTTCAAGGTAGACTGGAAATACTTCCAAGAAAT
Organism: Capra hircus; assembly: GCF_001704415.2. Taxonomy (NCBI): domain Eukaryota; kingdom Metazoa; phylum Chordata; class Mammalia; order Artiodactyla; family Bovidae; genus Capra; species Capra hircus. Next base: position 38,778,264 of record NC_030808.1, read on the forward strand.
TTAAATTCAGCTGTGAAGTGGTTTTGTTTTCGAATTTTCTTCTATGCTTATCTCACTATATTAATTTTCACACTACTCAACTTTTCTAGTGATGCTAAAGTGATTATTTTATTAGATAACTTTAATAAAAACAGTGAGTTTAACATATTTGTATTGATATGAAAATTTCCCAAAATATATTAAATGTTAACAGTGAGGTAGAGAAAAGTATTCAGAGTAGGATTTTTATATATGGAAATAATTCCTACTATGATTGTCTTTTATCAACTATTATTTTTGTGAAAGTAGCAAAATAGGAAGACCATATGTTTTGTGCTCAAACCAAGATTGAATCTATTATTTCCTCTTCCTGAAAAATTGGTTGGCGTCTTTATTTGCAATTATAATATAATGTTTATAGAATTATTTTAACCAAATATGTATGTAAAGTGCTATACATATGAACATTTACAGTGAAATCTCCAAATTATATGATGTATAAATCATGAATTCATCTTATTAGCATTCAGAAGTTTAGCAAATAAATTAAACATAAAAATCAATTTATTGAAGCATTGATAATGGCAATTTGCAAGATTTCAATAAACATGAGTATGATTAATCTTGATAATATATTTTTGCAACATGCTATTTGTAATTGACAATAGTTAGCTAGTGTCTAAGTTAAAAAACATTTATGGCTGATATGAGACACCCCTTTGTTTCTTTTCTGCCAAAGCTCATGTTAGCTCAGTATATATAACAAAACAAACAAAGCAAATTTATGGTTACCAAAGCAGGGTGAGGGACAAATTAGGAATAAAGTATTAATAAATATAAATTATACTATATAAGATAGATAAGTAATAAGGGTTTATTATATATCATAGGGAATTATACTCAATATCTTATAATAACCTATAGTGAAATATAATCTACAAAAACTAAATCCCTGGATCACTATGCTGTATATGAGATGGTTGGATGGCATCACTGACTAAACGGACATGAGTTTGAGTAAGCTCTGGGAGTTGGTGATGGACAGGGAAGCCTGGCATTCTGTAGTCCATGGGGTCACAAACAGTTGGAAACGACTGAGTGACTGAACTGAACTGAACACTATATTGTAAATCAATTACACTTCGATAAAAAGAGAAAGTCCCCACAATGTTACATATATTAGCAGGAAACACTTTCCTGCTATTCTCTTGACAACAAAACTGCTCACAATCATTAAAATAATTGATTGTTGTTCTCTAAGAAGTTTGGTCCTAACAGCAGGGTTTATTTAAGAGGCTTGAGGGAAATGTAGGCTCTCACCTTCAATGAGCTGCTCACAAAGTAAAGTCTAAGTGTAATGGAAAGAAATGATTTCAGGTGTATGTCAGAGAAGAATTATTTCAGTAGGACACCCGCTTATATTCTCAAATCCTATTGCTTCTCACAAAAACTTGGATATAAAATTGAATATAGGATATAAAAAAATATTTCAAACATCAGTTTATTCTTTAAAATGGGTTGTTGTTATTCAGTCATTAACTCGTGTCTGACTCTTTGTGACATCATGGATTGCAGCACACTTGGCTTCCCTGTCCTTCACTAACTCCTGGAGTTTGCTGAATCTCATGTCCGTTAGGTTGGTTATGTCATTCAACCATCTCATTCTCTGTCACCGCTTTCCCCCTCTGCACTCAATTTATTCTAGTCTCAGAGTCTTTTTCAAAATGGGTTGTAGACAACTTTAATTTATTATCATTTGCACAAGTCACTCTTACTAATTTTGATTTAGATTCACATGAGGTACTGAACTCAACTCCATGTATCTTTGCTCTTTAATATTTTAGGGAGCTCTAGGCAGCTACTTTAGGAAATTTCAAGCAGCATCTTTTAACTTTAAGATCAGTTCAGTTCAGTTCAGTCGCTCAGTCGTGTCCGACTGTATGTGACACCATGGACTACAGCACACCAGGCCTCCCTGTCCATCACTAGTTACCAGAGTTTACTCAAATTTATGTCCATTGAGTGGGTGATGCCTTCTAAACATCTCATCCTCTGTCATCTCCTTCTACTCTGGCCTTCAATCTTTCCCAGCATCAGATCTTTTAGATAACTCAGTTCTTCACATCAGGTGGCCAAAGTATTGGATATTCAGATTCAGCATCAGTCCTTCCAATTAATATTCAGGACTGATTTCCTTTAGGATGGACTAGTTGAATCTCTTTGCACTCCAAGGGACTCTCAAGAGTCTTTTCCAACACCACAGTGCAAAAGTATAAATTCTTCAGCTCTCAGCTTTCTTTATAGTCCAACTCTCACATTCATATATGACAGCTGGAAAAACGATAGCTTTAACTAGATGGACCTTTGTTGGCAAAGTAATGTCTCTGCTTTTTAGTATGCTTTCTAGGTTGGTCATAGGATTCCTTCCAAGGAGCAAGCTTCTTTTAATTTCATGGCTGCAGTCACCATCTGCAGTGATTTTGGAGACCAAAAATATAAAGTCTGTCACTATTTCCACTGATTCCCTATTATTTGTCATAACATGATGGGACCAGATGCCATCTGGTCCCACATACTGCCATCTTAGTTTTCTGAATGTTGAGCTTTAAGCCAACTTTTTCACTCTCCACTTTCACTTTCATCAAGAGGCTTTTTAGTTCCTCTTCACTTTCTGCCATAAGGGTGGTGTCATCTGCATATCTGAGGTTATTGATATTTCTCCCAGCAATCTTGATTCCAGATTGTGCTTCATCAAGTCCAGCATTTCTCATAATGTACTCTGAATATAAGTTAAATAAGCAGGGGACAAGAGACAGCCTTGACATACTCCTTGCTTGATTTGGAACCAGTATGTTGTTCCAAGTCCATTTCTAACTGCTTCTTTTTGACCTGCATAGAGATTTCTCAGGAGGTAGGTCACATGGTCTGGTATTCCCATCTCTTCAAGAATTTTCCACAGTTTGTTGTGATTCTCACAGTCAAAGTCTTTGGCATAGTCAATAAGGCAGAAATAGATGTTTTTCTGGAACTCTCTTGCTTTTTTGGTGATCCAGTGGATGTTGGCATTTTGATCTCTGGTTCTTCTGCTTTTTCTTAATCCTGCTTGAACATCTGAAAGTTCACATTTCACTTAATGTTGAAATCTGGCTGGGAGAATTTTGAGCATTACTTTGCTAGTTTGTGAGATAAGTGCAATTGTGCAGTAGTGAGAACATTTTTTGACATTGCCTTTCTTTGGGATTGGAATGAAAACTGACATTTTCCAGTCCTGTGGCTACTGCTCAGCCTTTCAAATTTGCTGGCATATTGAGTGCAGCACTTCACACCATCATCTTTTAGCATTTGAAATAGCTCAACTGTAATTCCATCACCTCCATTAGCTTTGTTCATAGTGATTCTTCCTAAGTCCCGCTTGACTTCACATTCCAGAATATCTGGTTCTAGGTGAGTGATCACATCATCATGATTATCTGGGTCGTGAAAACCATTAGAACATTCAGGTATCACTTAAATCAAACCCCTTATGATTATACAGTGGAAGTGACAGAGATTCAAGGGATTAGATCTGATAGGGTGCCTGAAGAACTATGGACAGAGGTTCATAACATTGTACAGAAGGCAAAGATCAAGACCATCACCAAGAAAGAGAAATGTAAAAAGGCAAAATTGTTGTCTGAGGAGACCTTACAAATATCTATGAAAAGAAGAGAAGTGAAAGGCAAAGGAGAAAAGGAAAGATAAACCTATTTGAAAGCAGAGTTCCAAAGAATAGCAAGGAGAGATAAGAATGCCTTCCTCAGTGATCAAGGCAAAGAAATAGAGGAAAACAATAGAATGAGAAAGACTACCGATCTCTTCAAGAAAATTAGAGATACCAAGAGAACGTTTCATGCAAAGATGGGCACAATAAAGGGCAGAAATTGTACAGACTTGACAGAGGCAGAACTTATTAAGAAGAGGTGAGAGAATACACAGAAGAACTCTAAGATCAGTTCCATACTTTGTATTGTACATACATAGGAATAAACTGATGCTTCCCAATATGTGTATATTTACGTATTACTAAGAAACTACTTATATGCAGAGTACATGATGTGAAATGCTGTATTGTATGAAGCACAAGCTGAAATCAAGATTTCCAGGAGAAATATCTATCACCTCAGATAAGGAAATGACACCACCCTCATGGCAGAAAGTGAAATAGAACTAACAAGTCTCTTGATGAAACAGGAGAGTGAAGAAGTGGGTTTAAAGCTCAACATTCAGAAAACTAAGATCATGGCATCTAGTCCCATCACCTCATGAAAAATAGATGGGAAAACAGTTGAAACAGTGACAGATTTTATTTTTCTGTGCTCCAAAATCACTGCAGACGATGACTGCAGCCATGAAATTAAAAGACACTTGCTCCTTGGAAGAAAAGCTATGACCAACCTAGACAGCATATTAAAAAGCAGAGACGTTACTTTGTAAACAAGGGTTCGTCTAGTCAAAGCAATGGGTTTTCCAGTCGCCATGTATGGATATGAGAGTTGGACTATAAAGAAAGCTGAGCGCTGAAGAATTGATGCTTCTGAACTGTGATGCTTCTGAACTTTCCTTGGACAGCAAGGAAATCTAACCAGTCCATCCTAAAGAAAATCAGTCCTGAATATGTATTGGAAGGACTGATGCTGAAGCTGAAATTCCAATACTTTGGCCACCTGATGCAAAGAACTGACTCATTGGAAAAGATCCTGATGCTGGGAAAGACTGAAGATGGGAGGAGAAGGGGAAAACAGAGGATGAGATTGTTGGATGGCATCACTGACATGATGGACATAAGTTTGTGTAGGTTCCCGAGAGTTGGTGATAGACAGGGAGGCCTGGTGTGCTGTAGTCCATGGAGTCACAGAGTTGGAAAGGTCTGAAAGAAATTACTGAGTAGTTTTTGTAGATTATAACCTACCTTTTCTATCCTTATCATACATTTTAAATTTATATATGGTATTACACCTAAATCTTATTAAATTATACAAGATGTTAAAATATTTGACGTTGGTGATTTCATTGTGTGTTTGTGTGTGTGTGTGTATTTGTGTTAGTCACATCCAACTCTGTGATCCTGCTAGGGGTCCTGTAGGCTGCCAGGCTCCTCTTTCCATGGAATTCTCCAGGCAAGAATACTGGAATTTGTTCCTATTCCCTTCTCCAAAGTATCTTTTCAATCCAGGGATCAAGCCCTGGTCTCCTGTATTGCAAGCAGATACTTTACCACCTGAGTTACCAGGGAAGCCCAGTGATTTCATCACTTTCACCTAAAATTCTTCCATCTTATTACTAGGAACTTTATTGCTAATTATTTTGTTTATTCAGTACCTGAAAAATGTTAGGCACTAGCTTAAATAACCACTGCTCAACTTAAACCATCTACAGGTGGATTATCCAAATTTATCTAAAAGCATGTAAGGGCTTCCCCAGTGCCTCATTGGTAAAGAATCCACGTTCAATGCAGGAGACGCAAATGACAGGGGTTCATTTTCTGGGTCATGAAGATCCCGTAGAGGAAGAAATAGCCACTCACTCCAGTGTTCTTGCATGGAAAATTCCATGGAGACAGGAGCTTGGCAGGCTACAGCTGATAGGGTTACAAAGAGTTGGATACAACTGAGCACACTCAAAAACATATAACTACTAATAGAATTAATAAATACATATGGGAAGTATGATTGAGAGATACTGACATATGTCACACCTGCAAAGCAAATGTATGTGTCTAAAATCTATATATTTATATTACACATTCAAAGAGACATGACAGAAAACATGCTATTGAATGAGTAGCTGCCCAAAAACTGTATTTGTGATTTATGTCTCTAACAACTGCTGATTCTGCTTCTTTATTGAACAATAAACATGGAATTACTTTCTAGTGGAACAAATAGTTCTAAAAGTTTTCAAATGATTTTGTATTACCTTAAAACAGTGGTAAAGTTGCAAAATACTTTTTTTCTGTAATGAGATAAACATTAAATTAATCTTTCATGAATAATTGTAAGTAAACACAAAAGAGCCTATCAAGTTGTGAAACAAAACTCTGGATTAAAAATGTGAACAAAATACTTAGTTTATTGACCTATGATATTATTTTATATGTGCTTCCTTGGTGCTCAGTGGTAAAGAGTTCTCCTGCCAATGCAGAAGACAGGGTTCAGTCGTTGGATTGGGAAGATTCCTTGGAGAATGAAATAGCAATCCATCTCATTATTCTTGACTGGGAAATCCCATGGGCAAAGTCTGGCAGGATGCAGTCCATGGGGTCACAAAAGAATTGGACATGACTGAGTGTCTAAAATACGCCCACACAGTATTACTCTGTACTTTCCAAACATGGTTTTTCATTGTTCTAATTTTAGACATTCTGGTGATTGAGTATTCTATTCCCATCTAAATTACATTCATTTCATGATCAATGTTGTAGGCACAAATTTATGTATTTATTGTCAATTTGTTCTTTCGATAGTCTCCTTAAAATACTCTGTCTACTCCAGTGTCCCAAGGGTGTGTATATATATATAAATATATATATATTTAAATAGAATTATTTAAATATTTAGCATGCAATAAATTTGACATTTTTATATTTATTACTATATAGATGTTTTAAAATATATTTTAATATCAAATATACTAAATATTAACAGCATAACTTGTAAAAACAAAAGCTAGTTATATTCCTCAATAATTTTAAGAGAGGAAAGGGGATTCTGAAATCAAAATTATGAGATTATTGCTCACAATTTCTATGAAAAGAGATCTTAAGTGCACTATTTTATCTATCTCTTTTATATTTGAGGCACACTTATCTGCATGTGACTTAAATAAAGCTCTCATTACTTCAGGGTTCAGTATGGAATTCCTGTTGCATGAGCAAAACAGTTCTGAATTATTCTCACCTAAAAGTGTAGGAGAGTACTGAATCTCCATAGTTTTGCCAGCACTTGATATTTTGTCTTCATTTCAGTCACTCTCATGGGTATGTAGCAGTGTCACACTGTGGTTTTAATTAACATTTCCATGTTTAGTTTTGCTAATAAATATAAGAACATTTTTATATCTTTTGGATATATATCTATATGTGGTATATGTAATATATATATGGTATATAATATATAAAAGATATACCTTTTACTATTTTGGTATCCTTCATTAAAGGAGATGTGGTGTGTGATGGTTAATTTTATGTATCAACTTGACTAGTCATGGGGTTACCAGATTAAATATTATATATGGGTGTGTCTGTGAGGGTTTTGTTTTGTTTTGTTTTTTCAATGAGATTATGTGAGTCGGACCTGAGCAACTTCCCTTTCACTTTCCACTTTCATGCATTGGAGAAGGAAATGGCAACCCACTCCAGTGTTCTTGCCTGGAGAATCCCAGGGACAGGGGAATCTGGTGGGCTTCCGCGTATGGGATCACACAGAGTCAGACACGACTGACGCGACTTAGCAGCAGCAGCATTTGAATTGGTGGATTCGGTATACTGCCCTCCGCAATGTAGGTGTGCATCACCCTATTCTTTGAAGGCCAGTATAGAACAGAGATGGGAATACCAGACCACCTTACCTGCCTCCTGAGAAATCTGTATGCAGGTCAAGAAGCATGGTACAACTCTCACATTCATGACTACTGGAAAAAACATAGCTTAGAATATACAGAATTTTGTCAGCAAAGTGATGTCTCTGCTTTTTAATACGCTATATACATTTGTCATAGTTTTTCTTCCAAGAAGCAAGTGTCTTTAATTGTTCCAAGTCATGGAACAATGGACTAGTTTAAAATTGAGCAAAGAGTACTCCAAGGCTGTATATTGTCACCCTGCTTCTTTAACTTATATGCAGAGTACATCATCCAAAATACCAGACTGAATGAAGCACAAGCTGGAATCAAGATTGCCAGAAGAAATGTCAACAACCTCAGATACGCAGATAACACCATAGTAATGACAGAAAGTGAAGAGGCACTAAACAGCTTCTTGGTGAAGGTGAAAGTGGAAAAGCTGGCTTAAAACATTTTGCTGAATGTTAAATCATCAAACTGAAATCATGGCATCTGATCCCATCACTTCATGGCTAACTGATGGGGAAAAAGTGGAAATGGTGACAGATTTCCTTTTCTTGTGCTCCAAAATCACTACAGACAGTGACTGCAGCCACTAAATTAAAGACACTTGCTTCTTGGAAGAAAAACTATGACAAACATATATAGTGTATTAAAAAGCAGAGACATCACTTTGCTGACAAAATTCTGTATATTCTAAGCTATGTTTTTTCCAGTAGTCATGGATGTGAGAGTTGGACCATAAAGAGGGTTAAGTGCCAAAGAATTGCTGCTTTTGAACTGTGGTACTGGAGAAGACTCTTGAGAGTCCCTTGGACTGCAAGGAGATCAAACTAGTCAATCCTAAATGAAATCAGTCCTGAATATTCGTTGGAAGGACTGATGCAGAAGCTGAAGCTCCAATACTTTGGCCACCCAAAGACATGACTCATTAGAAAAGACCTTGATGCTGGGAAAGATTAATGGCAAGAGGAGAAAGAGGTGGCAGAGGATGAGATGGTTGGATGGCTCACTGACTCAATGGACGTGACTTTGAGCTAACTTTGGCAGATAGTGAAGGACAGAGAATCCTAACATGCTGCAATCCACTGGGTCCCAAAGAGTTGGAAATGACTTAGTGAGTAAACAATAACAATATAACAGATGACAGAATTTTGCCCCTCTTTCATGCCTGATTTATGCCTACATCTCACATCATTTTCTCCTACCCTCAGACTGAGATTTACATCATTGGTTCTCAAAGTTGAAGAACTTTGAACTTCATTGAAGACATTGATTTTCAACTGAATTGTACCACTGACTTTCCTTGGTTTTCATCATGCAGACTGCAGACCATGGGCTTAGACTCCATAAACTGTGAGCCATTTCTTCATAATATATCTCCTTTTAAATGCATAAAATAATTTGAATTTTTAAAAATTTATTTATTTATATTAATTGGAGGCTAATTACTTTAAAATATTGAGGTAGTTTTTGCCATATATTGACATGAATCAGCCATGGGTGTACATGTGCCCCCCATCTTGAACCCCCCTCTCACCTCCCTCCCCATCCCATCCCTCAGCATTGTCCCAGTGCACCAGCTTTGAGTACCCTGCTTCATGCATCGAATTTGGACTGGTGATCTATTTCACATATGGTAATATACATGTTTCAGTGCTATTCTCTCAAATCATCCCATCGTCGCTTTCTCCCACAGAGTCCAAAAGTCTGTTCTTTATATCTGTGTCTCTTTTACTTCTCGCATATAGAGTCATCATTACCATCTTTTAAATGTATAAAATCACTTGAATTCTATTGATACTCTTTCTCTGAATAATCCTGAATGGTTTGAGACAGGAATCCAGATTTTTTTTTTCTTATGGGTATTCAATTGATCTAGTATTATTTATTTTAAAAGACCATCCTTTCTCCACTATACATCAGTATCGCTTTCCTCACATATTTGGAGATTGTACATGTGTGAGCCTGTTTCTGAATGCTCACTTATATTTCATTATTAACTTGTGAACCACCCTTTCAGTCTCTATGTCCCTGTCTTTTCTCATCCAAAAAATGGCAGATAATAGTTGTACATATTTGATAAAGTTGTTAAGAGGTACTAATTGGTTAATGTATTTAATCTACAATTAAGATTTCCTGGAGTAATTGCTAAATGTGTTAGTAAAATTTGATAATGAGAAGGATCATCATCACTATCATTATCATCATCCTCGTCTGTTTTCTCACAACCTCTTCTCTGAACTCTTTAAGATAATTCTCATTATCTTCCATCATAGAAGCAATTGCTTAATTGTATATTTAATTCACAATGAAATGTAGCCTCACTTTTAATCGACTTTATAAAATTGCATTTCCCTGCTTGGGGAAACTTCATCTGCCACTTCTTTCTTCCTTTGGTTGGACTGAAACATCTATATGTACACCAAATATTGTTTCCTTTTAAATTACCCATCATTGCATAAGCTCCTTTTAAACCATTTGTTAGTAAGAAGTCTATTGAGGCAGGAATTGACACATTATTTCAAGCCAACTAAATTTTTTTCTCATAAAATAGGCCTTATCTAAGAGTAAAATTAGCTTTTACTCTTCTGAGTTAATGGACACGGGCAGCTAGATATTGTTTGCAGTATGCATATTATCTTCTATTCTTCTGTCAAAGGATGGAATACTTATACGTATATGGATATCTGTGTGATTCTTCATTTATGAATAGATCTTTGCTTCTATGAGTCAATATGGGTCAGAGAAACTCCAGACGCCAACAGCTATATGTTCTCTATTCCAAACAAGACATTTAGTATGTTGAATATCTTCATCTCAAGAATCAACACTCATCCTAATGATTTTTTCTAAAACAAAGCGAAACAAAAACCATCATGTTACCTTTGAATTCCTTTCCGTGATTTTTTAATTTAGCCTTCCCCTGCATACCTCCTACACTCAGCTCAGTTCAGTTCAGTTGCTCAGTCATGTCTGACTCTTTGCAACCCCATGAATCGCAGCCTGCCAGGCCTCCCTGTCCATCACCAACTCCCGGGGTTCACTCAGACTCACTTCCATCGAGTCCGTGATGCCATCCAACCATCTCACGCTCTGTCGTCCCCTTCTCCTTCTGCCCCCAATCCCTCCCAGCAGCAGAGTCTTTACAAACGAGTCAACTCTTCGCATAAGGTGGCCAAAGTATTGGAGTTTCAGCTTCAGCATCAGTCCTTCCAAGGAACACCCAGGACTGATTTCCTTTAGGATGGACTGGTTGGATCTTCTGGCAGTCCAAGGGACTCTCAAGAGTCTTTCTCCAACACCACAGTTCAAAAGTATCAATTCTTTGGTGCTCAACTTTCTTCACAATCCAACTCTCACATCCATATATGACCACTTGAAAAACCATAGCCTTGACTAGACCTCCTACACTACCATCACTCTATTTTGATATTTTTCTTTTCTATAAATATACATATATAAATATAGTGAAGTCGCTCAGTCATGGCCAACTCTTTGTGACCCTATGAACTGTAGTCTACCAGGCTTCTCCATCCATGGGGTTTTCCAGGCAAGAATACTGGAATGGGTTGCCATTTCCTTCTCCACATATATAAGTATACACACATATATTTGCATTTTGTCTGAGTGTTTTACTTTGTCCTAGTTAAATTATGTGTTCTTTTATTATTTTTTTGTGCTTGATTTCTAGGAAGAGAATGGTCATTTTAATTTTAGCACCCCATTTGCAAACCCAGAAATAAAATTCACTTAACATGTTCAAACCAGAAAAAAAATCATTTAAAAATTTTGGTGAGATGATTGCATTTTAAAAGTTTACACTGTAACAGGTGCTTTACTTTCCTATCAAGTATACTCTTATAAATATCTATTTTTATATCCGATTTCACCATTCTAAAAGGAGCCATAAAATATGGATGCATACTGTGTCACCTGGCACCACCTGTATGTTAAGAAGTATGGAAACACCTTGCCTGAAGCTAATTTGTTCATTTCATCTCATATATTTATGAAATCAACTGGAAATGCAAAAGTAGCAAATTATACCTTATATGATTTTCCTGGAATTATGTACAGAGTAAGCACATCATAGATTTTGAGATCAAGCTATTCATTTTCTGGAGGAGACCTTGCATAATTTTCCTAAATTTCAAGAGCCTGACTCACAAAGCTTATGTGAAGAAATTGTTCTTCCCTAAGATCACCTAGAACACCTCACAGATCCAGGACACCTCTATATTTCACTGGAATGAAGACTTTTGAAACTCATTCTTCTTGTGATAATGGAATTTCAGTCTGACTTACCCAGTTCTCTGATGGTTCACATGTTATAAATTTACAGTGGTTGATTGGGTTCACTAGGTTTAGATATAATGTAAAAGTAACTGGACTCCAAATGGCCCTCAGTTCAATCATGGTCTCAGGTATAGAGTGCTTCAGAGTCAGAGTAGTAAAACAAACTTTTTAAATTAATTTTTTATGGAAACATAATTGCTTTATACAATTTTGCTGTTTTCTTTCAAACCTCAACATGAATCAGCCATAGATATACATATATCCCCTCCCTTTTGAAACTCCCTCCCACCCCTATTATACAGAGTGAAATGAGTCAGAAAGAGAAAGATAAACACTGTATTCTAACACATATATATGGAATGTAGAAAAATGGCACTGAAGAGTTTATTTACAGGGCACAGTGGAGAAACAGACATAGAGAATAGACTTATGGACATGGGGAGAGGGGAGGAGAGGGTGAGATGTATGGAAAGAGTAACATGGAAACTTATGTTACCATATTTAAAATAGATAGCCAATGAGAATTTGCTGCATGGCTCAGAAAATTCAAACAGGGGTATCAAGCACATTTTTAAATATGATCTATGTCTTATATGTACAAGCAAATTAAATTATACTTAAGGCAGTTTAAACTGTTATAATAATCTCTTTACGACATGCTGCAGATTTTATCATTCAAAAAAAAAAATTCTGATGAAAGGCGGGGGGAGATCAAAATGGAAGGGTAGAAGAATCTGGAGCTTACCTCCTCTGACAAATACCTCAGAAATATTTTTATGTGTGAAACAATTCTCACAGAATACATACTGAAATCTTGCGGAAGTTGCAGGAATGACCACCACATAACAAGGTTAGATCAAGGAAAAAGGAGAAGAGGAGGAATCAGGACAGGATCTGCACCCCTGGAAGATAGTGGTGAAGGAGGTAAGGTCTCCCTCCCTTGGAACCTCCTTCACCAGTTGGGATTTCCATCAGGACAGATAAGGATCTTCAAAGCCTGAAGAGGAGAATGTGGGGGCTGGCCTGTGACCCTGAAATAAACAAATGGGACCTATTTAAACTTATAAGCATTTGCAAAGGAAACCATAAACAAAACAAAACAATCTATGAACTGGGAAAACATATTTGCAAATAATGCAACCAACAAGGGCTTAATTAAAAAAAAATATTCAAAGAAGATACACAGATGGCAAATAAGCATGTGCAAAGATGCTCAGTTTCACTAATTATTCAGTTCAGTTCAGTTCAGTCACTCAGTTGTGTCTGACTCTTTGCGACACCATGAATCACAGCAGACCAAGCCTCCCTGTCCTTTTAATTATTAGAGAAATACAAATCAAAACTACAAAGAGGTACCACCTCACATTCGTCAGAATAGCCATCATCAAAAAGCTTACAAACAATAAATGTTGGAAAAGGTGTCAAGAAAAGGGAACCCTTCTATATTGTTAGTAGGAATATAAACTGGTGAAGCCACTGTGGAAAACAGTATTAAGCTTATTTAAAAATTAAAAAAAAAAAAAAAAACAACAACAAAAATCAAGTTACCACATGATTGAGAAATTCCACCTCTGGAAATATATTTGGAAAAGACAAAAACTCAAATTCTATTCATAGCAGCACTATTTACAATAGTCAAGACATGGAAGCAATCTAAGTAGACATCAACAGATGACTAAATAAAGAAGTATATAGGACTTCCCTTGTGGTTCAGTGGGTAAGACTCCACACTCCCAATGCAGGGGACATGGGTTTGATCCCTGATCAGGGAGCTAAGATCTCACATGCTATGGCCAAAAAAACAAAGAAGATATTGGTATATGTGTGAATATATGTGTGTGTATATATATACACAATCCATACATATGTGTGTGCGTGTGTATATACATAGACATACAATGGAATATTACTCAGCCATAAAAGAGAATAAAATAATGCCATTTGCAGCAAAGTGGATGGACCTAGAAGTTATCATACTGAGTGAAATCTTACAGAGAAAGACAAGCATATAATATCATTTATATGTGGTATCTAAAAAATAGTACAAGTGAACTTATTGACAAGTCAGAAACAGACTCACAGACAGAAAACAAGCCTATAGTTACCAAAGGGGGAAGGGGTGAATTGGGAGTAGGGGATTAACAAAAATGCACTGCCATATGTAAAACAAATGACAAGGATTTATGGTATAGCACAGAAAACTGTATTCAATATCATATTAAAATATAAGGGGATAGAATCAAACAATAAATATTTATATGCATATATATGTATATATATAAGCATAAATGAATCACTTTGCTATAGCTGTCCAGCTGACACTAACACAATATTGCAAATCAACTATACTCAATTTAAAAAATACCAAACATGATTAGGTCTCTGGGAGATCTTCCATAGTGCAATGGTCACTCATTGGATCAAAGCAGCCCAAAGACATATCACTTTTCACTTCTCTGTGCCAGGTTATTATAGAAAACAACCCATATGTAGTTGGATTGTAAGGCAAATAGTCAATTTTGTTTCCTTAAAAAGGAGGCCAAAAAATCGTTGTTCTTGTTTATAAATTCAGGTGAAAGGAAAATGGTGTACATCTCTGAGGCCCAAATAAAATAGCTGTCCTTGTAGTGAGGGAAGGGAGATAAAAATCCACTCTGTAAAACTAATAAGCTCTAGAATTCAAAAAGGATAATGTGTAAAAAGCAATTAAAATGCAACATTGTTGCATATTGGTATTTTATTCTAAAGGACCCACTGTTTTTATTAACTGCATATTGCTAGGAAGAAAATGCAAGGAATGCTAGACTAAGGGACAGATATAAACTTGTAATATCAAGTTAAAATTCATATCTCATAAATCATAACACATACATTCAAAGTATTTCTCAAAGTTATTTCATATCAATTGGTAATTCTGTTTTACATAAAGCAATATATTCTTCTTTACATTTAAACTGGGTTTAATTTAGAGTTTTAATGTACATTTAAATACATGAAACAATTTTTACTAAACCTTATTCTTGAAAAGGAATTAATTTTTAATTTTATTTAATTATTTTTGGCTGTTCTGGGTCTTCATTGTTGTGCAGGCTTTTCTCTAGCTGCTCTCTAGTTACAGTGCTCGAGTTTCTCATTGTGGCGGCTCCTCTTGCTGCAGAGCACAGGCTGTAGGGCATGCAGGCTTTGGTAGGTGTGGCAAGAAGACTAGCCAGTTTTAGCTACCAGGCTTGCAAGCACAGGCTCACTAGATGCGCCTCACATGAGTTTAGTTGCTCCACAGCATGTGGGATCTTCCTGGATCAGGGATTAAACTTGTGTCTCCTGCACTGGCGGGCAGATTCTTTAACACGGAGCCTCTAGAAAAGCCTCAGGAAATTCATTTTTTTTTTTTACTTTTTGCATAAAGATAAAACAATCAGAGCTAAATGCTTAGATATTTATGAAAAGAATATTTAAGTAGTTACATTTTAAATGATATACATTTCAGTGTGTAGCATTATTATTAAACATTTGGATACACTACTACTTAAGTAATTACTTTAAAATTTTTGTGTCAAAAGATAGTAGTTATAATAGGAGCCAGTACATATTTATAGAATTGTCTAAAATATTTTGTTATCTGCATAAACTGTGTCTATTTTAAATATCTCTTCTTAGCTGAGAGCTATTTTGCAGAAAATTCAAGGTAAAGGACAAAATTTAAGAGCTGAAAATGTAGTACATGAAAAATAGTAATGACAGTTTCCTGATTCAAAAGACATGTGTGCCAATGTGCTAAGTCAATTCAGTTGTGTCTGACTCTGTGACACTATGGACCATAGCCCACTAAGCTCTTCTGTCCATGGGATTCTCCAGGCAAGAATACTGGAGTGGGTTGTCATACCCTTCAGGGGATAGTAGATTCCCCTTCAGGGGATCTTCCAAACCAGGGATCAAACCCATGTTTCTTATGTCTCCTGCTTAGGCAGGCTGGTTCTTTACCAGCTGGGAAGCCCAAAGGATTTCAGTTCAGTTCAGTTCAGCCGCTCAGTCGTGTCTGACTCTTTGTGACCCCATGAATCACAGCATGCCAGGCCTCCCTGTCCATCACCAATTCCCGGGGTTCACTTAGACTCACATCCATTGAGTCAGTGGTGCCATTCAGCCATCTCATCCTGGGTCATCCCCTTCTCCTCCTGCCCCCAATCCCTCCCAGCATCAGTCTTTTCCAATGAGTTAACTCTTTGCATGAGGTAGTCAAAGTACTAGAGTTTCAGCTTCAGCATCATTCCTTCCAAAGAAATCCCAGGGCTGATCTCCTTCAGAATGGACTGGTTGGATCTCCTTGCAGTCCAAAGGACTCTCAAGAGTTTTCTCCAATGCCACAGTTCAAATGCATCACCTCTTTGGTGCTTAGCCTTCTTCACAGTCCAACTCTCACATCCATACATGACCTCTGGAAAAACTATAGCCTTGACTAGACGGACCTTAGTCGGCAAAGTAATGTCTCTGCTTTTGAATATGCTATCTAGGCTGGTTATAACTTTTCTTCCAAGGAGTAAGCGTCTTTTAATTTCATGGTTGCAATCACCATCTGCAGTGATTTTGGAGTCCCAAAAAATAAAGTCTGACACAGTTTCCACTGTTTCCCCATCTATTTTCCATGGAGTGATGAGACCGGATGCCATGATCTTAGTTTTCTGAATGTTGAGCTTTAAGACAACTTTTTCACTCTCTTCTTTCACTTTCATCAAGAGGCTTTTTAGTTTCTCTTCACTTTCTGCCATAAGGGTGGTGTCATCTGCATATCGGAGGGTATTGATATTTCTCCCGGCAATCTTGATTCCAGCTTGTGTTTCTTCCAGTCCAGCGTTTCTCATGATGTACTCTGCATAGAGGTTAAATAAGGAGGGTGACAATATACAGCCTTGGCATACTTCTTTTCCTATTTGGAACCAGTCTGTTGTTCCATGTCCATTTCTAACTGTTGCTTCCTGACCTGCATACAGATTTCTCAAAAGTCAGGTCAGGTGTTCTGCTATTCCCATCTCTTGAAGAATTTTCCACAGTTTATTGTGATCCACACAGTCAAAGTCTTTGGCATAGTCAATAAAGCAGAAATAGATGTTTTTCTGGAACTCTCTTGCTTTTTCTATAATCCAGCGGATGTTGGCAATTTGGTCTCTGGTTCCTCTGCCTTTTCCAAAACCAGCTTGAACATCAGGAAGTTCACAGTTCATGTATTACTGAAGCCTTGCTTGGAGAATTTTCAGCATTACTTTACTAGCAAGAACTTAGTAGCAAGTAAAAATTTTAAAACGTGATTTATAATAAAACTCTGATGATGGGTGACAAGTACAAGTCAGGAAAAAATACAAAAAAAAGATTATAAAATTCTCCATTTTTAAAGTTTTTCTGATATATTTTAATTTCCTAATGTCACAAAAAATAATGCTCAAAGGAACATTCAGCATCAGGCTACAATGCTTTCAAACTGTGGTGCTGGAGAAGACTCTTGAGAGCCCCTTGGACTGCAAGGATATCTAACCAGTCAATTCTAAAGGAAATCAATCCTGAATACTCATTGGAAGGACTAAGGCTAAAGCTAAAGCTCCAGTATTTTGGTTACATAATGTGAGGAGCTGACTCATTGGAAAAGACCCTGATGCTGGGAAAAATTGAAGACAGGAGGAGAAGCGGGTGACAGACGATGAGATGGTTGGATGGTATCACTGACTCAATGGACGTGAATCTGAGGAAACACCAGGGATATGGTAAATGACAGGGAAGCCTGGAGTGCTGCAGTTCATGGGGTCACAATGAGTCGGAAAAAGCAGAATTCCAGGAAACATCTACTTCTGCTACATTGACTACACTAAAGCCTTTGGCTGTGTGGATCACAACAAACTGTGGAAAATTCTTAAAGAGATGGGAATACCAGACCACCTAACTTGCCTCCTATGAAAACTGTATGTAGATCAAGAAGCAGCAGTTAGAACTGGACATGGAACAATGGACTGGTTGTTCATTGGGAAAGGAGTACATCAAGGCTGTACAGTGTCACCCTGCTTATTTAACTTTTATGAAGAACACACCATGAGAAATGCTGCGCTGGAAGAAGCACAAGCTGGAATCAAGATTGCTGGGAGAAATATCAACAACCTCAGATATGATACACTTTAATGGCACAAAAGTAAAGAGAAGCTACAAAGCCTCTTGATGAAGGTGAAATATTAGAGTGAAAATGGTCTTAAAACTCGACATTCAAAAACTAAGATCATGACATCAGGTCCCATCACTTCCTGGCAAATGGATGGGAAAATATGGAAACAGTGACAGACTTTTTTTTCTTGGGCTTCAAAATTACTGCAAATGGTGACTGCAGCCATGAAATTAAAAGATGATTGCCCCTTGGAAGAAAATCTATGACAAACCTAGACAGTGTATTAAAAAGCAGAATCATTAATTTGCCAACAAATGTCCATCTAGCCAAAGCTATGGTTTTTCCAGTATTCATGTATAGATGTGCGATTTGGACTATAAAGAAAGCTGAACACTGAAGAATTGATGCTTTTGAACTGTGGTGTTGGAGAAACTCTTGAGAGTCCCTAAGACTGCAAGGAGATCCAACCAGTCATTCCTAAAGGAAATCAACTCTTAATATACATTGGAAAGACTGATGCTAATACTGAAGCTCCGATTATTTGTCTACATGATGTGAAGAGTCAACTCATTAGACAAGACCCTGATGCTGGGAAAAATTGAAGGCAGGAGAAAAGGGGATGACAGAGGATGAGATGGTTGGATGGTGTCACCGACTTATGGACATGAGTTTGAGCAAGCTGAAGGACAAGAGAAGCCTGGGGTTCTGTAGTCCATGGGTTTGCAAAGAGTCAGACTTGACTGAGTGAATGAACAACGACAAAGAGTTGGACACAATTTAGCAAAAACCACAAGAATGGTACTAAATCATTTTTGATGATTTGATTTTTCTCATTGTTGTAAAATCTGCTTCAGTATCACTGGATTTAATTAACGACTGCTTTATTTCTTTGACAGATTCCTAGATGGAAAATTTATAAGTCATAGTGTTTTTTTGTTTTCAAATGTAATGGCAACCACCAAACTTCATGTCATAAAGATGATCAGTTCATTTTTCTAGCAGCAGTTTTGAGATACACTTGTTAAAGTGATATTAATCTTAAGAACTTTATAAAAAGTGTGTAGTTTATGTCTTTGTTACCATTATACTTGTACATCTTTTCTCATATTTATTATATATTTCTTAATCTGTGAATATTTTTATATAAATTTCCCAATCATGTTTATTATAGTGGCTTTACCAATTCATAACATATATTTAGGTACAAACCACTCATGCAATCATTCATATACTCTCTTTCCTGCCTACACCACACAATTCTAATGAGTTCAGTGACTGTGAAATCCCATAACATGAAAGCAGCCTTGCTTTTAATCACTGCTTGAGGGAGGACCACCTACAAGTCAGGAATATCTGTTTTGGAATCAATGTGTGCAAGGATAAATCCTGCTGTTTTAAGATACCAGATATCAAGTTTTTCTTTTACCAGAGTTCATCTGTCCTGCCTGACAAATCAGAAATGTTGAATTTTAAAAATTAATCTGTCAATAGTTTGCTTTATGACATTTGCATTTTTGATTAAATTTTCCACTTCTGTGAGATCCTACAAAAGTTCTCCAATAATTGCTTACAATTGCATTATTTTAATCCTTGCTACTATCTTTTAGTCAAATTTATGGGTTTTTTAAATTATATCAATTAAGAAAAATAAAATTTTTGTTTATGCAATCATATCACTAAAATTTGGGAGTCTCTGCCCACATACTCTTCATGAGTTATATAAATGATAATACTAATATTATCTACATTATGAAGGATAAACAAAAATAGAAAATAAAACAAATATCCAAATAATTAATAAACTATTTTATCAATAAATATAATTACACTAACATATATATTAATGCATATTACATTTATGTTCTCAATCAGTTTACAGTTAAGTCTACAAGGATATGTAAATATGTATTTCTTTCACTTAAAAATAAAAATAGAGAAACTAATGCATAAGAAAATGAAGCATTCCCTCAAGTGAAACTTATTTTTTTTAATAAAAAAGGAGAAAGAATTGAGAACCAGGATATATAATACTGTATATCAAAAATTTTACTCTTTTTCAAAATTCATAAGTATACAATAATGGATTGTTTAAGCTATAATAATAGTGTAGAGATCACAGAGTCCAAAGCTCACTGAGATCCACAAGTTATTGTATGAATACAGTAATCAGTAGAAGATAACAAGGCAATTTGATTTTTATCTGGTGTTTACAAAGCCCTTTCTTGGTCTAGCACATGTATATAAATGTGTCTGTCTATTGTAAAGGATCTATTTCCATAGACCTAAATAGATAAATCATACCCTGTTGTGGTCCTTTAATAGACCAGAACCTGGTGGTCCAGAGTTGATGATAAGAAAGTGAAAGAGGGAAAAAAGCTAGCATTTCCTGTTTTATGCAGAGAACCAATCAAACCCTAGAACAGGGCTTGTGCTGCTCACGAAGGCACAGGACATCCTCTCAAGGAGGTCTTGAAAGCCATGGCAAGAGAGTGAGCTCAGCGGGTTTCCACACACCAGAGAATTAGCCAGAGGGGGAGAGAGAGAGAAAGAGAGAAAGAAAGACATGGGGACCCAAGTCTCTGGTGGAGCAAGGGTGCTTTAATGATCTTTCTGTGAGTATATATAGGCTATTGTACAAGGAATTTCTTTCAACATTGATAAAGATCAGAAAACCAAATGTACAGCAACTGTTATCAAGGGAACAGGGAATTAACAATGGTCATAAGGTCAGAAAACAATCCATATCTCAAGAAAGAGGGTAGTGACTAAGCGGTTTTGTCGTAAAGAGAATGTTTACTGAAGGAAATCCAGGCATGTGTTTCATCCTATGACCTCAGTCCTGGAAGCAGCATGCTGCTCCACTCATTCCTGTTACCAGGAACTGATAAGGAACAGAGGATTTATGAGAGACAGAAAGCAGCACGCAGGAATCCTCCTGTTAAACATTCCCTGACAATACCCTAGGTAATAATTAAAATTTGAGTCATCTGTGACCCACAAATAAACATGCATTACTAGGTTAATATGAAGCTATTGTAAGTAGTTCCAAATATTTGCTCCGTGGAAATTAGTTTTAAAATATTTATCAATATTGAAATGCACGTTATATTTTTTCTTGGTAGAGTCTTATGAAATAATTGTTGAAAACTATTAATGTGTTATTTACTTCAGAAGACATTTTGATAAATTTGCTTTGAAATATTTTGCTCAAAAAATAACACCTATTTATTGAACAATATAGACCATATTCAATTTAGACATTTAAAAAAATATTGAGCCCTGTGTAAATGCACTAGGTTTGAAACTGAGAATAATGTGCCAACAAATAAGCATGATCCCTCATCTGATGAATTCACAGATTGTATTCTAATCACAAAAAGTGTAAATGTTAGCTGTTCAGTTGTGTTCGACTCTCTGTGACTCCATTGACTGTAGCCCACTAGGCTCCTCTGTCCATGGGATTGTCCAGCAAGAATACTGGAATAGGTTACCAGTTCCTTCTCCAGAGGATCTTCCCAACTCAGGGATCTTCCCGACCCAGGGATTGAAGCCAGGTCTTCCACATTGCAGGCAGACACTTTACCATCTGAGCTACCTAGGAAGCCCAATTTAATCGTGAAGTATAATTCATTGTTGTTGTGTTTGCATTTTTATATATCCACTGTCCATTTGGAAACCATCTTTTGAGAAGTGACTAAATCCTTGCTCCAGTAGCCTTTAGTGTCACTAGTTTTTTCTTATTGATTTGTAAAACCTTTTTATACAAATACTCAATAAAAATTTTCATTGAATGTATGTTTATCTATGTGATTATTTTTGGTTTCTATAAAACATATGCTATCATTCTTGTAAAACATGTCTTTAATACATAATAATAAATGTAATAAATATTTAATTTTCCCTGCAGCATTAATTTAAATCTATTATTGTTATAGCATTAAAAGTATTATGTTTTTAGCTGTCTGTTATGTTCAATTAGTCTATTGAAGCAACTTGTGTAAATACCAAACAGAAATTTTAGGTATATAAAATTTGATTTTTTATACTTAAAAAATCAAGATTTAAAAATCTTGATTTCCAGTTGCATTCATCCTCTACTTCTGCTTCTTCATCTCTACTTTTTTCCTCCTATTCCTTTTTATTCTCTAGCATCTCTTTATTCTTATCATTTTCTTTCCAAAATTATCCAGACTATCTTTGAACATTTATGCATCTGTGAATATTTAAATCAGCATCGATCCCATGAAAAGCTCTGTAGGAATTTTGTTGGGGGTCATCTTTAATTTGTGGATTAATTCTGGGACAGTAGATATCTTTATTAAATTTATATGAAATGAAGTCATCCATCCAAGTCTATATCAATTTATTTGTCTTATTATTATTTCCTCCAGTCAGTTCAGTTCAGTCTCTCAGTCATGTTCAACTCTTTGCAACACATGGACTGCAGCATATCAGGCTTCCCTGTCCATCACCAACTCCCAGAGCTTGCTCAAACTCATGTCCATTGAGTCGGAGATGCCATCCAACAATCTAATACCCTGTTGTCCCCTTCTCCTTCTGCCTTCAATCTTTTCCAGCATCAGGGTCTTTTTCAATGAGTCAGTTCCTCACCTCAGGTGGCCAAAGTATTGGAGTTTCAGCTTCAACATCAGTCCTTCCAATGAATATTCAGGGCTGATTTCCTTTAGAATTTACTCTTGCAGTCCAAGGGTCTCTCCAGAGTCTTCTCCAACACCAGATTTCAAAAGCATCAATTCTTTGGTGCTCAACTTTCTTTGTGGTCCAACTCTCCCATCCATACATGACTACTGGAAAAACCATAATTTTGACTAGGCAGACCTTTGTCAACAAAGTACTGTCTCTGCTTTTAAATATGCTGTCTAGGTTTGTCATAACTTTTGTTCAAAAGAGCAAGCATCTTTTAATGTCATGGATTCAGTCACCATTTGCAGTGATTTTGGAGCCCATGAAAATGAAGTGTCACTGTTTCTGTTGTTTCCCCATCTATTTGCTGTGAAGTTGAGGACAAATCTATTGAGTTTCCTAGTCTCAGTCATTGAAAGAAAACAGACTGGAGAAAAAATTAACAGAGACTAAAGGATTGATGGCATGATAGCAAAAGGTCTCATATTGTGTCATCTGTGTCTGAGAAAGAGAATTGGACTGAATGAATATCTGAAGAAAATGGCCCCAAAATGGCAAACTTGGCAAAAGGTTCAACAGATTTAAGAAACTAAGCAAACCTCAAACAATAAATCTGAAGAATTCTATGCCAAAGCATATCATAATTGAATTATTGAAAACAAATGACAAACAAACAATAACAACAACAACAACAAAAATTGAAAGCAGCCAGAGAGAATTAGAACATAAACTTAGAGGATACTAATTCTAATCACAGATGATTTCTAATCTGAAACCAAGGAGGCCAGAAGGGAGTGGTACAGCATTATTCAAGTAGTGAAAGAAAAGAACTCAGACCAGAATTCTCTATCAAGAAAAAAAAAAAATTCTTTAGAAATTAAAGTGAAATAAAGACATTCTCAGATGATGGAAAACTGAAAGAATTTACTAACAGACCTAAAAGCTGACCATTGGAAGTTCTTCAAACAGAAAGAAAATGATAAAAAGAAGTTTCATCAGGAAAGAAGAAAGAAATTATAAAGCAACATAAATATGAACATATATAATTTACTATCTTCTTTATGATTTTATAAATTATTTTTAAAGATTAAAAAATAATAATAACAGCCAGTAGACAGTCAAGGGATTCAGAGATATATGATGTTTTAGTCTGAACAATGTATAACACAATATGAAGACTTTATGAAGCACACACTCCATAGTTTGACCAAAATCCCACACACCTAATCCCTCTTGTTTTACACCAGGTGTAATTCACCCAATCTTGGGATCAAATCTTATTTAAAGAGACACTTAAACTATTGATAGAATCTGAATGAATCAAATAGAAAGGAGTGGGATTCAAAGGAACAGAGTGAGAAATTTCAGAGTGATAATTTATTTATTGCCCTATCTGTGAAGGAGTTGTCAAATTACTGCATCATTTTCTTTATGTTCTGAGAACTACAGAGCTTTAGAGTACATTTAGATGTACTCCATCATTTTCAAAATGTGCTGATAAAATTAAAGTGTTGTTGCATATTAAGTCAAAATAAATCTGTGGGAAATTAAATATTTTACTTTTTCTTAGCATAACAAAAATTGTAGCATTGTGCTTTTTCAGAATATAGAAGCACAGACAAATATTTTTGTAGAGGACTATAGACCATGAAAAGCCTTTTGTTTTCTCTTGATCTTATAAATGCTACAAAACAGAAGGAAATAAATTATTCCTTTTTTACTAGAGCTTTTTGCCTGTTCACAACAGATGTTGTTTCCACAAATTAGTTTATAATTTCTTTCATAACTCAGACAGAATATATAGTCAGGAAACAGAAATAGTGTTGCATATAATTCTGTTAATTATGTAACAAAACTGCACTTTGCTATATGAAAACCTTGGCTATCAATCATTCGGTTTAGTGTTGGGGCAACTTAATCTTCTGTTCTAACAGCTGTGCCAGTCTCAATCACAAACACAACAGAATTGCAAGACTTCCAATGAGTGAAGAGTAAATGATCAGTGTAAAAGTTAATATCTAGACACCTAGCCAGCTAGTTAAATAGAGCTTATCTGAACTGCATGCAATGGTTGCAAGCATTTTTCTCTGGGAGGGGTGGGGTGGAGTGGAAACATAATCAATTTTGTACTTCAGAGAATTCCACTATACTTGTTATCCAGTTTACAAATAATAACAATTGTGATGTAAACAAAATAAATAGTTTTAAAGAAAAATAATTCAATAATATTTGAATTTAATACCATATCTTAGAATCTTGGATTTGAGAATAAGATATTTTAGATACCATAGTTCAGAATGAAGTTGTTGTAATTTATAAAAAGTGAGGGGAAGAAATGGCATTTTAGTTCAGGAAATTTATACTCTTAAATCAAGAACCCAGGGTCACTTTCAAGGTTTTCCAGTTTATTAAATGTAATGTTTATTTTATATCTTATAGACTGAAGTAGAATTTCATTAATGATAAAATGATTAGGTTGAATGTCCTAGAGAATCACTTTTCATCTTAATATTTTACATAGGCTAATAATTTATATTTCAAAGGTATATTCTATTCATTACTTTATTTCAGGCTTGCAATAAAATATTTGAGGCTTTAAATAAAGTAACTGATGAAAACTTACTGATCGCACTTTAGAGGGCATATTGAAATTCAGAGAAGGAAAATAACTGTTCAAGCCCCACAGTATATAGGTAGCAAATGTCAAAACCCAAGTCAATTGTATCATCTTGGCAACTTTTATTCAATGGCTCCATAAAAATGGACACACGTTATTTATATTACAAATATATGTATTATTTTGGAAATGCATGATTTTTAAAGTGTTATATGTGTCTACATGTTCAAACTTCTGTACAGTCTAGTAATTTAATTTGTGTCATAACAGTGAGGGTTTCCCAGGTGGCACTAGTGGTAAAGAATCCATCTGCCAAGGCAGCAGATGTAATAAACCAGTTTCCATCGATAGGTTGGAAAGATCCCTTGGATTAGGAAATGGCAATCCACTCCAGTATTCTTGCCTAGGAAATCCCATGAACAGAGGAACCTGGCAAGCTACAGTCCATGGGGCCACAAAGAATTGGACAAAAATGAACAACTGAGGGCATAGTGTTAAGTTTGAGAACAGAGAGAAGTCAATTTCAATGATGAGTTCCTGTGACTGAGACTGCATAATTCCCTAAGAGACCAGTGGCCAAAATCAACATTTCTATGAACTTGAGGAATTGAAGATTATATGTTCCATGCCTTAATTGATCTGTTTGTAGGAAATCAAGCATTAGGGTATATCTCCTTATATTCAGTAGGAAGCATGAATTATAGATCTATAGACTATTGAATTTAGCTAGTAAAAAGATTGCCACAAATTTTCGTCAGAATGTGAAATCTTAAGGGGCCCAAGGGTTGAACTTAAATCTTACAATTACTACCATGTACGACTTTAGATGGGCAGGTTAAGAAGTGCCAGAACCTGCAGGTGTGGTTATCTACTCAGAAAGAGAAGTCACTTGTTCATGTGATGCGAAATCTATGTTTTGAATCTTGCTGGGGTAAACAGTTTGTACAAAAAAAGACATATTAAGATGAAGTACTATAGATTAACAGTAAGCACCCGTGTACTTTCCCTGTACTTTTATAATTTTTTTCTCACATGGTTCAATGTTTTAGCATGAAAGTGGCTCCCTAAGGAAGACAGGGACTCAGCGGCATCAGATACTGTTCCTGGTGTAAGGGGAAAATGGTCATAGATAGAAGATAACTGCAAGCTACATTTTAAGCTACAAGAGATAAGAATCTAGTACAGGTAAATGAGACTGTTAAGCTAAAATCATTGCAAGGCCCTAATTCCATGGATGGAGGAGCCTGGTAGGCTACAGTCCATGGGGTCGCAAAGAGTTAAACACAACTAGGCAACTTCCCTTTCTTTCTATAGTTCCTTTAGGAGAAGGAAATGGCAACCCATTCCAGTGTTCTTGCCTAGAGAGTCCCATGGACAGAGGGGCCTGGTGGGCTACAGTCTATGGGGTTGCAAAGAGTCAGACATGACTAATCAACTAACACACACACACAAGGAATGCATTATCTGTGGCCAAGTCATGGATGCCTGATCTCACCGAACATCAACAGAGTTGAACTATGAGCTTAATGTAGAATTGGGATTTGATTTTTAACCTAAAATGCCAAAGATTTGAGAAATATATGACACATTATCATTTGAAATTTGACTTTTAATTATCTCAGTTCAGTTCAGTCAGTCAGTTGTGTCCAACTCTTTGCAAACCCATGAACCGCAGCACGTTAGACCTCCCTGTCCATCACCAACTCCTATATCCACCCAAATCCATGTTCATTGAGTTGGTGACACCATCCAATAATCTCATCCTCTATCGGCCACTTCTCATTATGCCCTCGGTCTTTCCCAGCATCAGGTTCTTTTCAAATGAATCAGCAGTTCGCATCAGTTGGCCAAGTATTGGAGTTTCATATTCAACATCAGTCCTTCCGATGAACAACCAGGACTGATCTCATTTAGGATGGACAGGTTGGATCTCTTTGCAAACCAAGGGACTCACAAGAGTCTTCTCCAACACCATAGTTCAAAAACATCAATTATTCTGCACTCAGGTTTCTTTATAGTCCAACTCTCACATCCATACATAACCACTGGAAAAACCATAGCCTTGACTAGACAGACTTCTCTTGACAAACTGATGTCTTTGCTCTTTAATATGCTGTCTAGGTTGGTCATAACTCTCCTTTCAAGAAGTAAGTGTCTTTTAATTTCATGGCTCCAATCACCATCTGCAGTGATTTTGAGCCCAGAAATAAAGTCAGCCACTGTTTCCATTGTATCCCCATCTATTTGCCAGGAAGTGATGGGACGGGATGCCATGATCTTAGTTTCTAAATGTTGGACTTTAAGCCAACTTTTTCACTCTCCTCTTTCACTTTCATGAAGAGGCTCTTTTGTTCTTCTTCACTTTCTGCCATAAAGGTGGTGTTATCTGCATATCTGAGGTTATTAATATTTCTCCTGGCAATCTTGATTCCAGCTTGTGTTTCTTCCAGTCCAGCATTTCTCATAATGTACTCTGCATATAAGTTAAATAAGCAAAGTGACAATATACAGCCTTGACGTACTTCTTTTCCTATTTGGAACCACTCTGTTTTTCCATGTCCATTTCTAACTGTTGCTTCCTGACCTGCATACAAATTTCTCAAGAGGCAGGTTATGTGGTCTGGAATTCCCATCTCTTTCAGAATTTTCCACAGTTTATTGTGGTCCACACAGTCAAAGGCTTTGGCATAGTCAATAAAGCAGAAATAGATGTTTTTCTGGAACTCTCTTGCTTTATTGATGTTCCAGTGGATGTTGGCAATTTGATCTCTGGTTCCTCTGCCTTTTCTAAAACCAGCTTGAAGGTCTGGAAGTTCACGGTTCACATATTTCTGAAGCCTTGCTTGGAGAATTTTGAGCATTACTTTGCTAGTGCATGAGATGAGTGCAATTGTGTTGGAGTTTTTCTATATAGAATAAAAAAATAAAAACTGATGAAATTAATCATATTTGCAATAGAGTTCCATGAAAACAATACCATGGAAAAATTATCTGAAATTTTAAGCATTAAATTTTTTTTTAAATGCAAGGTCAAGACATATTTCCTATACATATACAAGTGTTTTATCTGGAAAGGAACTTTATTTGGTTTATGACATCATTAGGAGGTTGCTTGACACACAAAAATTAGGAAAATACATAATTTTTAAAAAATAGATGGATGAAACTGAGCAATTATACAGAGTGAAGTAAGCAGAAAGAAAAACACAATAAGTATACTAAACATATATATGGAATTAGGAAGATGCAATGACGACTGTATGCAAGACAGGAAAAAAGACACAGATGTGTATAACGGACTTTTGGACTCAGAGGGAGAGGAGAGGTGGACGATTTGGAGAATGGAATTCTAACATGTATACTGTCATGTAAGAATTGAATCGCCAGTCCATGTCTGACGTAGGGTGCAGCTTGCTTGGGCAGGTGCATGGGATGACCAGAGAGATGTGGGGGAGGGAGGTGGAGGGGGTTCATGTTTGGGAACGCATGTAAGAATTTAAGATTTTAAAATTTAAAAAAAAAAATAAATAAAAAATTAAAAAAAAAATGAAACTATGTCTTTTGTGCTCATAGATTATACATTTTTTATAAGAAAATTATTTTCCCATTTAACTATTTCTGCTTTTGTCACCTGAGCTTGTGGTGTCATTTTAAAGAAAGTTCCAGGACCAATGTCAAGAAGAATGTTTTCATATATTCCCTACTAGAAGTTTTATAATTTCGGGCCTTTGTCTTTAATACATTTTGAACTGATTTTTCTGTATGGTCCAATTTCATTCTTTGACATGTGGATATCCAGTTTTCCAACACAATTTATTAAAATGACTATTCTCTTAATTATAGTAACAGTATCTTTCATGGCATATTATAGAGAAGTGAGAATTGATATTTTAAGCCTTTAACTTTTCCTTAAATATGTGCAATCATGTAGACTACATTTAAAGAAAAATAGGTAGATATAATAATCAAAAGTAAAAGGAAAATAGATATCAGAGGAGCATAGTGGGCTGCTGTGCATAGGGTTGCACAGAGTTGGACATGACTGAAGCGACTTAGCATGTATGCATGCATTGGAAAAGGAAATGGCAATCCACTCCTGTATTCTTGCCTGGAGAATCCCAGGGACATAGGAGCCTGGTGGGCTGCCCGCTATTGGGTCCTGCAGAGTCGGACACAACTGAAGTGACTTAGTAGCAGCAGCAGATATAAAAACTTTAGAACTTAAGCAATGTTCAGTAACTTTCAGAAGCTCCAAAAAGTTAAGTAAATGAAGACTGTAAATTGACATTATTCTGCGCCTTACATCCTACCTGGATTTTTGTATATGAGAAAGGTAGGTGAATGTGAATTAAAAGAGCTTATCTTTCAAACTAAACTGAAATCTTTACGTTTCTGAAGTAAATAACAAGCAACTTTTTTGCTTCCTGTGTGTTTGATAAAAATTGGACCACCTTAAGCACAAGAAAATTAAAGATACGAAGGGAACATTTCATGCAAAGATGGACTCGATAACGGACAGAAATGGTATGGACCTAATTGAAACAAGATATTAAGAAGAGGTGGCAAGAATACACAGAAGAACTGTAAAAAAAGATCTTCATGACCCAGATAATCACGATGGTGTGATCACTCACCTAGAGCCAGACATTCTGTAATGTGAAGTGAGGTGAGCCTCAGAAAGCATCACTATGAACAAAGTTAGTGGAGATGATGGAATTCCAGTGGGGCTATTTCAAATCCTGAAAGATGATGCTGTGAAAGTGTTGCACTCAATATGCCAGCACATTTGGGAAACTCAGCAGTGGCCACAGGACTGGAAAAAGACAGTTTTCATTCCAATCCCAAAGAAAGGGAACGCCAAAGAATGCTCAAACTACCACATAATTACACTCATTTCACACACTAGTAAAGTGATGCTCAAGATTCTCCAAGCCAGGCCTCAGCAATACGTTAACTGCAAACTTCCAGATGTTCAAACTGGTTTAAGAAAAGGCAGAGGAACCAGAGATCAAATTGCCAATATCAGCTGGATCATTGAAAAAGCAAGAGCGTTCAAGAAATACGTCTATTTCTGCTTTATTGACTATGCCAAAGCCTTTGACTGTGTGGGTCACAATAAACTGGGAAATTCTTCAAGAGATGGGAATACCAGACCATCTGACCTGCCTCTTGAGAAATTTGTATGCAAGTTAGGAAGCAACAGTTATAGCTGGACATGGAACAACAGACTGGTTTCAAATAGGAAAAGAAGTACGTCAAGGCTGTATTTTGTCACTCTGCTTGTTTAACATATGCAGAGTTCATCATGAGAAACGCTGGACTGGAAGAAGCACAAGCTGGAATCAAGATTGCTGGGCGAAATATCAATAACCTCAGATATGCAGATGACACCACCCTTATGGCAGAAAGTGAAGAGGAACTAAAAGCCTCTTGATGAAAGTGAGAGAGGAGAGTGAAAAAGTTGGCTTAAAGTTCAACATTCAGAAAACTAAGATCATGGCATCGTATCCCATCATTTCATGGGAAATATATGGGGAAACAGCAGAAACAGTGTCAGACTTTATTTTAGGGGGCTCCAAAATCACTGCAGATGGTGATTGCAGCCATGAAATATAAAGATGCTTATTCCTTGGAAGGAAAGTTGTGACCAATCTAGATAGCATATTCAAAAGCAGAGACATTATTTTGGCAACAAAGTTCCATCTAGTTAAGGCTACAGTTTTTCCAGTGGTCATGTATGGATGTGAGAGTTGGACTGTGAAGAAAGCTGAGCACCGAAGAACTGATGCTTTTGAACTGTGGTGCTGGGGAAGACTCTTGAGAGTCCCTGGGACTGCAAGGATATCCAACCAGTCCATTCTAAAGAGATCACTCCTGAGTGTTCTTTGGAAGGACTGATGTTAAAGCTGAAACTTCAATACTTTGGCCACCTCATGTGAAGAGTTGACTCAATTGGAAAAGACTCTGAATCTGGGAGGGATTGGAGGCAGGAGGAGAAGGGGATGACAGAGGATGAGATGGCTGGATGGTATCACCGACTTGTTGGACACGAGTTTGGGTGAACTCCAGGAGTTGATGATGGACAGGGAGGACTGGCGGGCTGTGATTCATGGGGTTGCAAAGAGTCGGACATGACTGAGCGACTGAATTGAACTGAACTGAACTAATACAGATTTTCCAGGGTCTTCCCTCATAGCTCAGTTGGTAAAGAATCTGCCTGCAATGCAGGAGACCCAATTTCGATCCGATTCCCTTGGAGAAGGAAATGGCAACCCACTCCTGTATTCTTGCCTGGAGTATCCAATGGACAGAGGAGCCTAGCAGGTACAGTCCATGGGGTCTCAAAAGTCAGACATGACTTAATGACTTAATCACCACCACCGCAGATTACCAAGGATGAAAATCTTATATTTATTTTTAAACTAGTCACTATTTATATGACCATCCAGGATGCATGCTTAGTTATAAATATCTCTATGCTTAATGTCTTGTAAAAACCAGCTCAGCAATTATTTCATTGTTATACAGTAAGTTTTCCAAATATATATTTTCTTTAAGGAACTATAGTTATTACAGACTATACTTACATTTCTATACTTCTTCCATAAAAATAATCAAGATTCTGAAACTTGAAAAGCATAAACAATGCAAATCAGTGTACAAATTAACATATGTTATATTTTAAAAATAGAGTATTATTCAGTATTTTTCAAGATATATTCAAATATAATATTAATATAATCTAATCCATTTTCTGCTTTATTCCTTACTATCATTGCTGTTAATAGATGTATGTGGCTCTGTAGTTAGCCAGATATCAGTCTGAATTTCTGTGCTTTAGCAATTTGTTTAAATTCCCACAATTTTTTTTTCAAAAAGTAACAGTAATACTAGTTCCCATATCTTTACAATTCAATATAAATATACAGCAATATATGTCAGCTATTTTACAACATGTAAATATACATATATAAAATATCATTACATATTAAGTGTAAACACATACCAACATATACATATACGTGTAAAGTGTATATATATGTATATACAATATATTTATATAGAGATTTCTATATTAATTGGAAATATACACTTGCATATATGTATATATATTTATATTTTAGTAAGTATTTACAGTATATAGGTACACTTAATATATATGCCCTTGTATATACAACCGTATTATATATATGAAAGTATTAGTCGGTCATTTGTATCCATCTACTTGCGACACCATGGACTATAGCCAGCAAGGCTTCTCTGTCTGTGTGATTCTCCAGGCAAGAATAATGGAGTGGGTAACCATTCCCTTCTCCAGGGGATCTTACCAACTCAGGGATCAAATCCAGGTCTCCTGCACTGTAGGCAGATTCTTTACTGTCTGAGCAACCAGGGATTATATGTATATATGCACAAGCATATGGGTCAGTATATTATTATAAATTCATCATATATGGTACTTTATTGACCTATAGCTATTTCTCAGGATTCTTTGTTCCACTGCTAATATCATCCTAGTCATCATCAGTTATTTTCCAGACATTTGATTACTAGTAGACTTAATTTCAATTTTCTCAATTTTAAATTCAAATTGAACTCAAGATCCTTGTTGTTTGTTGATTTGTTCTATGACTGTATTTCCTGTTATATACGGAACTTAAATTTATCATTTATTCAATGATAATAGTAATCCTTAAACTATCTGCTATACTGAAAAATCAAAGAGCAGTGAAAATGATTTGTAAATCATAAATCTCTAAAATTTCATAAGGTTACAACTTGACTGATACTATAGAAATGTAAATTGGGGTAATATAAATAAATCCATTAATCTGTCCTAAAGCATTTTGTAGCTTTATTCCAACATTTTTGTATATAATAATTTTCAGCAGGAACTATTTTAAAGATTTGTATGCTAGGCACAATGTCAAAATATGCAAAAGTAATTTATAATACATAAAATTATATAATATTTTATTAAAGTTCAGTTCAGTAGCTCAGTCATGTCTGACTCTCCCAGTCCATCACCAACTCCCAGAGTTTACTCAAACTCATGTGCATTGAGTCAATGATGCCATGCAACCATCTCATCTTCTGTTGTCCCCTTGTCCTCCTACCTTCAGTCTTTCCCAGCATCAGGGTCTTTTCCAATGAGTCAGTTCTTCACATCAGGTGGCCAAAGTATTGGAGTTCAGCTTCAGCATCAGTCCTTCCAATGAATATTCAGGACTGATTTCCTTTAGGATAGACTGGCTGGATCTCCTTGCAAAGGGACTCTCAAGTCTTTTCCAACACCATAGTTCAAAAGCATATATTCTTCAGTGCTCATCTTTCTTTTCAGTCCAACTCTCACATTCATACATGACTACTAGAAAAACCATAGCTTTGACTAGATGGACTTTGCTGGCAAAGTAACATCTCTGCTTTTTAATATGCTGTCTACGTTGGTCATAACTTTTCTTCCAGGAGCAAGCATCATTTAATTTCATGGCTGCAGGCACCATCTGAAGTGATTTTGGGGCCCAAAAAATAAAGTCTGTCACTGTTTCCACTGTCTCCCCATCTATTTGCCATGAAGTGATGGGACCAGATGCCATGAGCTTAGTTTTCTGAATGTTGAGCTTTAAGCCAACATTTTCACTCTCCTCTTAAACTTTCTGCAAGAAGGTATTGAGTTCTTCTTACCTTTCTCCATATGGGTGAAGTCATCTGCATATCTGAGGTTATTGATATTTCTCCCGGCAACCTTGATTCCAGCTTGTACTTCATCAAGTCAAGCATTGCTCATGATGTACTGTGCATATAAGTTAAATAAGCTAGGTGACAATAGACATCCTTGATATACTCCTTTCCCAATTTGGAACCAGTCTGTTGTTCCAGGTCCAGTTCTAATTGCTGCTTCTTTACCTGCATACAGATTTCTCAAGAGGCAGGTAAAGAAGTCTTGTGGTGGTCTGGTATTCCCATTTCCTGAAGAATTTTCCAGTTTGTTGTGATTGGCACAGTCAAAGTCTTTGTTTGGCATAGTCAATAAAGCAGAAATAGATGTATTTTGGAGCTCTCTTGCTTTTTTGATCATCCAATAGATGTTGGCAACTTAACCTCTGATTTCTCTGCCTTTTCTAAATCCAGCTTGAACATCTGGAAGTTCATGGTTCACATACTGTGGAAGCCTGGGTTGGAGAATTTTGAGCATTACTTTACTAGCATGTGAGACAAGTGAAATTTTGTGGTAGTTTGGGCATCCTTTGGCATTGCCTTTCTTTGGGATTGGAATGAAAACTGACCTTTTCCAGTCCTCTGGTCATTGCTGAGTTTTCCAAATTTGCTGACTTGTTGAGTGCAGCACTTTCATAGCATCATCTTTTAGGATTTGAAATAGTTCAGCTGGAATTCCATCACCTCCACTACCTTTGTTTGTAGTAATTCTTCCTAAGGCCCACTTGACTTCATATTCAAGGATGTCTGGCTCTAGGTGAGTGATCATACCATCATGATTGTCTGGGTCGTGATCTTTTTCTGTATAGTTTTTGTGTGTATTCTTGCCACCTCTTCCTAATTTCTTCTGCTTCTGTTTGGTCCATATGATTTCTGTCCTTTATTGTCCCTATCTTTGCATGAAATGTTCCCTTGGTATCTCTAATTTTCTAGAAGAGATCTCTTGTCTTTCCTATTCTATTTTTTCCCTCTATTTCTTTGCACTGATCCCTGAAGAAGGCTTTCTTATCTCTCCTTGCTATTCTTTGGAACTCTGCATTCAAATGGGTATATCTTTCCTTTTGTCCTTTGCTTTACACTTTCGTTCTTTTCACAGCTATTTGTAAAGCCTCCTCAGATAGCCATTTTGCTTTTTTACATTTCTTCTTTTAGGGGATGGTCTTGATCCCTGTCTCCTGTATAATGTCATGAGCCTTCATCCATAGTTCTTCAGGCACTCAGTCTATCAGATCTAATATGTTGAATCTGTTTTTCACTTCCACTGTATAATTGTAAGGGATTTAACTTAGGTCATACCTGAATTGTCTAGTGGTTTCTAAACTTTCTTCAGTTTAAGTCTGAATTTGGCAATAAAGTGTTCATGGTCTGAGCCACAGTCAGCTCCTGGTCTCGATTTGCTGACTTATAGGGCTTCTCCATCTTTGGCTGCAAAGAATATATTCAGTCTGATTTCAGTATTGAACATCATTCATATAAGCTTAAATGATGAGAGGGCAATTATA
This sequence comes from Capra hircus, assembly GCF_001704415.2. NCBI lineage: Eukaryota > Metazoa > Chordata > Mammalia > Artiodactyla > Bovidae > Capra > Capra hircus. The sequence continues at coordinate 38,813,764 of NC_030808.1, forward strand.
TTTCTAATATACTACTAGTATGAGAAATCTTATTTAATACACTAAATAATAAGAAATAAACTATTACCTATCATGAACAATGAAATACACCTTGAAACTGAAATTCTATTTGTCAGTGTGCTTTCATAAGGCAAATTGTTTTTCTTAATGTCTCACCCCTTGAACAGCAGTTTAGAAAACTTTGTGTTAGCTTTAAAGACCAAAAGAATGTTACAAGGTAGCCTCTTTTTCAAGATATTAATTTGGAGATACTTTATAAAAATAGCTGTAGAGAACATAAAAGAAACCTTGATTTTAATAATACAGTTCTGCTTTCAAAATGTATCCTCTATGAATATTTCAACTCCATAAAAGCATATCACTACTATTTTCCAAGACATAAGGAAGGTCACATAGGTAAATCTGGTGATAAAATTCCAGGCTCATATCTTCACCCTCTGTTTTATAAATATAACTTTTACCAGCATAGTTCCTTGGGTAGCTCAAATGGTAAGGTATCTGCCTGCAATGCGGGAGACCTGAGTTCAATTCCTGCGTTGGGAAGTTCCCCTGGAGAAGGAAGAGCATGGCAACACACTCCAGTATTCTTGCATGGAGAATTCCATGGGCAGAGGAGCCTGGTGGACTATAGTACATGGGGTCACAAAGAGTTGGCCACAACTGAGCAACTAAACTTCACTTCATTCCACTTTTTTCAGCATGCACAAAAATCATGTTGGTGATACTAAGAATATTGTCAGAGTACAGCAGTGCTCAATGAAATTCCAATGAAAATGTATCACAGTTGCTTAAAATCCTACAAGTTTTTATATCTTTCAAAAATTCAGAAAAAGTAAAATTAATATCAGACCAGTTAAACAGTATTTAGCAAGAGATTATTGTGCACAAAAGAACAGTCCTTGGATTTTGAGCCTTCAAATGCAAAATCAATTTGAAGCTCAGAAACATGACTTTATAAGACAGTTTATAATGTGACAACAGGAGGTTGAAATTTTTATAATGATTGGCTACTACATTGGGGGTTTCCAGATGACATGGGATTGGTTGAAAGTAATTATACCATTTTTGGAAGATCATTTATTTTATGATTATCAGTGAGTATTTACAAGAAATAGCCTAAGTTTCACTAAATTCATGAAGTAAGTTAGATTTAGTTTTGCTTAAGTGGTTTAAATGGTTTTGTTTGCTTGGGATATTTTTAAGCCTGGCTGTCATTTTAACACCTCTTACTCAGATAAATGACTGAAAAGGATGTCCCTTCCTACTTGCCTACAATTTGGGTCTCAGTTTTAAAGTTTCTCATTCATTAATACTACATTTCAATCATAAAAAAGAATGTGACAAAATGTATTATTTGAAGATTAGAGAAACATTCAGAGGTTAGAGTACAAAACAAGCTTGTGTCTTATAGAAGTGGGTTGAAGAAATACATTTACAGAAACAGGCACTATAATTTTATTAAAAGTTATAAATCTCCAATTGAGTAATGCCTAAGCTTCAGGTGGTAACAGGTCATTGATAAGCACTATTGGGTCATGTTGAAAAGGGGAACTGCAAGTTACTCTGAAATCTCTAAAGGAGGCAAAGGTTTAACCTGAATATTTAAGTATTAAATCTTTAGTTAAAGAAAGAATTAGCAGCAACTGTCATGTGTTTTCTGCTAATGATTTCCTACAAGAAGGTGATAGTGTATGCTGTCAGGATATTCTGTTGTTAGCCTGTATTAGACACTCTGATAAAGATAACATGAGGCTTCATTGAACAAGATGTTAATGACCAAGTAATCGTTCTATAGTATTATAATTAAGTATGATGACCCCTGATAAAAGCCATTTATTAGTCCATCATGGCATTTAATTGATCTAATACTGGGCAGAATTTAAAAAGACTGAAAACAGGAGACAGTGAAGGGCAAACAGTTTGAATCATGCCTTTTGGTGAAAAATGTACTTTAATAAGAAAATCATTAACAGTCTCATCAAACAAATTAAATAGTTGAGGGATACTTATTAGGCACATAATTATTCTTCAGAGGAGTAGACATGTCCATTGTGAAGTTGTGAAGTCGCTCAGTCATGTCCAACTCTTCGTGACCCTATGGACTGTAGCCCGCCAGGCTACTTTATCCATGAAATTTTCTAGGCAAGAGTACTGGAGTGGGTTGCCATTTCATACTGTTGTGAAAAAAGGATACTTTTGCTGCTGAAATCATTTGATGGAATAGATAGTTATGTGTTCACTTTTTTAAGTGTCATAGTGTTACAGAGAATTTGGCCAACTTCTAAGTATAGAGAAAATATCATATAAGAAAGTATAGCCTATAACAAATTTGAAGAAATGAAGAGGGATGCTATGGGGAGGGAGGAGGGAGGGGGGTTCAGGATGGGGAACACGTGTATACCTGAGGCAGATTCATGTTGATGTATGGCAAAACCAATACAATATTGTAAAGTAATTAACTTCCAATTAAAATAAATAAATTTATATTAAATAAAATAAAATAAAATTTAGAACATAAATCTTAAAGGATGTATATTTGTTATCTTCATATAATTGACCTATTTGCATGTCGAAGTGAATTCAAACTTGTTCTGTGTTTCTCTGGGTGTCCCTTTTTCAAATTATGGTGGTCCTATGACTACATTCTAGGGGAAGGTTTGGCAATCCACTCCAGTTTTCTTGCCTGGAGAATCCCCATGGACAGAGGAGGCTGGGAGACTACAATCCATGGGGTTGTAAAGAGTTGGACACAACTGAGCTACTAAGCATAGAACATGACTACCTTATTTAGCCTGAGCAGTACCATAGTTTTGTTGAAGTTCATATATGTGTTTTTTTTTTTTTCTCCACAGCCAGTTCCTGTTTCAATAGCTTATTTAATTTCATTTCTCCTTGATGTATTCTAGAAGACAAGTATGGTTCTTTGACATTTGGAGTCTTATCCCAAAACCCAAGATTAATAATTGAGGACTGTCTTAACCTTGAACAGATGGTGAGCACATTACCTGTATGGTATTCCAAACAGAATCTGCCTGGATTATCTATTTGCACCTTATTCTATTTTGGAAAAAAAAAAATCAGTTTTGTCCTGAGTCTTCAAGTGTAAGCTGTTAGAAAAGATTAATGTTTGCAAGAACACTGGAGGCACACTCAAGAATATGCCCAGAAGCTGTGGTGTTGGAGAAGACTCTTGAGAGTCCCTTGGACTGTAAGGAGATCCAACCAGTCCATTCTGAAGGAGATCAGCCCTGGGATTTCTTTGGAAGGAATGATGCTAAAGCTGAAACTCCAGTACTTTGGCCACTTCATGTGAAGAGTTGACTCATTGGAAAAGACTCTGATGCTGAGAGGGATTGGGGGCAGAAGGGGATGACAGAGGATGTGATGGCTGGATGTCATCACTGACTCAATGGACATGAGTCTGAGTGAACTCCGGGAGTTGGTGATGAACAGGGAGGCCTGGAGTGCTGCAATTCATGGGGTCGCAAAGAGTCGGACACGACTAAGTGACTGAAATTAACTAAACTGATTCTTAAACATTAGTATTTATGTTGCAGTCAGTCAACTTCTGAATCATAGACCTAATATATTCCAGCCCATAATCTACTAATACATCATCAAATTGGGTTGATCCATCTCCAGATATTCTGTGTTTATTTCAATTTAATGTTAATTTTTAATGTTTAATGTTCACTACTGTTATTACTTTCTATACTCTAGAACTACTTCTATTTTCAATGACATGTCATAGTTCTTTTCAAATTAAAAACTCCTCTGCACATTTTCCTTACAAAAGAAAGATAGATTCTTTAAATCATTATTAATGACTAGTTTTTGAAAATACGAGTTTCAATACAAATCCAATTTCCTAAAATAATTATTTTTTATTATAAGTTCCTGATAGTCAAGAATATGAGCTCCTGAAGAGATTAGAACAAAGTCTCAAAAAAAATAAGATGCTGAAAATAAAGGATTGATATTGCAACATTTCTTCTCCAATTCATTTTTGAATTTTCAGTATGATCTCTTTAAAATATTCAGTATTACTGTGATGGGCTTCCAAGGTGGCTCAGTGGTAAAGAATCTGCCTGACAATGCAGGAGATGTGAGTTGTATCTCTGGGTCAGGAAGATCACCTGGAGAAGGAAATGGCAACCCACTCCAGTATTCTTGCCTGGAAAATCCCATGGACAGAGGAGTCTGGTGGGCTACAGTCCATGGGCTCACAAAATAGACATAGTGACTATAAACCTACTTTACTGTAATAGCCAGTCTTATGTTTTAGAACAAAAATAGCTTTTTGTTGTTTTAAAACTGAAGGAGGTTTACAAAACAAATATAATATTTATGTTTCATACTTTGTTTAGGATTTAAGATTTTCTATACTGAGCTATTAAGAAAATAAAGGATAGAGTTGCTAAATCAGACTCAGAAATCAATATCAAATGTTACTAATAATTCAAGAACACAAGAAATCAAGAGGCCCAGGCAAAGTAGAAAGATGCCAGGTGTTCTGAGTGTGATCTATCAGGTCTTTTCCACATCAGATGTGCTTTCTAGCAAACATTAATAGAAGTTTTCTAAGATTAATGAGGTTTACTTCTTGCAACAAGGAGAATTTGAAGACGTGACATATATGCATTGTATGTTCAAGCAGTTTCTATGATAAGTAGCATTTTCCAGGATTACGTAGTATCTAGTTTTGTTTTTACAAAAAAAAAAAAAAAATTGTGAGCTAGGACAATCATATCTAAAGCACTCCATGGTTAAAGAATCTCCTTTTAACAAATATCATTAATCTTCATATTAGTCCATATCATCAGGTTTACAAAGCATTTAAACCTAACCATCTACCTTCTTTTATTCTGTGTGTACTTTATAATGCAAAGAAATGGATCTTAGGCTAGTTAATTAACTCTTGTCTTCCTTCTAAAAAAAATTAACTCAACAAGAGAACAAAAGAAGAAAAAGACCTACAAAACAAATCCAAAACAATTAACAAAATGTCAATAAGAACATACATATTTATAATTATCTTAAATGTAAATGGATCAAATATGCCAACAAAAATACATAGACTGGCTGAATGAAAACAAAAATAAGACCCATATATATGCTGTCTACAAAAGACCTAATTTATATCTAGAGACAAATATAGGTTGAAAGTGAGGGGATGAAAATTGGTATTCTATGCAAATAGAAATCAAAATAAAACTGGAGTAGCTGATCTCTACTAGACAAAATAGAATTTAAAATAAAGATTGTTACAAGAGACAAAGAAGATCATGACCTAATGATCAAGTGATCAGTCCTAGGAGAATATATAATAGTCATAAATATACATCACCCAACATAGGTGCACATCAGTATATAAGGTGAATACTAACAACCATAAAAAGGAAAACTGACAGTAACACAAAAATAATGGGAACTTTAACACCCTAGTTGCATGAATGGACTGATCATCCAGACAGAAAATCAATAAACACCAGCCTTAAATTACATGTGAGACCAATGGACTTACATTCTATCTAAATGCAGCAGAATATATTTTTTCTCAAGTTCACACATAACATTCTCAAGGATAGATCATGTCTTGTGCCAGAAAGGAAGTCTCAATTAATTTAAGGAAATTGAAACAATATCAAGCATCTTTTCCAACTACAATGCTTTGAGATGAGAAAAATATCACAGGAAAAAAATTTGAAAAGCACAAAGATGTGGAAGCTAAACAATATGTTACTAAACAATCAGTGGATCGCTGATGAAGCCAAAGAGAAGTAAAAAAGAAAAAAAAAAAAAAAAAAAAAAACTAGTGACAAATGATAACTAAAACACAATGGTCCAAAATGTATAGAACACAGAAAAAGCAGTGCTCATAGGGACATTTATAACAATAAAATCTTACCTCAGGAAATAAGAAAAAAATTCAAATAAAAAACCTATTGTTACACTTAAAGCAACTAGAGAAACAACATAACCCAAAATTAGTAGACGGAAAAATAATCATGAGGATCAGAGCATAAGTAAATAAAATGGAATTTTAGATCAATGAAATGGAATTTTAGATCTATGAAACTAAAATCTGGTTCTTTGAAAAGATAAGCAAAATTGATAAACCTTTAGCTAGACTTATCAGGGAAAAAAAAGGGAGAGAATTCAAGTAAATAAAATTATAAATGAAAAGGGAATAGTTATAAGTGACACCACAGAAATACAAAGGACCATAAAAGACTACTATAAGTAAGTCTATGCCAATAAAATGGAAAATCTAGAAGAAATGGGCAAATTCCAAGAAATCCACAGTCTCCCAAGACTAAACCAGGGAGAAATGGAAAATATGAATAGTTAAATTACAAGTAATTAAATTAAATCTATGATTAAAAACTCCAAATAACCAAAAGTTCAGGACTGGATGGCTTCGTAGGTAAATTCTATGCAACATTTAAAGAAGATTTTATACCTGTCCTTCACTAACTGAAAAAAAAACTGCAGATGAAGAAAAACTTCCGAACTCATTCTCTTAGGCCACCATCACCTTAATACCAAAATGAGACAAAAATAAAAAAGAAAAGAAAAAGTCAATTAAAGGCTGATATCACTGATAAATTTAGATACAAAAAATACTAGCAAACTGAATCCAACAATACAGTAAAAGAATCATATACCATAATCAAGTGAGATTTACCTCAGAGATGCAAGGATTTTTCAATACCCACAAATCAATCAGTGTGATACAACATAAACAATTTCAAGAATTAAAAAACATATGATTACCTCAATAAGTGCAGAAAAATTTTTGATGAAATTCAACATCCATTTATGATAAGAATTCTCCAGCAAGTGGGCATAGAGGCAATATACCTCAACATAATAAAAATCGTACATGACAAACCCACAGTTAACATCATTCTTGAAAGTGAAAAGCTGAAAGCATTTCTTCTAAAATCAGAAACAAGATAAAGATGTTCACTCTCATCACTTTTATTCATCACAGTGGGAAGTCTAACCATTGCAATCAGAGAAGAAAAAGAATCCAAATTGGAAGAGAATAAGTAAAACTACCACAGTTTGCAGATAACATGTTATACATAGCAAACCCTAAGGACACTATCAGAAAACTGTTAGAGTTCATTGATGAATTTGGCAAACTAGCTGAATACAAAATTAATATACATAATTTAGTTATAGTACTTTATACTAACAATGAAATATCAAATTGAAATTAAGGAAATAAATCCATTTACCATCTCATCAAAAAAGTAGTAATAGGTACTATAATTGGACTGGATTGCTCAAGTAGCTTTTCCAAACTCTTTTTTATCATATATATATATATATATATATATATGATACACTCATCTCACATGCTAGCGAAGTAATGCTCACAATTCTCCAAGGCAGGTTTCAACAGCACCTGATCTGTGAACTTCCAGATGTTCAAGCTGTATTTAGAAAAGGCAGAGGAACCAGAGATCAAATTGCCAACATCTGCTGGATCATTGTAAAAGCAAGAGCTTTCCAGAAAGACAGCTACTCCTTTATTGACTATGCTAAAGTCTTTGACTGTGTGGACCACAACAAACTGTGGAAAATTCTTCAAGAAATGGGAATAACAGAATACCTGACCTGCCTCCTAAGAAATCTGTATACAGGTCAGGAAGCAGGTCAAGAAACAGGTCAGGAACAACAGACTGGTTCCAAATTAGGAAAGGAGTATATCAAGGCTGTCTATCGTCACCCTGCTTATTTCACTTATGCAAAGTAAATCATGCAAAATGCTGGGCTGGATGAAGCACAAGCTGGAATGAAGATTCCCAGGAGAAATATCAATAACCTCAGATATGCAGATGACACCACCCTTATGGCAGAAAGTGAAGAAGAACTAACTAAATGGCCTCTTGATGAAAGTGAAAGAAGAGAGTGAAAAAGCTGGCTTAAAACTCAACATTCAGAAAACTAAGATTATGGCATCAGGTCCAATCACTTCATGGCAAATAACTCGGGAAATAATGGAAACAGTGACAGACATCATTATTTTGGGGCTCCAAAATCGCAGGAGATGGTGACTGCATCCATAAAATTAAAAGACACTTGCTCCTTCAGAGAAAAGCTATGATGAACCTAGACAGCATATTAAAAAGCCCAAACTACTTTGCCAACAAAGATCTGCCTAGTCAAAGCTATGGTTTTCCAGTAGTCATGTATGGATGTGAGATTTGAACTATAAAGAAAGCTGAGCACTGAAGAATTGATGCTTCTGAACTGTGGTGTTGGAGAAGAGTCTTGAGAGTCCCTTGGACAGCAAGGAGATCCAACCAGTCCATGCTAAAGGAAATCAGTCCTGAATATTCATTGGAAGGACTGATGCTGAAGCTGAAACTTCAGTACTTTGGCCACCTGATGTGAAGAACTGACACTTGAAAATACCCTGATGATGGGAAAAATTGAAGGCAGGAGAAGGGAATGACAGAGGATGAGATGTTTGGATGGCATCACCGACTCAATGGACATGAGTTTGAATAGGCTCCTGGAGTTGGTGATAGACAGAGAAGTCTGTCATGCTGCAGTCCATGGGGTCACAAAGAGTTGGACAGACTGAGTGACTGAACTGAACTGATACAATATATAAAAAAGAAGCTATATATCTTAGTTTCTAAATTTCCTTACTACCTGGAATTCACATGCAATTTAGATCCCTACTATCAAAACTCTCTATACAATATGTTAATTTTGATCTGCATTGTGTGCTAAGAGAAGCAGGACACATTGTGTCCATTTCTTTGGTTGTTTATCTTTTATACCCAACTGCCGCAATAGAAAAATCAGCTATTATGCAACAGTTTTGCAGTAGTCTTCTGACCCAGCACTCATCATCCTAATTTGGTAATTTCCTAACAGTGGCAAGTTCCATGGTCCCAGAGAGCTTAGGTGATGTATTGCTTTTTTGGAACTTCCAATTTTTAGCAGAGTCTTTAGCAAACTTGGCAGTCTAGTTCTAATAGGAGGTGTATAAAATCATTCCCAGAAAATTAGCCTAAAGAAATATCTTTGAAATTCCAGATTAATGTTCTTTAACAACTGCTATGTTGTTCAAATATATTTCCATATCTAATACTTTAACACAGGAAAATGGAATGCTTACCATCTCTCTGAATTAAGTTGACATTCCCTGTTTCTTTAAACACACTGTCAGAACTATGAACCATATCTCTGCAACACTTAGTCTCTCTTTAAATCAGTAAAAGCATTATCTGAATGTTCAATGTTTAATTTCAAATGTATTTTCCTATGGAAATTGCTCCATTCATTGAGATAATGTGACACAAAATTATAAGCTCTGTGCAGCTGTCAGTCTTTGCCAGGCATTCAGAAATATAAATGAAAACTGACATGTCATTTATCTGACAAAACACTGTCACCAGTAATAATATCACTGGGCTTTGTACATTATCAGTTTTGAGAATATGTGAATCAAAATGGAAATTGAAAATAACTTTCATGTATGAGAATAAAAGTGTACAACTAACACTGATATCAGTGATATTTTAGTTTGCAATCAGGGAGGAAAACCCAAAGTACTATATGTGAAAATGAATGATGTACTAGAAGAGGAAGAATCTTTTTTTAAGTGAATGAAGTTCATGATAGTTATAATATGAACATTGCACTTCTGAAAACAAACTTTTAGCATATTTGTTTAATGACATCATATACAGAGTAGTTATAGATACATTATTTTACTTGATAATTCACAACTTTCATCAATCGCCAATTTACAAATTTGGAAATTAGATCTCAGAGCATTAAATAACTTCTTCAGATTATCCTGGCTAGCAAGTGCTAACCTTAAAATTAGAATATAGAAAATATGTCTGTTAGTCTAGTTTTTATTTTGTATTTCATTGCCTCTCCTTATTTACTATGGTTCTTTTTTCATAAGTCTTTCATATAGGTTTAGAACCATAGCTTAATATTTATTTTAACATTTAATAAAACTAGTAAACAAAGAGGATAAGTTTCAATATCATAGTTTTTCATAGAAACTTGCAATTTTCTGTTACTATGTATAAATACCACTTATATTTATATATTATTATTATTTCTTGAAGTCCAAATTCATATATTTACAGGAAATAGTTTTTACTATAAGATCAACACCTCTATCATAAAGGTCAAGAACATAGCAGTCACATTATATATAATAAATTTGTCAAATAAAGAAATACACCCAAGATGAAAATATCAGAGATAGTTAAAAAATTGGATGTTTTAATTTTTCTCATTTTCCTAATCAGTCCTTTACATTAATACACAAAAGAGAAACATATATGATAAGAAACAAAGTAAATGTATTACATAGAAATTAAATTCAAATATGAAATAAAAGTATTTTCTATATAATACTCTATTTCTGGAATCAGCTGTTTGGTATTTTGTTAAGCATTTTTAAATGTTGTAAATGCAATCTACTTGTTGATTTAACACATTCCAGATCAACTGACCTTCAGGGTCAATTCAGAGTCAGGTTTATACTCAAAATTTTCCTTAAGTAGCTGTAACTATTTGAATGGACAAAGTTAAATGTCAAACGTTTTTTCACAAGCTAAGCTGACAAACAAAGTAACACACAGATATAAAACAGTTACAAAATTTTCACTAGGTGTAATCCTTGTAAGCCATCTAGAACATTTAAAAAGACATTTTCAGAATTATAAGAAACTTGTTTTAACTAAACAATAATAGTGTGATTATCTCAATAGATGCAGAGAAAGCCTTTGACAAAATTCAACATCCATTTATCATTAAAAATAACTCTCCAGAAAGCAGGAATAAAAGAACATACCTCAACATAATAAAAGCTATATATGACAAACCCACAGCAAACATTATCCTCAATGGTGAAAAATTGAAAGCATTTCCCCTAAAGTCAGGAACAAGACAAGGGTGCCCACTTTCACCGCTACTGTTCAACATAGTTCTGGAAGTTTTAGCCATAGCAATCAGAGCAGAAAAAGAAATAAAAGGAATCCAAATTGGAAAAGAAGAAGTAAAACACTCACCGTTTGCAGATGACATGATCCTCTATAGAAAACCCTAAAGACTCAACCAGAAAATTACTAGAACTAATCAATGAATATAGTAAAGTTGTGGGATATAAAATCAACACACAGAAATCCCTCCCATTCCTATACAATAATAATGAGAAAGCAGAAAAAGAAATTAAGGAAACAATTCCATTCACCATTGCAATGAAAAGAATAAAATACTTGGGGATATATCTACCTAAAGAAACTAAAGACCTATATATAGAAAACTATAAAGCACTGATGAAAGAAATAAAAGAGGGCACTAATAGATGGAGAAATATACCATGTTCATGGATCGGAAGAATCAATATAGTGAAAAGGAGTATACTACCTAAAGCAATCTACAGATTCAATGCAATCCCTATCAAGCTACCAGTGGTATTTTTTCACAGAGCTAGAACAAATAATTTCACTATTTGTATGGAAATACAAAAAACCTCTATAGCCAAAGCAATCTTGAGAAAGAAGAATGGAACTGGAGGAATCAACCTGCCTGACTTCAGGCTCTACTACAAAGCCACAGTCATCAAGACAGTATGGTACTGGCACAAAGACAGAAATATAGATCAATGGAACAAAATAGAAAGCCCAGAGATAAATCCACACATCTATGGATATCTTATCTTTGACAAAGGAGGCAAGAATATACAATGGAGAAAAGACAATCTCTTTAACAGGTGGTGCTGGGAAAACTGGTCAACCACTTGTAAAAGAATGAAACTAGAACACTTTCTAACACCATACACAAAAATAAACTCAAAATGGATTAAAGATCTAAAGGCAAGACCACAGACTATAAAACTCCTAGAGGAGAACATAGGCAAAACACTCTCCGACATAAATCACAGCAGGATCCTCTACGATCCACCTCCTAGAATTCTGGAAATAAAAGCGAAAATAAACAAATGGGATCTAATTAAAATTAAAAGCTTCTGCACAAGAAAAGAAACTATAAGTAAGGGGAAAAGACAGCCTTCAGAATGGGAGAAAATGATAGCAAATGAAGCAACTGACAAACAGCTAATCTAAAAAATATACAAGCAACATATGCAGCTCAATTCCAGAAAAATAAATGACCCAATTAAAAAAACGGGCCAAAGAACTAAATAGACATTTCTCCAAAGAAGACATATGGATGGCTAACAAACACATGAAAAGATGTTCAACATCACTCATTATCAGAGAAATGCAAATCAAAACCACAATGAGGTACCATTTCACACCAGTCAGAATGGCTGCGATACAAAAGCTTGCAAGCAATAAATGCTGGAGAGGGTGTGGAGAAAAGGGAACCCTCCTACACTGTTGGTGGGAATGCAAACTAGTACAGCCACTATGGAGAACAGTGTGGAGATTCCTTAAAAAACTACAAATAGAACTACCTTATGACCCAGCAATCCCACTGCTGGGCATATACACTGAGGAAACCAGAATTGAAAGAGACATGTGTACCCCAATGTTCATTGCAGCACTGTTTATAATAGCCAGGACATGGAAGCAATCTAGATGTCCATCAGCTGACGAACGGATAAGAAATCTGTGGTACATATACACTATGGAGTATTACTCAGCCATTAAAAAGAATACATTGGATGAAACTGGAGCCGATTATACAGAGTGAAGTAAGCCAGAAAGAAAAACACCAATACAGTATACTAACACATATATATGGAATTTAGAAAGATGGTAATGATAACCCTATATGAGAGATAGCAAGAGACACAGATGTATAGAACGGACTTTTGGACTCTGTGGGAGAGGGAGAGGGCAGGATGATTTGGGAGAATGGCATTGAAACATGTAGACTATCATGTAAGAAACAAATCGCTAGTCTAGGTTCGATACTGGATACAGGATGCTTGGGGCTGGTGCACTGGGATGACCCAGAGAGATGATATGGGGAGGGTTGTGGGAGGGGGGTTCAGAGTTGGGAACTCATGTACACCTGTGGTGGATTCATGTTGATGTATGGCAAAACCAATACAGTATTGTAAAGTAAAAAAAATAAAATTTAAATTAAAAAAAATGGGGGGGGAAACAGTAATAGTGGTTTTTAAGGACAAAATAGTCACCTGCACAGAGTTAGATCAGAATACTGCCTTCTAAATGCTACCAAGAAAAGGAGATTGGATATATTTATTTTTTTATTCCCTCATGTCATATAGATTAGGTTGATCAAAAAATTCTGTACTGTGTCACAGAAAAACCTGAATGAACTGTTTGGCCAACCCAATACATAGTTGATATACAAAGTTATGTTAGTTTCAGGTGTATGACATAGTGATTTGACATTTGCATATATTATGATATGGTTCACCATGATAAGTCTAGTAATCATCAGTTTCCCAAAAAGTTATTAATTATGTTATTGATCATATTTCTTATGCTGTATATTACATTCCTGTGACTAATTACAACCAAAGGTTTGGACCTACTGGTTTCCTTTTACTTACTTCATTCATCCCTTTCCCCTTTAGGAAACTCCAGTTTGTCCTCTATACCTCTGAGTCTGTTTTCATTTTGCTGTGTTTGTGCATCTTTTTGGCTCCATATATTAGTGATATCACACAGTATTTGTTTTGGGATAACTTTACTTTTATTAGCAATAAAAGAAAACCATGAATAAGAGTTATATCTAGAAATATTCATTTTTGCTGAAAGAACTAAAAAGTTACAAGGGTTGGTTACAGTGGTTGGTTCTTTTTTGAAGAGTACAAGGATGCTTATATTTATGTATTGGTTTGGAAATTTTTTTTTTTCCCCATGTGATGTTTTGGAAAAATTCTAACAAACTTTTAGGCCAACCTAGTGGCCTGGTTCTGTTTAATCAGAGAGTTGTTCTCCACGTGCTTATGATATGTATGTAGCTAATAGTCAACAATTGTGTATTTACTTCCCTAAAAGCTAATATGCATAAGAATAGTGGCTACATTTGATGGAGGTTGAGGGATAGATAGACTGAAATGTGGCATAAAAGAGGCTTCCAAGGTGTTGATCATCTATAACATGATCAGAGTAGAGGTTATACAATTATGTCCACTTTGTAAAATTATAATGATGTGTACACATAAGATTTATGAACCACATGAGATATATGTATGTAGATTGGAGTGGGTAGCCATTCCCTTCTCCAGGGCATCTTCCAGATCCAGGGATCAACCCAGGTCTCCCACATTGCGGGCAGATTCTTTACGACCTGAGTTACCAGGGAAGACAATATTTTTAAATATATTTTTGTCTTATTGTGGTTAACAGAAATGAGGATAGATGATTCACGTTTAAAAGATTCTGAACAATTTAATTATTTATCATCAACTTGTAATAGTTTCATCTTTTAAAACGTTTTTTGATCAATGTTATTGATAATTTTAGTTTTAATATTGACATTTTGAAAATTGTCTTAATGGGAAGTAAAACCTAAAATAATTAGGGCCTTTACTTGATTATTCTTGATATTCTGTGAAGACTGTTTACGTTTCTTTCAGAATATTATAGCCTAGCTCTTACTTTTAGCTGTCAGCTGTAAGCTGCCAGGCAGTTTGTCTCCTTTCTTTCCTTCCTTCCTACTTTTCTCCCTTCATTCCTTCTAAAAGATATTATCTCACTCTTAGCAATCAACCTGAATGATTAACTTGTTATAATAAACAAAAATCTGGTGGCTCATAGGTTAAAGTGTCTGTCTGCTTGAAATACGGGGGACCTGGGTTTGATCCCTGGGTTGGGAAGATCCCCTGGAGAAGAAAATGGCAACCCACTCCAGTACTCTTGCCTGGAGAATCCCAAGGAGGGAAGGGCCTGGTAGGCTACAGTCCATGGGGTTGCAAAGAGTCAGGCACGACTGAGCGACTTCACTTAAGAATTACTTAATAAACAAAAATCTTAAAAGAAATCTTCAAAATAATGTGAGAAGTAAATTGCTATGATAGATTATAGCTATTGAGAAATTAGTATGATATCTCCTCATCATTGCTGATAGAAAACAATCTGGACTGAATAAAGCTGTGTCTAAATAACTCATTGCAACGTTTCTCAATGCAAATATTCTATCAAGCCAATTCTTGAAAAGTCATGAGAGATTATGTTTGACTTGAGACATTTTATGCTTTTTACATGCTCATGAATTCACAGATCAATACAAATAGGGCTATTATGCAAAGCATAAAAAGTGCTTAATGTGGGAAGATAAATCTGCCCTGGATTTCTCTGTGTTTCTGCAAAGCCCTGGCCTCCTGAGTCATGGAGATTGATATGCTACAAAGACAGAGAATATTTTGTTTAACTACCCTCAAAAACATTTGCTTTTACATGCCTTGAGTATCAGATTTGATGTCATTTGCCTCCTTATTATACCATCCAAAGGACAATAAACCTTCCTTTATGCTCCTAACTAAATAGTTGCATTCCAGGGTAGTGACCTAGATTAACAGAAAGGGTGACTGAACAGCCTGTAGACCTCCAGGGCAATTTAGAAAGTTATCTTCCTATGCATTTATATTCCAAAGGGATGAAACCCTGGGTTGTAAAATGTAGACAGTTACCTTATCTTCTTCCTGGAGAGATTTATTTAAATTTCAAAGGATTAAGATCCAGGATCATTTCATTTTTGTTCAGTTCAGCTCAGTGGCTCAGTCCTGTCTGACTCTTTGCGATCCCATAGACTATAGCACAACAGGCCTCCCTGTCCTTCATTAACTTCTAGAACCTGCTCAAACTCATGTCCATAGAGTTAGTGATGCCATCCAACTATCTCATCCTCTGTCATCCCCTTCTCTTCCTACCTTCAATCTTTCCCAGCATCAGGGTCTTTACAAATGAGTCAGTTCTTTACATCAGGTGGCCAAAGTATTAGAGCTTCAGCTTCAGCATCACTCCTCCCAGTGAATATTTAGGACTGATTTCCTTTAGGAATGACTGATTTGATCTTCATGGTATCCAAGGGACTGTCAAGAGTCTTCTCCAACAACACAGTTCAAAAGCATCAATTCTTTGGCTCTCAGCTTTCTTTATAATCCAACTCTCACATCCATACATGACTACTGTAAAAACCATAGCCTAGACTAGACAGACATTTGTTAGCAAAGTAATTTTTTGCGTCCTCTCTGTTAAAGGAGAGAATATGTTTATACTGAGAAGATTATAATTATTTTCCTCTCTCAGGAGGATAGTGAGAGTTATCTTTTCTTTGTAAGCACAGCAATTTATTTTTCCATATTATTCTCCTATAAGAAAACCCTGCTGTAGTTGCAGGCTTAGGTAACTCAGTGGTAAAGAGTCTGCCTGCCAAGTGGGAGATGCAGTTTCCATCCCTGGTCATTAAGATCCCCTGCAGAGAGAAATGGCAACCCTTTCCAGTACTCTTGTCTGGTAAATCCTATGTACAGAGGAGGTTGATGGGTGACAGTCCATAGGATTGCAAAGAGTCAGACACAACTGAGCACACATACACCCACACATAACATGGGCAGGGTGCTTAACACAGGGAGATCCATGCTGCCATGTTACTCCACCCATTGCTATTACTGTAAGTAAAGTCTGGCCTCTGACTACAGACTTGGGATCTC
This sequence comes from Capra hircus, assembly GCF_001704415.2. Classification (NCBI taxonomy): domain Eukaryota; kingdom Metazoa; phylum Chordata; class Mammalia; order Artiodactyla; family Bovidae; genus Capra; species Capra hircus. The sequence goes on from NC_030808.1 coordinate 38,830,415, forward strand.
TGCTAGTATCCACATAGATCTACAGATATGGAGATAGATATCTTTATCTGTAGTTTTATGTTATGAATAGTTATATAAATATATAACTGTACATGTACTGTAACATCTTAGATTTTTGGCAGTTTCTTAGGTAACTTAGGTACAGAGCAGATTCTGGAGTACCTCTGAAATTCTATACAATAGAACTTCATTTAAAATAGTCATAAATTAATGCAATAGTTGTAAAAATGCAATGGCAGTAAATATTTCTTTAGAAATTAGGACTCTGTCAAAGTTGAGTGACTCTCATGTTAGAATTAAAACTGTAAGGAAATTGATACTAATGTGTTTTTTTAAAAAATGGCTTTATGCAATATATTGTAATTATGTTAATAAAGCAGAAACACTTTGGTTTTTTTTCAGCATCTCTTTCTCTTCCTATGTTGTTTCTTTTCACTTTTCAAAATTTAGTGTCACAAATATATATTTTTAGAATAAATATGCAGGGATCATGCTACAGCATTTCTAACAAAAAGAAAATAAATTCCCTATTTTTTTTGAAACTTTTAAAATCTGGTAGATATATTTAACTATATAATTTTTTATTTTCTATTTTAATAGTAACAATATTTAAATACATGAATTCTAAATTTTAATGTTAATTTATCTAAAGAAAAAAAGAAATCACACATATTTAATTTGCTAGTAATCATTCAAGATACTTTTTAGATGATCGTATTAACAATTATGGTTTCCCTAAAGGCTCAATGGGTAAAGAATCTGCCTGCAATACAAGAGACACAGGACATGCAGGTCGATCCATGGATCAGAAAGATTCCCGAGAGAATGAAGTGGCAACCCACAGCAGTATCCTTGCCTGATAAACTCCATGAACAGAGCAGCCTGGCAGGCTACAGTCCAAAGGGTTGAAAAGAGTCGGACAGGACTGAGCACACACATGCACTGACAATTATATTTTATCAGAGGGTAAAAGATCATTCCAATGTTATATGCAGATTGCTCAACTTTAAAAAATCCTTTATACTACTATATATTAAATTAAAATCTTTTCTTATAGGAAATTTTAAGGATTTCTTATAGGACATTTCTTATAGGAAATTATTTTAAAGGATTTAAAATAACCAACTAATTTAAAGTGTAAATCTCTTTGTTGTTTTATTGCTTGTGTTTGGTCATGAAGTTGTACAAGGTTTTTTTTTTTTAATTTTTTACTTAACTAAACATGAAGTAATCTTCCTATTATGTGTTCAAAAGGTTAATATTTTACATTGAAAATCACTAAGCATAAGAAGGTTGATTCCACAGAAGTTACCAAATTTAACATCTAACACAGTGTGTTCTATTAGGGTAAATACTTTCAAGAAAGCATAATTTGTTTTATACCTAGGAATTTGTACTTTTTGATGCCCCTCAGTCTACTATAGCCATCATGATGACTATAGCTAATAACATTATTGTATATTTGAAATTTGCTGAGAAAGTAGACCTTAAAAGTCCCCATCATATGAAAAATTTTTGTATGTAGTTTGGTGATGAATGTTAACTACATTTATCATCGAGCTCATTTTGTAATATATTCAAATACCAAATCATTATGTCATATACCTGAAGTCAGTGCGTTACATGCCAATTATACCTCAGTAACAAAAGAATGATGCATTCCTTGAAATATAACAGAGATTAGTGCTGCCATCAAATACTTGAAAACTAAAAAAATATATGAATTCTCATAACATATGTTTATCCCTGTTTAGCAAAGCAAAAGCCAGATTCTGGAGAAAAACTCTAGTTAGTACAAATTTAGTCAGGTTCTGATGTTGATCCTTGTCTGATTATAATTATATTGGATTTGTTAACAATCATAAAAAACTGTCATCTCACTTCCTATACCTGCGATGAAGTTATTGACCTAGCAAGTGTTTCAGTGCCATACCTAACAGCAAAGATATTAAGAATGAATGTGTTTTTCCCCAGTTTGGAATTTGAAAGGATTCACTAGACTCTATAGTGCATTCTAACATGAAGTTTTTATTTAAGGATAATCAATACAGAGTAAGAAAAGAAAGAAAATGCAAACAAGCATCAGGAATCTCAGGAGAATCTCTACCTTTGTGCACTCTTCTGACTTTCTGTCTTCAACCCTCCAAGACATTTGCCAGGAATATTGACTTTGAAAAAGTTCCAAGGAGTTCTCAGTGGGAGACCCTTGGTCAATAGTCCCCTTGGTCAATAATCAAGCCGCATTTGTCAAATTAATTAGGTGAGCTGCAAACCATCAGTTTGTATAGGCTATTCATTTATTCACTCTTTCATTCATTGCTTAGTCAACTCAGCCTAAACCTTACCATATGAAGATGGCAAAACTCAGGATTCAGTTTCAATCTCCTTTCTCTGACTCTTCTATAGAATATTCTCTTTCCTAACATTGATATATTTGGTTTGGTAACATATTGTTCAGTCATATCTGCCCATATTTGATATTGTCCCACAAATTATTTGATTATTTCATTAGTACTTAAATGATCATGTTAATGATGATGATTCTCAAGAAAAGTCTAATTTTTTTCCTGAAAAAATTCATTTTTTTCCCCCTGACTTCCAGGTTCTTATCTGTTATTGTTTTTACTGCTTACTCCCAATAAGTATTGAGCAACCTTTTAAAGTTTAACATTTCCACAATGATACTAATCATATCCACTGAAATTGTCCATGCTTCTATTTTCTTGTTTCAGCGGATAGCATGAGAACATACTTAGAGGCTCACATCATAAATTGACTCTAATCATCAACTCTTTAATCTTCCTTTTTTTTTTTTTTTTTACAGCCCCATCCAATCTACTTCCTTTACTCCTAGAGTTTCCTTTTTTATTGGGTTCATTGAATACTTGGTTAACTTAATGAGACAAAGTCTAACATGGTTTCTAATAATGTGGGGGATTTTCATATTGGGATGTAAAAAAGGGTAGATGGGAAAAATGCACTAGTGTGCCTAGAGCCTGTCTAAAAGTCGTTGCTGTTGTTTAGTAACTAAGTTGTGTCTCTTTTGCATCCCCATACACTGTAGCCTTCCAGGCTACTTCCAGGCTACTCTGTTCATGGGATTTTCCAGGCAAGAATACTAGAGTGGATTGCCATTTAGCTCTTCAGGGAATCTTCCAGGGATTGAAGCCACATCTTCTGCATTAGCAGCGGATTCTTTATCACTGAGCCACCAGGGAAACTCCTCAAAGATGTAGATTTATAAAGATCCTTTGTAAGATGACTCTTCTCAATGTCCCAATTTGTTTCCCCTTTGCTTTATTCTTACTCAGATTTTATATTTTATTCATGATTACACCTTTTTCAGAAAAATTTTTCTGATGCCTCCTAAGTAGTGTTAGAAATTCGTCTAGCTACATAAATAACACTACTCCACTTATTTCCATTAAATCATGCATTGTACCGTACTATGACTATATCAATGCTGTCACTGAAGTATAAATCCAATAAAGTCAGAGTCCATATTTGCATTTTTAAATACATGGGCCATATTAAACTTTCAATAATTTTTGAGTGAATCACTGAATAATTAAATATTTAGTGTTGCTTTTAGAGTGTGTACATTTGGATTTCAGCAACTAAAAAGTATTGTCTCCACAGATACATTTTAGGAAAAGCACACTTTATAAGGTAATAACACTGCTTATGTAAAGAAACTGTCAGATAAACAAATACATCATTAATTAAAAGGTATTAGTGTAAAGAACTCTTTCACATACTACATTTTGGAACTTTCTGAACCATGAATAATTTTAAAAATGAAATGTTTCTGGTTCAATAGTGAATATTATGGTATATTCAGAAATGGTGTGGTCTTTGGAACATTTTTTCCAGGCACTGATGCAGTAGCTTTATCCACTTTAAACACCACAGTAGTTACTAAAACAGAAAGATTCCCAGGAGAAAATATCTTACTGTCAGCAACATTTAGCTTTTGTCCTAATCCTTGCTAAACCAGTTATTCTAATTAACATTTCAAACAAACATCCCAAAAGGGAGGTTCAAAGTACAATCTACTTTTCTTCAAAGGGGAAACCCTATATCTCCCAAGAATAAATCCTTTATTTTCCTGGATATCCCTTTAAAACACTTCACTGACACTTTTATGAGTCAGAGACCTGAATCTGCAGCTTCATATATTATATATGCAGTGAGTTGCATGTTTTAGAACAGCTGTATCTAAACTAATTAGCAGGTCCAATTGAATTTCACCAAGAAAATGGTTTCAGAAAATCAAATTTGGCTGAATATTAAAATGTAACTGGTCTTCGTAATTGCACATAACCTATTTGATAATGTTATACTTTCACATTATAGATTCTTAGTTTTTTTTTTTTTTTTTCAAAACTGGTATTGAAGGAGGAAACAGACAGAATAGGTTCCATCTTGAAAGCCAGACTCCATCTTGGGCTGTGCCCTGTATCTATGGAAACAATGCACAAGCTGGAAAACCAGACCCCCTGGGTGAAGGAGCCTCAGGACTTGTACCTAGACTCCCCTTTGCCTGAAGAATATGCTAATTATCTCTGTAACAGAACTAAGTCATAAATTCCATTATGCTTATCAGGATATGACCACAGGCCTATTGATAAGTCTCCACTGTTTAACTGTCTAGGCTTATGACACATGAATCATGGGTTAACTTTGAGCATATCTCTCTTTTACCTTGTCCAGACTACTGCTGCTAAGTCGCTTCAGTCGTGTCCGACTCTTCGCAACCCCATGGACTACAACCTACCAGTCTCCTCGGCCCATGGGATTTTCCAGGCAAGAATACTGGAGTGGGTTGCCATTGTCTTCTCCATTGTCCAGACTAGTTTCTAGGAATTTGGGGAGGTGAGTTTGAGCACATATACTTAGGGTATATAAGGTTTTCACAAAAACTGGTTGGGGTCTTTGGCTAAGAGGAGACTCTGCCTTGGCCTTGCCGGTGTAATAAACTGCACTCCACTATCTGCATTGTCTTTCCGACTGATTTTGTTCCCCAAAACAGGTGGCTACAACAGTATTATCATAATACCAATGCCAAATTAAGAACTACAAAGGCAGGTGCTGTAAAGTTTATAAAGTCAGACTGTTGAGCCACCTCTTTTACTTGTATATCATAATGATAAATCAATTAAATACATTTGATGAATTTTTAACTCTTATGAACAATACAAACTTGATATAGAGAAGAAAGCTTGCAATGTTGAAGCGATAATGTTTATCCATCCCACCTACTAACATTCTCAGTTTAAATTAAAAATTAAATTTTCCTGGCACCCTGTTAAGGATATATTTATGGTCAAAGTCAAAGGTTGTGATTGCTTTTTAAAAAATCTTCTACATAAGACTGTGATTATTACAGAATGCCTTCTCATGCTTTGACATAGTTCAGGTCATTTTCATTAAAAATTATAAAAGATCTTTTCTGTTAATATATTTTATTTTTAAAAAAAAGAAAGTTCAAAACCATAGACTGTGAGATTCTCAAAAACACCAAATTGCAGTAAGTGAGAAAAAAGAGAAAGAGAAAGAGAGAATAAAGAGATTACCACTGACATGCTTACATAATTTATTAGATACAGTGAATATAAATTAGCCTGAGAGTAATCTATAAAACAAGACTTGGTGGGCATAACCAAGATATTCAACCACTTAAAGGTGTAAGATGGACTTCCCATGTGACTCTAGTGGTAAAGAAGCTGTCTCCCGCTGCAGAAGATGTAAGAGATGCAGGCTAGATGCCTGGGTCAGGAATATTCCCTGGAGAAAGGCATGGCAAACTCATTCTAGTATTCTTGCCTAGAGAATCACTTGGACAGAAGAGCCTGGTGGGCTACAGTCCATAGGGTCACAGGACTCAGACACAACTCAAGTGACAAAGCACAAAGGTGTAAAATAGATGTTATTATGTCAAATCTTCACTTCAAATATAGTGAATCTATTAACATATTTAGTAACAGAATAAGGTCTTCCTTTGCCTATTATTGCCTGTCAATCAAAGGCAAACAAGGACTTGGATGAGTCATACATAAACCTGTTTTTATTGATATCACAATGGAGTGAAGATGGACTCAGATCTGTTAGTTGGAATAGGAAACAGGAGTCCAGAATGGAGGTGGCTAAAAGACAAGGAAGAGAAAAGCCCGAGAAAATGGAACAAAAAAAGGTCCGAGGACCGGAGTGAGGACCTCACTCACAGCACTCCTGGCTAGCCCAATCTACATAGGGCAGGCCGAGGGGGAGAAAAAACATATAAAAAGAGGAGCCAAAGGGCTAGGGGTCTCTTTCTCTCCTGCACACTGGGGCACTCTTCTCTTCACGTCTTTGGGTAGACATGCCCTCATGCCTTGAGGATGGATTTTCCTGCCATTATCTAAATAAAATAGAGCTGAAACACAGAGCTGTAACACAGATTTGTCTAAGAGATATAACACGGTTTGTTCGAGACCTGAGAGTTATAACACGGTCTGTCCAAGACTCAACAGCTGTGACACACTGAGGGCTTTAATGTCCCTCACTCCAAATCTTTGTTGTCACGAGACAGAACCTACGAGCATACACTCGCCTGACAGATCTATATGATCTGGCATTATTTACTATTGAAATCTATCTTTCTGAGCCTTAGAGTATATAAGAATAATTGGAGTATTCTTAAAACACAGGCTCCAAGAACCTAACCAGAGTTTATCAGTTCAGTTGCTCAGTCATGTTCAAACTCTTTGCGACTCCGTGGACTGCAGCACACCAGGCCTGCCTGACCATCAACAACTTCCAGAGCTTATGAAAACTCATGTCCATCCAGTCACTGATGCCATCTAACTATCTCATCCTATCTCTTCCCCTTCTCTGCCCCTCTTCAATCTTTCCCAGCATCAGGGTCATTTAAAATGAGTCAATTCTTCGCATGAGGTGGCCAAACTGTTGGAGTTTCAGCTTCAGCATCAGTTCCTTCCAATGAATATTCAGGGCTGATTTCCTTTAGCGGGGACTGGTTTATCTCCCTGCAGTCCAAGGCACTCTCAAGACTCCTATCCAACACCACAGTTCAAAAGCATCAATTATTCAGCATTCAGCTTTCTTTATACTCCAACTCTCATATCCATGCATCACTACTGGAAAAACTATAACTTTGACTAGACGGACCTTTGTTGGCAAAGTAATGTCTCTGCTTTTTAATACACTGTCTAGGTTGGTCATAACTTTTCTTCCAAGGAGCAAGTGTCTTTTAATTTCATGGCTGCAATCACCATCTGCAGTGATTTTGGAGCCCCCCAAAATAAAGTCTATCACTGTTTCCACTGTTTTGCCATCTATTTGCCAGGAAGTGATAGGACTGGATGCCATGATTTCGTTTTCTGAATGTTGAGTTTTAAGCCCTCTTTTTCACTCTCCTCTTTCACTTTCATCAAGAGACACTTGAGTTCTTCTTTGCTTTCTGCCATAAAGGTGGTGTCATCTCCATATCTGACGTTATTAATATTTCTCCTGGCAATCTTGATTCCAGCTTGTGCTTCATCGAGCCCAACATTTCACATGATGTATCTGCATATAAGTTAAATAGTCAAGGTGACAATCTATAGCCTTTATGTACTCCTTTCCTGATTTGGAACCAGTCTGTTGTTCCATGTCCAGTTCTAACTGTTGCTTCTTGATCTGCAGACAGATTCTCAGGAGGCAGGTCAGGTGGTCTGTTATCCCCGTCTCTTTAAGAATTTTCCACAGTTTGCTGTGATCCATACAGTCAAAGGCTTTGGCATAGTCAATCACGCAAAAGTAGATTTTTTCTGGAACTCTCTTGCTTTCTCAATGATCCAGCAGATGTTGGCAATTTGATCTCTTGTTCCTCTGCCTTTTCTAAATGAAGCTTGAACATCTGGAAGCTCATGGTTCATGTACTGTTGAAACCTGGCTTGGAGTATTTTGAGCATTACTTTGATAGTCATTATTGGACTTCCCTAGTGGCTCAGACTTTAAAGCGTCTGTCTACAATGTGAGAGACCTGGGTTCGATCCCTGGGTTGGGAAGATTCCCTGGAGAAGGAAATGGCAACCCACTCCAGTACTTCTTGCCTTGAAAATTCCTTGGCTGGAGGAGCTTGGTGCAGGCTACTATCCATGGGGTTGCAAAGAGTTGGGCACGACTGAGCGACTTCACTTTCTTTCTTTGCTGGCACGTGAGATGAGTGCAATTGTGTGGTAGTTTGAACATTCTTTGGCATTGCCTTTCTTTGGTATTGGAATGAAAACTGACCTTTTTCCAGTCCTATGGCTACTGCTGAGTTTTCTAAATTTGCTAGCATACTGAGGGCAGCACTTTCACAGCATCATCTTTTAGAATTTGAAATAGCTCAACTGGAATTCCATCATATCCACTAGCTGTGTTTGTAGTGATGTTTCCTAAGGTCCACTTGACTTAGCATTCCAGGAAGTCTGGCTCTAGGTGAGTGATCATACCATAGTGGTTATCTGGGTCATTTGGATCTTTTTTCTACAGTTCTTGTTTGTATTCTTGCCACCTCTTAATATCTTCTGCTCTTATTAGGTCTATACCATTTCTGTCCTTTATTGTGGCCCTCTTTGCATGAACTGTTCCCTTAGTATCTCTTGTTTTCTTGAAGAGATCTCTAGTTTCCCCCATTCTCTCATTTTCCTCTATTTCTTTGCATTGATCACTGAGGAAGGCTTTCTTATCTCTCCTTGCTATTCTTTAGAACTGTGCATTCAAACAGGTATATCTTTCCGTTTCTCCTTTGCCTTTCACATCTTTTCTTTACTCAGCTATTTGTAAGGCCTCCTCACACAGCCTTTTTGCCTTTTTGAATTTCTCTTGCTTAGGGATAGTCTTGATCATTTCCTTCTGTACAATGTCACGAACCTCCATCCATAGTTCTTCAACTATAAAGAACTATGAAGAAGAACTAGAGTTTTTGGTTCAGTTTTAATTCAGTATCTATCTTATTTTGATCCATCTAGATTGATGAAGTCTGAAAATTTGATTTCCTAGCAAGTTTCCAGGTTCTAATTTGAGACCTACTGGGCTAAACCATATATCAGTTTACATGTTTTGATTTGTTATCAAGCAACCTTCAAATTCCATGTAGCTTATTCAGGAAAAGATTACTTTTTGTCAGATGTTATGAAAATCAGTTTCACTTCATTTTTAAAGTTTCATTTAAAAATAAATTAGCATTCTGTTTATTGATGTATCCACATTTGAGAGTTCTACTTGAGTTATCTTCAAGATTATCCAAATATGGGATCTAAACAGATCATTTTTTTAGGTTCCACAATTGCCTACTCAAAATTATATGAGGTCTTTTTGCCGGCTTCCCCAAGTTATAGCTCAAATGTTATTTCTCCAATAGAATAATTGCAGTATTATATTCTTTAAGTAGAAATTCTCTTCAAAAGACTGGCCAAAATAAAATTAAATAGTTATATTAAACCTGTGGCTAAGTCTGCTAAGTCACTTCAGTCGTGTCTGACTCTATGCAACCCCATAGACGGCAGCCCACCAGGCTCCCTCGTCCCTGGGATTCTCCAGGAAAGAACACTGGAGTGGGTTGCCATTTCCTTCTCCAGTGCATGAAAGTGAAAAGTGAAAGTGAAGTCGGTCAGTCGTGTCCAACTCTTCGCGACCCCAGGGACTGCAGCCTATCAGGCTCCTCCATCTATGGGATTTTCCAGACAAGAGTACTGGAGTGGGGTGCCATTGCCTTCTCCATATTAAACCTGAGATATTATTAAAACTAATCTCATTTCACATTTTAGGGTCATGGTCATTGCAACAGTATAACAACTCATATTTGTCAAAATGTTTTCCTTCATCCAGAGAAAAAGGCAATACACCCACTAAAAGTTACAGCAAATATGCAACCTAAGAAAATTATCATTTTCTGTTATGTTTTTAAGGGTGAAATATAGTCAATAAGTGGTAGAATTATTTCATAAGATTTTATAAGCATTTGGTTTTCAATCTTTTATACCATTAGATTTTGCAAGGTTGGTGCAAGATATCACAAATATAAAGGTAAAGAAAATGTTAAAATGGAAATGGAATTACACAAACAATTGTCTTTATACTTAGAATTGTTTCCTTCAAAGATACTTTAGATTGCAATAACTAATATAATGAATTTTTGCTATTTGAAAAGAAATATTATTTTTAAAATATATGCATCTCACCTTAAGGAATACACTATACATGTCAGTGACATTTGCTATTTGTGCACGCATACACTCTGATACATACGCACACTAACATTAAATCTAAGGTAATCTTATGTTTTATGAAACACTCTATCTCTTAGGACTTTGAAGATAAGAAAATAATTCTTATATATGTGTGTGTGTGTGCTCAGTCACTCAGTCCTGTCTAACTCTTTGTGACTCCACAGAAATTCGCCCACAAGGCTCCTCTGTCCACGGGATTTTCCCAGAAAGAATAGTTGTGTGGGTTGCCACTTACTCCTCCAGGGGATCTTCCCCACCCAGAGACTGAATCTGCATCTGCTGCATTGCATATCTATAATAAATATATATATATAGATATATAGTATATCCATATATATATAATATACCATATATATCCATAATATATATGGATATATCTCTAGATTTATTACAAAGAATCTGTATCTATATTAAGAAAACCTATATTCTTTTTAAACAAATGACTCTTTTAAAGCATATTTATTAAAAAATGACACAAATTATTTTAGTTAGCTAGACGAAATTGCATTTTAGTTCTCAGACAATACCCATTTTAGACAGTATGAAAATACTTCAATCAAATTAGGAGACTACTGTTTGTTGTCATCCCCCAATCTTCTTCCCAAATCAAAGATAATGATATTATTCCCAACATAATCCAAAAGTTATGTTGTCTCTAGATTTTCAGTTATTAACTGAACCATTAAATTGTAGAGTTGTAGGTGTACATTGGTGACGCTATTGGTAAAGAACCTGCTTGCCAGTGTAGGAGACCCAGGTTCCATCTCTAGATTGTGAAGATCCGCTGGAGGCGGGCATGGCAATCCATTCCAGTATTCTTGCCTGGAGAATTCCATGGTAGAGGAGGTTGGCGAGCTACAGTCCATGGGGACACACAGAATTGGACAAAACTATAGCGACTTAGCATACACAGGTATACATTGTTTGAAAAGTATGATGGTTGTATAGATTTGGCTTTAGTAAGGTGTTTCTGAAAATGTTAATAATTAACTTTGCCTGCAAGATGATTTAAAAAACAGTGAAAGAAAATAAACATTTTAAGGAATCTCACATAAAAGCTCATTTATAATCTACTTAACGTTACCTGACAGGATTCTAGAGTTTTTAAGTTTACACAAATATTTCAAATTTTTAAATATATGTGCATAGGCTAGTCATCTGACTTAAATTGTCATTGTGGGAAAGAATATGTTTCTGTCACTTCATATATATATCTGCTTTAACTTCCTCATCTGTATTAGTGAGATACCACCAACATTCACTTACACTGGACAAAATGAATTTGGTTCAGTCTTGCTCATACCTGCAATTTTTCTTTTTTATTAAAAAATATTTCCAAGAGCAGATATACACAGGAACTAAGGCAAGTATAATAAGCAAAAAGAGTTCTCTTTTCCCTTAAAAAATCTTGTATTTAATCTATGCTAAAATTCCTCAGGAGAGATCATTGAGAGATAAAATTAACCAAGGAGGACTATTCAATTTTACTATTAAGAAAATAAAATATAGCAGAATGTGCATAATTCAATTTTATATTTAATTTTCTCTACAAGAAAAACTAAACAGCATTTTTCCTGTGGTGATTTTTAGAAAAAATTAAATTGAGTCTGAGTGAACTCCAGGTGATGGTGATGGACAGGGAGGCGTGGCGTGCTGCAATTCATGCGGTCGCAGAGTCGGACATGACTGAGAGACTTGAACTGAACTGAACTGAAAGAAAAAGGAGAGGAAAATTCCTTGGTTTTATCTGCTAATATTTTCAAACAGTTCATCACGAAAATTTAAAAGTATATTATATTTATTTATATTTTATCTCTCAGGTTTTAATTATACTCTATTATCTGAAAATATACACAAACACTTATTTTTCAGTTTTTTGTTTTTTGGACTAATGTAGGGAAAACATAAAGCATCTACCATTCCTGGCAACTCAGACATGGGTGCTTATTCCATGAGAATAATCTATTCTGCAAGGAAGACATTATTTTTTTTTTTAATATTAGGGGACAATAAAGGTTATTTTTATTCTAAGGCCTTAATCAAGTCAATTGTATATAATTTAATTTGAAAATGTGGCTAAACAAGTACATGTAAACCTAATAAAATTTCATATTACATTCTTATTTAATGAAATATAGGTTTAAGACCCCAAAAGGACTTTGCAATACCTAAATGTGAAAATCTCCTATCAGTAGTAATATAGTAATTACATCCATATATTAAACAAACAAACACATATGCACACAAACATATGTCTTGAACTCAGTTATTTTAGTAAAAATTTTGTTTTTAATTCAACTTTCCAAATCATTTCTATTTAGTTTTATGTTGGTCTGCTGCCATACTTAATCTGTGCTTATGCTCAGTACCGTCCAACTCTTTGCAGCCCCATGGACTGTAGCCCACCAGGTTCCTCTGTCCATGGAGTTTTCCAGGCAAGAATACTGGAGTGGGTTGCCCTTTCCTACTCCAGAGAATCTTCCCCACCCAGGGATCAAACCCACATCTCTTAACATATCCTATATTGTTATGTGGATTCTTTACCACTAGTGCCACCTGGGAAGCCCTCTTACTGAGTGGTTCCCTCCAAAATTCACATTAGCCTAGGCTTTTCTTGCCTGGAGAATCCCAGGGACAGGGGAGCCTGGTAAGCTGCCATCTATGGGGTCGCACAGAGTTGGACACGATTGAAGCGACTTAGCAGCAGCAGCAGCAGGCTTAAAAAGAGTTTTACTGCTGTCTTAGAATAGTATTTCTGGTGTTGCCTCCAATTCTCCATGTAAAACAGCTTTTCCTTTAAAGGTATTGTGGGGGTGAAGTTTCTCACCTACATTTTGATCCATTAGCTATACTTTTTTTAGAAGTATAATTCTTTCTCTGAAAATAATTCCTATTGCTTCTGATATGAAACATAACAAAACAAAAACACGAAAAACAAAGTACGTTAAAAAAATTTTCATCAATAGAATTGATTCTAGCTTTGTTTATGCCAACAAAAATTGTGAACATTGATTGTTCTTACAACTCAAAGAGGAGCTACCAAAACTGCACAATGGGTCGAACATGTCTGTGGATCTGCTTGAATAAAGGAAACATATTCTGACCATAATTATAACACCAAAGTTACCAAGAATTTTAGAACCAGTGCTAATGAAAATGCATTCACGTATCCTGCAAGACTTTATGATAAAAAAGGTCAACTTTTTTTGTCCTGAGGTCTGAATTTGATAAAAATTGTCTGGAGGAAAATATGATTGATCTATTTCTGGACTAAATATGAACAGTTCCCATTTCACAGGCTTCTAGCCCTTGCTTCATTTTTCTTCTTCAGATAATTTTCTTCTATATGTGTGTGTGTTGTGGTTGTATTTTTTTGGTTTTATATGTTGGTTACTCTATCAGACTCTTCACTATGCCCATATTTATCTAAAAATTAAAAATCAAATTAAGATGTGATACACACAGACAAGATTATACAGGAAAAAATTGTGCATCCCAGACTTTTAAAAGTGTACCCCTTCAGTATAACTGCAGGGATTTTCTGGCTACAATATTAAAATAAGGTTTTAGGTTCTGTATTTAACATATAAGCACAATTAACTTCTGACAGTAAATTTTAAACTAATTACAATGTACCCATCCATGTAAGATAATTGCAATAAAAAAGTTTAGTAGTCAATCTGGTACCTTTGTTCATAATTAATATAAAATTGACATTAAATGCTTCTACATACATTGGCATAGAGAAATTTGATAAACATTGAATTATTTCTAAGTGTACAATATAATTCCTACTATACAAAATCATTTCGAAAGAAATAACGGACAGGTAAACACAAACAGGAAGCTAATTTTGCATTAAAGTATGTTCTACTTTCTCTTTTTTTATTATAAATTTATTTTTTTTAATTGAGCGCTAATTACTTTACTCTCTCTTAATGGCCAGCCCATTATCAGCACTCAAGAATGAGGACTAAACTCATTTATTTAGAATAACCTCTATCTGCATATTTTATGTTGAAAACAAATAAGCCGTTGCTATTTTTTTTAGTGAGTGAACCTCAGAATAATAGAAATTTAGATCCAGAAAAGACTATGCATATTATTTTGTTCCCCATCTTTATTTTAGAAACTGGAATAATTTAGTGCAAGAGTCACAGCAAGTATCAGTCTTCATAACTGCTGTACCCAGGGTCTATTTACCATTCAATGCTGCTGCTGTTATAATGTAATTAATACTATTATCACCAATAACTAGTAATATTTATACTTCCGTTTATGTACTAAGGTTATCATTGCTCTTAAACTCATGGAATGAGAATTCTAAAAATACTTTCTTCTAGTTTTCATTAAATAAATTTAGGGTAGATAAAAATATTCACTACTATGGTTAAAATAATATAAATTTTAATTACAGGGAAAGTTTTAAAATAGATTTATGTAATAAAATGTTGTATTCATAGTATTGGTTGCTTGATTATGCTTTAGATTTTTACATGTGGTAAAATATTTAATCTATTTCATTGCTTCATTAGAATACACAGATAGTGATATACACATGTTCACAATTTATACTATGTATTTATTCAACTAAATAGTGCTTGCTGTTTAAAATGTGGAGCAATGTACTTTTTCTTCTATGTATCAAGGTGACTAGTTGGGTAAAGAAATACAAATTATTGGCATCTCTAAGTTCAGTTCAGTTCAATCACTCAGTCATGTCCAACTCTTTTCGACTCCATGGACTGAAGCATGTCAGGCCTCCCTGTCTATTATTAACTCCCAGAGCTTACTCAAACTCATGTCCATTGAGTCGATGACGCCATCGAACCATCTCATCCTCTGTCATCCCCTTCTCTTCCTGCCTTCAATCTTTCCCAGCAACAGGTTCTTTTCCAATGAGTCAGTTCCTCCTATCAGGTGGCCAAAGTACTGGAGTTTCAGCTTCAGCATCAGTCCTTCCAATGAACAATCAGGACTGACTTCCTTGAGGATGGACTAGTTGAATCTCCTTGCAGTCCAAGGGACTCTCGAGAGTCTTCTCCAACACCATGGTTCAAAGGCATCAATTCTTTGGCATTTAGCTTTCTTTATAGTCTGACTTTCACATCCATACACGACTACTGGAAAAAACATGGCTTTGACTAGATGGACTTTTGTTGGCAAAGTAATGTCTTTACATTTTAATATGCTGTCTATGTTACTCATAACTTTGCTTCCAAGGGGCAAGAGTCTTTTAATTCCATGGCTGCAGTGACCATCTGTACTGATCTAGGAGCGAAAAATAAATAAATAATAAAGTGTGTTACTGTTTCTGTCGTTTCCCCATCTATTTGCTATGAAGTGACAGGATTGGATGCCATAATCTTACTGTTCTGAATGTTGAGTTTTAAGCCAACTTTTTCACTTTCCTGTTTCACTTTCGTCAAGAAGCTCTTTAGTTCTTCTTCACTTTCTACCATAAGGGTGATGTAATCTGCACATCTGAGGTTATTGATGTTTCTTTCAGCTCTTGATTCCAGTTTTTGCCTCATCCAGCCTGGCATTTTGCATGATATAATTTGCATATAAGTTAAATAAGCATGGTGATAATATACAGCCTTGACATACTCCTTTCCTAACTTGGAACCAGTCTGCTGTTCCACATCCAGTTCTATCTGTTGCTTCTTGACCTCTACACAGTTTTCTCCGGAGGCAGGTCAGGTGGTCTGGTATTCCCATCTCTTGAAGAATTCTCCAGTTTGTTGTGATCCTCACAGTTAAAGGCTTTAGAGTAGCCAAAAAGCAGAGTAGATGTTTTTCTGGAAATCTCTTGATCCAACAGATGTTGGCAATTTGATCTTTGATACCTCTTGCTTTTCTAAATCCATCTTGAACATCTGGAAATTCACAATTCATGTACTGTTGAAGCCTGACTTGGAGAATTTTTAGTATTACTTTGCTAGCGTGTGGGAGGAGTGCAATTGTGCTGTAGCTTGTAAATTCTTTGGCATTGCCTTTCTTTGGAATTGGAATGAAAACTGACCTTTTCCAGTCCTGTGGCCACTGCTGAATTTTCCAAATTTGCTGGCAGATTGAGTCACAGCATCATCTTTTAGGATTTGAAATAGCTCAACTGGGATTCCATCATCTCTACTAGCTTTGTTCGTGGTGATGCTTCCCAAGTTCCACTTGACTTCATATTCCAGGGTGTCTGTCTCTAGGTGAGTGACCACACCATCGTGGTTAACTGGGTCATGAAGATCTTTTATGTTTAGTTTTTCTCTGTATTCTTGTATACAGCTTCTTAATATCTTTTGCCTCTGTTAGGTCCATACCATTTCTGCCTTTTATTGTGCCCATCTTTGCATGAAATATTCCCTTGGTATCTCTCATTTTCTTTAAAAGATCTCTAATATTTCCCATTCTATTGTTTTCCTCTATTTCTTTGCATTGATTACTGAGGAAGGCTCTCTTATGTCTCCTTCCTATTCTTTGGAACTCTGTATTCAAATGAGTTTATCTTTCCTTTTCTCCTTTGCCTTTATCTTCTCTTCTTTTCTCAGCTATTTGTAAGGCCTCCTCAGACAACCATTTTGTCTTTTTGCATTTCTTTTTCTTGGAAATGGGCTTTATCGCTGCCTCTTGTATAATTTCACAAACTTCCGTCCATAGTTCTTCAGGCACTCTGTGTATCAGATCCAATACCTTGAATCTATTTGGCATCTCTAAATTATGTACTAAATTAAGTAATACTTTTAATTGTCAATTCTAATTAAGTTGCTGGCTTTAAGAATGAAATCAAAAAATATATTCAATAATTTATTTGTTTGTTATATCTAGCTACTCTATAATCTCTTATGACCATGTTACATGTAAATTTGCATGAATTTTTTAAGCAATTCTATATTATAATTATCTCCAATAATAAATATCTTAAATTAAAAAGTAAAAATAATGCATTTTCCATTATTCGCAGTCTTTAAATTAGTGAATGTTCCACAAAATGATCTTAAATAGCAACATATTTCTGACTCTTCTGAGAAGGCCAAACATATTTTTAGGAAGATGAGGTGAGCTACAGTTGGTGCAGGGTGTCTTTTTTCAGAATAAAGAATCAAAAAGAAAATCAAGTAATAGTATCCTGAAAAAGTAAGTGTTTATTTTCCTCTGGGAATAAGCAACACATGCATGCTTAGTCCCTTAGTTGTGTCTGATGCTTTGTGACCCCATGTACTGTAGCCCTCCAGGTTTCTCTGGGGGGATTCTCCAGGCAAGAATTCTGGAGGGTTGTCCTTCTCCAGAGGATCTACCAGACTCAGGGATCAAACCCACATCTCTTGCTTGGCAGGCGATATCTGTACCATTGAGCCACCTGGGAATCCCCAAAATAAGCAATACTACTTTGCAATATGTTATGTTTTCTTTATTGACTAAATGAGGACAACAATTTTGTTTTAGTTACAATCTACATTCTCTGTTGATGACGCTGATTACAGAAGCAGACCAGGAAAATTAATCAGCATGATAACTGTGTCCAATAAATTCTGCAAATTGTGCGACATACCCACAACTAATTGATCCTAGGAAACTAAAGTTTAAGAAAACCTTTCCTGTGGCGCAATTATTCACTGTATGACTGAAAGTTTAAGATTATATTCATTGCATTATCTTGACCAAACAACAAAAGTTTATAATCGAGTAATCTAAATCATCGGAAATATAATCTGACATGTTAATTTTATCAATAAATATTTAAAGATGAGATTCTGAACTTATTAATTTCCACATTAGCATATGGGTAGTAGATTCTGAAAGAATTATGTAAAGAAAAAGTAGGTAACATATATATGTGATAGACATATACAGAAATGAACCTATTTAATTTCCATTTAATATTAGGAAAAATATTTACACTTCAAAGATATTCAGAATCTATTAGTACAAACTAAAATAGATCATAAATCTTCATCTCCAGAATTAATTACAACTTACATTCTTTGCTATATCTGTGCTTTACTTACATGCTATATATATATATATATATGTATATATATATATATATATAACACATTTTATTACAAAAGCAAGAAGAACATAATTATTATAAATAAAATTTTAGTTTCCCAATAGTACATTCAATATCACTCCAGGTAATTTAATATTTACACACTTCAGGTTTAATATATTAAGAGTAGCTATGAGTTATTATTTTCCAACTATAAATGAATTCCATGAAAGTGTGAAAATGTTAGTTGTTTAGTCATATCTGATTCTTTGACCCCATGTAGCCTGTCAAGCTCCTCTGTCCATGGGATTCTTTGGGCAAGAATAAGAGAGAGGATTGCCATTTGCTTTTCCAGGGAATTTTCCCGACCCAGTTATTGAACCTGGGTCTCCTGCACTTCAGGGAGATTTCTTGCTGTCTAAGCCACCATGCATGCTCCAAATGAATCTCATACTTTATCTCTAACTTTTGCAGAAATTTTTAAAGTTATTATTACATCTGTGAAACTTTAAGATCAAATTGGCTTAGCTGGTAAGTTAACTAACATTCAGCTAATAATCGAAAGGTTCCTATGTTGAAACCAAACCTGTTTGACTATCCCACGATTTTTCAGCTTCATTTTAGAAATATATTTTTAGACTAGTGCATTTGAATATTTTACGATTTTTGATAAAGTCATAAGTAACTCTTCCACATGCCCCACTAATGTAGTAGTTCAGAATCCGATAGAGGTGATTAAAATTGTCTATATGAACCAGTCATAAAATGAATTAAATATTGTAATATGCAGCAACATGGATGGATCTAGAGATTAACATGATAAGTAAGTTACACAGAGAGAGACAAACATTATATGGTATCACTTATCTGTGGAATCTAAAGAAATACTACAAATGATTTTGTTTAAAAAACAGAAATAGACTTATAGACATAGAAAAGAAACTTATAGTTACAAAAGGAAAAGTTGGAAAAGTGATAAATTAGGTGTGTATGATTAACAGATACACACTATTATATATAAAATAGAAAAGCAATGAAGGTTTACTATATAACATTCAGTTCAGTTCAGTCACTCAGTCATGTCTGACTCTTTGCGACCCCATGAATTGCAGCACACTAGGCCTCCCTATACATCACCAACTCCCGGAGTTCACTCAAACTCACGTCCATTGTGTTGGTGATGCCATCCAGCCATCTCATCCTCTGTCGTCCCCATCTCCTTTTGCCCCCAATCCCTCCCAGCATCAGAGTCTTCTCCAATGAGTCAACTCTTCGCATGAGGTGGCCAAAGTACTGGAGTTTCATCTTCCCTGGTGGCTCAGAGGTTAAAGCGTCTGCCTGCAATACGGGAGACCTGGGATCAATCCCCTGATAAGGAAGATCCCCTGGAGAAGGAAATGGGAACCCATTGCAGTATTCTTGCCTGGAGAATCCCATGGACAGAGGAGCCTGGTGGGCTACAGTTCACAGGGTCGAAAAGAGTTGGACATGACTGAGCGA
Organism: Capra hircus; assembly: GCF_001704415.2. Taxonomy (NCBI): domain Eukaryota; kingdom Metazoa; phylum Chordata; class Mammalia; order Artiodactyla; family Bovidae; genus Capra; species Capra hircus. Next base: position 38,850,161 of record NC_030808.1, read on the forward strand.
CTTCACTTTCACTTCCAACGAACACCCATGACTCATCTCCTTTAGGATGGACTGGTTGGATCTCTTTGCAGTCCAAGGGACTCTCAAGAGTCTTCTCCAACACCACAGTTCAAAAACATCAATTTTTCAGTGCTCAGCTTTCTTCACAGTCCAACTCTCATATTCATACATGACTACTGGAAAAACCATAGCTTTGACTAGATGGACCTTTGTTGGCAAAGTAATGTCTCTGCTTTTGAATATGCTGTCTAGGGTGGTCATAACTTTCCTTCCAAGGAGTAAGCGTCTTTTAGTTTCATGGCTGCAATCACCAGCTGCAGTGATTTTGGATCCCCCCAAAATAAAGTCTGACATTGTTTCCACTATTTTGGGATCAATATATTCAAAATCTTGTATATTGAAACTTATAATGGAAAATAATCTGAAAAAATATGTATATGTAAACCTGAATCACTTTGCTGTAATCACTAGGCTAGTACAATATTGTAAATTAATTATACTTCAATAAAAAAGAAACAGAATATTAAATGATCAAAAAATTAATTCTAATTACACTTTATTTCATTCATAAAGACAGTGAGCACTTTAAAGGAAAGAGAAAGAGAATATATTTTAAAGTATATTATTTGCAATCCTTAAATTTCTTTACTAAACAAGAATTGTTGTGTTGTTGAAGTCCTAATTTTGATGGTGAATTATGATAAACAAAACCATAAATGAGGTGGTGCATAGGAATGCAGAGACCATGATTTGACACTGAAGTTATTATATTACAAAATTAATACTGCTATGATCTGTGGTTTCCTTAATTTAGCTGTTCTATGCTTCTCTCCTTTGTATAATGGATGATTAATAAATTTAATTATATATTATGATAATATAGTAATATGGTAAAATAAATGGAGACTAAGACCATAATTACTTGTATAGCAAATAATATTATAATTGATTTCTGGTGTTACATATATTTAATTTTTTATCTCTTGCTGCTTGCCTATAAAATAATTGCATAATTAATAATTATAGAAGTGACAGGTTAATTTTACTTTGAGGTAATTTACATATGAATCAAATCATTAGAGGTAAAGTTCCTAATAAAGTTATTACATAAATAAGATATTTGGCACTATTTTTTATGACCTATAAATTTTAATGAATGACAATATTTAATTTTTTCTCATTTTAAAATAGTGTGGTAGAATAGAAAATACCTACATTGCACAGGCTGTAGGTAAAACTCCTTATAAAGCTAATTTAAATTAAAAAAACAAACCAAAATAAAATCTCTAAATATGCTTAATTAACATCAAAATTATGTTATTTTATGTTTCTTGAGAAATCTATATTCAGGTCAAGAAGCAACAGTTAGAACTGGACATGGAACAACAGACTGGTTCCAAATCAGGAAAGGAGTATGTCAAGGCTGTATATTGTCACCCTGTATAGTTAACTTACATGTAGAGTACATCATGAGAAATGCTGGACTTGATGAAGCACAAGCTGGAATCAAGATTGCTGGGAGAAATATCAACAACCTCAGATATGCAGATGATACCAGCCTAATGGCAGAAAGCAAAGAAGAGGAGCTTCTTGATGAAAGTGAAAGAGGAGAGTGAAAAAGTTGGCTTAAAGCTCAACATTCAGAAAACTAAATTCATGGCATCTAGTCCCATCACTTCATGGCAAATAAATTGGGAAATAGTGAAAATGGTGACAGACTTTATTTTGGGGGCTCTGAAATCATTGCAGATGTTGATTGCAGCCATGGAATTATACTTGCTCCTTGGAAGAAAAGTTATGACTAACCTATACAGCATATTAAAAAGCAGAGACATTACTTTGCCATCAAAGTTCTGTCTAGTCAATGTTATGTTTTTTCCAGTAGTCATTATGAATCTGAGAATTGCACTATAAAGAAGCTGATCCCTGAAGAATTAGTGCTTTTGAACTGTGGTGTTGGAGAAGACTTTTGAGAGTCCCTTGAATTGCAAGATCAGTCCATCCTAAAAGGAATCAGTCCTGAATGATAATATAGTGATATATTATCAGTAATATAATTTCAGTAATATATACTGAAACTCCAATACTTTGGCCAAGTGATGCAAAGAACTGACTCATTTGAAAAGACCCTGATGCTGGAAAAGATTGAAGGCAGGAAGAGAAGGGGATGACAGAGGATGAGATGGCTGGATGGTATCACCAATTCAATGGACATGAGTTTGCATAGACTCTGGGAGTTCGTAAGGGACAGGGAGGCCTGGCGTGCTGCAGTCCATGGGATTGCAAAGAGTCAGACACGACTGGGAAGCATTCAGGGAAAAATAATATTCCCTAAGATAACAGAATATGCAGGGATTAGATTCATTTTTGTTACAGATAATGCCTCGATCAATATTTCTTATGCTACCTTAACATTAACAAAAGTTTTACAAAGATATAATAATTAAATCACCATCCACAGCTCATCTAATTTAAAGACACAGCCTGTGTTGGTTAGACTTTGTGAAGACTATGACATCGCACCTTCCCCTCTTACTTACAACAAATAAATAATCACCTAAAAATAATCCTATTGATTATTTTATTTTGATGTCCCTACAGTCCATAAAGCAGCTCTAAAAACTCTGCATGATATGGGGGAGACATAACCCACTGAAGATTAAGAAATAAAGATCATAGTCACTGAATTTATAAACTGATATTAGTTGGTCCTCTTTAATAAAAAGTATGAAATAGATGAAAAGTGGTAAAGTATCCAAATATAGTTATTTATAGGTCTGAGTCTTTTTTCTGCTCTGCCATTCATATTTGTTCCACGCTGACAAATTGGGCTGTAATTTTCAGGTCCTAACGTTATTTCAGTTCTAGCTCTAAACTAACCCGTAGATTCCAGTAGTCTATTAAGCATTGAAATCCCTTCACAAAGTAACAGAATTTAAAATCCTATACATATATACATATATATATATACACATATATACATAAAGAGAAAACACTGTCAATAATATTTTAAAAGTTAGTATTTCAAGTAAAAACAAAATTTTTAAAAAGATTATTAGGGCATGATTAGGCAATAAGTGTCTACATATAGCTGATTCACATTGTTGTACAGTAGAAACTAACAACATTGTAAAGCAATTATACTCCAGTTAAAAAAGGTGAGGGTGGGGGAGCTTCCCTGATAGCCAAGTTAGTGAAGAATCTGCCTACAGTGCAGGAGATCCTGGTTCGATTCCTGGGTTGGGAAGATTTGCTGGAGAATGGATAGGCTACCCACTCCAATATTCTTGGCCTTCCCTTGTGGCTCAGCTGGTAAAGAATCCACCTGCATTACATGAGACCTGGGCTCGATCCCTGGGTTGGGAAGATCCTCTGGAGAAGAGAAAGGCCACCCACTCCAGTACTCTGGCCTAGAGAATTCCATGGACTGTATAGTCCATGGGGTCCCAAAAAGTCAGACATGACTGAGCAACTCTCACTCACTTAAAGAAAAGGGGGAGGGGGCAAAATTATCTTCTAAGCTTGAAATTATTTTTCAACATTCTTCATTTACAATTGTTTCTCTATATATAGAAGTACTGAGAAAATCAAATTTAAAATGGTATTAGGGAGGAACTTTGGTGAAGGGAAAAGAATATATAAATTCTGCCTTGGAGCACTGGAAGCCCTCAAACTCCATGCATACTAAATAATGGCCAGGAGAGACTTGAGTGAGAAAGGTTGACAAAAGGAATCATAAAGTAGTGAGAATAAGGCAGTGAAATCAATTAGAAAGCTATTCAGGAAAACCTAAAATTATGAGATGGCCTATATGCTCTGGGGAAAGACTAGGTCAGACTGATTAAAAGATAGTAATAAAGCAGGAAAAAAAAAAAAAAAAGACATAAGGATCCACTGAGAAGGAACCAGCAGATAGGTAGACCCCTCTAGGGCCTATTAAGTTTTCATTTACTTCTAGCTTCACTTCTCACTAAGTGAAGCTTATTCCTTTTCTACCCTGCATAACAAATTATCAAAAAACTAGTGGTTTAAAATAATACCCATTTACTATCTCAAGTTTCTGTAAGCCAGAAGACTAGATCCAGCTTTCCAGGGTTCCCTCTGCTTCTAGCTTCACAAAGCAAAAAATCAAAATTTCAACCAGATAGTGTTCTCATATTGAGGTAGAATTTGCTTACAAGCTTCCTCAGATTGTTGGAATAAGTTTTTCTCTGTGATGGCACAATTCATGGCATTTTTCTTCTTCATGGCTATCAAGAGAATCTTCTGCTAGAGTATGTAAGTGACAGAGTCTTAGTCTTATAGTATAACATAGTTGTGGAAGTGATTCTCCCATCAACTCTGCCATACAATGTAATTTAATCAAAAGGTTTTGTCACCTTGATCACAAACAAGTCACAAATGTTGCCTAACTTCGGGGGGGGGGGGATAATACAGGGCTGTGGGTCACTGGTGGTCATCTTAGAAATAGGCCTACCATAAAAGTTGTGTCACTTTTGAGAAGAATCTTCATAATCATCCTTAAGAAGAAAAAAATAACCTTATATTAGCATTATGGCTAAATTATATTTCCATAAAAATTCATATAATGAAAAGTTAACCTCCAGTCCTTCAGAATTTGGTTGTATTTAGAGATAGGATCTTAAAGAGGTAATTAACTTAAAAAGAATTTATTAGGGTGTGGATCCTAACTCCATATGACTATGTCCTGGTATAAAGTGATATATGCTGAGAAAAGATCATGTGAAAACAAAGAGAAAAGACTGCTATCTACAAACCAAGGAAAGAGACTTCAGAAGAAATCAGAACTGCCAACACCTTGCTTTCAGATTCTACCTACAGAATTATGAGAAAACAGATTTCTCTTGTCTAAGTCATCTAGTCTATGGTGTACTTTGTTGTGGCAATCCTAGTAAACTAAAACAGTCAGTCACTGAGAGAGTCATTTCATAGGTAGGCTGATAAGAAGCTCAGTGTCCCCAAAGAGGAGAAAGGATCTGAGGCTCTCAAGGAGAAAAACAAACTTTTTTCCTACATTGCTTTGTTTTATTCAATATAACAATGTATCTTTATCAAGGACATGTTTCCCCTAAATAAAAATGTTTTCTGACTAACCTTGTTATCTTAAGACATAAGTTGTAGGAGTGGGTCTACAATAGGTAGTGGGTCTACAATAGAAAGGTAAGACCTGTCTGACTAATCTTGTAAGACCTGACTAATCTTGTAAGACTTTTCTGACTAATCTTGTTATCTTAAGACTTAAGTTGTAGGAGTGGGTCTACAATAGGTAGTGGGTCTACAATATAAAGGTAAGACTTTTCTATTGTTAGTTCTTCTGGTGATTTAGTAGCTAAGTCCTGTCCAACACTTTGCGACCCCATGGACTATAGCCTGCCAGGCTCCTCTGACCATGGAATTCTCCAGGCAAGAACACGGAGTGGGTTGCCATTTCCTTCTCTAGGGGATCTTCCCAACTCAGGAATCGAACCCAGGTCTCCTTCACTGCAGGCAGATTCTTCACCAACTGAGCTATGAGGGAAGTCCATTGTTAGTTCTAATCTTGTTAAGATGTTTCTTGTGGGTGTGTTTAGAATCAAACCCCATTCCCCACCAGAGAGGCTCAAAAGACTCAAACAAACCTTGTGCACACCAAGACCAAGAGAACCCACAGAGACTGAGACAGAATTGTGTTTGATTGTCTCCTGTGGAGGTACAGGTCAGCAATGGTATGCTGCAGGGGCAGGGGCTCTGGGTTCAGCAGACTTGGATGTGGCATAAACCCTCTTGGAGGAAGGTCACCATTAACCCCACCATAGAGCTATTAGAACTTACACAGGACTGGGGAAATAGACTCTTGGAGGGTACAAACAGAACCTTGTGCACACCAGGACCCGGGGGAAAGGAGTAGTGACCCCAAAGAGACTGACCCAGGCTTGCTGCAGAGTGTCCAGGAGTCTCTGGCAGAGGCATGGGTTGGTGGTGGCCTACTACAGGGTTGGGGGCACTGAGTGTAGCATTGCATGACTATGATCTTTTGAAGGAGCTTGCCTTTATCTTCATTAACTCCACCATAGTTTGGCCCCAAGTAAATAACAGAGAGGGAACATAGCTCTACTCATCAATAGAAAATTGGATTAAAGATATACTGAGCATGGCCCCGCCCATCAGAACAAGACCCAGTTTCCCCCTCAGTCAGTCTCTCCCATCAGCAAGCTTCCAAAGGGCTCTCATCCTTACCCATAAGAGGGTAGATAGACTGAAAACCACAATCACAGAGAATAAACCAATCTTATCACATGGACCACAACCTTGTCTAACTCAAAGAAACTATGAGCCATGCCTATAGGGCCACCCAAGATGGACTGGTCATGATGAAGAGTTCTGACAAGATGTGGTCCACTGGAGAAGGGAATGGCAAACCACTTCAGTATTCTTGCCTTGAGAGCCACATGAACAGTGTGAAAAGGCAAAAAGATAGGACACTGAAAGATGATGTCCCTAGGTAGGTAGCTACCCAATATGCTACTGGAGATCATTGGATAAATAACTCCAGAAAGAAAGAAGAGAAGGAGCCAAAGCAAAAAGAACACCCAGTTGTGGGTGTGACTGGTGATGGAAACAAAGTCTGATGTTGTAAAAAACAATATTGAACAAGAACCTGGAACATTAAGTCCATGAATCAGGGTAAATTGGATGTGGTCAAACAGGAGATGCCAACAGTGAACATCAACATTTTAGGAATAAGTTAACTAAAATGGACTGGATGGGTGAATTTTAACTCAGATGACCATTATATCTACTACTACAGGCAAGAATCCCTTAGAAGAAATGGAGTAGCCCTCACAGTCAACAAAAGCGTCTGAAATGCAGTACTTGGAAGCAATCCCCAAAACGACAGAATGATATCTATTCATTTCCAAGGCAAACCATTCCATACCACAGTAATCCAAGTCTATGCCTTGACCTGGACAAGGAAATGGCAACCCTCTCCAGTATTCTTGCCTGGAAAATCCCATGGACAGAAGAGCCTGGTAGGCTACAGTCCATGGGGTTGCAAAGAGTCGGACACGACTGAGCGATTTCAGTATGTCCTGACCAGTAATGCTGAAGAAGTTGAACGGTTTTATGAAAACCTACAAGACATTGTAGACTTACACCCGAAAAGATGTCCTTTTCATTATAGGGTACTGGAATGCACAATTAGGAAGTCAAAAGATGCCTGGGGTAACAGGCAAATTTGGCCTTGGAGTACAAAATGAAGCAGGACAAAGGCTAACAGAATTTTGCCAAGAGAATGCACTGGTCATAGCAAACACCCTCTTCCAACAACGCAAAAGAAGATAATACATGGACATCACCAGATGGTCAATACTGAAACCAGATTGAATACATTCTTTGCAGCTAAAGATGGAGAAGCCCTATACAGGCAGCAAAAACAAGACCAGGAGCTGACTGTGGCTCAGATCATGAACTTCTTATTGCCAAATTCAGATTTAAATTAAAGATAGTGTGGAAAACCATGAGACCACTCATGTATGACCTATGATTCAGGTCATACCTGAATCATTCCACTCTAATTATACAGTGGAAGTGACAAATAGATTCAAGAGATTAGAACTGATCGACAGAGTACCTGAATAATTATGTATGGAGGTTCTTGACATGGTACAAAAGACTGTGATAAAGACCATTCCCAAGAAAAAGAAATGCAAAAAGGCAAAATTTTTGTCTGAGGAGGACTTACAAACAGGTATGAAAAGAAGAGAAGTGAAAGGCAAAGGAGGAAATGAAAGATATATCCATCTGAATACAGAGTTCCAAAGAATAGCAAGGAGAGATAAGAAAGCCTTCCTCAGTGATCAGTACAAAGAAATGGAGGAAAACAATAGAATGGGAAAGACTAGAGATCTCTTCAAGAAAATGAGAGATACCAGGGAAATATTTCATGCAATGATCAGCACCATAAGGGACAGAAATGGTATGGACCAAACAGAAACGAAAAATAGTAGGAAGCTGTGGCAAGAATACACAGAAGAACTATACAAAAAAAAATCTTCATGACCAAGAAAACCATGATGGTGTGGTCACTCAACTAGAGGCAAACATCTTGGAATGTGAAGTCAAGTGGGCCTTAGAAAGCATTAGTATGAACAAAGCTAGTGGAGGTCATGGAATTCCAGTTGAGCTATTTCAAATCCTAAAAGATGATACTGTAAAAGTGTTGAACTCAATATTTCAGCAAATTTTGAAAACTCAGCAGTGGCCAGAGGACTGGAAAAGGTCAGTTTTCATTCCAATCCCAAAGAAAGGCAATACCAAAGAACATTCAAACTAGAATACAATTGCACTTATCTCACATACTAGCAAAGTAGTGCTCAAAATTCTCCAAGCCAGATTTCATCAATTCATGAACGTTGAAATTCCAGATGTTCAAGCTGGATTTAGGAAAAGCAGAGGAACCAGAGATCAAATTGCCAATATCCATTGGAGAATTGAAAAAGCAAGAGAGTTCCAAAAAATTATGTACTTCTACTTTATTGACTATGCTAAAGCTTTTGACTGTGTGAATCACCACAAACTATGGAAAATTCTTCAAGAGATGGGAATACCTGCTTCCTTAGAAACCTGTATGTAGGTCAAGGAGCAACAGTTAGAACTGGACATGGAACAACAGACTGGTGTCAATCAGGAAAGCAGTATATCAAGGCTGTATATTGTAACCCTGATTATTCAACTTATATGCAGTGTACATCATGTGAAATACCAGGTTGGATGGAGCACAAGCTGGAAGAAAGATTGCCAGGAGAAAGATCAACAACCTTAGATAGGCAGATGACACCACCCTTATGGCAGTAAGTGAAGAAGAACAAAAGAGCCTCTTGATGAAAGTGAATGAAGAGAGTGAAGAAGTTGACTTAAAACTCAACATTCAGAAAACTAACATCATGGCATATGGTCCCATCACTTCATGGCAAATGGGGAAACAGTGGAAACACTGACAGACTTCATTTTGGGGGGGCTCCAAAATCATTGTAGATTGTGACTTCATCCTTGGAATTAAGACAGTTGCTCCTTGGAAGAAACGTTATGACCAACCTAGAGAGCATATTAAAAAGCAGATAAATTACTTTGACAACAAGTGAAGTTTCTCAGTCGTGTCTGACTCTTTGCGATCCCATGGACTGTAGCCCACCAGGCTCCTCCATCCAAGTAATTTTCTAGGCAAGAGTACTGGAGTGGGTTGCCATTTCCTTCTCCAGGGGATCTTCCCAATCTTGGGATCAAACTTGGGTCTCCTGCATTGCAGGCAGATGCTTTACCCTCTGAGCCCCCAGGGAACCCTCAAAAAGATGTCTATTTAAAGCTATAGCTTTTCCAGTAGTCATGTATGGATGTGAGAGTTGGACTATAATGAAAGCTGAGTGCCAAAGAATTGATGCTTTTGAACTGCAGTGTTGGAGAAGAGATTTGAGAGTCCCTTGGACAGCAAGGAGATCCAAGTAGTCCATCCTAAAGGAAATCAGTCCTGAATATTCACTGGAAGGGCTAAAACTGAAACTCCAATACTTTGCCCACCTAATGCAAAGAATTGACTCAGTAGAAAAGACCCTAAGGCTGGAAAAGATTGAAGTCAGGAGAAGGAGACAACAGAGGCTTAGTTGGTTGGATGCTATCACCGACTTGACGGATATGAGTTTGAGTAAAGTCCGCGAGTTGATGATGGACATGGAAGCCTGGCGTGATGAGTCCATGGGGTCACAAAGAGTCGGACACGACTGAAAGACTGAACTGAATTGACGGGAAGGCAGTTTTCCATGGTAGTAAGCTCATGTTTAATGGGGGCATGACAGGACTTCATGGTCAACTCCATGCTGAATGTGGTCTGCCTCACTTTCTCTCACTTTTCTCCTCAATGGAAAGAATGAAATATTTAATAGTATACAATCTTCATGAGTATGTGGAGAGAATTCCTTTTGCAGCCTTCATAGAGGACAAATGTTCAAAAATTATGATTTAAAATGAACACAACACTCGACCTATTAATTATTCATTGTATACTTTTTGATACATAAATTACAGTGTTTTGGTGCTTAGGATAAGTCAGTAAACACAACAGACAAAAGTTCCTGTTATGATGACTCTTGTAATGAGAGGGAAAATTGCAATAAATTATAAATTAAATAGATGATAAAGACTCCATGATTTTTTTTTTTTTTAAAGAATAGAAGAGGGGACGGTCCTAAGATGGCAGAGGAATAGGACAGGGAGACCACTTTCTCCCCCACAAACTCGTCAAAAGAACATTTGAATGCTGAGTAAATTCCACAAAACAACTTCTGAATGCCAGCAGAGGACATCAGGCACCCAGAAAAGCAGCTCATCGTCTTTGAAAGGAGGTAGGAAAAAATATAAAGATAAAAAGAGAGATAAAAGAGGTTGCGATGGAGCTCAGTCCCAGGAAGTGAGTCTTAAAAAAGAGAGAAGTTTCCAAACACCAGGAAACACTCTCACTGCTGAGTCTGTGGCAAGCCTTGGAACCACAGAGGGCACATAACTGGGAGGAAAAACTAATAAATAATTAAACCCCACAGATTACATGCCCAACGGTAACTCCCCAAGCGGAGAAGCAGTGCAGATGCCTGCATCTGCCACTAGCAAGTGGGGGCTGGACAGGGAGGTGTGGGCTGCATTGCTTAGAGTAAGGACCCAGCCTGAATGTCCCGAGGGCAATCTGAGGGAACTAACTTGGGATAGCAAACCAGACTGTGGGATAGCTACCACACAAAAAGCCCTAACCTAAGACATTGCCAATCCCACTCACAGAACAAAGGCCTGAGCAGAGTTAGCTGGCTGCAGGCTGGCCCATCCCCCTCTGGTGACAGGCAGTAGGGGGCAGCCAGAGCCAGAAGGGGGGCAATCGCGGCCCCAGAGAGGCTTTATCTACCAAACTGCAAGCAGTCTTCATTGCTAACCAAGACTTCTTGGGATTCTGGACGGTCAACATCCTCCTGAGAAAGTGTGTCGGTCGTACACCCAGAAAACTGAGCAGCAGGGACAGGGGAGGTGACAAGTCACAGCGATGGCAGCTGCCAAACACCTGGTCACCTGAGCTGCTCTGACCTGGGAAGGGCAAAAAACTCAGGCCCCACCGAATCTGTGCCTTTGAGGAGTACCCAAGTACCTGAACCTGAGCGGCTTAGACCTGGGAAGTGCATACAGCCCAGGGCCAGCCTCAGACAGTTCCTGGCAGAGCAACCTAGAGCCTAAGCACTGTAGACACGGAAAGCACACACGCCGTGAGCGGGGGCAAATCCAGTGCGGCTGAGACACTGAGTATACACCAGCGTTATTTGTTTGCAGTGTCCCTCCCTCCCCACAGCACGACTGAACAAATGAACATAAAAAAGTGTCCACCACCGCCCCCTTACATCAGAGCGGAAATTAGACACTGAAGAGACCAGCAGACAGAAGAAGCTAAAACAGAGGGAACTCCTTGGGAGTGACAGGTGCAATAATTTAAAACCCTGTAGTTTGTACCGACTACATAGGAAGGGGCCTATAGATCTTGAGAAATATAAGCCAGATCAAGGAACTATCTGAAAATGAACTGACCCCACACTGCCCATAACACCAGAGAAAGTCCTAGATATATTTTTTACTATTTATATTATCATTCTTTATTTTTTTTTTATTTTTAAGTCCTCTATTACTCCTTTAGTTTTCATTTTTATAACCTACTATTACTTTGCAAAAAAAAGACCCTATTTTTTAAAGCAAACTTCATATATATATATATATGTATGTATGTATGTATTTTATAATTTTGTTACTTTGTTTTTGTTTTTTCCTTTAATATTGAATTTTTGAAAATCCAACCTCTACTCTAGATTTTCAATCTTTGCTTTTTGGTATTTGTAATCAATTTTGTCCCTTTAAGAATCCAATCTTCAGTACCCATTTTTACTTGGGAGTGAGATTACTGGCTTGACTGCTCTCTCCCCTTTTGGACTCTCCTTTTGCTCCACCAGGTCACCTCTATCTCCTCCCTCCCCCTTCTCTTCTCTACCCAACTCTGTGAATATCTTTGTGTGTTCCTGACTGTGGAGAACACTTAGGGAACTGATCACTGGCTGGATCTGTCTCTCTCCTTTTGATTCCCCCCTTTATCCTCCTAGACACCTCTGTCTCCTTCCTCCCTCTTCTCTGTATAACTCCATGAACATCTTTGAGCAGTCCAGACTGTGGCATGCACATAAGGAAGTGATTACTGGCTAGCTTGCTCTCTCCTCTTTTGATTACACCTCATCTCATCCTGGTCACCTCTATCTCCCTCCTCCCTCTTCTCGTCTCCATGTAACTCTGTGAACCTCTCTGGGTGTGCCTCACTGTGGAGAAACTTTTCATCTTTAACCTAGATGTTTTATCAATGGTGCTGTATAGATGGAGAAGTCTTGAGGATACTGTTAAAATAAGACTGAAAACCAGAAGCAGGAGGATTAAGTCCAAATCCTGAGAACACCAGAGAATTCCTGACTCCAGGGAACACTAATCGACAGGAGCTCATCAAACACCTCCATACCTACACTGAAATCAAGCACCACCCAAGGGCCAGCAAGTTCCAGAGCAAGACATACCATGCAAATTCTCCAGCAACACAGGAACATAGCCCTGAGCTTCAATATACAGGCTGCCCAAAGTCACTCCAAACCCATTGACATCTCATAACTCATTACTGGACTCTTCATTGCACTCCAGAGAGAAGAAATTCAGCTCCACCCACCAGCACACCAACACAAGCTTCCCTAATCAGGGAAACTTGATAAGCCACCCGTACAACCCTACCCACAGTGAGGAAACTCCACAATAAAGAGAACTCCACACACTACCAAAATACAGAAAGGCCACCCCAAACACAGCAATATAAACAAGATGAAGAGACAGAGGAATACCCAGCAGGTAAAGGAACAGGATAAATGTGCACCAAACCAAACAAAAGAGAAAAAGATAGGGAATCTATCTGATAAATATTCCAAATAATGATAGTCAAAATGATCCAAAATCTTGAAATAAAAATGGAATCACAGATAAATAGCCTTGGAGACAAGGATTGAGAAGATGCAATAAAGGTTTAACAAGGACCTAGAAGAAATAAAAAAGAGTCAATAGATAATGAATAATGCAATAAATGATATCAAAAACACTCTAGAGGAAACAAATAGCAGAATAATGGAGGCAGAAGATAGGATTAGTGAGGTAGAAGATAGAATGGTAGAAATAAATGAATCAGAGAGGAAAAAAGAAAAATGAATTAAAAGAAATGAGGACAATCTCAGAGACCCCAGAGACAATGTTAAATGCCCCAACATTCGAATCATAGGAGTCCCAGAAGAAGACAAAAGAAAGATCATGAGAAAATACTTGAGGAGATAATAGTTGAAAACGTCCCTAAAATGGGGAAGGAAATAATCACCCAAATCCAAGAAACCCAGAGAGTCCCAAACAAGATAAACCCAAGGCGAAACATCCCAAGACACATATTAATCAAATTAACAAAAATCAAACACAAAGAGCAAATATTAAAAGCAGCAAGGGAAAAACAACAAATAACACACAAGGGGATTCCCATAAGGATAACAGCTGATCTTTCAATAGAAACTCTTCAGGACAGGAAGGAATGGCAGGACATATGTAAAGTGATGGAAGGAAATAACCTACATCCCAGATTACTGTACCCAGCAAGGAACTCATTCAAATATGAAGGAGAAATCAAAAGCTTTACAGACAAGCAAAAGCTGACAGAATTCAGCACCACCAAATCAGCTCACCAACAAATGCTAAAGGATCTTCTCTAGACAGGAAACACAAAAAGGGAGTATAAACTAGAACCCAAAACAATAAAGTAAATGGCACGCGATCATGCTGCTGCTGCTGCTGCTAAGTCGCTTCAGTCATGTCCGACTCTGTGCGACCCCAGAGATGGCAGCCTACCAGGCTCCTCTGCCCCATACTTATCAATAATTACCTTAAACGTAAATGGGTTGAATAACCCAACCAAAAGACAAAGACTGGCTGAATGGATGTAAAAACAAGACCCCTATATATGTTGTCTACAAAAAACCCACCTCAAAACAAGGGACACATACAGCTAGAGACCAAAAGAAAGCAGGAGTAGCAATACTCATGTCAGATAAAATAGACTTTAAAACAAAGGCTGTGAAAAGAGACAAAGAAGAACACTACATAATGATCAAAGGATCAATCCAAGAAGAAGATATAACAATTATAAATATATATGCACCCAACATAGGAGCACCTCAATATGTAAGACAAATGCTAACAAGCATGAAAGGGGAAATTAACAATAGCACAATAATAGTGGGAGACTTTAATACTCTACTCACAACTATGGATAGATCAACTAAACAGAAAATTAACAAGGAAAAACAAACTTTAAATGATACAATAGACCAGTTAGACCTACTTGATATCTGTAGGACATTTTACCCCATAACAATAAATTTCACCTTTTTCTCAAGCGCGCACGGAACCTTCTCCAGGATAGAGCACATCCTGAGCCATAAAGCTAGTCTTGGTAAATTTAAAAAAAAATTGAAATCATTCCAAGCATCTTTTCTGACCACACTGAGTAAGATTAGATTTAAATCAGTCCATTCTGAAGGAGATCAACCCTGGGATTACTTTGGAAGTAATGATGCTAAAGCTGAAATGCCAGTACTTTGGCCACCTCATGCAAAGAGTTGACTCATTGGAGAAGACTTTGATGCTGGGAAGGATTGGGGGCAGGAGAAGAAGGGGAAGACAGAGGACGAGATGGCTGGATGGCATCACTGACTTGATGGACATGAGTCTGAGTGAACTCTGGGAGTTGGTGATGGACAGGGAGGCCTGGCGTGCTGTGATTCATGGGGTCGCAAAGAGTCAGACACGACTGAGCGAATGAACTGAACTGAACTGATTGAACAGGAGAAAAACTATTAAAAATTCCAACATATGGAGGCTGAACAACATGCTGCTGAATAACCAACAAATCACAGAAGAAATTTAAAAAGAAATCAAAATATGCATAGAAAGGAATGAAAACGAAAACACAACAACCCAAAACCTGTGGGGCACTGTAAAAGCAGTGATAAGGGGAGGTTCATAGCAATACAGGCTTACCTCAAGGAACAAGAAAAAAGTCAAATAAATAACCTAACTCTACACCTAAAGCAACTAGAAAAGGAATAAATTAGGAACCCCAGGATTAATAGAAGGAAAGAAATCTTAAAAATTAGGGCAGAAATAAATGCAAAACAAACAAAAGAGGCCATAGCAAAAATTAACAAAGCCAAAAGTTGGGTCTTTGAGAGGATAAATAAAATTGACAATCCATTAGCCAGACACATCAAGAAACAAAGAGAGAAAAATCAAATCAATAAAATTAGAAATGAAAATGGAGAGATCACAACAGACAGCACAGAAATACAAAGGATCATAACAGACTACTATCAGCAATTATATGCCAATAAAATGGACAAATTGTGTTGGGACCTGACCTGAGCCATGACAGGCTCAACAGGCCACACTAGGCCTAAGCCTCAGGTTCTTGTAAGCATGCATCATAATTCTAGGAAGCCCCACTAAGGTCCCCGATGACGCCAAGGTTGAGTCAGTCACCACACGCCAACTACACTATTGCTGAGACAAAGGACTGCCTGTATATAAGCAACTGTGATTCAGAGCTTGGGGCTCTTGTCAAGATTCCACGGTGCTGTATGAGACTTGAGCCCTAGCTCGAGCTAGCAATAAACCCCTTTATGCTCTTGCATTGCTGTGAACGTCTTATTCTCTCAGTTTTGGGAGCTTGGACACTGGGCATAACCATTGGAAGAAATGGACAAATTCTTAGAAAAGTACAACTCTTCAAAACTGAACCAGGAAGAAATAGAAAATCTTAACAGACCCATCACAAGCACAGAAATTGAAACTGTGATCAGAAATTTTCCAGCAAACAAAACCCCAGGTCCAGATGGCTTCATAGCTGAATTCTACCAAAATTTAGAGAAGAGCTAACACATATCCTACTCAAACTCTTCCAGAAAATTGCAGAGGAAGGCAAACTTCCAAACTCATTTTATGAGGCCACCATCAACCTAATACCAAAATCTTACAAAGATGCCACAAAGAAAGAAAACTACAGGACAATATCACTGATGAACATAGATGCAAAAATCCTTAACAAAATTCTAGCAATCAGAATCCAACAACACATTAAAAAAATCATATGTCATGATCAAGTAGGCTTTATCCCAGGGATGCAAGGATTCTTCAATATCCACAAATCAATCAATGTAATACACAACATTAAAAAATTGAAAAATAAAAGCCATATGATTATCTCAATAGATGCAGAGAAGGGCTTTGACAAAATTCAACATCCATTTATGATAGAAAACTCTCCAGAAAGCAGGAATAGAAGGAATATACCGCAAAATAATAAAAGCTATATATGACAAATCCACAGCAAACATTATACTCAATGGTGAAAAATTGAAAGCATTTTCCCTAAAGTCAGGAACAAGACAGGGATGCCCACTTTCACCACTACTATTCAACCTAGTTTTGGTAGTTTTGGCCACAGCAATCAGAGCAGAAAAAAGAAATAAAATGAATCCAAACTGGAAAAGAAGAAGTAAAACTCTCACGGTTTGCAAATGACATGATCCTCTACATAGAAAACCCTAAAGACTCCACCAGAAAATTACTAGAGCTAATCAATGAATATAGTAAAGTTGCAGGATATAAAATCAACACTCAGAAATCCCTCGTATTCCTATACACTAATAATGAGAAAATAAAAAGAGAAATTAAGGAAAGAATTCCATTCACCACTGCAATGAAAAGAATAAAATACTTGGGGATATATCTACCTAAAGAAACTAAAGACCTATGTATAGAAAACTATAAAACACTGATGAAAGAAATCAAAGAGGACACTAATAAATGGAGAAATATGCCATGTTCATGGATCAGAAAAATCAATAAAGTGAAAATGAGTATACTACCCAATGCAATCTACAGATTCAATGCAATCCCTATCAAGCTACCAATGGTATTTCTCACAGAGCTAAAACAAATAATTTCACAATTTGTATGGAAATACAAAAACCTCTATAGCCAAAGCAATCTTGAGAAAGAAGAATGGAATTGTAGGAATTGACCTGCCTAACTTCAGGCTCTACTACAAAGCCACAGTCATCAAGACAGTATGGTACTGGCACAAAGACAGAAATATAGATCAATGGAACAAAATTGAAAGCCCAGAGATAAATCTATGCACCTATGGACACCTTATCTTTGACAAAGGAGGCAAGAATATACAATGGAGAAAAGACAATCTCTTTAACAAATGGTGCTGGGAAAACTGGTCAACCACTTGTTAAAGAATGAAACTAGAACACTTTCTAACACCATACACAAAAATAAACTCAAAATGGATTAAAGATCTAAAGGCAAGACCAGAGACTGTAAAACTCCTAGAGGAGAACATAGGCAAAACACTCTCCAACATAAATTACAACAGGATCCTCTATGACCCACCTCCCAGAATATTGGAAATAAAGCAAAAATAAACAAATGGGACCTAATTAAAATTAAAAGCTTTTGCACAATAAAGGAAACTATAAGTAAGGGGAAAAGACAGCCTTCAGAATGGGAGAAAATAATAGCAAGTGAAGCAACTGACAAATAATTAATCTCAAAAATATACAAGCAACACCTACATCTCAATTCCAGAAAAAATAAATGACCCAATCAAAAAATGGGCCAAAGAACTAAATAGACATTTCTCCAAAGAAGATATACAGATGGCTAACAAACACATGAAAAGATGCTCAACATCACTCATTATCAGAGAAATGCAAATCAAAACCACAATGAGGTACCATTTCACACCAGTCAGAATGGCAGCAATCCAAAAGTCTACAAGCAATAAATGCTGGAGAGGGTGTGGAGAAAAGGGAACCCTCCTACACTGTTGGTGGGAATGCAAACTAGTACAGCCACTATGGAGAACAGTGTGGAGATTCCTTAAAAACCTGGAAATGGAACTGCCATATGACCCAGCAATCCCACTGCTGGGCATACACACTGAGGAAACCAGAATTGAATGAGGCATGTGTACCCCAAATGTTCATCACAGCACTGTTTATAATAGCCAGGACATGGAAACAACCTAGATGTCCATCAGCAGATGAATGATAAGAAAGCTGTGGTAAAAACACACAGTGGAATATTACTCAGCCAATAAAAAGAACACATTTGAATCTGGTCTAATGAGGTGGATGAAACTGGAGCCTATTATACAGATTGACATAAGCCAGAAAGAAAAACACCAGTACAGTATACTAACACATACATATGGAATTTAGAAAGATGGTAACAATAACGCTGTATACAAAACAGCAAAAGAGACACAGATGTATAGAACAGTCTTTTGGACTCTGTGGGAGAGGGTGAGGGTGGGATGATTTGGGAGAATGGCATTGAAACATATCAATGTTTCATAATATCATATGTAAAATGAATTGCCAGTCCAGGTTCGATGCATGATACAGAATGCTCAGGGCTGGTGCACTGGGATGACCCAGAGGGAGGTTGGGGAGGGAGGTGGGAGGGGGGTTCAGAATGGGGAACACGTGTACACCCGTGGCAGATTAATGTTCAGTTCAGTTCAGCTCAGTTGCTCAGTCATGTCCGACTCTTTGCGACCCCATGAATTGCAGCACGCCAGGCCTCCCTGTCCATCACCAACTCCCGGAGTTCACTCAAACTCACGTCCATTGAGTCCGTGATGCCATCCAGCCATCTCATCCTCTGTTGTCCCCTTCTCCTCCTGCCCCCAATCCCTCCCAGCATCAGAGTCTTTTCCAATGAGTCAACTCTTCGCATGAGGTGGCCAAAGTACTGGAGTTTCAGCTTCAGCATCAGTCCTTCCAATGAACACTCAGGACTGATCTCCTTCAGAATGGACTTTTTGAATCTCCTTGCAGTCCAAGGGACTCTCAAGAGTCTTCTCCAACACCACAGTTCAAAAGCATCAATTCTTCGGCGCTCAGCCTTCTTCACAGTCCAACTCTCACATCCATACATGACCACAGGAAAAACCATAGCCTTGACTAGACTGACTTTAGTCGGCAAACTAATGTGTCTGCTTTTGAATATGCATCTCAGTTGGTCAAAACTTTTCTTCCAAAGCGTAAGCATCTTTTAATTTCATGGCTGCAGTCACCATCTGCAGTAAATTTGGAGCCCCCCAAAATAAAGTCTGACACTGTTTCCACTGTTTCCCCATCTATTTCCCATGAAGTGATGGGACCAGATGCCATGATCTTCATTTTCTGAATGTTGAGCTTTAAGCCAAATTTTTCACTCTCCTCTTTCACTTTCATCAAGAGACTTTTTAGTTCTTCTTCACTTTCTGCCATAAGGGTGGTGTCATCTGCATATCTGAGGGTATTGATATTTCCCCCAGCAATCTTGATTCCAGCTTGTGTTTCTTCCAGCCCAGCGTTTCTCATGATGTACTCTGCATATAAGTTAAATAAGCAGGGTGACAATATATAGCCTTGACGTACCCTTTTTTCTATTTGGATCCAGTCTGTTGTTCTATGTCCAGTTCTAACTGTTGCTTCCTGACCTGCATACAGATTTCTCAAGAGGCAGGTCAGGTGGTCTGGTATTCCCATCTCTCTCAGAATTTTCCACAGTTTATTGTGATCTACACAGTCAAAGGCTTTGGCATAGTGAATAAAGCAGAAATATATATATTTCTGGAATTCTCTGTTGATGCATGGCAAAACCAACATAATAATGTAAAGTGATTAGCCTCCAATTAAAATAAATAAATTTATATTTTAAAAAAAAAGAGAAATTGCAAGGGAACCCCCTGTGCAGAGTGACACGCTTGGTTCTGTTTCTGTCTACAACCCTTATCAGTGCTTCCTTAACATGTAGTCCGATAGAATCATCTCAGTGGGATAAAATGATTAAAAAAGAAATAAAGGCAATGTGAAAAAAAAAAAAAAGAATAGGATAATATAGGTCACAACTGTTGACTGAAGGGCTGGACATTCATCATGTGTATGATCAAGCCAGGACTGAGAAGCTGACATTTAACATAGACTTAGAGAGGGTGAGAGATTGACCTTCAACAGTTTACAGGGAAACAAATTTGTTACTGAAGAAACAACTAATACAAATGCACTGTGGCCTGGTGTGCTCAAGAAACATCAAGAAAACTATGCAGGACATGGGGTGAATGAAGGGGAAATTAATAGGCATAAATTTCTTTGAATAAAACAATATAATTTAGAAGATTTCAAGCAAAGGCTTTTGTATCTCAGCCACTGGAGTGAGGCTAGGTTGTAGTGGAGAAAGAGTTGGAGAGCTAGACACTGTTTAGGAGGTCATAGCAATGATCTTGGTAAGAGAGGTGGCAGCTTGGAGATCAGAAGCCATGAAAGTGTTTAAAAGATATGTAGCCTACATATTCCCTGGTGGCTCAGACGGTAAAGAATCTGCCTGCAATGTGGGAGACCTGGGTTCCATACCTGGTCAGGAAGATACCCCTGAAGGAGGGCATGGCATTTCACTCTGGTATTCTTGTTTGGAGAATCCCCATGGACAGAGGAGACTTGGGGGCAGGCTATAATCCATGGGTTCGCAAAGAGTTGGACACGACTGAGCAACTACACACAACACAGTCTGGATACACTTTAAAGCAACAGAAAGCAACAAACTTTTTTTCCTCTAAATTTATTTTACAAATATCTATGCAAAAGTGAACGAAATGTATGCAAAATGATATGAACTAAATGTTTAGTAATAGAAAATTAGAAATAGCCTAATGCTACCAAAAGATGTCTATTTTTAAAATTCTGCTAGAACAATTAATTAAAATTTAACAATCAACAAAAAATAAGTCAGTGGTGTTAACTTGAAAAATGAAGAAGGCATCTTTACAAATAAAAATTCTAGAATACCTGAACCCTATAATCTGCTTAAAATTAAAAGGATTATTTTTTGTGTGTGTGTGTGGTATAGTTGACTTATAATAGTAATAGTAATTTTTCTTGGAGGAATAGCTGTGTTAGTTTCAGGTGTAAAGCAAAGTGAATCAATTATATGTATACATATATCCTCTCTTTTTTAGATTCTTTTATCCATTACAGAATATTGCATTGTATTCCCCATTCTATACTGTGGTCCCATCTTTTTTTTTTTTTAATGTAATGGTAAGTGGGATTGTTTATTTCATGTCTTTTTCTGATATTTTGTTGTTAGTGTATAGAAATGCAAGAGATTTCTGTGAGCATTACCAAATTCATTGATGAACTCTAATAGTTTTCTGGCAGCATCATTAGGGTGTTTTTTTTTTTTTTTTTATTATGTCATCTATAAACAGTGACCTTATTCACTCTTGCCTGGAAAATCCCATGGACGGAGGAGCCTGGTAGGCTGCAGTCCATGGGGTCCCGAAGAGTCGGACACGACTGAGCGACTTCCCTTTCCCTTTATTTTACAAACAAAAATCATAGTGGTAAGCCAGAAAGCAATGATCATCTTAGAAATGAGTACTGATTTCAGTGAGCATAAACTTTAAGTAGCATCATAGAAAATACAAGGGTTGCAGTGTTGATCCTGGGAAATGCACTATGAAAACCATAATCTAGAGTGAAAGTGAAATAAAACCAATCAATATTTTATTTGTTCATAATGTATAAAGCCTAGTCGCTACTACATGCAGTGAATGTAGCATATATTTTGTCTTAACATTTGTGCACTGGCTGCCCACTGGAGATATCTAGAAGAAAATTATATTTTTTACTAAAGTATTTAACAGATATTTCCCTTCATGATGAGCTGCTGTGTCTGTCACTAGCTTTTTTCTGGGCTACTTCTAACTTTTCCACCAGTTCCACACTTACAGTGTCTTATTTCAGGCTGGCAGTTTGCACTCTCTTTCCCTTCTTCCCTGGTGGCTCAGATGGTAAAGCATCTGTCTACAAGGTGGGAGACCCTGGTGCAATCCCTGAGTTGGGAAGATTCTCTGGAGAAGGAAATGGCAACCCACTCCAGTACTCCTGCCTGGAAAATCCCATAGACGGAGGAGCCTGGTAGGCTTTACAGTTCATGGGGTCACAAAGAGTCAGACACGACTGAGTTGACTAAACTAAACTTTCCCTTCTGTTTTCGATGCTACTGCTATCTTCTTCCAAATAAGTTGTCCAGAAAGTGCTGAAAGATATAATTTACCCCTAGGCTTACAATATTCTCATTCTTAAGTATTTTTGTCTTGCTTTCCTTTCAATTTCTACTATTGGTGTCATCTTGTTGTAACTTTTAATATCCCAGATCCTGAAGTTCACTTAATTAGGCAGATATCAGTTATAATAAAGTCCATTAATGGCACAATTTGCTTTGGTCACTTTTGAAACAATAAATTTTAAAAAGAATATGATCAATTTGACCTGGTATATCAGCTTGCTAAGGTTGCCACAAATTGGGTGATTTAAATCACAGAAGTGTATTTTTTTTTTAGTTCTTGAAGTTAGAAGTGACAGCAAGGTGTTAACAAGATTGGTTTCTTCTGAAGGCCATAATTGAAGTATATGTTTCTGGCTTCTCTGGCTTATAGATGGTTGTCTTCTCTGTGTAGAAGAGCAAATATAAGCAGAGTCTTCAAATAGCAACTACTATTTATAGGGCAGTTTTTGCATGGGGGAGTCTATAAGTTCCTTCACAAATACCACAGAAATGCTCATGAAGGTAGAAAGACCATCAGCAGACTCAACTTCGCTAACTAACATGGTTCACACCACTACTCCATCACAGAATTGAGGGCTCAACTATCAGAAATACTGCATGCCTAGTGGCTGCCTATCAGGCATGCATTATGGTGCCCATAGGGTCTGTGGAGATTCTGAGGCACCACTTTCTCTCTCAGTTTAGTGTTCAGTTTGTAAACAGAAATCTCTGTTTTTATCTGCATGCCATGCTGTTGTTGTTTAGTCTTTAAATCGTGTCCGACACTTTTGAGAACCCTATAGACTGTTGCCTGCAAGGCTTCTCTGTTCATGGGATTTCCCAGGTAAAAACACTGGGATGGGTAGCCATTTTCTTCTCCAGGGAATCTTCCCAACCCAAGGATTGAGCCTGTGTCTCCTGAATTGAATATGAATTCTTTACCACTAAACCACATGGGAAGCCCCGATATGACATAGTTCTGGACTTCTGCCATTGCTACTATCAGACTGAACTATTCATGGAGTCTTTCCACAAACAAATTAATTCTCCAGAGATCAACAGTCCAGGTGACATCTTATAACAATAAAATTCAATACAGGATTTAATTTCAGATTGGTTCACACACACAAAAAAAATTCTATAAGTAGTTTGCTTTATTTATTCTTCTTTAAAGATACAAATAGCATATAAAACCCTCATCAATTTTTACTAAAACCTCATTGACTTCCTGCTATACTATTTTTTAAATATACTATATTACTTTCATGGTACGTTATGAAAAGTTTATATATGAAAGTATAAACCAAATATAAGCTGAAAGGATTATTAACAGTTAGCAAAACACATGTTAAAATTTTTTTCACAGCATTTCTAAAACACCTTTTTTTATCCTAGCCGTTTGTGAATTGTTGCTTATTCAAACAAACTACAGGAAAAACAAAATAAAAATATTTTTTGCTTGGAGAGTGAGAAATTCTAGCCCAGAAAGGTACTTGTCATGAAGTTATACACAAATGAAAGTATGAGGTAAGAATATCAGTACCATCTGAACCATGATTATAGTGCAGTGTTATAATCTGAATCTACAGTAGCTTTGTAGAAATAATTTTTTTTTAAATTGAAAGGTACTTTGAATATCCTAAAACTAGCCTAAGAATATATTCTTAAGAATACAAGAAACCAACTCTTAAAATTACACTTCCTAAAGTTATTTCATTTTAGGTTTATAAGCAAGAGTTGAGCCAAGTTGAGCAACAACTTATAGGAGTACATGAATTATAATTATAAAGTTAATATTAAAGGCATCTGAAACGTTTAAAATCCTAAACTTATCAGTAACTCGAGTGGTTGGTAAATTTTCTAATACATAGAAACTTTTTGATATATTAATGCTTGACTCCTACTTACCAACCAAATGTCTATATGGTGGTAAACAATTATAATCAATAATAGTCATAATACATTAAATATATAATAAACATATTTCAAAGACTGTACTAAACATTTAAAATTATTGCTTAATTAAAATGTCAAAATAGTTACATAAGGTACATATTTTGCTTTACAGATAAGGAAAAAAGTTCAGAAATATTAAACATTACTTAAACATTCATTTTTTATGTTTTTTTAAAAGCATATGTGTTAGTTTTGAATACTATCCCCTAAAAATATGGCACGCTCAAAGTTAGTGTTTTTTAAATTTTTTGTTAAATTTTTATCTTTAAAAATAATAATTTGGGACTTTATTTTTTAGTTTTAGAAAAAGGTTTTTTTTTTTTTTTAATGTCATAAGATAGACAGTTCCTGAACTTCACCTAGTTGGATGTTTCCAAATCTATTAGCTATGAAACTTTAATTTGTAGATATTCTGGTCAACACATAGAATTAGGAATGTTTAATAGAGCTACATGAACTGGTCAGCAGATATGTGCAATTCTAAGTTTACCAAAAATTGAAGGTTCCTATTTATTTCCTTAAAGGAAATAGAAAACCAATAACAGTTAACATAACTATATACTTTTAGGAGAATGTCTCATAATTACTTGTCATAATTTCCACCAAATAAAGGCATATTTACTTAATCAGTGTATCTAGTTATTACTCATTCAGGGGTTTGTTTTTTTGTCATTTTCTTCATATCCTTTAACTCTTTGTAACCTCACAATGCTTTTTAGTATATTGTGTTTGCTTTATGTTAATCATATTTCTTTCAGTGGTTCATCTTGTTTCCCATTTCTATCTGAAAAGAGTGCCACCCAGCAGAGCTGCTCAAGTTAAAGCCTTAACTAGTGCAGAATCACAGTTTTTGCTCCTATGTAAAAAATATTCAAATTAATAACATTGCACCTTTTGATATTTAACTCGGCAGTTCATTTAGTATTACAATGAAATATTTTTGTATAATCACATGAAATATATTAAAATTTTAGATTTGATGTATGGATTTTATCATAATCCAGGAATTCTCAACTTCAGCTGCATATTAGAATCATCTGGGAACAATTTAAAAACATTGATTGCCTTGTCCTTAATTCCAGAACAATTGATTCCAGACCTCTAGTAGTGGAGCCCAAGCATGGGTATATTTACAATGCCCACAGTTGATTCTAAGAACAATAAGATTTGAGAACTGGAAATTTCATGAATTTACATGAAATACAGATTAGGATATTCTTTTAAATTATTGATAATTCTACCATATTATCCTTTGTACCTTGTTTATTAAAAAACCTCTAAATAGTGTCTTATTTAGTTTTTCTGTCCTACATATTTGATGGATTTCCTAAATCTGGTAAAGAAACATAAATCATTGTTTCCTAATAAAACATAACTAATTAGTAGGATAGTCTTTCTAAATTTCCATAAAGCATATCTGATATTATACACCCTCATAAAAATGGAAATACTATTCACTGATAGTCCAAAATATGTGTGAACTTAAGAATATTATTAGTAGTATTTGTGAAAATGTAACCAATTCCTTTATAGACATAGTGGAGATTTATATAATTTATGTCATTATAACCACAATATAGGTAACATTCCCAGTTAATACAATAGTATAAAAAACTTTCTAAGAGATAGTGTAACATAGGGATTTGGTTCATGAACTCAGAAGGTAAACTTTTCAAATGTCACCTTCAACTGTTTACTAGCTGTGAAAATTAAGTTTCTCAGCCAACAAATGAAGATATGGATGTTCACAGGTAGCTTTGAATATTAAAGATTTTATGGGTAAAGCAATTAGAAAACTATGTGGCCCATTATATATACTACAACCATACTTGTTTTGCTATTTCAAAGCTAAAATGTTAAAAACGCCAATAAACTTCCTATTATTACTTTTCTCTGTAGAAATGCAACATATGAGTCTGGGAATCAAATGGTTAGAGTAGGAATGAGCCTACTTACCATCATTCCTAATGACCAACTCAGATAATTCGTGTTTTCTGTCTATACAATTTAAGGTTATATGGGTCTAGAAGCTCTATTGACAGGCGGATAACACTTTCAGCAGAAAAAATATAAAGAGTTCCAGTAAACATCGAGCCATGGCTACTGTTCTTTTGCCTTGACCTGTTATGCTGAGATAAGCTGAAAAGGAAAGAAAATATATCTTGTTGGGGCAAAGGACTCTGTTCTTCAGAAAGAGGTAGGATCACTACCATAGAACAGAGCAGAGAGCATATTTGTTTCCAGATAATCTATTAGGACCATTTTGATGTTCTCCTCCTTAAATTTAACAAGTGCAGCAATCTGAGCTTATGAAAAGCATAGTGACCAAGTGCCACCAGGGTAGCAAACCCCTCAGAGATAAAGGTCTGAGTTACCCCTCCATCTAAATCACTTCAATGAGGAAAGATGCTATGACAAGGCGATGATAATTTATAATAGTAGTGAAGGAGATAGTGAAGCTCTAGTTCCTGGGCAGTATTTTTTTAAACTGCCTCTTACAATTTTCTCCCTGTGGCTCAGATGGTAAAGAATCTGCCTGCAATGCAGGAGACCTGGATTCTTTCCCTGGGTCGGGAAGATCCCCTGGAAAAAGGAATGACAACCCACTTTAGTTTTCTTGCATGGAGAATCCCATGGACAGAGGATCCTGGAGGGCTGCAGTCCATGGAGTTGCAAAGAGTCAGACACTAATGAGCAACTAACAAACACTTTAACTTTATATATTTCTCCAGGAAATGGAAACTACCAGAATCCTGGAGAGTTGGTGTAATTTACAATATAGGTGGGATAAAATTCCTTTATGGAACTAGTGAATATAAATATCATAGTGTAGACTATCATATGACATCACTAATATATGGAATGTAAAAAAGTCACAGGGGATAAATTAAGATTTGGGGATTAACAGATATACACTATTATACAAACAACAACAACAAAAACAGCAAGGGCCTGTTGGATAACATAGGGAACTATATCCAATATATTGTAATAACCTATAATAGAAAACATCTAAAAAATAATATATATGTGTATGACATGAAAAGATGCTCAATATCACTCATTTATTAGAGAAATGCAAATCAAAACTACAATGAGATATCACTTCATACCAGTCAGAATGACCATCATCAAAAAATCTATAAACAATGAATGCTGGAGAGGATGTGGATAAAAAGGAACCCTCTTGCACTGTTGATGGGAATGTAAATTGAGAGAGCCACTATAGTATGGAGATTCCTTAAAAAGACTAGGAATAAAACCACCATATGACCCAGCAATTCCACTACTAGGCATATACTCTGATGAAACAAAAATTGAAAAATATACATGTGCCCCAATGTTAATTGCAGCTCTATTTATAATAACTAGGATGTTGAAGCAGCCTAGATGTCCATTGACAGATTAATGGATAAAGAAGCTGTGGTACATATATACAATGGAATATTACTCAGGCATAAAAAGTAATGCATTTGATTCAGTCCTAATGAGGTGGGTGAACATAGATCCTATTATACAGACTGAAGCAAGTCAGAAAGAGAAAAATAAATATTACATACTAACTCATATCCTGTGGTCATGTATGGATGTGAGAGTTGGACTGTGAAGAAGGTTGAGCATCGAAGAATTGATGTGTTTGAACTGTGGTGTTGGAGAAGACCCTTGAGAGTCCCTTGGACTGCAAGGAGATCCAACCAGTCCATTCTGAAGGAGATCAACCCTGGGATTTCTTTGGAAGGAATGATGCTAAAGCTGAAGCTCCAGTACTTTGGCCACCTCATGCAAAGAGCTGACTCATTGGAAAAGACTCTGATGCTGGGAGGGATTGGGGGCAGAAGGAGAAGGGGAGACCCAGGATGAGATGGTTGGATGGCATCACGGACTCGATGGACATGAGTCTGAGTGAACTCCGGGAGTTGGTGATGGACAGGGAGGCCTGGTGTGCTGCGATTCATGGGGTCGCAAAGAGTTAGACACGACTGAGCGACTGAACTAAACTGAATTCATATATATGGAATCTATACAGATGGTACTGATGAAACTATCTGCAGAGCATCAGTGGAGACAGACATTGAGAACAGACTTATGGGCACAGCTGGCTGGGGGGAGGAGGGAGAGAGTGGGAGATATGGAGAGAGTAACATGAAATATACATTACCATATGCAAAATACATAGCCAACGGGAATCTGCTGTATGACTCAGGGAACTCAAACTGGGGCTCAGTAACAACATACAGGGGTGGAATAAGGAAGGAGGTGGGAGGGATTCTCAAGTGGGAGGGGACATGGGTAAATCTATGACTGATTCACATTGATATTTGTTGGAAACCAATACAATACTGTAAAGCAATTATCCTTCAATTAAAAATAATTAATGAAAAGTATATGTTTGTGAGTCACTTTGCTGTACACCTGAAATTAACACAACATTGAAAATCAAATATACTTCAAGAAAAAAGCAAACGGTATGCACACTTTTAAAAGACGGCATTACAGTTCTCTGACATTAGTTTAGTTCTTTAAAAACTTAATAAGTAGAAACCTCAGTTAAATAGATTTGGAGATAAAAAGGGGGGATGATGGTCATCATGTCTTATGATCATTGCAGGGCCCAACAAGAAGAAGAATGACTCCTCTTCTTTCTTAATGAAGATTCAGCCAATGAAAAGTTATAAACTCTTTGTTCACTACAGCCCTCCTGACTTACTTTTCCTTGCTATAATAACATTCCTCTTCCCTTGCTGTGAAGGGACTTACACATGGCTCACCATGACCCTAATTTTTGGTCTATGCCAAATAAACTAATTTTTGCTGGAGAAAATATTTGGCAGTCTATTTATTTTAGATCAACATTTAGTTACCCATATGGGGACCACAGAATATCTGTAAATGCTTCAGGTCTTTGAGTAAAAAGATGTGGTACCCACAGATGACCTCATTGAAACTTTTTATTTCCTTTTTTTTTTTAAATTTAAAAGTTTATTTTTACTTTATTTTACTTTACAATACTGTATTGGTTTTGCCATACATTGACATGAATCCACCACGGGTGTATATGAGTTCCCAAACATGAACCCCCCTCCCACCCCATATCATCTCTCTGGATCATCCCCGTGCACCAGCCCCAAGCATCCCGTATCCTGCATCGATCATAGACTGGTGATTCGTTTCTTACATGACAGTATACACGTTTCAATGCCATTCTCCCAAATCATCCCACCCTCTCCCTCTCCCTCAAAGTCCAAAAGTCCACTCTACACATCTGTGTCTCTTTTGCTGTCTCACATACAGGGTTATCATTACCATCTTTCTAAATTCCATATATATGCGTTTGTATACTGTATTGGTGTTTATCTTTCTGGCTTACTTCACTCTGTATAATCAGCTCCAGTTTTATCCATCTCATTAGAACTGATTCAAATGTATTCTGAGGCCACCATCACCCTAATACCAAAACCTGACAAAGATGCCACAAAAAAAGAAAACTACCGGCCAATACCACTGATGAACATAGATGCAAAAATCCTTAACAAAATTCTAGCAATCAGAATCCAACAACACATTAAAAAGATCATATACCTTGACCAAGTGGGCTTTATCCCAGGGATGCAAGGATTCTTCAATATCCATAAATCAATCAATGTAATTCACCACATTCACAAACTGAAAAATAAAAACCATATGATTATCTCATTAGATGCAGAGAAGGCCTTTGACAAAATTCAACATCCATTTATGATAAAAACTCTCCAGAAAGCAGGAATAGAAGGAACATACCTCAACATAATAAAAGCTATATATGATAAACCCACAGCAAACATTATCCTCAATGGTGAAAAATTGAAAGCATTTCCCTAAAGTCAGGAACAAGACAAGGGTGCCCACTTTCACCGCTATTGTTCAACATAGTTCTGGAAGTTTTGGCCACAGCAATCAGAGCAGAAAAATAAATAAAAGGAATCCAAATTGGAAAAGAAGAAGTAAAACTCTCACTGTTTGTAGATGATATGATCCTCTACATAGAAAACCCTAAAGACTCAACCAGAAAATTACTAGAGCTAATCAATGAATATAGTAAAGTTGTAGGGTATAAAATCAACACACAGAAATCCCTTGCATTCCTATACACTAATAATGAGAAAGTAGAAAAAGAAATTAAGGAAACAATTCCATTCACCATTGCAACGAAAAAAATAAAATACTTGGGGATATATCTACCTAAAGAAACTAAAGACCTATGTATAGAAAACTATAAAACACTGATGAAAGAAAACAAAGAGGACACTAATAGATGGAAAAATATACCATGTTCCCGGATCGGAAGAATCAATATCGTGAAGATGAGTATACTACCCAAAGCAATCTACAGATTCAATGCAATCCCTATCAAGCTACCAGCGGTATTTTTCAAAGAACTAGAACAAATAATTTCAAGATATGTATGGAAATACAAAAAAAAACCTCTATAGCCAAAGCAATCTTGAGAAAGAAGAATGGAACTGGAGGAATCAACTTGCCTGACTTCAGGCTCTACACAAAGTCATCAAGACAGTATGGTACTGGCGCAAAGACAGAAATATAGATCAGTGGAACAAAATGGAAAGCCCAGAGATAAATCCACACACATATGAAACTTCTTTTCTTGATATCCCTGGAAACTGAGGTACTTCTTTCTCCTGGATGTGAGCTTACATCCCTTTTGGGTCTGAAGTTCTCCAGGCTTTATGTAAGATTTATTTTAAGGTTCATTTTTTTTGGTTAAAGCCTGGTTCTATATGCGATTACTCACTTGTCACTTTGGTTTAATTTGGTGGATGTACTATTTCAACCAAAGCTGGCTGAGAAATCAATAGCCCATTCATTCAGGAGCAGAGGATGCTTTGCTGAATTGTGCTGGTTCGGCCATCAACCTGTTCCTTTGGGATGGGTCTATTCTCTGGAAAGTGGCTGAAAAAGTCTTTGGCCTTGCTCCTCTAGCACCAAGCTGTTTTCTCAGAATTGGCTGGTTTTAGCTTTTGCATTATTTGAATTGAGTTGTTGAGTTCTCTGAAAATTTTCCTTTACTTTAGAGAAAAAAGAAAAAAAAAAAAAACACTGAGAAATGGGATCCTAGCTTTCTAAATATTTTAAGGGCACCCTGTTTACAGCGATCTTGGCTTATTTTACACTTAAAAGCTGTGGTCCTTCCTCATAGAGATTTCTCACTAAATAGACCAACCTGACCCAAAGCATTTTAGAATATCAATGACCTTGACTTCTTTGTCTCAGACTGCATATCTGGCACCATTTTGTCTCTCTTACTTGGTTCCACAAGGTCAGAATCCACTTATGGTATCATCTTTCTCCTCCCCTACTATACTATCTATAGCTTCCAGGTGGTTCAGTGCTAAAGAATCCACCTGCAATTCAAGAAATGAGAATTTAATCCTTGGGTGGGGAAGATCCCCTGGAGAATTAAATGTCAACCACTCCAGTATTCTTGTCTGGCAAATCCCATGGATGGTGGAGTCTAGCAGGCTACAGTCCATGAGTTCACAAAAGGGTCAGACATGTCTTAGTGACTTAAACAACAATTATACCACCTACACTTCCTTTATATACTCAATACCCCCATGATAATTCTCTCACCAATCTTACCTTTTTTTTTTTTCCTGAGATTCTCCTTACTACTCTTTCCTCTGAATTTGTCAGAATCTATCCCTTTAAAATTAAACCTTGTGAGGACACAGAAACTAAACCTTTACTTTCCCATATTTCCTGAATATGAACTGTGAGAAAGTTGAAGATTTTTCTCAAAGTAATCTAGTTACTCACAGATTTGCTGAGAAATTTAATATAGTCATTCAAACTCTTATCAGCCTAGTATCTCTGACTTTTATCAGCTAGTTCATATGCTTGTAAATGAAGGTCAGGCCCAACATCAGATAAAAAATACTATTGGGAAATCCTGAAAGCTCTTTTAAATTGCAACTATGAGACAAAGCCTGCTTACATATTATATGATCAGGCTTGGGCAATCACTAAGTGACTTCACTGAGCAAATTCCTAGGGCTTTTTCAAAGCCTGTTGCTTGGAAAACAATTCAAGCTTCATGTAAAAATCTGATGAACTTGTCCATGACTATTACAATCAACTCCAGATTGTTTTTAAAGAAAATTCTGGTCTTCAGATGCGGTTTCCATCCTAGTAGCTTTTTTAAAAAATTAAATTATTTTTAATTGAAGGGTAATTGCTTTACAATATTGTGTTGGCTTCTGCCATACATCAACATGAACCAGACATAAGTATACATATGCCCCCTCCCTCTTGAACCTCCTTCCCACCTCCCAGCCCTCTAAGTTGTCACAGGGCCTCAGTTTGAGTTCCCTGAATCACAAAGGTTTTTAACTCTGTGTTTATTAATGGACAGAACTTGGACTTTTCCCTTCTAGTAAAAAGAACCAGGATAAAATGGTAATCTATGTTCATTCTAAATTGAGTAAATCTGGCAAACCAGCTCTCTCATATTCTAGAATAGTCCCGTAAAAGGAAGACTATCAAAATGTTTAATCTTCAGTTTTTCAAATGAAGGTTCCTAAACTCAGTGGCAAATCATCTGCCTGGAGCACAGGAGACCTAGGTTTAATCCCTGGGTTGGGAAGATCACCTGGAGGAGGGCATGGCAACCCACTCTAGTATTCTTGCCTAGAGAATCCCATGGACAGAGGTGCCTGGCAGGCTGCAGTCCATAAGGTCACACAGAGTCAGACACAACTGAAATGACTAAACAGCAGCAAACAAAATAGAAATCCTTTTAGTTTCTGTTATTATTGCAAAGAGCTAGAACACTGGAAAAGAGGTTGTTATAAGTTGAAAGCTTTAGATGTAGTCCACCTTCTAAGCACAAGCTGGAATCAAGATTGCCGGGAGAAATACCAATAACCTCAGGTACGCAGATGACACCACCCTTATGGCAGAAAGTGAAGAGGAACTAAAAAGCTTCTGGATGAAAGTGAAAGAGGAGAGTGAAAAATTTGGCTTAAAGCTCAACATTCAGAAAACGAAGATCATGGCATCCGGTACCATCATGTGGTAAATAGATGGGGAAACAGTGGAAACAGTGCCACACTTTTTTGGGGGGGGCTCCAAAATCACTGCAGATTTTGATAGCAGCCATGAAATTAAAAGATGCTTACTCCTTGGAAGGAAAATTATGACCAACCTAGATAGCATATTCAAAAGCAGAGACATTACCTTGCCAACAAAGGTCCGTCTAGTCAAGGCTGTGATTTTTCCAGTGGTCATGTATGGATGTGAGAGTTGGACTGTGAAGAAACCTGAGTGCCGAAGAATTGATGCTTTTGAACTTTGGTGTTAGAGAAGACTCTTGAGAGTCCCTTTGACTGTGAGAAGATACAACCAATCCATCCTAAAGGAGATCAGCCCTGGGTGTTCTTTGGAAGGAATGATGCTAAAGCTGAAACTCCAATACTTTGGGCCACCTCACGCGAAGTGTTGACTCACTGGAAAAGACTCTGATGCTGGGAGGGATTGGGGGCAGGAGGAAATGAGGACGACAGAGGATGAGATGGCTGAATGGCATCATCGACTCAATGGACGTAAGTTTGAGTGAACTCCGGGAGATGGTGATGGACAGTGAGGCCTTGGCGTGCTGCAATTCATGGGATCGCAAAGAGTTGGACACGACTGAGTGACTGAACTGAATTGAACTGAACTCTCTAACCAGCCTTTTCAGGATTCTCCCAATTCTCAAAGATGAAAATCTGAGGAACTGTAGGAGTTCTCTCCTGTCGTCCCTCATAATCAGCTTGCAGAAACATTTATCCAGACTTGGGATGAATCTTTTTCAGCCCTAGTTGACAATGGAGCCACACTTTAAGTGCTCAACCCCACTACAGTACTATAAACAACCCCTGACTTGGTATACTGAAATAGTTCCAATAGTGGGGATCACTAATGAACCTCAAGAGGTTCGTGTCTCTGAACCTAACTCCTTTTGTTTAGGCCTTCTGAGAGATGAAAACTTTTATTTCCTTTATCTAATTCTTTATCCGTTTATTAGGCTGAGACTTCTTGGAGAAGTATCATGTCAGAATTCCTTTCTCCGAAAAAGGTGAAATAGTTTTTTTCAATTTGAGAGTAGTCAGCCAAGTAACCAACTAGTTAAACTAAATGATCTTTTGATATATTTTATTTGTTCTGCTTCTGATGGTATTAAAGCTGATTCATTGAAAAAGGAAAAGAAACTGTTTATTTGTCCCTGTTGAATTAGCTAATATCCTTCCTATTGACAAAATCTTCAACTGTTTACAATAATATTCACATTGTACATCCCATCAAGATTCAAATAGATCTCTCAAAAACTCTTCTCAGAATTAAACAATACCCTAAAAGATGCTCTTTAAGCCCATAGTAGAAGATTGCAAGACTCAAATCTTCATTATGCCTTGTACTAGGCCCTATAACACTTGCCTTTTACTGGTGAGAAACTCTAAGGATTAGGTTGCTCAGTCACTGAGTCAAGTCTAACTCTTTGTGTCCTCATGGATTGCAGTACACCAGGCTTCCCTGTCCTTCACTATGTCTCTAAGTTTGCTCAAACTCATATACATTGAGTTGATGATGTCATCCAACATCTCATGCTCTGTCGACCCCTCTCCTCCCACCTTCACTCTTTCTCAGCATCAGAGTCTTTTCCAATGAGTTAACTCTTTGCATCAGTTGGCCAAAGTATTGGAGCTTCAGCAACAGTCTTTCCAATGAATATTCAGGATTAATTTCCTTTAGGATTGACTGGTTTGATCTGGCTGTCCAAGGTACTCTCAGGACTTTCAAACAATAAATAATATTGTTATCCCTTGATACCCCATTGTTCCTATACCTCATAATTATTAACATCCATTCCCATCAGAAACAAATGATTTAATATAATTTATGTAGTACATAATTTAGTATTCCAGTTGATGAAGATAGCCAATACCTTTTTGCCTTTATTTGGGAAGAAAAACAAACCACTTGGACAGCAATGCCTCAGGGTTTGATCAGAAGTCTCATTTTTTGCAAATCATGAAGTCTGTTCTGGATGAGAGAAAGTTCCTAGGGGCCCTATTGTTCCAATATGAGGATAATTTATATCATTCTCGAGCTTGCTCTAGGAAGACAGCATCTACTTGCCAAAGCTTTTATCCTTAAAGGGGCAAAGAAAAATTGAAGTTTGCCCAACATAGGCTTAATATTTATGAAAGCCAATATCAGAACAAGGGCTGCACCTAGGTCTGGATAGGCTCCAGAGTGTTCTAAGCTTCCCAAAACCCAAAGTAAGTACTGGCTGTCAGGATTTCACAGGCTACTTGGTTATTGCTGAAATTAGAATTCGAGTATTTCTGTTGTGGCAAAAGTTCTGTATGTTCAGTTCAGTTCCGTTCAATTGCTCAGTCACGTCCAACTCTTTGTGACCCCATGGACTGCAACACACCAGTCCTCCCTGTCCATCAGCAACTCCTGGAGCTTACCCAAACTAATGTCCATTGAGTTGATGGTGCCATCAAAGCATCTCATCCTCTGTCGTCATCTTCTCCTCCTACCTTCAATCTTTCCCAACATCAGGGTCTTTTCAAATGAGTCAGCTCTTCACATCAGGTGGCCAAAGTACCGGAGTTTCAGCTTCAACATCAGTCCTTCCAATGAGCATTCAGGACTGATCTACTTTAGAATGGATTGGTTGGATCTCCTTGCAGTCCAAGGGACTCTCAAGAGTCTTCTGCAACACCACAGTTTAAGAGCATCAATTCTTCGGTGCTCAGATTTCTTTATAGTCCAATTCTCCCATCATACATGACCACTGGAAAAACCATCGCCTTGATAGACGGAACTTTGTTGACAAAGTAATGTCTGCTTTTTAATATGCTATCTAGGTTGGTCAAAACTTTCTTTCCAAGGAGTAAGGGTCTTTTAATTTCATGGCTGCTATCACCATCTGTAGTGATTTTGGAGCCCAGAAAAATAAAGTCAGCCACTGTTTCCACTGTTTCCCCATCTATTCATCATTAAGCGATGGTACCAGATGCCATGATCTTCATTTTCTGAATGTTGAGCTTTAAGCCAACTTTTTCACTCTCCTCTTTCACTTTCATCAAGAGGCCTTCGAGTTCCTCTTCACTTTCTGCCATAAGGGTGTTGTCATCTGCATATCTGAGGTTATTGATATTTCTCCTGGAAATCTTGATTGCGGCTTGTGCTTCTTCCAGTCCAGTGTTTCTCATGATGTACTCTGCATATAAGTTAAATAAGCAGTGTGACAATATACAGCCTTGACATACTCCTTTTCCTATTTGGAACCAGTCTGTTTTTCCATGTCCAGTTCTAACTGTTGCTTCCTGGAGTTTGTATTAAAAATCAGAGATATCACTTTGCCAACAAAGGTCCATCTAGTCAAAGCTGTGGTTTTCCCAGTAGTCATGTAAGGATGGAGACCCCTGGGTCAGGAAGATCCCCTGGAGAAGGGAAAAGGGAATGGAAAACCACTCCATTGTACTTGCCTGGAGAATCCCATGGGCAGAGGAGACTGACAAACTATAGTCCATGTGGTTGCAAAGAGTCGGACACACTGAAGTGACTTGGTATGCAGGTATGGATGTGAGAGTTGGACCATAAACAAGGTGGAATGCCAAAAAAATAATGTTTTTGAACTGTGGTGCTGGAGAGTCCCTTGGCCAGCAAGGAGATCAAACTTGTCAATCCTAAAGGAAATCGACCCTGATATTCATTGGACAGACCAGTGCTGAAGATGAAGCTCCAGTAACTTGATCACCTGATGTGAACAGTCAACTCATTTTAAAAGACACACCCTGAATCTGGGAAAGGTTGAGGGCAAGAGAAGAAGGGGGCAACAGAGATGAGATGGTTGGATGGTATCACTGACTCAGTGAACATGAGTTTGAGCAAACTCAGGGAGATAGTGAAGGACAGGGAAGCCTGGTGCACTGCAGTTCATGGGGTTCCAAAGAGTTGGACAGGACTTAGCGACTGAACAACAGCAGCTACACACACATACACATAACTGCATCACTCTGCTCTATATCTGAAATGAAGTCACTACTATAGATCAGTTGTTCTTCACTAAAAATGAGTAAATTTTAAAAGTCTTAACTAGCAAATTTTGTAAAGAAAGTGAAAGTGAAGTCACTCAGTCTTGTTTGACTCTTTGTGACCCCATGGACTGCAGCCTACCAGGCTTCTCCATCCATGGGATTCTCCAGGCAAGAATACTGGAGTGGGTTACCATTTCCTTCTCCAGGGGGGTCTTCCCGACCTAGGGATTGAACCTGGATCTCCCGCATTGGAGGCAGATGCTTTAACCTCTGAGCCACCAGGCAAGTAGGGATCCTCCAAATACCTTGGTCAAAAGCATTGCCATTTTTCCTTCTAAATATCATACTTCCAACATTTGTCAATTCTCATCTTTTGAGATAGTCACAGAGTCCCCAGTGTACTTGGCTCCTGCTTCTTTTGACCTACAACTGAGGAAAGATATTCTAATATTTCAGAGGCCCAGTGTTTTCTATTAAAAATAGCTATAATTATGCAGTCTTTTCACAGTGTACTTTCTGGAGAAAAAGTCCTTAATCATCCCACCTTGCAACCTGGAGATTTTCTCTATTGGATAAGGCATCTCCAGATGCATTACCTTCAACCTCACTGGAGAGGTCCTATTCAGTTCTATTAATCAACCCTTGTGCCACCCAACTCAAAGTAAGTCTCTTGGATTCCCATAACAAACCTAAAGGAAGCACTGAACACTGACTAGATCTGCATATCATCTAGTAATCTGAAAACAAAGATTTCTCAGAACTGAAGCAGATGACATCTAGTTTCTCAAGATATCTTGACCAGTCTTATTGGAAGTTCCTCACCAAACCTTAATGATAACGTAATACTTCAGATAACCCCCAACATATGGACATTAGATAAAAAGTGCTACTCCTTGTGAGTCTAATGGGTTTCCAATCTGTGTACTTTCCCTCTAACTTGAAACATTTCATCTGGAAAGGATCCTTCTTGGCGTGGAGAGACAAAAGTCCATTGAGACTAGAACATATGACCCTTGATCAACTATGCTTTCACAGAAAGATTTTGATCGAAATGATCAAAATATTGATCAAATATTGTAAAATAATAATAATAAACAGAAACCTCAGTTAAATAGAGTCCAGAAGAACTGAAAGGGTAGCTCTTTCTCCCTGTGATGGTAGCAGAACCTAATAGGGAGAAGAAAGATGTATTTACTTTCCTGGCAAGGACTTAGTCAAGGAAAAGCCATGGACTCTTTGTTAGTATGATCCTCCCAACTTCCATTTCCTCTCCAGAAAAGTGTTTTCCTTCCCTTGCTTTGTGGAGACTTGCATGTGGTTTGCCATGGTTCAGTTCAGTTCAGTTCAGTTCAGTCGCTCAGTCGTGTCCAACTCTTTGCAACCCCATGAATCACAGCACGCCAGGCCTCCCTGTCCATCACCAACTCCCGGAGTTCACTCAGACTCATGTCCATCGAGTCCGTGATGCCATCCAACCATCTCCTCCTGGATTGTACCCTTCTCCTCCTGCCCCCAATCCCTCCCAGCATCAGAGGTTTTTCCAATGAGTCAACTCTTCGCATGAGGTGTCCAAAGTACTGGAGCTTCAGCTTTAGCATCATTCCTTCCAAAGAAATGCCAGGGTTGATCTCCTTCAGAGTGGACTGGTTGGATCTCCTTGCAGTCCAAGGGACTCTCAAGGGTCTTCTCCAACACCACAGTTCAAATGCATCAATTCTTCAGCACTCAGCCTTCTTCACAGTCCAACTCTCACAACCATACCAGACCACTGGAAAAACCATAGCCTTGATTAGAATGACCTTAGTCGGCAAAGTAATGTCTCTGATTTTGAATATACTATCTAGGTTGGTCATAACTTTTCTTCCAAGGAGTAAGAGTCGTTTAATTTCATGGCTGCAGTCACCATCTGCAGTGATTTTGGAGCCCCCAAAAATAAAGTCTGACACTGTTTCCACTGTTTCCCCATCTATTTCCCATGAAGTGATGGGAGCAGACACCATGATCTTATTTTCCTGAATGTTGAGCTTTAAGCCAACTTTCTTACTCTCATCTTTCACTTTGATCAAGAGGCTTTTTAGCTCCTCTTCACTTTCTGCAATAAGTGTGGTGTCATCTGCATATCTGAGGGTATTGATATTTCTCCCAGTAATCTTGATTCCAGCTTGTGTTTCTTCCAGTCCAGCATTTCTCATGATGTACTCTGCATAGAAGTTAAATAAGCAGGGTGACAATATACAGCCTTGACGTACTCCTTTTCCTATTTGGAACCAGTCTGTTCCATGTCCAGTTCTAACTGTTGCTTCCTCACATGCATACAGATTTCTCAAGACGCAGGTTAGGTGGTCTGGTATTCCCATCTCTTTCAGAATTTTCCTCAGTTTATTGTGATCCACACAGTCAAAGGCTTTGGCATAGTCAATAAAGCAGAAATACATGTTTTTCTGGAACTCTCTTGCTTTTTCTATGATCCAGCGGATGTTGGCAATTTGATGTCTGGTTCCTCTGCCTTTTCTAAAACCAGCTTGAACATCAGGGAGTTCACGGTTCATGTATTACTGCAGTCTGGCTTGGAGAATTTTGAGCATTACTTTACTAGTATGTGAGATGAGTGCAAGTGTGTGGTAGTTTGAGCATTCTTTGTCATTGCCTTTCTTTGGGATTGGAACGAAAACTGACCTTTTCCAGTCCTGTGGCCACTGCTGAGTTTTCCAAACTTGCTGGTATATTGAGTGCAGCACTTTCACAGCATCATCTTTCAGGATTTGAAATAGCTCAACTGGAATTCCATCACCTCCACTAGCTTTGTTCGTAGTGATCCCAAACTGCAATTCTCTGCTAATCCTGAACAAACTTGTCTTTGCTGGAGGATACCTGGCAGTCTATTTCAGATCAACATTTCTAGATTTTCATTTTTCATAAAAATAGATACCCTGAATTTATTGTACTTTCCCCTGCAAAAGTATACAGTCTCCATTATGTCATCTTAGTTCCTCCTGTTATATGAATAATGCCAAAACTAGCCGATGAGCCCAACTTTTAATCCTACAAATGAAATACAATAGAGTTGAGAAATATATTGTTTCTTCTACAGTGGCTTTTTTATTTTTTAAGCAGTAGATTTGCATCACCATTGTGTGTGTATGTTTTAACTTCCATTGGTTTCTGCTTCCATATGTGAATATCTTCCTTTTAACAGTCAGATTTCTAAATTATCCAAGCAATAAAACGCAACAACTGTGTACACAAATTACAGATGGAGCTCTCTTTATCATGATAAAGAGAAAAAGTTAATGGGAAGTAGAATCAAACTTTATTAAAATATAATTTTATGCCTGATTTGGTTAGAATTGGTCTGATTTCATTTGTAGTTCACATCAGCAGCTGCCAATTCAGTATAATTTGGAACCATAAATTACTGATGGCAAAAATATAATTAAATTTCTTATCAAGTTTAAGGGGCTTTGCAGTTTTTTGCTGTTATAAAGCAGGGGTGAAAGCCGTTTATTATGTAAAACTTATGCTTTGTATAAAGTTTTATGATGGCTTTCATTTAGGAACAAAACAAAACTTTTAAGATGAAATGACATTTCTTCTCTTCTATTCAAGAAGTTGACAATATCCCCAGTGTTTCTCTTCTTCTTCTCCTCCTTCCCTCTCTCTCTCTCCTACTACTTCCCCTCTCCTTCTCTCTTCTTTTTCCTCTCTTTACCCTCCTTCTCCTTCTATTTCTTCAGCTTCTCATTCACTATAGTCCAACTGTCCTGTCATGAACCAATGCTGTATTCTAGCTAACATGGACCACAAGACACATATTAGCAGCCTCAGAAGATGTTAAAAAAGCACATCTGTATCAGTTAGGTCAAATTTCAAATTAATAATGTCTTCCTCTTTGAATTACAGGAAGTTTATTATTAATTGGTTTGCCATAATAAGAGAGATAAAGTGAGGCAAATCTTCAGCAAAATTATAGGGAAAAATATGGTGTGATGAAAGAATATGTGTACTGCTATAGAATAAAATACAAAAAATGGAAAACAATATATAAAATAAAGGAATAAGAAGAATTTAATTTTGGATTATTAAACATAGTATAACCTCCTTAAAGTTAAATTGTGCTTGTCAATTACATTTTATATCCAAGAAAATTAGCAATGACTTTTTCATTCAATTAACCATGGTAAGTTTTAATTAGTTAATGTAGACAGTATAAAATTACAAAATGCAAGTCCTGGGATTGTAAAAAATATTATCCTTTGGTTCTATAAGAGAGGAATACCTGAAATGAGTTATGTTCCTTAAAGAGAAATAAAAAATCATAATTGCATTAATGAAAATCTATGTATTAAAAAATGACATATTCAAATATAGATTTGCAAAATCATACTGTCAGAACCAAAGGAAGCTCAAAAATTATCTAGTCCAAGCTCCACTTTTACATTTGAATAAATACATAAATCCAAGGAACACTTGGAGAAATGCTTTTCTTGGAGGAAGAAAAGTTTGGAAGAGCATAAGGTAGTTTTCCAAAGCAAATGATATTTGGTCAGTTTAAAGAGTCTGAATGCAGCTCTATATGGTCAAAGAAAATGCTAACATATGAGAGCCTCAGATATCCTTTAGATGCTTAGGTACTTCCAGAATTCTGGGCGAGCTTAGCATGCAATGTGCTAGTAGTAAAAGTGAAGCTGGCAACTTAATACAGTGTGAATAGCAGAAGCCAGAGACAGAAGCAAGTCCTTCATGAAAACAGACACAAAAACCAATAATGCAAGGATTGAGTGACTGATATAGTCCTGAGTTTGAAACAAATGAGTTCCTGTTATTAGACATAGCAAGACAAGGTCAATTTCCCTGGAAAGTTGCACTCAAACAATAGAGCTGGGCTAGAAGCCAGTTTTCTACTAATTGAAGTTTTTCAAGGTACAAAAAAACCCAGTATGGTTTTAAAGGGCCATTATCCTGTCTGGGTTTTTGAGAAGCTTTTTTCAAATAAGGTGCAGGAACTCTAAGCTGATGAGAAGATGGAACTGGTCAAAGATCTTTGTGTCTGTGTTTAGTCGTTTAGTCATGTCAGACTCTCTGTGACTCTTTGGACTGTAGGGCACCAGGCTTCTCTATTCATGGGATATTTCAAGCAAGTATAATGGAGTGAGTTGCTATTTAGGTCAAAGGTCTAACAATTAGAAAACAACAGGTTATGAACTAGAACCCTGATTTTCCAACACCTGAGTTGCTGTGTAAATCACTACAGTTCTTTAGCGTTGATGCTCTAGTACTACAGTTCAGTTCACTCGCTCAGTCCTGTCCGTGTATTTGCGACCCCATGAATTGCAGCACGCCAGGCCTCCCTGTCCATTATGAACTCTCGGAGTTCACTCAAACTCACGTCTATCAAGTTGGTGATGCCATCCAGTCACTTCATCCTCTGCCGTCCCCTTTTCCTCCTGTCCTCGAATCCCTCCCAGCATCAGAGTCTTTTCCAATGAGTCAGCTCTTCTCATGAGGTGGCCAAAGTATTGGAGTTCCAGCTTCAACATCAGTCCTTCCAAGGAACATCCAGGACTGATCTCATTTAGGATGGACTGGTTGGATCTTCTTGCAATCCAAGGGTCTCTCAAGAATTTTTTCCAAGACCACAGTTCCAAAGCATCAATTCTTCAGCACTCAGCTTTCTTCACACTCCAACTCTCACATCCTTACATGACCACTGGAAAAACCACAACCTTAACTAAATGGACCTTTGTTGGCAAAGTAATGTCTCTGGTTTTGAATATGCTGTCAAGGTTGGTCATAACTTTCCTTCCAAGGAGTAAGCCCTTTTAATTTCATGGCTGAAATCACAATCTGCAGTGATTTTGGAGCCCAGAAAAATAAAGTCTGGAACTGTTTCCACTGTTTCCCCATCTATTGCCATGAAGTGATGGGACTGATGGCATCCCACTCCAGTACACTTGCCTGGAAAATCCCATGGATGGAAAAGCCTGATAGGCTACAGTCCATGGAGTCTCGAAGAGTAGGACACGA
Source organism: Capra hircus (assembly GCF_001704415.2). Classification (NCBI taxonomy): domain Eukaryota; kingdom Metazoa; phylum Chordata; class Mammalia; order Artiodactyla; family Bovidae; genus Capra; species Capra hircus. The sequence continues at coordinate 38,893,540 of NC_030808.1, forward strand.
CTGAGCGACCTCACTTTAACTTTTCATTTTCACGCAATAGAGGAGGAAATGGCAACCCACTCCAGTGTTCTTGCCTGGAGAATTCCAGGGACAGTGGAGCCTGGTGGGTTGTCGTCTATGGGGTTGCACAGAGTCAGGCACGACTGAAGTGACTTAGCAGCAGTAACAGTAGAAAATGGGACCAGATGTCATGATCTTAGTTTTCTGAATGTTGAGCTTTAATCCAACTTTTTCATTCTCTTCTTTCACTTACATCAAGAGGATTTTTAGTTTTTCTTCACTTTCTGCCATAAGGGTGGTGTCATCTGCATTTCTGAGGTTATTGATATTTCTTCTGGCAATCTTGATTCCAGCTTGTGCTTCTTCCAGACCAGTGTTTCTCATGATGTAATCTGCATAGAAGTTAAATAAGCAGTGTGACAATATACAGCTTTGACGTACTCCTTTTCCTATTTGGAACCAATCTGTTGTTCCATGTCCAGTTCTAACTGTTGCTTCCTGACCTGCATATAGGTTTTTTTGATCCACATAGTCAAAGGATTTGGCATAGTTAATAAAGGAGAAATAAATGTTTTTCTGGAACTCTCTTGCTTTTCTGATGATCCAGCTGCTGCTGCTGCTCCTAAGTCGCTTCAGTCGTGTCCGACTCTGTGTGACCCCATAAACGGCAGCCCACCAGGCTCCCCCGTCCCTGGGATTCTCCAGGCAAGAACACTGGAGTGGGTTGCCATTTCCTTCTCCAATGCCGGAAAGTGAAAAGTGAAAGTGAAGTTGCTCAGTCATGTCTGACTCTTAGCGATCCCATGGATTGCAGCCTACCAGGCTTCTGCGTCCATGGGATTTTCGAGGCAAGAGTACTGGAATGGGTTGCCATTGCCTTCTCCGGATGATCCAGCAGATGCTGGCAATTTGATCTCTGGTTCCTCTGCCTTTTCTAAAACCAGCTTGAACATCTGGAATACAAGGAATACAAGAAGCAGGCAAACAATTTTCATTATTTACTTCAGAATTTTATCTTAGGTAATAACACTTAAATAACATATAAAAATACTAAAAAAAGTTGAAAGTTACTAGAATTATAGTACAAAAATTCAAATCACCCACTCTAATAGTAAAATTAGTATAGGTTTCTCTTTCATCTCTACTAGCTTTCCATTTCAGGTGGAACAATCCACAAATGCTATAAAGCAAAACTCTGTAATAAGTGGAAGTAATACAGGGTTTAGTTTATTATCTTAGATTAGGGGAAGGTTTTCTAAGCATAACTGCAAAATCCAGTAACACAGAGGGAAATATTTCTTAATTTCTCTACATAAAAATATCTGTGTGAGTAAAATACCATGACCAGCATCAAAAGACAAAAAAGAAAAAAAAAAAATCCAGTATGTGCAACGCATGTGGCAAGGAATTATTAGGTTTTGGGATTTTTTTGCTTGTTTTCACTACAGAGATTGTTCTTATAAGCTGATTTATTAGAAAAATGATGAATAATTAGTTCATAAAATAAAAATAAAGATGGGGCAGGATGATAGCTAATAAATATAGGAAAATAAAGCTAATCTTACCTAGAAAACAGGCAGAATTTTTTAAAACATCTACAGAAAAAAGCAACAAGTGAAATGCTCATGTTGGCAATTATTGGTCATTTTGATAGCAGTAATTCTGTTTAGCCCTTAGTGTGGTCATGCAGTTTGAAGGTATGTTTTGGGAGTGACATATCTCTCACAATATTATATCAGAGGAGTTATGTACAACTAGTTGCAAAGTATAGTTTGATTTCTTAATTGATGATATTTTGCCAGTTATCCACTATCTAAGGAATTTAGATACTTGTGTTTTTTTCCATTTTAGAAACCTTACAGTGTTCAACAAACTCCAAGTGACAATAAGAAGTATTCACTACTTTCATCTGATGCTATATGGCCTCGCTAACCTAAATTATCCCAAATTTTAACCTCAGAATAATTCAGGTCTCTTCTGGAACTTGTGGGACTCTGAATTGGATAGTTTCTTAATTGTTCTATTAATGAAACAGTTATCACTTTTTTTTTCCAGATAATATCCTGGAGCCATTCTGACTCAAGCAGGATTTTAATATATTAATATCAATTGCAAACTTTATCCTATAGAAAAATAAACTAGCAATTATTTCAGAAAATTTAGTGACTGAGGAAAAGCGCTTCTATCTTTTGGCCACTAGTTCTGATATAACCTCTCCAACTTTCCTCTAATGCCTATACTTTCACAGATAAAAACACTATTTATACCTGCAATGAATACTGGTGTAGAATATCATATCACATCTAGGTAGAACACACGGAGCTGTAATACAGATGACATTGGATTGAGAAAGATCTTTCTAAGATTAGATTTATGATAAAGAAATTGTTAAATCCAATTTCTTGATAAAGAAATATGGTGAATTCTATTCATATGAAGAAAAACCCATTACACCATGCAACAAAAGAAAATTATATACCTAATATAGAGAAACTTGAATGATGTCATCAGGACAACTGAGCCACTGTAGTCTTTTTCAATATTTTGACAGAAACTATGTGAAATATTATTACATTTCCCTACCCACTTTCTTTTACCTAATAATCATAAAGAAAAGAATTTAAAAATTCTATAAAAGAAAACAAAAATCTATACAAAACAAAAACTGGACAGAATAACGGAATGCTTGATAAAATTGTAGTATTCTGGGGTGGCTATTCCTGAAGTAAATAAGACAAAGGAAGTAGAATTTGTGAGTGGTTTTACATAATGGCAATTTGCCTTTCTCATGTCCCATTTACTTACAACATTAGGAGTCAGTCTAATAAGTTATAAGCAAATACTATCTAGGAGAGTAGGTTTGCACCAGGCCTAAAATTGTTAATAATTGAGGGCTTTGAAAGTTTGGGGAGTTGTTCACAGTACCCTCAGATCCAGCATAAACATTCAAAAGGAAATTTATCCATATACATATGGAAAGTTCGTATAAAGGGAATTCCACTGATCAAGAGTCATCACCCTTGGGAATAGAGAAAACAAAAATTGGAACTAGGAAAATAAATCTTGGAAAACTAGAGAGACAAAGAACAGCTAAGGATCAAGAAACACACTTCTAAAAAATAATCAATTGCTCTATTGTTTAATTCATTTGCTAATGAAACAAAAGTCTGTATTGCATGTAGATAGATATAGTTAATTATTTTATATCTCCAGAATGTAATAAGACATGCCTTTGTGAAACAAACATGTAAAGTCACAAGAAAAGTGTAGCTATCATAATATGAATGGAAAATCAAAATTGACAAGGCAAGGAACTGGAACTCGAATAGCACTGAGAGTCACACTTAGATGTTAAAAAATTAGAATTTCTTCCCTAAAACCAGTATCAGTGAGAAGGACAAAGGAGAGGTGCTCCCAGAATGAAAAAAGAAAAGTGTGAAAGAATTAAATCATGAACAAGAGAATAATCAGAATAGGATGAGGAGACAACAGACAAATTAATGATACTCTAAGCTCAGAGATCAGCACAAATGGAACAGGTGATATACAAAACAAATGAAAACTTTAATTTAAATTTAAGTTCACAAAGACATTTAAAGAATAATAAAACATGACTAAGTTTTTTTTTTTTTTCAGAAAACAAATTGTTTTGAAATATATTAGGATATCAACAAATCAAAGTGGGAAAACATGATTATTTCAATAAATGCTAATATGCATTTTTAAAGAATTTATCAATTGAAGAATTAAAATGAAAACTCGAGTAAAATTCATTAAAATCTAATTAGGGAAGAAAAAATATTTGTGTCCTTAACATGGTCAAGATTATGTCTTAAACTGCCACTCAACAGCAAGGTAACAATCTAACACATAAGCCATTTCCTTTTCCTTGAAGAACAAATAAAGACACCTATTGATAACATGAAAGTGAAAGTGTTAGTCACTCAGTCATGTCTAACTCTGTGATCCCATGCACTGTAGCCCACAAGGCTCCTCTGTCCATGGGATTCTCTAGGCAAGAATACTGGAGTGGGTTGCTATTCTTTTCTCCAGGGGATCGTCCCTACCCAGAGATTGAACTTGAGTGTTCTGCATTGCAGGCAGATTCTTTACTATCTGAGCCATCATATCATCATGCTTCGATGTAATAAATCCAAAGAAGATGATCCATTACACAATTAAATAGCGAAAAGTTAGTAAGAACTCTGTATACTAGCACTCTCATTGTAAAATAGACAATGGGAAAATATTTTCAAAGAGGAATTCCAAAACAAGAAATTCAGCTACAAATCTTAACTGGATATTATATATATATATATATATATATATATATATATATATATAATTTTATATATATATAAACACCATGGTTATCTCAGTCCTTTATTATCCAGTATCTTTATACATCTCCAACATCAGTTTGAGCCTGGCCCCTTTTCCTACTGAACTATAGATACATTGGTCAACCTTCACTTTCCTTCAACAAGTTGTTTTTTTTTTTTTTATTTTTTTATTTTATTTTTTAAAATTTTAAAATCTTAAATTCTTACATGCGTTCCCAAACATGAACCCCCCTCCCACCTCCCTCCCCACAACATCTCTCTGGGTCATCCCCATGCACCTGCCCCAAGCAAGCTGCACCCTACGTCAGACATGGACTGGCGATTCAATTCTTACATGACAGTATACAAGTTAGAATTCCCATTCTCCCAAATCATCCCACCCTCTCCCTCTCCCTCTGAGTCCAAAAGTCCGTTATACACATCTGTGTCTTTTTTCCTGTCTTGCATACAGGGTCGTCATTGCCATCTTTCTAAATTCCATATATATGTGTTAGTATACTGTATTGGTGTTTTTCTTTCTGGCTTACTTCACTCTGTATAATTGGCTCCAGTTTCATCCATCTCATCAGAACTGATTCAAATGAATTCTTTTTAACAGCTGAGTAATACTCCATTGTGTATATGTACCACTGCTTTCTTATCCATTCATCTGCTGATGGACATCTAGGTTGTTTCCATGTCCTGGCTATTATAAACAGTGCTGCAATGAACATTGGGGTACATGTGTCTCTTTCAATTCTGGTTTCCTCCGTGTGTATGCCCAGAAGTGGGATTGCTGGGTCATAAGGTAGTTTTATTTGCAATTTTTTAAGGAATCTCCACACTGTTCTCCATAGTGGCTGTACTAGTTTGCATTCCCACCAACAGTGTAGGAGGGTTCCCTTTTCTCCACACCCTCTCCAGCATTTATTGCTTGCAGATTTTTGGATCGCAGCCATTCTGACTGGTGTGAAGTGGTACCTCATTGTGGTTTTGATTTGCATTTCTCTAATAATGAGTGATGTTGAGCATCTTTTCATGTGTTTGTTAGCCATCCGTATGTCTTCTTTGGAGAAATGTCTATTTAGTTCTTTGGCCCATTTTTTGATTGGGTCGTTTATTTTTCTGGAATTGAGCTGCACAAGTTGTTTTTTATCTTTAGACTTTTGCACAAGCTGTTATCTTTGCCTTGAATTCTTTCTATCAGTTATTTATTTAGTACTGCCAACTCTAGCACAAGTTCAAATTTTCCTTAAATATTGCATTCTTAGAAAATCTTTCCCAGGACATTCATCAAATATGTCCTACCATCATGCACATATATATAGGTATATTTGATCCCAGAAACTTCATTTTCAGCTTCATAGCTATTATTTTCATATGGAATTTGTCTCCTACACTCAAACTTTCATAATGATAGAATCACAAAGTATGCAGACATTTTATAAATATTGGAAAGAAAATGTGGATAGGAGTACTCAATGTTCCCTGATGTTACTATGCATGATCCTACTGATAAATTTCAAGTACTTTAAAATCAAGTTCCTAACTGAAAACATAAAGTTCAATAATGATCAATCATGGCTATATTAAGAAAAATTCCTAAGGATTCAATAATTGGAAATACAAAAGATCATTTATATAAAAGATATATAATTAAATGAAATGTTGATTGACAAAAGGCTAAGCATGTGGGGAAAATACGGTTGATGCTAATACCTCAAATTAACTCCTAGGGGAATTTAAATTTAAGCTATTAAAAAAAAAACCCCAAAAATTTATGAAAGAAAACCTAATTATACTCTCACTGTGAGGAAGTCAATTCTGAGGATGATATTAATTGTTCCTTAGCCAGAATATATTTTCCATTAATTCATGTCAATGTACGGCAAAACCACTACAATGTTGTAAAGTAATTATCCTCCAATTAAAATAACTGAATTTTAAAAGTTAATTTAAAACTGATCAAAATACAAATATAGTTGCAATACAATTATTGGTAAATAAAATGATATTGAACACAAATAATTATTACTTTTTATATATAAAGCAATTAATAAATCCATTGGTAAAATTAAAACACACCTTAAATAGAGATAATTTTAATTTAGCAAACTGAAAATTATTTAAAGGGATAGCTGCTATTTAGCATTTGTTCAAGAGAAAAGGATGATTTCATACATGGCTTATAGATCTATAATATAAATTGATACATGCATTAGAATTTAAATACTTCATCTTCCTCCATTCTTCACACTTCTAAATTCTATTTTTAAGAAACAATCATGACTGTGCTAAAATATTTCTATTTATCATAACATTGTTTTTAACAATCATGAAAAAAGGAGAACCTGTGTTCCAAAAATAGTTTTAATACTTTTTATTATGACATAAGATAAAATACAATGCAGTCAACAATATGGTTTAGAAGCACATTAAATCTTGTCAAATCTTATACATGTTAACTATATTGCTAATCAAATAAGAAGTGAACATTTAAGACTGAAATATACCATTATGTTCAAATATATGCCTCCAAACAACAAAAAAGAATAACTTGGTGGTAGACTTCTAGGCATACTCTCAATAGTTCTTCACTCATTTAAAAATGCTAAAATTTTTTGCTTTGCAGAGTGGTTATTTGTCAAAAAAAAAAAAAAACCCACAAGTTAATTGTGCTAGGAGTAAAATATAAATTATAGTTTTATAACTTACCTGTAGTGATTATGTGAAAAGAATTGTTGTTTCTGTTTAATTTTTAATGATCTAGATTCAAATCTAAATTAGTTAAGACACTGAAAAATGTGATTGGAAAGTAGTCATAGTAGTACTTTTGTGTTACTAGTTACACTGGTATTTCATTATAGAAGTGATATTAGGTAATCAAATAAAACTTGAAAAATTATACCTTTTAATACTTAGCATACTGTCCTTTATTTTAATAGAAATTTTATCTAAAATTGTGCATGTATCAAATCATACTGAGGCTTTATTATAACAGTTGGAACACCTATTATAAAGCTATTTACTTCATGAAATATGTAATTATTTTTATTATATCTGTATTAGACATTAAGGTATAATTTTGAGAAACATACCAAAGCTAAAATGTTTGAATCTTGATGAATTTTGACTGATTCATAGTATTGTTAATGCAGTAAAAATGAATACAGATATACAAAATGTATTTCTATTTCCATTAAATCTAAGATGCTGGTCACTGTGCAGTGTTGGTGCAGCTAGTGGCTGAGAGGCGATACCCCACATCCAAGGTAAGAGAAACCCCAGTAAGGCAGTAGGCACTGAGAGAGGGCATCAAAGGGTAAACGGAGTGAAACAACAATCACGGAAAAGTAGCCAGTCTGATCACATGGACCACAGCCTTGTCTAACTCAATGAAACAAAGCCATGCTGTGTGGGGCAACCCAAGATGGACGGGTCATGGTAGAGAGGTTTGACAGAATGTGGTCCACTAGAGAAGGGAACCAGAGAAGGCAATGGCAGCCCACTCCAGTCCTCTTGCCTGAAAAATCCCATGGATGGAGGAGTCTGGTAGGCTGCAGTCCATAGGGTTGCTAAGGGTCGGACACTCCTGAGCGACTTCACTTTCAAATTTCACTTTCATGCATTAGAGAAGGGAATGGCAACCCACTCCAGTTTTCTTGCGTGAAGAATTCCAGGGATGGGGGAGCCTGGTGGGCTGCCGTCTATGGGGATAGCACAGAGTCGGACATGACTGACATGACTTAGCAGCAGCATCAGCAGCAGAGAACATGAAGTCACTCAGTCGTGTCCGACTCTTTGTGACCCCATGGACTGTAGCTTACCAGGCTCCTCTGTTCATGGGATTTTCCAGGCAATAATACTGGAATGGATTGCCATTTCCTTCTCCAAGGAATCTTCCCGACCCAGGGATCGAACCCGAGTCTCCCACATCGTAGACAGACGCTTTACCATCTGCGATCTCAGCCAAAAGGCCAACCCAGGTCTCCTGCATTGTAGGCAGACGCTTTATGATCTGAGCCACGAGGGAAGTCCCAGCAGTAGAGAAGGGAATGGCAAACCACTTCAGTATACTTGCCTTGAGAATCGCATGAAGAGTATGAAAAGGCAAAAAGATAGGACACTGAAAGATAAACTACCAGGTCAATAGTGTGCAATATACTACTGGATATCAGTGGAGAAATAACTCCAGAAAGAATGAAGGCACAGAGCCTAGGAAGAACAACACCCAGTTGTGGATGTGACTGGTGATAGAAGCAAGGTCCGATGCTGTAAAGAGCAATATTGCATAGGAACCTGCAATGTTAGGTCCATGAATCAAGGCAAATTCATTTCAGTTCAGTCGCTCAGTCATGTCTGACTCTTTGTGACCCCATAAATTCCAACAGGCCAGGCCTCCCTGTCCATCACCATCTCCCGGAGTTCACTCAAACTCACGTCCATCGAGTTGGTGATGCCATTCAGCTATCTCATCCTCTGTCGTCTCCTCTTCCTCCTACCCCCAATCCCTTCCAGCATCAGAGTCTTTTCCAATGAATCAACTCTTCGCATGAGGTGGCCAAAGTATTGGAGTTTCAGCTTTAGCATCATTCCTTCCAAAGAAACCCAGGACTGATCTCCTTTAGAATGGACTGGTTGGATCTCCTTGCAGTCAAAGGGACTCTCAAGAGTCTTGCCCAACACCACAGTTCAAAAGCATCAATTTTTCAGTGCTCAGCTTTCTTCACAGTCCAACTCTCACATCCATACATGACTACTGGAAAAACCATAGCCTTGACTAGACGGACCTTTGTTGGCAAAGTAATCTCTCTGCTTTTCAATATGCTATCTTGTCAAACAGGAGATGGCAAGAGTGAATGTTAACATTCTAGGTATCAGGGAAATAAGATGGACTGGAATGGGGGAATTTAACTCCGATGACCATTATATCTACTACTGTGGGCAGGAATCCCTTAGAAGAAATGGAGTAGCCATCATAGTCAACAAGAGTCCAAAATACAGTACTTGGATGCAATCTCAAAAGTGACAGAATGATCTTTGTTCGTTTCCATGTCAAATCACTCAGTATCATGCTAATCCAAGTTCATGCCCCAATGAATAATGCTGAAGAAGCTTAAGTTGAACAGTTCTATGAAAACCGACAAGAACTTTGAGAACTAATGCCCCCAAAAGATGTTATTTTCATTATAGAATACTGGAATGCAAAAGTAGGAAGTCAAGAAACACCTGGAGTAACAGGCAAATTTGGCCTTGGAGTACAGAATGAAGCAGGCTTTAGAGGCTAATAGAGTTAGCTACAAAGGCTAATATGGTTTTGCAAGAGAACACACTGGTCATAGCAAACACCCTCTTCCAACAACACAAGAAAAGACTCTATACATGGACATCACCAGATGGCCAACACCGAAATCAGACTGATTATATTCTTTGCAGCCAAAGATGGAGAAGCTCTATACAGTCAGCAAAAACAAAACCGGGAGCTGACTGTGGCTCAGATCATGAACTCCTTACTGCCAAATTCAGACTTAAATTGAAGAACGTGGGGAAAACCACTAGACCCTTCAGGTATGACCTAAGTCAAATCCTTATGACTATACAGTGGAAGGGAGAAATAGATTTAAGGGACTAGATATGACAAACAGAGTGCCTGATGACTATAGATGGAGTTCATGACATTGTGCAGGAGACAGGGAGCAAGATCATCCACAAAAGAAGACAAATGCAAAAAAGCCAAATGGCTGTCTGAGGAGGCCTTACAAGAGCTGTGAAAAGAAGAGAAGTGAAAAGCAAAGGAGAAAAGGAAAGATATATCCATTTAAATCAGAATTCTAAAAAAATAGCGAGGAAAGATAAGAAAGCCTTCCTTAGTGATCAATGCAAAGAAATAGAGGAAAACAACAGAATGGGAAAGACTAGAGATCTCTTGAAGAAAATCAAAGATACCAAGGGAATTTTTCATGCAAAGATGGGCACCATAAAGGACAGAAATGGTATGGACCTAAAAGAAGCAGAAGATATTAAGAAGAGGTGGCAAAAATACACAGAAGAACAGTGCAAGAAACATCTTCAGCACCCAGATAATCACGATGGTGTGATCTCTCACCTCTAGTCACACACCCTGGAATATGAAATCAAGTGGACCTTGGGAAGCATCATTACAAACAAAGCTAGTGTAGGTGATGGAATTCCAGTTGAACTATTTCAAATCCTAAAAGATGGTGTTGTGAAAGTGCTGCATTTAATATGACAGCAAATTTTGAAAACTCAGAAGTGGCCACAGGACTGGAAAGGTTAGTTTTCATTACAATCCCAAAGAAAGGCAATGGTAAAGAATGTTCAAACTACCACACAATTGCACTCATCTAACATGCTAGCAGAGTTATGCTCAAACTTCTCCAAGGCATGATTCAGCAGTATATGAACAGTGAACTTCCAGATGTTCAAGCTGTATTTACAAAAGCCAGAGGAACCAGAGATCAAATTGCCAACATCTGCTGGATCATCAAAAAAGCAAAAGAGTTCCATAAATAACATCTATTTCTGCTTTATTGACTACACCAAGGCCTTTGACTGTGTGGATCACAAGAAACTGTGAAAAATTCTTCAAGAGATGGGAATACCAGACCATCTGACCTGCCTCTTGAGAAATCTGTATGCAAGTCAGAAAGCAACAGTTAGAACTGGACATGGAACAACAGACTGTTTCCAAATAGGAAAAGGAGTACGTCAAGGCTGTATATTGTCGCCCTGCTTATTTAACTTCTATGCAGAGTACATCATGAGAAACACTGGGCTAGATGAAGCACAAGCTGGATTCAAGATTGCTGGGGAAAATATCAATAACCTCAGATATGCAAATGACATCACCCTTATGGCAGAAAGTGAAGAAGAAACAAAAAGCCTCTTGATGAAAGTGAAAAAGGAGAGCGAAAAAGTTGTCTTAAAACTCAACATTCATAAAACTAATATCACAACATCTGGTCATGTCACTTCATGGGAAATAGATGGGGAAACAGTGGAAACAGTGGCTGACTTTATTTTTGGGGGGCTCCAAAGTCACTGCAGATGGTGACTGCAGCCATGAAATTAAAAGATGCTTACTCCTTGGAAGAAAAGTTATGACCAACCAAGACAGTATATTAAAAAGCAGAGACGTTACTGTGTCAATAAATATCTGTGTAATCAAGGCTATGGTTTTCCAGTGGTCATATTTGGATGTGAGAGTTGGAGTATAAAGAAAGTTGAGTGCTAAAGAATTAATGCTTTAGAACTGTAGTGTTGGAGAAGACTCTTGAGAGTCCCTTGGACTGCAAGGAGATCCAACCAGTACATCCTAAAGGAGATCAGTCCTGGGTTTCATTGGATGGACTGATTGTGATGCTGAAACTCTAATACTTTGGCCACCTGATGGGAAAATCTGACTCATTTGAAAAGACCCAGATGCTGGGAAAGATTGAGGGCAGAAGGAGAGGGCAACAACAGAAGATGAGATTGTTGGATCGCATCACTGACTCAATGGACATGAGTTTGTGTAGACTCCAGGATTTGGTGAAGTACAAGGAGACCTGGCATGCTGCCGTTCATAGGGTGGTAAAGAGTGGGACATGACTGAGAGACTGAATTGAACTGAACTGAATAAATTCACTAGAGTAAATTAGAAGTGTAATGATCACCAGATACAGTTTCTTAGAAAAAATTCTGATGTCATTTATAATACTATTCTTTCCCTGATATTATTTGCAATTTATCAACTTTCATCCAACTTTCTAATACAGAGGATATTAAAAGATGTCATAAAAATGAGTTAATTAACCTCTTTTGTGGAGCAAGTTAGTTGTCTCTATTTTGATCCTTATTATACAGCTGACTTTATTTTTCTGGTCTCCAAAATCACTGCAGATGGTGATTGCAGTCATGAAACTAAAAGACATTTACTCCATGGAAAAAAGTTATCCCCAACCTAGACAGCATATTAAAAAGCAGAGACATTATTTTGCCAACAAAGATCCATCTAGTCAAGGCTTCGGTTTTTCCAGTGGTCATGTATGGATGTGAGTGTTGGACGATAAAAATAAAGCTGGGTGCTGAAGAATTGATGCTTTTGAACTGTGGTGTTGGAGAAAACTCTTGAGAGTCCCTTGGACTGCAAGGAGATTCAACCAGTCCATCCTAAATGAGATCAGTCCTGTGGTGTTCATTGGAAGGACTGAAGCTGAAACTCTAATACTTTGGCCACATGATAGGCAGAGCTGACTCATTTGAAAAAGACCCTGATGGTGGGAAAGATTGAGGGCTGGAGGAGAAGGGAATGACGGAGGATGAAATGGTTGGATGGCATCACCGACTCAATGGACATGGGTTTGGGTGAACTCTGGGAGATGGTGATGGACAGCGAGGCCTGGCGTGCTGCAGTTCATGGGTTTGCGAAGAGTCGGACACGACTGAGTGACTGAACTGAACTGATATTCCAGATGTTACTTGCTCAGGATTAACAAATCACTAGTTTATTGGAGAATACAGTTACAATTGATAGCTCTGATTTGTTATCCAATGGAGTTCAACACAATATCTACTAGAGATTACTTTTCTTACCTTTCGTTGGATCTCAAAGTTTCATTGTATCTTAAACAAACAAACAAACAAACAAACAAAAGCAAAGCAAAACCTCCATATGTGTATCACTTAAGTTCTTATATTTTTCATTTTCTAATAGTATTTTCATAACTATTATTTTTAAAAAATTCCTAGTTTTTAAAAGCACTAGACGGTGCAAGATTAAAAATGTATCAGTAACTCTCTTCCAATCTCTTTTTCACAGGATGTTTTTATCCTCTTAAAAATTTAAATAACTTGAACTATAAAAAATAATGTAACTTTTCTGGGGGGAAAAAAGAGTTGAAAGGTGTTTAAATTCTATTTTTTCTCTTAATAATAATATAATCCCTGGTTAAGTAATTGAGCAAGCAGAGTCCTTTGCTCATTTGGTGGACAGTCTTGCTTAATGGGTCTGAAAAGCTCAAAACAAGGGCATTGAGTGAAAAAGCATTCATCAAGAGACAAAGAATCTATCTCAAAATCTGTACAGTAAAACCTAAGCATGGTTTCCATTAGCTATCTACTCAGTTCCGTTCAGTTCAATTGCTCAGTCATGTCCGATTCTTTGCGTCCCCATGAACAACAGCACGCCAGGCCTCCCTGTCCATCACCAACTCCCAGAGTTCACCCAAACCCATGTCCATTGAGTCGGTGATGCCATCCAATCATCTCATCTTCTGCCATCCCCTTCTCCTCCAGCCCTCAAACTTTCCCAGCAACAAGGTCTTTTCAAATGAGTCAGCTCTTAGCATAAGGTGGCCAAAGTATTGGAGTTTCAGCTTCAACATCAGTCCTTCCAAGGAACACCCAGGACTGATCTTTAGGATGGACTGGTTGAATCTCCTTGCAGTCCAAGGGACTCTCAAGAGTTTTCTCCAACACCACAGTTCAAAAGCATCAATTCTTCAGCACTCAGCTTTCTTTACAATCCAACACTCACATCCATACATGACTATTGGAAAAACCATAGCTTTGACTAGATGGACCTTTTTTGGCAAAGTAATGTCTCTACTTTTGAATATGCTGTCAAAATTAGTCATAACTTTCCTTCCAAGGAGTAAGCTTCTTTTAATTTTATGGCTGCAGTCACCATCTGCAGTGTTTGTGGAGCCCAGTAAAATAAAGTCAGCCACTGTTTCCATTGTTTCCCCATCTATTTCCCATGAAGTGATGGGACTGGATGCCATGATTTTAATTTTCTGAATGTTGAGCTTTAAGCCAACTTTTTCACTCTGCTCTTTGACTTTAATCAAGAGGCTCTTTAGTTCCTCTTCACTCTCTGCCATAAGGGTGGTGTCATCTGTATATCAGAGGTTATTGATATTTCTCCCGGCAATCTTGATTCTAGCTTGTGCTTCTACCAGCCCAGCGTTTCTCATGATGTACTCTGCATAGAAGTTAAATAAGCAGGGTGACAATATACAGCCTTGACGTACTCCTTTTCCTATTTGGATCCAGTCTGTTGGTCCATGTCCAGTTCTAACTGTTGCTTCCTGACCTGCATACAGATTTCTCAAGAGGCAGGTCAGGTGGTCTGGTATTCCCATCTCTTTCAGAATTTTCCACAGTTTGTTGTGATCCACACAGTCAAAGGCTTTGGCATAGTCAATAAAGCAGAAATAGATGTTTTTTTCTGGAACTCTCTTGCTTTTTTAATGATCCAGTAGATGTTGGCAATTTGATCTCTTGTTCCTCTTGCTTTTCTAAAACCAGCTTGAACATCCAGAAGTTCACGGTTCACGTATTGCTGAGGCCTGGCTTGGAGAATTTTAAGCATTACTTTACTATCTTGTGAGATGAGTGCAATTGTGTGGTAGTTTGAGCATTGTTTGGCATTGCCTTTCTTTGGTATTGGATGATGAAAACTGACCTTTTCCAGTCCTGTGGCCACTGCTGAGTTTTCCAAATTTGCTGGCATATTTAGTGAGGCACTTTCATAGCATCATCTTTCAGGATTTGAAATAGTTCAACTGGTGTTCCATCACCTCCACTAGCTTTTTTCGTACTGATGCCTTCTAAGGCCCACTTGACTTCACATTCCAGGATGTGTGACTCTAAGGTGAGTGATCACACCATCATGATTATCTGGATTGTATCTTTACCTTGAGAACCCCATGAACAGTAAGAAAAGGTAAAAAGATAGGACACTGAACGATGAACTCCCCAGGTTGGTAGGTGCCCAATATGCTACTGGAGATCAGTGGAGAAACAACTCCAGAAAGAATGAAGGGATGGAGCCAAAGCAAAAACAACACCCAGTTGTCAGTGGGACTGGTGATGGAAGCAGGGTTTGATGCTGTAAAGGGCAATAGGTATATATAACTGCCTAATATTATCTATTTATTTGGGCATAACTAGTTACTAAAAGTCTACTTTTATGTGAATAAAATAAGAAAACATATTTATTTTGAACTTTTCTAAGGGAAAATCACTAAAAGAAGAAAATATGTTTCCTCAGGAGAAACAGACTTGGGCGCAATGATGAGGAAACTGTTCCACCGAGAAGAGACAACAGTCCATTTTATTTATAATTAAAATTTATCCATTAACCATGATTTGATAGATCAAGGTTTCTATATACTTCATTAGAAAGAGAGAGATTAAGAGACACTTAGAAAGAAATGGATACCCGGGAATCTCTCCTTTTTTTCCAAAGAAAGATGAAAATGAAATTATTGTCTTTTGCTTTGCCAACCTAAAAATGAAAATAATTCAAGGATTCCTATGTGTTTTTCTTATTGGTGAATTTCAAAACACACATTTGACATAGCAATGTCTTTCCTGTAAATTTGTTTTGTTTTGTTAGAGACCATTCTTTTCAGTTGTATCTTGTCTCCAAAGAAATAAAGTTACTTGACTTCCAACGTATCTAGTTCTTAGTAAGCAACTCTCTTTCACCTTCCAGTGTGATTGAAATCAGGTTGCTTTTTTATTAAGTTAAAACTTGGTAAAATCAATCTCTCAATTCTTTGCAGTTTTCTATCTTTAGACAGATGATCTTGTATCACAGAATGTGTCACAATCACAAACTTGACCTTAAGTATTAAATCTCAGGGGATTTCCCATCAACAAAGTACAGAGAGAACACTGGTTCTTGGAGATAGAAAATATCAAATAATATGAATTTACCTTCATCAGTTCTAAGGTTTACTGAAAGTATAGTCATAGTTTCAAAACTATGTGAAACCAACTTAGTCGCTTTATTCTAATTAAAAACAATATTAAAAAGCAACACATTGCACTGATAATATGTACATTAAATACCTTTCTTAGGCTATTGTTAAAATGTTGTTATATGAATTTATAATGTCTAAGTTAAAAGCGTTGTACAATTGATATTGTTTCAAATACAATAAAATAATTGATAGTTTCTACACAGTTTTATAAGATATGTTGCTTACTAATATAATTCATTTCCATTATTTATTTTATTTTAATTAGATTTTCTTTCACTTTACTAACCCAAGCAGTATAACTGTCTCATTTCTTTAAAATTTTTTTGTAAGTGAACTGCAATGAAGTTTCAGAGATTGGAATTAAAATTTTAGAAGTCTGTGATATAAAACCTAGCAATTCATCTTAATAGCTATTGAATCCTCCTTACACTAAAACAACTTATTTCGATAGCGGGGTTGTTATGTCATAGTTCTATGATAATAAAACTGAAAGTGAAATTGAATCTCTCTCTCATATTTTTAATTTTTAAGCAAATAGAGTTAGTAAACTTCATTCTATGAAAAATTTTATTAGATACTTTATCACACTTTTTAGGAGTATTACTGTAACTATTATATACTCTAGCATCTTTATCAAGCATTATAACAAAAATGTCAAGGAATGAAATACTAATAAAATGTCTACTGGTATACTTATTTTAAAAGGAAATGAACCTTAATAAATAGATGAATTACCTAGATAACCTCTTTTGAAACTGAATGTTTTATTAAATGAAGTTTTGATCCAAGTGCTTTATCTGAAATTCTAATTCTTACATTGAGGAATGACACATAAATCAGAATATATATTATGAGACAATATAGTATTCTAAATTCATCAGAAGTTCTAATAGAAATTTTAAATTTTTAGCCTTAAATATTTTTTGGCATTTTAGTTTTAGGTTTGCATTATTATATGGATGGATGCTTAAAGAGAGATGATTAATAGTTCCTTTAGCAACATACTATTTAGTAAGTATATCAATTAAATACATTCAGTATTACTTATGAAGTATTCAAGCTTAAGAGCTTGCTCGTAGGTGAAATTTCTATTTTTACTTACAGATTTATTTGCTTGTTTGACATTTGGATGTAAATATGGATTTTGAATATAGTGATGGAAAAATGTTCTGCTAGATATAAAAAAACTTGGGTTATGATTTATTCACAATTTCTGGTCATAATTATAAAATCTAGGAATTGCTCTAAATTGGAATTGGGTCTCATTTTCAGGTCTGGAATTCATTTGATAACTTGTAATCAAATATTTTAATGAAGTACAATATAACACAAAATAACAGAGTATTTTTATTCTGTTTCTTGCAACCATATATGTTTTGGATGAA
This sequence comes from Capra hircus, assembly GCF_001704415.2. NCBI lineage: Eukaryota > Metazoa > Chordata > Mammalia > Artiodactyla > Bovidae > Capra > Capra hircus. The sequence continues at coordinate 38,911,021 of NC_030808.1, forward strand.
ATAAAATATAAATATCAGTGTGTATCACCCTTCTTTATGCACTTTTTAATATACACACACACACACTTCTTACTGGTAAGTTATTGTCAAATTTGAAAAACATGAACAAGTAATTCTCCAAGCAACAGAAAAAAATCTTATTAAGTGGAGTAATTCATCAGAGTTTTGGCCTTATCTTAAAGCAGGAATCCCCAAACACTAAGCCAGGGACGAGTACCAGTCCATGGTCTGTTATTAATTGGTTCACACAGCAGAATGTTAGTGGCAGTCAAAACCAAAACCATCCCCCCACCAGCCCATAGGAAAATTATCTTCCACAAAACTGGTTGCTGGTACCAAAAGGGTTGGAGACTCCTGACTTAAAGGATTCAGAAATTTGACTTCCCCTCAACTAATTTTGGAGAAGGAAATGGAGACCCACTCTAGTATTCTTGCATGGAAAATTCCATGGACAGAGGAACTTGGTGGGCTACAGTCCATGAGGTCACAAAGAGTTGGCCACACTGAGCACAACAGCATCAATAGCAACTAATTTTATTAATATCAAAGTTTCGGAGGTAACAAAGTCTCAGTAACTATCCACTCAATGATCCAATCATCTATTTAGCAATTATATGGTGAGCCCTTGTCTACTGTCAAGTTTTCTTAAGATATGAACATACAGCTGTGAATAAAATACTATCTTTCTCCGTATATAGTTCAAGGTATAAAAGATAGTATTTGTCTATCCATCTATTAGATTCATTATGCATTCCTATTTCTACATAATTTATTAACTGCCATCTATAATGCAGATACATTTTTGCCAATCTATTATTTTCATTTTTAAGACTTTTTGTAATCTTAAATTTTCTGATTTTAATAATTTATTAAATCAGTGTTTATGTTTTTTTTTCTAAAATTTATCCTTTTGAACAACACTCTGAGATATTCCTTAATAGTTATAAAAATATAATTTTATAATTAGCATTCCTACTAAATTCTAATTTACATGTCATATGCAAGAAGTTTTGAAACTAAAATAGTCTTCAGATTATTAAGAAAAAAACTACTAAATTTATGATAAACTATTATACATTAAATTATTGCCTATGCAGCATGGTCTTTTTCTCTGCTTCTTGTTTTAGCTATGTTTGCATTCTGATTTATAAATTCATCTCATGAAATTATAATTAACCTGTTCTGAAGTATGATCATATTTCAGTAGTTAACTCTTGTGATCGGGAAATGGCTCACTGCAAAGGATAAACTGTGAAAGCCTGATGAAGTGCTGACATGACTACAAGCATTTCAAAACACTGACACAACTGTATTATGTCAGTTTTCTTTTATCTCAGGAAAACAAAAATTGTATTTCATTCATTTATATTTTTTAGTTTGCCATAATTTTGTCTCCTTTAGTCATCATGAAATTTTTTTTTTCTTCTTTGCCTAATTTCCTATTTTATTGTTAATAACTTACTGGTTTCTGTTGTTACCTAATTTCCTTCCTATATATGTATATATATATTTAGATTACTTTAATATCATCCATAAAATCATGAATTTATCATTTTTCCTCAATTTCTTTATATTTTTACATGTTCATAAAATCTACGTGGCCTAAATTATATGCATATGGATTTGTAGCCATTTTTTATTTTCTGTAAGAAAATCTAGTTGGTCTAAGATAGTTTATAATCTGCATATGGGCTTCCCAGGTGGCACTAGTGGTAAATAATCTGCCTGCCATTGCAGGAGACATGAAAAACACAGATTTGATCGCTAGGTCAAGAAGATCACCTGGAAGGGGACATGGCAACCCACTCCAGGACTCTTACCTGGAGAAGCCTATGGACAAAGGAGCCTGGCAGGCTACTGTCTGTAGTGTTGAAAAGAGTCAGACACAATTGAAGCAACTTAGCATGCAAGCACATAGGCAGGAGACTGAATAGAAAAGCATATTAGGGGATTTTCCAGTATTGATTACAGATTAAATATTTCACCAGATGTACTGAAATGATCATATGTAAACGCCATGAAATTCTACAGAATATTCCCTGTTGAGACTGTCCTTTTGTAAACCACCTACATAATGTTAAAGAGAGAGAGCACATGATGCAGCATGAAAGATAGAAATCAAAAGAGAAAAAGTTAAATAGATATTTTTACTATTCTCATTGATTCTGTTCAGTTAGGTTGCTCAGTTATGTCCAACTCTTTGTGACCCCATGGATTGCAACACTCTGGGCCTCCCTGTCCATCACCAACTCCCGGAGTTTACCCAAACTCATGTTCATTGAGATGCCATCCAACCATCTCATCCTCTGTCATCCCCTCTTCTCCTGCTTTCAATTTTTCCCAGCAACAAGGTCTCTTCAAATGAGTCAGTTCTTCATATCAGGTGGCCAAGTTATTGGAATTTCAGCTTCAGCATCAGTTCTCCTATTGAATATTCGGGACTGATCTTTAGGATGGACTCGTTGGATTTCCATGCAGTCCAAGGGACTTTCAAGCATCTTCTCCAACACCACAGTTCAAAACCATCAATTCTTCAGCGCTCAGCTTTCTCTATAGTTCAACTCTCACATCCATATATGACTACTGGATATACCATAGGTTTGACTAGACAGACCTTTGTTGGCAAAGTAATGTCTCTGCTTTGTAATATGCCGTCTAGGTTGGCCATAACTTTTTTTTTTTTTTTTACTTTATTTTACTTTACAATACTGTATTGGTTTTGCCATACATTAACACCTGTGGTGGATTCATGTCAATGTATGGTCATAACTTTTCCAAGGAGTAAGTGTCTTAATTTCATGGCTATAGTCACCATCTGCAGTGATTTTGGAGCCCTAAAAATTAAGTCTGGCACTGTTTCCATTGCTTCCCCATCTATTTGCCATGAAGTGATGGGACCGGATGCCATGATCTTAGTTTTCTGAATATTGAGTTTTAAGCCAACATTTTCACTCTACTCTTTGACTTTCATCAAGAGGCTCTTTAGTTCTTCTTCATGTTCTGCCATAAGGGTGGTGTCATCTGCATATCTGAGGTTATTGATATTTCTCCTGGCAATCTTGATTCCAGCTGTGCTTCTTCCAGCCCAGCATTTCTCATGATGTACTCTGCATAGAAGTTAAATAAACAGGGTGACAATATACAGACTTGACATACTCCTTTTCCTATTTAGAACCAGTCTGTTGTTCCATGTCCAGCTCTAACTATTGCTTTCTGACCTGCATACAGGTTTCTCAAGAGGCAGGTCAGGTGGTCTGGTATTCCCATTTCTTTCAGAATTCTCCACAGTTTGTGGTGATCCACACAGTCAAAGGTTTTGGTATAGTCAATAAAGCAGAAACAGATGTTTTTCTGGAACTCTCTTGCTTTTTTGATGATCCAGCAGATGTTGGCAATTTGATCTCTGGTTCCTCTGCCTTTTGTAAAATCAGCTTGAACATCTGGAAGTTCATGGTTCATGTACTGTTGAAGCCTAGCTTGGAGAACTTTGAGCATTACTTTACTAGCATGTGAGATGAGCACAATTTTGTGGTAGTTGGAATATATTTGGCATTGCTTTTCTTTGGGATTGGGAGTTCCAAGTTCCTCACTTGGAACTTCAAGTGAAGTCTCTCTTCTGGATACAGTGAATTAAAACTATAAAAAGTATACATAATGACTTATCTTGGGAAATACATGTGATGTGTCAACATTTATCAACCATACCAAAGTTGCTAATTCCCAACTATTTCTCCTTGAATTTGATGTTCATCTATATCCAATGGACAGAGGAGCCTGGCTGGCTATAGTCCATAGGGTCACAAAAAGTCTGACACTTCTTGATGACTAAAGAACAGCAACAAGGACTGATGCTGATGCTGAAGCTCTAATACTTGGCTGGTGTGAAAAACTGACTCATTGGAAAATACCCTGATACTGGGAAAGATTGAAGGCAGGAGGAGAAGGGGATGGCAGAGAATGAGATAATTGGATGGCATCACCAACTCAGTGGACATAAATTTGAGTAAACTCCAGGAGTTGGTGATGGACAGGGAGGCCTGGCATGCTACAGTTCATGGGGTTGGCAAAGAGTCCGACATGACTGAGTGACTGAACTGACTGAACTGAAAGTATATGAAGAGAAATTGAAAAGCAAAATGTAAAATTATAGATATCTGTGATGTCGCTGCCATCAAAGGGACCTTTTTAATGATGTCTATAAATATATGTCTTGGTAATAATTTTTTATAGAAGAACACTAAAACTATTTTGATATCTTTGAATGCCACTAGAGTTTCTTATAAAAACAATTTCATCATTTTAAATTAGTACAGATTTTTGAAATCATAAAAGCTTTCAAAATCACTCCATGAAATTCTTTCTAAAACAAATGAGAAAAGAATATTCATACCTAATTAAATATTTAATTTTTTATATATTTCAGTGTTAAGTCTAACCATTTAATTTGAGGAAAATTATGATTTGATTGGGGCTTCCCTGGTGGCTCAGAGGTAAAGAATCTGCCTGAAAGGCAGAAGTTGCAGGAGATGCAGGTTTGGGCCCTGGGTGGGGAAGATCCCCTGGAAGAGGGCATGACAACCCACTCCAATATTCTTGCCTGGAGGATTTCATGGACATAGGAACCTGGCAGGTGATGGTCCATAGGGTCACAAAGTGTCAGATATGACTAAAATGATTTAGCACACACATGATTTGATTGAAATAAATTTTAAAGATTTTTTTTTTATATTTTCAATGACCTATATGTGAAATGAAAGTCGCTCAGACATATCCAACTCTTTGTGACCCCATGGATTGACTGTATAGTCCATGGAATTCTCTAGGCCAAAATACTAGAATGGGTAGCCATTCCCTTCTCCAGGGAATTTTCCCAACCCAGGGATTGAACTCAGATCTCCCATATTGCAGATGAATTCTTTACCAGCTGAGCCAGCAGAGAAGCCCAAGAATACTTGAGTGGGTAGCCTATCCCTTCTCCAGCAGATCTTCCTAACCCAGGAATCAAACTGGGGTCTCTTACATTGCAGGCAGATTCCTTACCATCTGAGCTACCAGGGAAGTCTTCATATATATGTGGAAAATATACTTGATAATCACATTATATATTTGTATTTATCCATTTATGAAACATTTGGAGCATTTACTGTGTGATATTGTGTGGATACATGAATTACAAAAGGGAAAATGGTGGAGTATATTTTTTGCTCAGATATTTTATGTGTATTAGATATTGAAATCTTTAAGAAGAGGAAATAAGGGCTAACAATTTTGCATTCTCTACTTTAAAAATAGTTCTCAAAACTTGGTATACAATTAATAAATACTTATTTGCCAAATAGAAAAGTGGCTTGATCAGTAAAATAATAAATTAATAAACTATCCATAATTTATATTACAAAATAAATATCTCAAATCTATCAACATCACAAATAATGTAAAGTTAAAAATAAGTTACAACCAACATTGATGTGCATAAAGATAAAAATCAAGATTTATGTGCATAAAAATATTAAGAGAAGTGATAAGAGACATCATTTTAGAAGTTTAAAAGTGAGAGAAAGGAAAGAAAATGCCTCAGTCTAGTCAGATTCACTCAACTACACATTTTTGCAGTAAGATTGAACACAACTTGGAGTCAATATACATTGACCATTTTCTTCCAATTCCTGGGTTTGTCCTTAGTGATTTCTGCTTGACTTCTAATCAATTTCTTAGGTACGTGAAAACACTCTATTATGTGGCAATTTTAAGACAGGACTTTAACCTGGTGACATCCTAGGTTTAATAGTATCCAGGGAATATTTTGCTTTTATATATGTAATAGCCATTCCTCCTTCTTCTTCTTTTTTTTTTTTCAGAGACCATGAAAACTTTCTTTTATTTTTATTTATTTTTATTTTTTTATTTTTTTAATTTTAAAATCTCTAATTCTTACATGCGTTCCCAAACATGAACCCCCCTCCCACCTCCCTCCCCATAACATCTCTATGGATCAACCCCATGCACCAGCCCCAAGCATGCTGTATCCTGCGTCAGACATAGACTGGCGATTCGATTCTTACATGATAGTATACATGTTAGAATGCTATTCTCCCAAATCATCCCACCCTCTCCCTCTCCCTCTGAGTCCAAAAGTCCGTTATACACATCTGTGTCTTTTTTGCTGTCTTGCATACAGGGTCGTCATTGCCATCTTTCTAAATTCCATATATATGTGTTAGTATACTGTATTGGTGTTTTTCTTTCTGGCTTACTTCACTCTGTATAATCGGCTCCAGTTTCACCCATCTCATCAGAACTGATTCAAATGAATTCTTTTTAATGGCTGAGTAATACTCCATTGTGTATATGTACCACTGCTTTCTTATCCATTCATCTGCTGATGGACATCTAGGTTGTTTCCATGTCCTGGCTATTATAAACAGTGCTGCGATGAACATTGGGGTACATGTGTCTCTTTCAATTCTGGTTTCCTTGGTGTGTATGCCCAGCAGTGGGATTGCTGGGTCATACGGTAGTTCTATTTGCAATTTTTTAAGGAATCTCCACACTGTTTTCCATAGTGGCTGTTCTAGTTTGCATTCCCACCAACAGTGTAGGAGGGTTCCCTTTTCTCCACACCCTCTCCAGCATTTATTGCTTGCATATTTTTGGATAGCAGCCATTCTGACTGGTGTGAAGTGGTACCTCATTGTGGTTTTGATTTGCATTTCTCTAATAATGAGTGATGTTCTTCTGAATACACAGCTTCTCCATCTCTTAACGTATGAGGTTCGGGTTAGGTTAGATTGCCTGTATCCCCTTTAATATACTGATTAACTTACTATTTGACCTCCTGAGCCAATAAAAATCAAACATGGGTTTATGTTGAGCTTGTAGGATAAAGGCGCACAATTTCTACAGAATTTCTTACTTAAGAAAATATGGACTTAGTGCTGCTGCTTGTCACCATTTTTACTACTAAATAGAAACAGCCCACCTGAGAATCAGGTCAAAGGTATAAGAATGCAGGTGGGAGAAGCAGAGCTAAGGAATGTTTAAGAAATTCTGTCCTGACGTTAATATATATTGAGTCACAGATCCAGCTATGTTTGTAGTCACAGTCATCCCTGGACTCCCTATTACACAGAATAAACAATTTTTTTCACTCACTCTTTGTATAATCCTAGTAAGAATTAGAAACCTATTCCTTTGTCACTCTTGGCTAAAAGCTAATTATGTGAAACACATAACACAACTTTCCTAGTAAATATTATACACTATGTACTGTGTCCAAATAATTGCTTTTATAGACTGTGCCCCATGCAAATATTAATAATGTTTTTGGATGTTTGTTAAAAATATAAAAATATTAACATCATAAGTCAAGGAGAAAGAAAATTTCAGTGCATATATCTCCATGTATAAGCAAGTTCACTTTCATTTTTCTCTATCTAAATATATAAAGTTTTAAGTAAAAGTTATGGCACATTGAATAGTGTGAATACAGATCTAGTCATTCCTATCATACATACATATGTTATACATAGCTCTCTTTAAAATGATTAATTTATTTTGTTTTTGTATAGCAGTAGTTAAAATGTATTGATGCCCATAATTATCGCCAACTATCTCATTACTTTCAGTTTGTAAGTGTGATGTCTCTATAATTTTCAGGGTTTGTATTTTATAGTAATAAAAAAAGTTAACAACTTCCTCTCCTTCTCTGAACTGCCGAAACACAAAATATCCTCGGATTCAAAATACCCAGGCCAGTACTAACAGGAAAAACTGTTAAATCAATTTGGGCTTATACATGAATTAATTTTGAGGACTTTCTGTTCTTCGTGATTCATTTTTAAAATTTTTGATTTGCAAAGAAAAGCCAAAATGCAATTCATGTATTTTTTTTACAGTTGTTTTAGGTCAGGTTCTCTAAAAGCAAACCTGAGACAAAGCTTTATGTGGAAGTGACTTGCTAAGAAAGCACTTCTTAGCCATGAGTAGGGGATTAGAGGACTTAGAAGGGAAGAGAGCAGTGTAGTAACAGGAATGGGACACTTTTGCGTTGGGCTCTGGGATGTAGGCTTTGCCTGGGTTTGTTCCACTTTAAACAGAGGTGTCAGGCTCCAGGGGACCTTAACTCCCAATTCCTGGAGCTTTCTGCTGCTCTGGTAGAGAAAGGGCAGTCCTCCCTTTACGAAGAATAGGGTTAGATCCTTGGAGATAAAAGCACAGAAGAGGACTCAGAAACAGTGAAGGAAATCCTGGTCAATATGGGTGGATCACTGATGGTGTCCCACACAGTGAAATTTGAAATCTCCAACATAATTCTTGTTAAACTGTGGTACATTTAAAATAGCTGAACTAGAATCACAAGTCTAATGTATTACTGAAGAGTAATAGTAAGACCACATTAATGGTTTTAAAACAATCAATTAAATCAAACATGGAATTTAATCAACTGGAAAATCATAGTAATACAACACGGGTATTTTTGTTTATATGAATTGAATTAATATTCATATATATTTAATCATTTAAATGGCAACAGATTTTAAATAAATATATGCATACTATTTTTTCTAATAACTAGCAATTGACATTCATGCCAGTTACTTCATCATTTTGTTTTCCATCCCTCCATGTTTTTCTTTCTCTTCTCCTCTTTCTCTTATTCTCCTCTCTTCTTTCTTTTCTTGGTTCTTCTTCTACTTTTACCTTTCTTTCTAAATTTTTTCTACACTAAATGATCAAAATATTATGATTAGTATGACTGCTACAACCACCATCAGCATCATCATAAAACTAACAATAAAGCATCATCAGGCATTGTTTAAAGAGTGTCACTATTCTTTACTTCTTGCTTTTGCTCTCAGAATATATTTGCTAAAGTGATTACTATTTGTTTTTAAGAAAACCAGTAAGAGCTATGATATAATTAATGCTGATTCAGGTTACCCGAGATCAAGTCAAGTTTTGCATTTATAAATTTCTTCTTGCCTTTTATCATTAGTTCACCTGGGGAATTTCACATGCACCTCACCGATTCCAATAGGAGACATCGTTGGGAAAATTGTAAAAGCTTGATTTTCTAAACATGGCTGAACATCTTAACTTTATGAAAGTGGTTGCCATACTAATGATGAAAGCATTTTATTTCTCACTTATGAAATATTTTGTCATTGCTTTGTTGTTCTATTATAGGCTTATTTGAATGTGGCACTCTAATGTGTTAAAGGAAATTCTAAATCAAACTAAAATGCTTTAGAAAAACAAACATCTTTAAGGGATGAAAAAATGCAGTTCTTTTATATGTAGAAAATAAGTTGCTTATCTTCAATTGCGATATGCTTCCTTATAGTTAACTGACTCAAAGTGGAATAAGCAAATGATCCAAGACCTAATTTGGGAAGTAATGAAACTTGTCTGGGTTTACTTTTATTTAAAGTAGATTCCAAAGTAACTATATGCTTTGTATAAACTTGGTTTTGACTTTATATTACAAAGGTTTCCTATCAAATTTCCAGGTGGGTAATTTATTTTTCATGCATGAATAAGAATCACAACTTAAATACATCAGATAATAGACCTAGGGCCATTTTTAAAGTCAGATAATTGGTCTGCACTTACTGCGTGCTACATACTGAACAAAAAGATGAGTCACTTGGATGATTTATAAAGAACCAGAAGGCACAAAGCTTATTGGCAACAATATTTAGTGGAGACACTAGGCTCTTAGCTATTATGTTGTTAAAGGTGAACTGGCTCTCCTTATTTTTTCTGTTTCATTTAAAATTTCAAAGCAATTCGAACTATAGGAAAGCCATACCAATTTGCAGTCTAAAAGCTCTTACCCAGCTGCCCTCTGAGCCATATTTTAACATCTCCAGAAGTAGAGTGCTTGTTATATAATTTGTGGTTATCCACAGACATAAAATTAGAGATGTGTTTAACCATTCACATCTGTCCCACAAGAGTGGGAGAGTTAGGTGCTTAAATGACAATCATCTGATTTATTTTAAAAAGTAAATAAAAGGCATATAATATATATTAAAAAAAAGATAAAAACTAGTACTATTTACCTGTTTAGCCATTTCTAATTACATGGAGACTGAATTTGTCCAGAGAGGGAATCAAAGTTGAGAAAGTTTGATAATTAATATAATTAAGAAAATTATCTAATTATATCCATAATAAAGGAGAATTATGTAACTCTCTGCAATTTCAAGAGAGAGAAGACAAGCTTATAAACTGAATCCCATACCACCTGCAGCACTCTGGTGACCAAAACAGTACATCACTGAACACAGTAGTTACTCAGTTCACAGCTGTTGACTGAGTGCAGACGAGGCAAGTGCATACTTCTTGGTCAAATGGTGGTCTTGAAATCTGAACAAGTGGAATAATTTAAACCTATTTGCTTCATTCCTAATATGGGATGAAGATGTCTATAGGGGAATATTATTGGGGAGATTAACATAGCACAGAGCACTTAGAATAGTTACTTAAAAACAGTTCCTTTCTTCATTAGGGTCTCATTAAAAAAATGAATTTCTTATATGTTAATGAGCATTTATGAGCATTTTGAAATATTTTTGTAAGGAGCTAGAATATAGAATGCTCTAAGATGCTTTACAATAGAATTCAGAATATTCTAAAAGCATCACTGTTACATTATTTTTAGGATTGTTTCATTTACTTCTTTGCTTTCAAATAATTTACTAAGAAAAAAAGATAAACATTTTATAAAAAGAATCTTCTTATTTTCTAGCACTTAAAGAGGTGAGATGAAGTATATTATCTTATAAATTCAATCATATTTCTGGTTGTTTACTTTTTAGAAAAAAAATAATTTTTTTGAGATTTCTTTTCATTATTTTTATGCTAACATCCATTTGTATCCAAAATCCGAATTAGGAAATACATATTTATTTATTTTCTTTTCTGGAGCCATGTGGCAATCCAGATTGTATCTTTTAGACTTTGTTTAATCTGAAATATTATTTAATTGGTTTTATGGGAAAAAGAAGCACTTGTGCAATTGTAAATGGGATAATAAGAAAAAAACAGTACTGAAAATATTTCTGGAATAGTAAATAATGGGCTTATCAATAGCACGAGTGATTGCTCCCAGCATAGACCATAACAAAACTTTTAACCATTGTAAAGAACTAGAAAATATAAAAGGGAAGATTTAGAAATACATCATCATGGCAATGTATTTTAAATTTTAAACAACAAGTATCTGAAATAGTCCTTTCAACATCCAAATCCATTGCCATCACAAAGAAAAGATGAGGCGTCAAAACACAACTTCCCATGGCTGTCAGTGGTTTAATGGTCCTTATTAACAGTAACACTAGATCATGGATTCAAGACTCACATTTGTCAGCCCACAGGAAGGTTTTCCTGAGGTAAACAAAAGAGAGCAGATGGAATATGAAAGTCATTCTTAGGAAGTGAAAAAATCACTTACTCCTAGAAAGGGGAGGTAGAGACAGCTTTGACTCATTCCATCACTGTTGTATAAACTCAGTCATGTCTGACTCTTTGTGACCCTTTGGACTGTAGCCCACCAGCCTCTTCTTGCCCATGGGTTTGCGAGGCAACAATACTGGAGCAGGTTGCCATTTCCTCCTCCAGGGGATCTTTCTGACCCAGGAATCAAAACTGCCTCTTTCATGGCTCTTGTACTGGACACATATTCTTTACCTAATGAGCCACCAGGGAAGACCAGGAGTGCTAAGTCGATTTAGCTGTGTCTGAATATTTTGTGACCCTATGGACTATAGACGTCAGGTTACTCCGTCCATAGGATTCTTCAGACAAGTATACTGGAGTGGGTTGCCCAAACTGTACTAAATTATTCCTTGAATATATTCAAAATATATATTTTAAGCACCATGATTAATAGATAAATTTATCACTAACCAAAGAAATATAGTCCCCTCTCTCACAGAAGTTACCAAAGAGTGGATATTTAAAATAATCACATTAAACACAAGTTATAACAAGTGTGTTCTGTGTTTTGAAAAGAAAAATGCAATATGCTAAAAAATGTGTATTTGCATAGAGGGAAGCAACTTCAGTGGAACATATGGGAAAACCTCTCAGTTCAGTTCAGTTCGATCGCTCAGTCATGTCCAACTCTTTGCGACCCCGTGAATCGCAGCACGCCAGGCCTCCTTGTCCATCACCAGCTCCCGGAGTTCACCCAGATTCACGTCCATCGAGTCGATGCCATCCAGCCATCTCATCCTCGGTCGTCCCCTTATTCTCCTGCTCCCAATCCCTCCCAGCATCAAAGTCTAGAAAAGAGTTAACTCTTCACATGATGTGGCCAAAGTACTGGAGTTTCAGCTTTAGCATCATTCCTTCCAAAGAAATCCCAGGGTTGATCTCCTTCAGAATGGACTGGTTAGATCTCCTTGCAGTCCAAGGGACTCTCAAGAGTCTTGTCCAACACCAAAGTTAAAAAGCATCAATTCTTTGGTGCTCAGCCTTCTTCACAGTCCAACTCTCACATCCATACATGACCACTGGAAAAACCATAGCCTTGACTAGACGGACTTTAGTCAGCAAAGTAATGTCTCTGCTTTTGAATATGCTATCTAGGTTGGTCATAACTTTTCTTCCAAGGAAAAAGCGTCTTTTATGAGAAAGTAATATTCAAGTTGACTCTTAGGAGCAAGTAATTTTTCACAAAAACAGCATGAGTGTAAGTAAAAGTCCTAAGGAGATAAAAACTGGTAGGACTCTTGGTTTTTGACTCTCCCTTTTCCCCTGCTTCATGTGTTGGAAGCTAAGTTAATCAAAATCTTTCAGTTCATAAAAAATTGTTATTACGTTCTTTGCAAAGCCCCTCTCTTGTTTTTGATTTATCCCTCTACTTGGATTCCCAACTCCAAACCTCCTGATTATATGCAGATATTCTAATGGGTTTAATGTTCCCTGTTTTGCTTATGTATTTTATTTTAAAGCATGCATTGATGCTGCATAAACATATCTTCTCAATTCATATAAATTATTTTTATTTTATATTATATCATTGTTTTACTTTTTCCCACTTGGCACTTTGTGATACTTGCTGCTTTGTGAAATTGTAATCTGATATTCTCTTCCTCTTCTTGCTGAAGGAAAACTCCCCTTTTAGAAGGCTCATGTGATTAAGTCACCTGGGTAAGTTTCCCATTTTAAGGACACCTGTGCCAGGTAACATCATGTTGTGAAGGTAGTCACTCAAATTAATTCACAGTTCTGGGAATTATGCAGGCATGTACACTGGTGGGGAGGGGTGAGAAATCTTGGGGACCATCTTAGAATTCTGCCTATCAGTGCCCCATGGGAGGATTCTTCTGTATACAGGACTAAGAGAGAATTGCAGAATCAGATGGTATGTGAGCTCCAGATTAAGAGGTTATAGGTTTGAGAATGACCATTGTGACTGGAGGATAGTGATCAAACAGAAAAACATTAAAGACTAGGATGGAAAGGAAGGCAGGTGAATTTCCTAACACATTTTATAATTACATTAAAGACTTCAGTGATCACTTTCAAAAATGTGTAAATAAATTCATTTTAGTTCATCCTATAATTCATGCAGTTATGCATTTATTCTACTATCACATTTCTGGTGCATCATAGTGTATAAACGCAAACTGTGTTTATTCTTTTCCCCTAGTGCCTATTTATTTATTTACAATTTAATATCGACAGGTGTAATGCATGCCACATTTCATTGACTTTTCTTTCTTATTTTTCTTTTCTCTGATAACTCCTGACAAAATAAACAATAAGGACATATTTTGTTTACTGTGCTAAAATCTTGCTGTTTCTTCCTTTTTCCTAACCAGCTGTTTCTATGTTCCATTTTTGTGTCCTCATAAACAGTAGGGCAGAATATAGTGAGTAAACAACAGCAGCCACTTAGCTAACAGAGGTTGGAAAAGTGACCAAAATATCTACGTTTTAATTTGTCTTTCTGTCAAGTTCTGTTAGACTATAAGGAACAGCAAGCAAAACAAAAAAGGGGAGTAGGGATTGCTCAATAACTTGTGAATATCTAGTCTAATAGTGCAATCATGATTGTATATTTGTGTCTCCATAATTTGCTTTGTATTTTGCTTATAAAATAGGAAGTAAAACAGTGGATAACTTAATTTGCAAACAGGTTCAGTTCAGTTCAGTCACTCAGTTATGTCTGACTTTTTGCGATCCCATGGACCACACCATGCCAGGCCTCCCTGTCCATCACCAACTCCCAGAGCCTACTCAAACTCATGTCCATTGAGTCGGTGATGCCATCCCACCATCTCATCCACTGTCATCCCCTTCTCCTCCTTCCTTTAATCTTTCCCAGGATCAGGGTCTTTTCAAATGAGTTAGCTCTTCGTGTCAGGTTGCTAAAGTATTGGAGTTTCAGCTTCAACATCAGTCCTTCCAATGGATACTCAGGATTGATCTCCTTTAGGGTGGGCTGGTTGGATCTCCTGGCAGACCAAGGGAGTCTCAAGAGTCTTCTCAAAGACCACAGTTCAAAAGCATCAATTCTTCAGTGCTCAGCTTTCTTTATAGTCCAACTCTCACATCCATACATGACTACTGGAAAAACTATAGCCTTGATTAGATGGATCTTTGTTGGCAAATTAATGTCTCTGCTTTTTAATACGTTGTCTAGATTGGTCATTACATTATTTCCAACGAGGAAGCACCTTTTAATTTCATGGTTGCAGGTACCATCTGCAGTGATTTTGGAGCCCCAAAAAATAAAGTCAGCCAGTGTTTCCACTGTTTCCTCATCCATTTGCCATGAAGTGATGGGGCCGGATTCCATGATCTTAGTTTTCTGAATGTTGAGCTTTAAGACAACTTTTTCCACTCTCCTCTTTCACATTTATCAAGAGGCTCATCAGTTCTTCTTCACTTTCTGCCATACGGGTGGTGCCATCTGCATATCGGAGGTTATTGATATTTCTCCCGGCAATCTTGATTCCAGCTTGTGCTTCTTCCAGACCAGGGTTTTTCATGATACACTGCATATAATTTAAATAAGCAGGGTGACTGTATACAGCCCTGATGTACTCCTTTTCCTATTTGGAACCAGTCTGTTGTTCCATGTCCAGTTCTAACTGTTGCTTCCTAACCTGCATACAGGTTTCTCAAGAGGCAGGTCAGATGCTCTGGTATTCCCATCTCTTTCAGAATTTTCCACAGTTTATTGTGATCCACACATTCAATGGCTTTGGCATAGTCGATAAAGCAGAAATAAATATTCTTCCAGAATTCTCTTGCTTTTTCATTGATCCAGCATATATTGGCAATTTGATCTCTGGGAACATAAAACAATTTACTTATACATTTCTGAAACTCACATGAAGATCAAGGAAATACTGTCCATAAATGTTTAAGCAGAGAGTTTTGCAGAGAGAAATATATTTTATAGGTGTTAAATCATTTTTGGAACATAAGTCTATATTTTAAAATATTAATTAGGTTATTTTCTGCTTTACATGATGTTACAAACTTAAATAATATTTAAAAAGAAACTGATCCTTATTCTCACCCTAACTTCATCTCCCAAAT
The DNA here is from genome assembly GCF_001704415.2 of Capra hircus. Taxonomy (NCBI): domain Eukaryota; kingdom Metazoa; phylum Chordata; class Mammalia; order Artiodactyla; family Bovidae; genus Capra; species Capra hircus. The sequence continues at coordinate 38,926,585 of NC_030808.1, forward strand.
TAGCTCCTCCTGTGTTCCTCATATACTATGTCATCTTCCCTGTGTGTTGAGACAGGTGACATGTTAGTACCATCTGTTTCATCAATGAATAATAGACTGAAACTCTGGTATGAAGCTCTTTGTTACTTTTTTTTTTCTTTTTGTTTTTTTTTTTTTTTTTTTTTGGTCTGCACTACAGGACATGCAGGATCTTAGTTCTTCAACCAGGGATGAACCCATGCCCCTGCAGTGGAATCTTGGAGTCCTAACCAATAAACTGCCAGGGAATTCCCCTCCTTATTTCTTAAGCATAGCTAGTAATAATCAAGGCTTTGTATCTTCATTTTTCCCAGGCATCTTATTAGAAAATTTCCAAATTTAGCATAAATGTTTTAATAAAAAAATTATTGGCTAGTTTCCTGTGCAGGGCTCAGCTGAGCTGGAGAGAACTGAGCTGCCAAATATTGGAATAAATTAGACAACTTGCCAAAATGAAAATATCACTCAAGGATTCTTTTTAATCACTGAATGTGATAACATAAGCAATAGGCTAAACTGGAGAGAGCATTAAGTCCATTCCTCCCAGTCCATGTTTGCTGCAGCATGGCTCTAGTCACAGTTTAACTGGATTAGCACACACAGAAAGAATATGGAGTTCCTCTTGAAAAGGAGCAGGACTCCATGGTCTTTCCCCATGCCCCCTCTCATGTCCTCTGCCTGTCTTTTGTCTGTGGAAAAGTTTAGCCAAAGAATATGCTGAATCAGAGAAATAAGAACATGCAGAAACAGAGGAAAACAGTCAAAGAGACCAAATTAAAGTTTAGTCATTAAGCATAGCCAAGAAACTTTAGTTCCCTCTCCAGGGATGTAGATAACATTCTGAATGATACCCTGTGAACGATCTTGTAGATACTGAAAACCCCAACAGGTGGAAAGAGTTAACTACATGATGAGCAGACTGTAGCCATGATATAAGCTGCCACAATTACAAGAACTGGCCAAGAAATGGAACAAACTGACCTTGGAACTGAAGATTAACTGTACCTAATGCTGTGTCATGGACAAAGGCAGAGAGTTTCAGAAAAACATCTATTTCTGCTTTATTGACTATACCAAAGCTGTTGACTGTGTGGATCACAATAAACTGTGGAAAACTCTGAAAGAGATGGGAATACCAGACCACCTGACCTGCCTCCTGAGAAACCTATATGCAGGTCAGGAAGTAACAGGTAGAACTGGATATGGAACAACAGACTGGTTCCAAATAGGAAAAGGAGTACATTAAGGCTGTATATTGTCACCCTGCTTATTTAACTTCTATGCAGAGTACATCATGAGAAATGCTGGGCTGGAATAAGCACAAGCTGGAATCAAGTTTGTCAGGAGAAATATCAATAACCTCAGATATGCAGATGACACCACCCTTATGGCAGAAAGTGAAGAGAAACTAAAAAGCCTCTTGCAGAAAGTGAAAGAGGAGAGTGAAAGAGGAGAGTGAAAAAAGTTGGCTTAAAGCTAAACATTCAGAAAACATTCAGAAAACTAAGATCATGACATGTGGTCCTAACACTTCATGGGAAATAGAACATAGAACTTCATGGGAAACAGTGGAAACAGTGTCAGAATTTATTTTGGGGGGCTCCAAAATCACTGCAGGTGGTGATTACAGCCATGAAATTAAAAGACGCTTACTCCTTGGAAGGAAAGTTATGACCAACCTAGATAGCATGTTAAAAAACAGAGACATTACTTTGCCAACAAAGGTCAGTCTAGTCAAGGCTATGGTTTTTCCAATAGTCATGTATGGATGTGAAAGTTGGACTGTGAAGAAAGCTGAGCACCGAAGAACTGATGCTTTTGAACTGTGGTGTTGGAGAAGACTCTTGAGAGTCCCCTGGACTGCAAGGAGATCCAACCAGTCCATTCTAAGGGAAATCAGTCCTGGGATTTCTTTGGAAGGACTGATGCTAAAACTGAAACTCCAGTACTTTGGCCACCTCATGCGAAGAGTTGACTCATTGGAAAAGACTCTGTTGCTGGGACGGATTGGAGGCAGGAGGAGAAGGGGATGATAGAGGATGAGATGGCTGGGTGGCATCACTGACTCGATGGATATGAGTCTGAGTGAACTCCGGGAGATGGTGATGGACAGGGAGGACTGGCTTGCTGTGATTCATGGAATCACAAACAGTCGGACACGACTGAGTAACTGAACTGAACTCCTTTGTCACTGATTTTCTGCGTATAGTATTTTTTTTTGTTTTGTTTTGTTTTTTAGTCGCTAAATAGTCTCTTTTTTGCGACCCCATGAACTGTATCACACTAGACTTTCATATACTATTTAGTGTTGGCAAATTCCAAGGTTTCATACCTCTCTCTTGTTGAAATGTTTTGTCTTTATATCCATATGCAAACTATTTTACCTTACTTTAAGCATACAAATCAGCAAATTTCTATGTTAGCCTTATCTTAACACATAAATAGACTCAAGGATAAAATGGGCTTTCCAGGTGGTGTTAGTAGTAAAGAATCTACCTGACAAAGCAGGAGACTTAAAGAGACAAGGGTTCAATCCCTGGGTTGGGAATTTCTGAGGAGGACCCAGAAACCCACCAGTGTTCTTGCCTACAGAATCCCATGAACAGAGGAGCCTGGTGGGCTGCAGTCTATAGGGTTGCAGAGTTGGATAAGAGTGAAGCAACCTAGCACACATGCATGCAACTCTAAAATAAGACTAGGTTATTATCAAATAAGTGGTTTAAACATGTTAAAATCTGTGAAAGTATTATATTAGCAATATTATACATAATATATAATAATTATACAGCATATATTAATACATTAATATATAATGCTCAACTTATTTATCTTCCTTATATAATTTGATACAATTCCTTGAAATCATGAAGCATTTAAACTATTTTAAAGCATTTTATAATAAATTTCTATCTGTATTGAGATTTTATGAAAAAATCCTTAATTTAGCATACTGTTTTTCATCATTCAGTAAAAAATTACTGGTAAAATTATTAATGAAAAATAGCTTGGAGGAATTGTATTATCATTTTCCTTGGTCATTATCTTATTTCAAACACCATTTATGGGATTAGTAACTAGTTAGAAAAAAAGTTTTTGCTTGACAATTTCTTGTAGCAGTCATTCAGAATATGCTTCTTAGGTTTATAAATATTTTATAAATTGTGGCACCAGTAAGTCTGATTATAATGTACACCAAAAGATACAGAGAAGAAAATCATATCCTCCTGGATAAAATATATCCCTTTTTAAATATCATAAATGACACTATTTCAACCAGGAAAATTTCAGGCTTATTGGAATAATACATAGCATAGTCTGGGCCAAAGTCTGAAAACTTTTGAAAATATATAAAGTAACATGATATAGAAGTCTGGGTAACGTTTTCAGAGTGCTCTTGCTCCAAAAACAATTTTTGAACAACATAGTTATCTTAAGAAAGATTAAAAATCTTATCAGTGCAGTAGTTTTACTTAGAAATGGGAAATAAAATACATATTTTAAGATAATTGCAAAATATAAATCAAGAGGTGGTTCTTTTATGAAAATAAAATTTATATATTAGGTTACTCTCAAATGCCTATATTCAGAGAAGGAACACTAAGAAAATTTTTTTTCTAATTTAGCATGTAGATGTCATTTAACTCTTTAATATTGAAATTATGAGAATTTCTTGCTTTTCATATATAAGTATTGACTTTATGCTCTTCCTGTCTATTATGTTATATGATTGAGTTGATTGAAGTTGTTATCTGAGAATGATTATAATTTCAAAGACATGTTCCTAGCCACACTCTATTGCCTTTTAAAAGATACAAAATTAGACACACAAGTGTCAGGAATAAACAACCCAGGGGTGGTATAGAAAGCCACCAATGAAGCATTAAAGTCAAGTCACTCAGTCATGTCCGACTCTTTGTGACCCCGTGGACTGTAGCCTACCAGGCTCCTCTGTCCATGGGATTTTCCAGGCAATAGTACTGGAGTGGATTGCCATTTCCTTCTCCAGGGGATCTTCCCGACCCAGAGATCGAACCCAGGTCTCCCACATTGTAGACGGATGATTAACCATCTGAGCCACCAAGGAAGTCCTATTATTTCTGGGCTACAGAAATAAAGAATCCTAGATTTGAGTAATAGTTATGCATAGAAGTGTGCATTTTGTAATTTATGCTAATGAAAGTATAATTACAATAAAATGATACTTCTAAATATTGCCAAAGAGAATGGACTTTACTTAAATTGTCAGTAAGCTCCTCAGACATGTGAGTGGCATGAGTTACCTTTAGATGAGTTATAAGGAGCAAGATCCTTACATGGACACACCTACTTGCCTATTTGGGTAAGATTGTACGGACCTAATCAGGCTGACGGAGGAAGTGAAGTCACCGAGATTCAGCTTTTGTCTAGGAGCTTGAAAAGAATTATAATATCTCCATTTCAACACTGAGAGACTTCTCCATTAGAAAACCGCTCATGAATTTTAAGTCAGATGTACATCCCTGGGAATTATGAGCTGGAAATTTTCATAAAGATCCTCTAATTTCAAGTTACATTTTCACAGATGAAAATGAATGTTTACAGAGCTTGGGGCTTGTCACAACTGATGCATGATGATCCATCAAGTAAGTATGATGAGATTTATGGAGCTAATGAAGCTGCAAATCACTCTCAGAATTGAAATTTCTCCATTCCCTCCATATGAATTTTGCTCTGACATAATATTGATCAAAATAATAATACTGTGTGGATTTTACATCACCACCAAAGACTGTGAATGATAAAGATATAAATGGATACTTTTTATTCTTGTTATTTTTTCAAGATTACCAGAATGAAACAGTAGAGTTGTTTAAATAAATACTGAAATGAAGGGAATAAGCTTGTTTGATTGTCTTCCAGAATTTCAAGTTCTCTTTATGAATTACAGAATATGTTTTCCAGTGAATTATTTTTCTTTGGGCTGTACAAGAATTTGCAAAAGAAGGTGACTGTAGGGATTAACTTGGATATTAGGTTAGGTTACATGACTTCCAAACACTTTTCCAAATCACAGTATGTTCCTTTCACTAGTACATTTACTTAATAGGTCTTTATTTTAATACATGGTGGTATAATCAACTAACCATAAGTTTGGCCTTGGAGTACAAAATGAAGCAGGGAAAGAGCTGACACAGTTTTGCCAAGAGAACACACTGGTCATAATAAACACCCTCTTCCAACAACACAAGAGAAGACTCTACACATGGACATCACCAGATGGTCAATACCAAAATCAGATTGCTTATTCTTTGCAGACAAAGACAAAGAAGCTCTATACAGTCAGTAGAAATAAGACTGGGAGCTGACTGTGGCTCAGATCATTAACACCTTATTGCAAAATTCAGACTTAAATTGAAGAAAGTAGAGAAAACCACTAGACCATTCAGGTATGACCTAAATCAAATCTCTTACAATTATACAGTGGAAATGAGAAATAGATTCAAGGGATAAGATCAGGTAGATAGAGTGCGTGAAGAACAATGCATGGAGGTTCATAACATTGTACAGCAGGCAGTGATCAAAACATCCCCAAGAAAAAGAAATGCAGAAAGGCAAAATGGTTGTCTGAAGAGGTCTTACAAATAGCTAAGAAAAGAAGAGAAGTGAAAGGCAAAGGAGAAAAGGAAAGATATACCCATCTGAATGCAGAGTTCCAAAGAATAGCAAGAAGAGATAAGAAAGTGTTCCTAAGTGATAGGAAAACAATAGAATAGAAAAGACTAGAGATCTCTTCAAGAACATTAGATATACCAAGGGAACATTTCATGTAAAGATGGGCACACTAAAGGACAGAAATGGTATGGCCCTAACAGAAGCAGAAGATATTAAGAAGAGGGGACAAGAACATATGGAAGAAGTATACAAAAAAGATCTTGATGACCCAGATAATCACGGTGGTGTGATTACTCCCCTAGAGCCAGACATCATATTGTAAAGTAATTAACCTCCAATTAAAATAAATAAATTTATATTAAAAAATAAAAATAATAAATAAATAAAAATTAAAAAAAAGTCAAGTGGACCTTAGGAAGCATCAATATGAACAAAGGTAGTGGAGGTAATGGAATTCCAGTTGAGCTATTTCAAATCCTAGATAATGATGCTTTGAAAGCACTGCGCTCAATATGCCAGCAAATTTGGAAAACTCAGCAGTGGCCACAGGACTGGAAAAGGTCAGTTTTTTATCCAATCCCAAAGGAACAAAATGCCAAAGAATGTTCAGACTACCACACAATTGCACTTACTTCACATGCTAGCAAAGTCATGCTCAAAATTCTCCAAGCTAGATTTCAAAGGTGTGTGAACTGAGAATTTCCAGATGTTCAAAGTGGATTTTGAAAAAGTAGAGGAACAAGAGATCAAACTGCCAACATCCATTGGATCATAGAAAAAACAAGAGAATTTCAGAAAAACATCTGCTTCATTGACTATGCTAAAACCTTTGACTGTGTGAATCACAACAAACTGTGGAAAATTCTTAAAGAGATGGGAATATCAGACAACTTTACCTGCCCCCTGAAAAACCTGTATGCAGGTCAAAATGCAACAATTAGAACAGGATATGAAACAACTGACTGTTTCAAAATTGGAAAAGAAGTACATCAAAGCTACATATTGTCAACCTACTTTTTTAACTTATACAAAGAGTATATCACATGAAAGGCCAGGCTGGATGAAGCACAAGTTGGAAACAAGATTGCTGGGAGGAATATAAATAACCTCAGACATGCAGATGACATCACCCTTATGGCAGAAAGTGAAGAGGAATTAAAAAGCCTCTTGATGAAGGTGAAAGAGGAGAGTGAAAATGCTGGCTTAAAACTCAACATTCAAAAAATGAAAATCAGGGCATCTGGTCCCATTACTCATGGCAAATGGATGAGGAAACAATGGAACGAAAGACGGACTTTATTTTCTTGGGCTCCAGAATCACTGCAGATGGTGATTGCAGCCATGAAATTAAAAGATACCTGCTCCTTGGGAAAAAAAATCTATGACAAACATGATGTATTAAAAAGCAGAGACATTACTTTGCTGACAAAGGTCTGTATAGTCAAAGCTATGACATTTCTAGTAGTCATGTTTGGAAGTTAGGGTTGGACCATAAAAGAAGGCTGAGTGCCAAAGAATCGATGCTTTTGAATTGTGATGTTGGAGAAGACTTGAGAGTCCAATGGACTGCAAGGAGATCAAACCAGTTAATCCTGAAGGAAATCTATCCTGAATACTCACTGGAAGGACTGATGCTGAAGCTGAAACTCTAATACTTTGGCTACCTGATGCAAAGTGCCAATCCATTAGAAAAGACCCTGGGAAAGATTGAAGGCAGGAAGAGAGGGGGACAACAGAGGATGAGACCATTGGATGGCTTCACCAACTCAATGGACATGAGTTTAACCAAGCTCCAGGAGATAGTGAAGTATAGGGAAGCCTGCCTTGCCACATGCCGTGGGGTTGCAGAGTAGGACATGATTGAGCCACTGAATGACAACAAATAATCAACTAACTTACCATTCTACTGCATTACTACAAAATAATTGCTATTCTTTAACATAGTACACAGATGAATAAAATTGTGGCATATAGTTAATTATAGGCTTTCTTATCATTGTGTTCAAGTGTTTCCCTTGAATATATATATATATATATATATATATATATATATAAACTGTCTAACTCTATATATGCAATGTGTGCTAATTTGCTTCAGTCATGTCCAGCTCTTTGAAGCCCCATGGTCTGTAGGATCCTATGAATCTGCCAGGCTTCTCTCTCCATGGGATTCTCCAAGCAAGAATACTGGAGTGGGTTGCCATGCCCCTCTCCAGGTGATCTTCCTGACCTAGGGATCCAACCCATGTCTCCTACATCTCCTGCATTGGCAAGCAGGTTTTACCACCACTAGCAAAATCTGTGTATATACAGATATATATATATATATATATATATATGCACACACACACACACACACACACACACACAGAGTGTGTAAACTGCCTTCCTGGGTGGCGCTAGTGGTAAAGAACCTGCCTACCAATGCAGGAGATTTAGGAGACATAGGTTCGATCCTTGAGTCAGGAAGATCCCCTGAAGCAGGGCATGGCAACTCACTCCAGTATTCTTGCCTGCAGAATGCCATGGACAGGATCCTGGTGGGTTACAGCCCGTAGGGTCACAAGACATGGGGTGATAATACAGTCCATAGGGTCGCAAGTCATAAACACAACTGAAGCAACTTAGAATGCATACACCCACGTATGTAGACACATACTACAAATATAGAAGTCAATTTGATTGGACTGTTGGTTTAATATATTATCAACTAGTAGTAAATACAACTTGTATGCCTAGCAGAAATTAGGTTCATAAGATAAAATTTGCTTTTCTGAGGACAAAGCTACTTTTTTCTCCAGCAGAAATCTTCAGACTATGTAAATATTTCACCTTACCTATTGGACATTCCATCATGCTTAATGTTTCAGATAAATATTTAACTTAGATTTAATTGGATGCTTGTAAGGTACTATTGCTAATTGAAAATGGTTCTTGAAGTTGTTAATTTGAAAAACTGCTGATTTTTATGATTAAAAATCTATCTCTGTGCAGACATAAAATCATATAATAAATTGTCTTATGTTTTCAGCATCAGGCTATGCTTTTAGTTAAATAAAAGCACATATATTACAATAAAGGCTGACATTGACTCATATTTTCATCTTTATTTGAAAAAATTTCAAATAAACATTTAGCATTCAACTCTTAAACACTTCTAGTTGCATTGTAGCATTGTATACTTAATTATTGTATATTTATAATAATAAGTAGAAGGCAACTCAACAGCGTTTTTATTTCTAGTTTTACAGGGACAACAAATACATCAGTAGAAAGAACTTTCAATAGTGAAGTTAGCATATTTCTTTTAGGATCTGTCATAACAAGTAACCAGGGGCAAGGAAAGTAGTTTCTTTCAGTATAGCACAAAGGTTACAAAGTACAGCCTGTAGGACAAATTCAGCCTTCTCCCTGTTTTTGTGTGGCCTGTTAACTTAGAAATATATTGACAGTTTTCAAGTGTAGGGAATTTTTTTAAAGACTGTTACAGTGGCTGTATGCAGCCAGCAAAATCTAAAATATTTACTCTATGTTTCTATACAGAAAAAAAAAAATTGCCAACTTTTGATTAGTGAGTTGGTTCAAGGCCAGTCACCTTATTAAGTGTATGAAGAGTTAGAGAAAACTCTGTTTTTGCTTTTACCCCCATATTCATCTGTAATATGGGGGCAGTAATAGTTTCTACCTCATAGGGTCATTGTGAACACAGATAGTATGTTTCTTCAAATGTAATAAAATCAATAAATATTGACCCTCGATAAATGTTTGTGGCAATATAATTTATAAAATAAGACACTTGAACTTTAATGAGAGCAATTGTAATCTTCTAATTTTACAAAAATAGTACCTTTCAGATATTTATAAGATGCTTAAACAATATATAGCATACTTGGTAAAAGTATGAATAAAATTAATAAAAGCAAATTAAGTTCACTTGTGTATGTATGCTATTTTAGTATTAGCTCCTATATGCTCAGTTCAGTTCAGTTCAGTTCAGTCACTCAGTCATCTCCGACTCTTTGCATCCCCATGAATCGCAGCACACCAGGCCTCCCTGTCCATCGTCAACTCCCGGAGTTCACTCAGACTCACGTCCATCAAGTCAGTGATGCCATCCAGCTATCTCATCTTCTGTTGTCCCTCTCTCCTTCTGCCCCCCAATCCCTCCCAGCATCAGAGTCTTTTCCAATGAGTCAACTCTTCGCATGAGGTGGCCAAAGTACTAGAGTTTCAGCTTTAGCATCATTCCTTCCAAAGAACACTCAGGGCTGATCTCCTTCAGAATGGACTGGTTGGTGCAAATTATGTTCTTTCTAATATATTGATTAGTTCTCAAAATAACTGAAAAGATTTTATGAGACCTAATTCCCCGGAAGTCTCTTGAGAAAAGGTTTATATGTTTAAGAATATTACTGAAAAATGCTGTCAATAACAGATGAAAGAGAATCTCAGCAACAAGATCCTGTTGAGAAAAAGGTTGAACTGTGATTCCATTGGAAGCAAAACTTCTGCAAGAGAGATGTGAAGCAAGAATTGAAATTCAAATAGGTTCAAAATTGAAACAAGGGGGATAGATTTTTTACACCCACATGAATTTGTTTTCAAATGGGTGTTACTTTGGTGTAGGCAGTTCCCTTTGATTGAGAACAATTCTTTGAGAGAAAGACAATTTTGTTGTTCAGTCACCTAGTTGTGTCTGAATCTTCATGACCCCATGCCTTGCAACACACCAGTCTTCCCTGTCCTTCACTATCTCCCAGAGTTTGCCCAAGTTCATGTCCATTGAATCAGTGATGCTGTCCAGCCATCTTATACTCTATCACCCTCTTCTCCTTCTGCCTTCAATCTTTCCCAGCACTGGGATCTTTTCAAATAAGTCAGCTCTTTGCATCGGGTGGTCAAAGTGTTGGAGCTTCAGCTTCAGCATCAGTCCTTCCAACGACTGGTTTGATCTCCTTGCTGTCCAAGGGACTCTCAAGAGTCTTCTCCAAAATCGCAGTTTGAAAGCATCAATTCTTTGGCAGTCTGCCTTCTTTACAGTCCAGCTCTCACAACCATACATGACTATTGGAAAAACCATAGGCTCAACAACATGGATCTTCATTGGCAAAGTGATGTCTCTGCTTTTTAATATACTGTCTAGGTTTGTCATAGCATTCCTGCCAAGAAGCAATCATCTTCTAATTTCATAGCTGCAGTCACCATCTGCAGTCATTTTATAGTCTAAGAAGAAGAAATCTGTCACTCTTTCCACATTTTCTCCTTCTATTTGCCATGAAATGATGGGGCTGAATGCCATGATCTTAGTTTTTTAATAATTTGTTTTCAGCCAGGTTTTTCATTCTCCTCTTTCAGTCTCATCAAGAGGTTCTTTGGTTCCTCTTTGCTTCTGCCATGCAACCTCATCTGCATGTCTGAAGTTGTTGATGTTTCTCCTGGAAATCTGTATTCCAGCTGGTAACTCATCCAGCCTGGAACTTATATGTGCTGTCCATATAAGTTAAATAAACATGATGACAACAAGCATCCTTTTCACACTCCTTTCTCAATCCTGAACCAGTCAGTTGTTCCATACAGGGTTCTATCAGTTGTTTCTTGGCTGGCATACAGTTTTCTCAGGAGACAGATAAGATGGTCTGGTATTTTCATCTCTTAATAATTTTCCGCAGTTTGTTATGATCTGCAAAGTCATATTCAAACAAGACAACTTTAGCTGGCAACATTCCTAGAAAATGGGATCTTCCCTGATCCTTGCAGCTCAAGGAGTTACAAAGAATCTGACATGACTTATTGACTGAACAACTACCCTGATCCTTAAAGGAAAATTTGTGTGATGTACCACAGCAGTTGCTACAGTGTACCCTTTGTGCAACTCCACTTCACATAAATTGGCCTTACATAACAGATCCTTTAAGATTCTGATTTATCATTACTTAAAAAATGTGTAATGGGAAGAATAGTGAGACAAACTACCCTAAACCTAACAGCTAGCAGTAAAATATATGTGATATTTACTATCTTCCTCCTGGATTACCATTTCAGATTCTTCTCAAAATCAACACTGTGTCTGGTGTAGGTAACTTTTGTGGGGAGTTGACCTAGATCCTTATTCCTCAGAGATCTGAGCCTTTCATAGGCTTTGGCTAATGTTCATTAATGATCAGTACTGAGTAGTGAAATACAAAGAGGTACTCCATGAGCCATCTGGGTGCCAAACATATTCATCTCTTTCCTTTTTATGTAACATTTGTTTGTTGTTGTTTTGTTGCTAAATTTTCTGAAACTTTTTGCAGTCCAACAGACTACAGTGCACAAGAATTGCCTGTCCTTCACTATTTCCCACAGTTAGCTCAAACTCATGTCCATTGAGTTGGAGATGCCAAATGACCACCTCATTCCCTGTTGCGCCCTTCTCCTCCTGCATTCAATCATTCCCAGCATCTGATTGTTTTCCAAAGAATGGGCTCTTCGCATCAGGTAGCCAAAGTATTGGAGCCTTAGCTTCAGCCTCAGTTCTTCCAATGAATATTCATGGTTGATTTCCTTTAGGATTGACTGATTTGATCTCCTTGCCATCCAAAGGACTCTCTAGAGGCTTTTCCAGCACCACAATTCAATATCATCATTTCTTCAGTGCTCAGACTTCTTTATGATGCAACTCTCATATCCGTACATGACTACTGGAAAAACCATACAGTTGAATATACGGACCTTTGTCAGCAAAGTGATGTCCCTGCTTCTTAATATGCTGTCTAGGTTTCTCATAGCTTTTCTTCCAAGGAGCAGTTGTAGTAATGTTGCTGCTGCTGCTGCTAAGTCACTTCAGTGGTGTCCGACTCTGTGCGACCCCATAGACTGCAGCCCATCAGGCTCATCCGTCCCTGGGATTCTCCAGGCAAGAGTACTGGAGTGGGTTGCCATTGCCTTCTCCATGTAGTAATGTTACATATGTGTATATGCAACATTAGCCCTACCTTATCATGATGATCAAAGTCTTTTACCTCTGCCAGGCTGACAACTGCCCTCCTTTCAAGAAAGACCCTACAGTTTCAATACAACCCCTATCAAAATCCTAGAAGTATTCTTTCCCACAAACTACTTTTAAATTTATATGGAAAGACAAAGGGACTGCCACACACAGACCAATATTGAAAAATAAAAGAGAAAACTCTTACTATCTTATTATACAGGAGAACTCTACCTGATTTTGAAGTGTAAATAAAGCTACAGTAATCAAGAGAATGTGATGTTCATGTAAAGTTGGACAGAGAGATCAGGAGAAAAGATTAGAAAGTCAAGAAATAGATTTATAGACTTTGTCTTAGTTCATTCAGACTGCTGCAATAGGATAGACTGGATGGCTCTAAACAACAGAAGTGCTTTTTATCATAGTTCTGCCTGCTGGGGAATCGAAGATCAAAGTGCCAGCAGATTCAATGTCTAGCGAGAGCTCAATTCCTGGTAAGTAGATACCCTGTGTCTTATATGGGAAGGGGAAGGGAGTCCCTGGGATCTCTTTTATAATGTCTGTAATTAAATTCATGAGGGCTCTGCTCTCAAGACATAGTCACCTACCAAGGGCCACACCGCTTCATACTATCTCATTTGGAATTAGATTTTCCAGTACTGTATAATTTGCCATCATTAGAAACCATCATGGAGAAGGAAATGTCAACATACTCCCTGGAGAATCTCAGGGATAGAGGAGCCCGGTGGGCTGCCATCTATGGGGTCGCACAGAGACAGACATGACTGAAGTGACTTAGCAGCAGCAGTAGCAGCAGCAGAAATCACCATGGAGAAGGAAATGGCAACACACTCTAGTATTCTTGCCTGGAGAATCCCAGGGACAGAAGACCCTGGTGGGCTGCCATCTATGGGGTCGCGCAGAGTTAGACATGACTGAAGTAACTTAGCAGCAGCAGCAGCAGCAGCAGCAGCAGAAACCATCAAAATTGCAAGGCTTTGTTATTCTATAGTTATTAAGAGAATTCCATGGAGCATACAAAAGCAGGTAAAAAAAACAGTATGAGTCCAAGCCCAATAAATGAATTATATGAAAATGTAGGTATGTGCTAAAAATTCCAAAATATGTTCCAAAATGTTAACCTCAGTTATTTTTTAGTTATGAAACTTTAAATGATCTTTGTACTCTTATTTATACTTTTCTTTTTGAATTTTTAAAAAGTGGTAATGTATTATATTTAAACAAGGTTTAAATAAAAGGTTTATATAAAGACAAGGTTTTTGAACTGGACATTTTCATATTAAACACTCTATTACCTAGATTTGTACAGAAAAAAATTTCTTAGACATATAGAATAGCCTCATAGCAAAGAATTTTTAATATTTAAGATGCTCTCTAAAGTCATAGTAATTGCTACATACCACATATTTCAAAATCACCATCTTCATAATATTAGAATTATATTCTCACATTGAAGTTCGATAGACCTATGACCTGATTCATTTAGCAAAATATTCATACCTATGAAATGTGAATCTTTCTGGTGGAAGCTTTAGGAACCAGAGAGGAGTCACCATGCTTTCTCATTCTCTTCAATGATTCAAATCTTGGGTATCCCATTAATCCATATAATGGAGATGGGCGACCACAGATTGAACCTCCTAACCAAACCACAAAGGATATGTAGAGTGAGGAAGACTTTCCCTTTGTGTTTTTAGCATTTCATCTCCTTTCTCCTACACCAAATATAAATGGATACTCACTAAAGAGATTTGCATATACTCAATACCTGTGATTCAGTAGATCACTTTATTATGAACTGTAGGAGTCACTAGAAAAGAATATCCATACTAACCTTCAAACAACTTTGAAAATTTAGTTTGGAATACTTCGATTTCAAGAGGTTTTTATTATGTTGTTGTTTGTTTTTTGGTCAGGCCTTGCAGAATGCGGGACTGACGAGGGATGGAAGCCATGTTCCCTGAAGTGAAAGCTTGGAGGCTTAATCAGTGAACTTCAGAGAAAGTCCTCTTGAAGAGTTTTTTTTTTTTTTTTTTTTTTTTTTTAAGAATGAACACACCCTGGAGAAGGAAATGGCAATCCACTCCAGTACTACTGCTTGGAAAATCCCATGGACAGAGGAGCCTGGTAGGCTACAGTCCATGGGGTCGCAAAAATTTAAAAATATTAAAAAAAAAAAAGGAAAAAGAATGAACACAGCATTAAAATATATATATATAGTTTTCATGATTTAAATAGCTTATTTTGTTGTTATTTTTGTGATATAATGTGAAAACTTGAAAAATAAATCAAAGAAAAAGATATTGAGACTATGTGGGATATGAAAGAATTTTCTAGCAGTAACTGGAATTATATAGTATGCATCAACAAAGGAAATGAAAGAGTTTCCAGAATTTACATTAAGGAGATGATACAAAAATTGTTTTAAAAAAAGTATGAATAAGTGAACCGTGAACTTCCTGATGTTCAAGCTGGTTTTAGAAAAGGCAGAGGAACCAGAGATCAAATTGCCAACATCTGCTGGATCATGGGAAAAGCAAGAGAGTTCCAGAAAAACATCTACTTCTGCTTTATTGACTATGCCAAACCCTTTGACTGTGTGGATCATAATAAACTTTGGAAAATTCTGAGAGAGATGCAAATACCAGGACACCTGACTTGCCTCTTGAGAAATCTGTATGCAGGTCAGGAAGCAACAGTTAGAACTGGACATGGAACAACTGACTGGTTTCAAATAGGAAAAGGAGTGCGTCAAGGCTGTATATTGTCACCCTGCTTATTTAACTTCTATGCAGAGTACATCATGAAAAACGCTGGACTGGAAGAAACACAAGCTGGAATCAAGATTGCCAGGAGAAATATCAATAACTTCAAATATGCAGATGACACCACCCTTATGGCAGAACTAAAAAGCCTCTTAATGAAAGTGAAAGAGATGAGTGAAAAAGTAGGCTTGAAGCTCAACTTTCAGAAAATGATCATGGCATCTTGTTCCATCACTTCATGGGAAATAGATAGGGAAACAGTGGAAGCAGTGTCAGATTTTATTTTTCGGGGGCTCCAAAATCCCTGCAGATGGTGACTGTAGCCATGAAATTAAAAGACACTTACTCCTTGGAAGAAAAGTTATGACCAACCTAGACAGCATATTCAAAAGCAGACACATTACTTTGCCGACTAAGGTCCATCTAGTCAAAGCTATGGTTTTTCAGTAGTCATGTATGGATGTGAGAGTTGGACTGTGAAGAAGGCTGGTCACCAAAGAATTGATGCTTTTTAACTGTGGTGTTGGAGAAGACTTGAGAGTCCCTTGGACTGCAAGGAGTTCCATTCAGTCCATTCTGAAGATCAACCCTGGGATTTCTTTGGAAGGAATGATGCCAAAGCTGAAACTCCAGTGCTTTGGACACCTCATGCGAAGAGTTGACTCACTGGAAAAGATACTGATGCTGGGACGGATTGAGGGCAGGAGGAGAAGGGCACGACAGAGGATGAGATGGCTAGATGGCATCACTGACTTGATGGACATGAGTCTGAGTGAACTCCGGGAGTTGGTAATGGCAGGGAGGCCTGGTGTGCTGCGATTCATGGGGTCGCAAAGAGTTGGACACGACTGAGAGACTGAACTGAAATGACTGATGAAGAGAATGGGTTTACCTAGTGGCTTAGTTGGAGAAGGAAATGGCAACGCACTTCAGTGTTCTTGCCTGGAGAATCCCAGGGATGGTGGAACCTGGTGGGCTGCCATCTCTGGGTCGCACAGGGTCGGACACATCTGAAGAGACTTAGCAGCAGCAGCAGCAGCAGTGACTCAGTGGTAAAGAATCTGCCTGCCAAGCAAGTGATGCAAATTTGACTCTTGGGTCAAGAAGATTCCCTGGAGAAGGAAATGGCAACTCACTTCAGTATTCTAGCCTGGGGAATATCATGGACAGAAGAACCTAGCGCTCTATAGTCTGTGGAGTTGCAAAAGTCAGAGATGACTAAACAACAATACAAAGAGAAACAGCTGTGTTAATGAACTTGAAGAAAAAGTTCTTCCTCAAAAGTAGCCAAGGAAAAAATAGCATGTTTAGAAAGGGGAGTTTGAGAAGATGTTATTAAAATAAAAAAAATACAAATAAGCAAATGATTTTTGATTTAAATGAAAAGGAATTACCCAAAAAAGTTAGTAGGTGCAATCAAATCTTAAGTGAAGATATAACTGTTGTCTGTTTTTCATTTTTGTCTCCCTGAGATTGTCATCTCTAGCTTCTCTTGTCCCGTTTCCTTCTTCATTATAATCAGATATATTATATTTGGACATTCCTTACTAGGCAAAACCTTGAAATGTTAAAATCTGCTGTTTCTATTAGCGTTTTAGGTTCTTTAATTATCAGTATTCTCCATTATAAATCATTAGAGTTTTTTTTTTTCATTTTTTTGTGGATGGTAGCTCTGTATATTTGAGAAAAATATACAATACATAATTTTTTTACATCCTAATAACCACTTTATTTTTAAACTTTGTAAAGGAAATTGCTTTATTATTCTTTAGCTTTCTTACTATTCTTCTTTTACTTGTTTTTCCCTCATATGCTGCCTCCTTTTCTTCTTCTCTCGTTTTGGAAATAAAAGAGGTGAAAAATGAAAGAGAAGAAAATGATATGATCCAAAGTAATACAAAATTCAAAAAATGTAGGAATACATTACCAAGTTGATTAAAAGTGCAGGAAAAAATCATTAAAATTTTTACATAGGATAATTAAAAATTTCATTATATGCTCAGTCAAAATAATCCCCTAAGCAACTATGAGAATATAGAAAAACATATTATTGTAAATATTGTGACAGCTTTTTGCTTTGCATTCATCTTGGTCCACTGAGTAATCATTATTCTTTTCATCTAAGAGCTGTAAGACCTTGATGAGTTTGGATCAAATCAAAAGACTGTAAGGATTACAACTTAAACTCTGCAGAAGAATGCTTGCAACAATATGCTGGGCTGTCAAAACACACACACACAGTCGATTATGCCATTGGATAATAGATCTTTTGTGTTCGGGTAACTAAATAAGCTATTCATTTAAAATATTTATTAAGCCCCTTTGTTTTCATTCACATTCAAGGATTTCAAAGAAAATGACAATGTTAATGCTTTTTCTAAATTATCTTCTTCTATTATGAGTTATTATAAAGCTCTGTTTTACTCATCTGCTTATGATAATGATAATGCTGGTTTCTCTGAGGGTAGTAAAAGGAAATTATATGAGACTTACTCTCATTCCCTTGTGATAATTCTTTTCTCTAGTCTACAACATTCAGCCTGAGGAAATGAAACCCAGTGCTTATTTTTATGCTGTGACTACTATCATAGTTATTTTAATGTAAACACATTATTTACCATCTGTTCTTTGTTTAGCCAAAATTGATTTTCTGTATAGTTCATTTGGACACTTGAGACAAATAAGCTATTTATTTGTGTCAGTTTAATGTCTTAGTTACTAGAGTTTTAGAAAGAAAATATTTTTCAAAAACCAGTATGTTTCAAATACTCTCTATTGCAATATATTTTCGAATTAGCACATTTGGTTTTATAGTTTCTTAAAAGGGGTATTATGTGTGTGCTTTATTATTTTTAAGAACTTATAATAAAAATGGCAATTCATTGCTTTAAAATAAACATTGTTTTGTTTTTTTTAGGGCAAATTAAAAATAGACAATTATTCTATGCAGCTCATTTCTAATGGCTGGAATCTGTCTGACATCACATGAGCTTTCCCCAAGTGGTTAATTCTGTTGCTATTATTGTTTTTGTTGTTATTCAGTCACTCAGTCATGTCTGGCTCTTTGTGACCCCATGGACTGCAGTACTCCAGGTTTCCCTGTCCTTCACCTTCTCTTGGAGCTTACTCAAACTCATTTCAGTTGAGCCGGTGATGCCATCCAACCATCTTGTCCTCTGTCATCTCCTTCTCCTCCTGCCTTCAATCCTTCCCAGCATCAGTTTCTTTTCAAATGAGTCAGCTCTTCGTATCGTGGCTGAAGTATTGGAAATTCAGCCTCAGCGTCAGTCCCTCCAGTGAATATTCAGGGATGATTTCCTTTAGGATTGACTGGTTTGACCTCTTTGCTGTCCAAGGCACTCTCAAGAGTCTTCTCAAACACCACATTTCAAAAGCATCAATTCTTTGGCACTAAGCCTTCTTTATGGTCCAACTCTCATACCCATACATGACTGCTGGAAAAACCATAGCTTTGACTAGACAGACCTTTGGCAGCAAAATAATGTCTCTTTTTTTTTTAATGAATTTTGTCGTTACATAACACTAATTTGAGAAAAGCATAAAATTGACTTAATTATTTTTAAATTGGCCTAAGTTTGATACAGCATAATGCACAATAAATTATTTATCAGTGCTGTACTGCTTGGCTAAAGATCACTAGGAACACATG
This sequence comes from Capra hircus, assembly GCF_001704415.2. Classification (NCBI taxonomy): domain Eukaryota; kingdom Metazoa; phylum Chordata; class Mammalia; order Artiodactyla; family Bovidae; genus Capra; species Capra hircus. The sequence goes on from NC_030808.1 coordinate 38,945,678, forward strand.
TTTAACAAAACACAGTTGGGTTTATTACTTTCCACAACAAAAAGGAAGGTGTTCACATTATGGAGAACAGGGAGAAATCTCTGTGAGACGGCATTTCATGCTGCTCTATAAAGGAATTAAACCTGTGGGATGAGATTTTGAAGACAGTTCAAGAAAGAGGTGATTTTTTCTGGAATTGCGTGCTTTTAACAGGTAAGAATAATTATATAATCAAGTATCTTAATTTAACTTAGCAGCTGGGAGAAATGAATCAGAGTTAAAGCTGTAACTAGTAAAGAAATAACAATCAAGTCAACTAGATAAATAAGTTGTTTGGTCACCTCTGTAATTCACAAAACTTTCTTGTTTTTGTGTGTGAGCAGACATACTTATAGAATAACCTTGTGTTCTCATCTTATGCTCCATGAAATTTCTATGCTCAGCAGGAGAACCCCATGTTCTAGTTGTTAGTGCCAGATCAACTGGCAGCTTTCAGAGTTGACCACTCTTCACTTTCTTATCTGTATGTTACAGTGCTGATTGTTGTAGACAAAATGTTTACATCTTTCCAAATTCATATGTTGAAACCCTAACTCCCAGTGTAATAGTATAAGAAGGTGAGGCCCTTGGAAGGTAATTAGGCTTAGAGGAAGTTATAAGGGTAGATTCCTTCCTCTCTCCACACCATGTGAAGACACAACAAGAAGGAGGTCATTTATGAGCCAGTAAGACTGTAAACCTGCTGACATCTTGATCTTCCCAGACTCCATACCTGTGAAAAATAAGTGTCTGTTGTTTAAGCCACCCATTCTATGACATTTTGTTATAGCAAGCTGAGCTAATACAATAATCAAATGTTTCTTACATTTTGAATTATTATAAAAATATATAACCTATGTATGATATTATGATTTTTTGTTGACCTTTTCCATAATATGTTTGATGTCATTAATGACACCATCAACAAGTTACCTGTCTGGGACATTTTGTGGTATCATATGAACATCAAAATGGAGTAGCAAGTGGGGAATCAATTTTTTACCTGTAATCAACATATAACTCTTCTAGCCAAAGAATATTTAAAAAATCACTCCAGGTCCTACAAGACATGGGAGAATGTAGGTGTAGAAGATAACAGAGAATAAAGAACACACAAGAATAAAGTCTACAGGTTAAGAGGACACAGCTACAGAATCGCAGTCATTTTAATTAAACAGTGGACCAAATTTCAAAATACCACAAAGAAAAATAGATTCTATACATATCAGTAAATACTAAGTAATTTAATAGAGTGATTAAATATTAAATAATTTAATATTGTTCTGAGTAAGTATTTAAGCTAAACACAGCATAATTTAGATTAAGAGCCTCAAATAATGAATAAATGGCATACTTCTGATGATTAGGGCAAAAATGAATCAGGCAACTGTGCTTACAGATTATCACTAGGCTTCTTCCAAGAGAAACAGAGGTTTATATCCGAATTCAATATATATTTATAATTACATAAAATGTAATTTATCACTGTATGGATGTTTTCAGTCTTTTTCAACAGTTCCTTTAGGGATATAAACAAATCCCAAGATCAAAAGCCCTTTGAGTGACAATTCATTATATCCACTAGCCCAAGAGGGCCATATAGTTTAGTAAAGATCTCAGTACACAGGACGGAGATAGGTTGAAGCAACAGTCTTTACATAAATTATCAATTCAACTTGTTTCAGCCTATTTATGCTACAGATTATGAAAGTGCCACCCATAATTAAATACCAACATGGATAAAATACATTGTGTATGTGTGTGCTTAACATGAAGAGAATGCAGTTATTAGTCAACAGGGAGGAAAATTAGTGGCGTTTTGGTCTATTTGATAGTTATATTTGCTGTTATGAGTACAATCACTGGTATTCTAGTTTCTGGAGTCTCTCATAAGTTTAATTTGTGCAAAGCCATTTCCATTTCTCTGTCTGGCTTATTTCATTTAGCATAATACCTCAGGATTCATCCATATTGTTGAAAATGGCTGAAGTATTTTCTTTTTATGGCTAAATAATATTATATTTCACTGTTTTATGTGTGTGTGTGTGTGCGTGTGTGTGTGTGTGTGCGTGTGTGTGTGTGTGTACCACATCTTCTTTATCCATTTATCTATCTGTGGACACTTAGGTTGTTTCCAAGTCTTGGCTATTCTGAATAATTATGCAGTGAACAAGGGATGCAGATGTCTTTTCAATCTAGTAATTTCATTTCCTTCAGACATATACCCAGAAAAGTGAAATTGCTGGATATTTTAGTTTGATTTTTAATAATTTTTTTGAGAGAGCCATGTACTATTTTCCACAGTTAAAACAAAGCCAAACAATATAAACAAACAAGAACACAAGGTCTATTTCACTACCTACACTTAAAAATTAACTCTATGTACATAACACAAAGATAATACATTAGCTCTACTTGCATTCACTCATGTTTAGATAATGTTTTAATCCTTACTTCACAGCACAGTAAGTAACATAATCTTGAAATAGCACTGGTTTGGGCAGTTGGTGACAAAACCCTTGGGTATTTGAAGAACTTTCATTTCTTGATCACAGAAATGGACAATGTTACCACGAATATAAGCACAAATGATTTTCAAGAAAATAAACAAAATATTTCCTGAGTTTTAAAAATTTCTTTCTTGATAAAATGAGTGAGAAAAGTGTCAGTTATAATTCTAGCTTTTAAATTTTTTTAAAAAATTTTATTTTTTTATTTTTTAAATTTTAAAATCTTTAATTCTTACATGCATTCCCAAACATGAACCCCCCTCCCACCTCCCTCCCCACAACATCTCTCTGGGTCATCCCCATGCACCAGCCCCAAGCAAGCTGCACCCTACGTCAGACATGGACTGGCGATTCAATTCTTACATGACAGTATACATGTTAGAATTCCCATTCTCCCAAATCATCCCACCCTCTCCCTCTCCCTCTGAGTCCAAAAGTCCGTTATACACATCTGTGTCTTTTTTCCTGTCTTGCATACAGGGTCGTCATTGCCATCTTCCTAAATTCCATATATATGTGTTAGTATACTGTATTGGTGTTTTTCTTTCTGGCTTACTTCACTCTGTATAATTGGCTCCAGTTTCATCCATCTCATCAGAACTGATTCAAATGAATTCTTTTTAATGGCTGAGTAATACTCCATTGTGTATATGTACCACTGCTTTCTTATCCATTCATCTGCTGATGGACATCTAGGTTGTTTCCATGTCCTGGCTATTATAAACAGTGCTGCGATGAACATTGGGGTACATGTGTCTCTTTCAATTCTGGTTTCCTCAGTGTGTATGCCCAGCAGTGGGATTGCTGGGTCATACGGTAGTTCTATTTGCAATTTTTTAAGGAATCTCCACTCAAAATGGATTAAAGATCTAAATGTAAGATCAGAAACTATAAAACTCCTAGAGGAGAACATAGGCAAAACACTCTCAGACATAAATCACAGGAGGATCCTCTATGATCCACCTGCCAGAATTCTGGAAATAAAAGCAAAAATAAACAAATGGGATCTAATTAAAATTAAAAGCTTCTGTACAACAAAGGAAACTCTAAGCAAGGTGAAAAGACAGCCTTCTGAATGGGAGAAAATAATAGCAAATGAAGCAACTGACAAACAACTAATCTCAAAAATATATAAGCAACTTCTGCAGCTCAATTCCAGAAAAATAAACGACCCAATCAAAAAATGGGCCAAAGAACTAAATAGCTTTTAAAATTTTATACAACATGAATATCTTTTAAATTTACCTCTGAGCTCTTCAAAGAAAGATAAATCTTTAGAAATTATATCTCTTCTTATTGATTTCCTTATAAATGAAACATATTGGTATTGTGTCCCTTTAGGATCTTTTCATTATTTCAATATAAATGGTGCTTGAATACTTTTTGAATAAGATTGTTTTCAATGATTAGCTCAAATTGATAGCAATAATAGCATAATTATATTAATGTTAAGAGTTCTGAAGCTAAAAGTATTGGTTACGTATCACTCATTCAAATGAATTTTGTAGTTGTTCAATGAAATCTTACTGAAATGGTACTAGATATAATTTTTAAACCTCTTAAACTTGACATTCAGAATATATTGATTAGTTTCAAAACATGGAGTTGTGTGTGTGTTTGTCTGCATATTTTTTCTTTTGTTTCTCCATATGCTTATTTTAATATGGTTGTTAGCTAATTCACTGTCTATTAGATTTTGAAAACATATTCTTCAAGGTAAAAACTTACAGCAAAAGAATAACAAGTATTAGTTTATACCACTTAAAATCTTGGAAATATTAAAATTGAATAATACACAGTTTTATTCAGGGGGATTCTTTCATTACTCTCATGGTATAAATGGACGTTGTAGTCTGATATTTATATAAAGTTAAATATCACATTACTCAGGGCACTGATATACCTATTTCGTTTTAGAAATCAGACACACTATTGATAATTCAGTCCCCCAAAAGGGAAACACTTGGTAACAGGGTCATGGAATGATCATATCTATCTATATGTGAAATCCCTCCAATGCTGTAAAACATAACTATAGTCAGTGGATAGAAGGTGAATTCTTATTTTTCTTTTTGTCTGTGTCTTATCGTGGCTCAGAGGATAAAGCATCTGCCGGCAAAGCAGGAGATTTGGGTTCGATCCTTGGGTTGGGAAGATCCCCTGGAGTAGGAAATGGCAACCCACTCCAGTATTCTTGCCTGGAGGATCCCATGGACAGAGGAGCCTGGCTGACTACAGTCCACGGGGTCGCAAAGAGTTGGACACAACTGAACGACTTCACTCACTTTCACTATCTTGAGAAAGTGACAAAATCTTTAAGTGTCATGTTTCTGTTTTAAAAATAAAAGAGTATGATTATATTATTCTAAGCTTCCCTGGAGGCTTAAAAATTAGTCATAAATATAAAAACAGAAGTTCTGATATGACCACATACATATATATTTTAATAATATTGTGAAAATATTTAAATTCATTCTCAAAGTGGAAAATATCCCACTAAACATTATCTAGAGATTTGAACACAAGGAAGAGCATTTTAGACAATTTCAAGGCCAAAATATTTATCAGACAAGATATAACCAAAAAAAGCAAAGACAATACTTTGCCAACAAAGTCCATCTAGTCAAATCTATGGTTTTTCTAGTAGTTATGTATGTTGGTGAAAGTTGGACTATTAAGAAAGCTGAGCACTGAAGAATTGATGCTTTTGAAATGTGGTGTTGGAGAAAACTCTTGAAAGTCCCTTGGACTGCAAGGAGATCCAACCAGTCCATCCTAAAGGAAATCAGTCCTGAATATTCATTGGAAAGACTGATGCTGAAGCTGAAATTTCAATACTTTGGCCACCTGATGCAAAGAACTAACTCACTGGAAAAGACCCTAATGCTGGGCAAGATTGAAGGCATCAGGAGAAGGGGATGGCAGAGGATGAGATGGTTGAATGACATCACGGACTTGATGGACATGAATTTGAGAAAGCTTCAGAATTAGTGATGGACAGGGAATCCTGGCGTGCTGCAGAACATGGGGTCACAAAGAGTTGAACACAACTGAGCAATGGAACTGAACTGAGTCATTAAACCAATGAAAATATTTTCCATAGAATTATTTATTCTACTGTATAATTACCTGGCTTCATGATCCATCTGCATCATTATGAAAGTATCCTAGAGAGCTCATGTCAGTCACTTCTTATAAATATTTCATGGCATTTAATTAGCTCAACCTGTCTTTGTTGGGCCATCCAATTTCTCTCTCACCCTGCCTAGTCACCTATATTGTGACAAATACGTTCAGTTCAGTTCAGTAGCTCAGTCGTGTCTGTCAATTTGCGACCCCGTGAACCACAGCATGCCAGGCTTCCCTGTCCATCATCAACTCCTGGAGTCTACCCAAACCCATGTCCATTGAGTCGGTGATGCCATCCAACCATCTCATTATCTGTCATCCCCTTCTCCTGCCCTCAATCTTTCCCAGCATCACGGTCTTTTCAAATGAGTCAGCTCTTCGTATCAGTTGGCCAAAGTTTCAAAGTTTCAGCTTCAACATCAGTCCTTTCAATGAACACCCAAGACTGATCTCCTTTAGGATGGACTGGTTGAATATCCTTGCAGTCCAAGGGACTCTCAAGAGTCTTCTCCAACACCACAGTTCAAAAGCATCAATTCTTTGGCACTCAGTTTTCTTTATAGTAACACATGATAAAGCAACTAAGAAGATAACAAAGAAACTGTTGTGTTTAAAATCTGTTTAGATGTTTTATTAGTGTAATAAAAAGCAACAAGTTATGTGATATTTTAGAGAAATTTCAAATTTGTCCAATGGTTATTCACTTGCAAAAGTAAAATAATAATTCCTGCTCTTAGTTACAGAGCATAGCACCATAAACAGATAAAAAAGCAATAATTATTTGAAGTAGTTTTTTGTAATAAGAAAGCAAGTATGTAGAATACAAATTAAAAATAGAAATTAAACATCTACATTTGGAAATTCATAGAGCAACTTCACTTTCACTTTTCACTTTCATACATTGGAGAAGGAAATGGCAGCCCACTCCAGTGTTCTTCCCTGGAGAATCCCAGGGACGGGGTAGCCTGGTGAGTTGCCGTCTATGGGGTCGCATAGAGTCAGACATGACTGACGTGACTTAGTAGCAGCAGCAACAGCAATATACCCTATATGAAGATTTGTAAAATATTGTTTGTACAATAAGACAGAGGTATTTTCCCCCTCAATGTGTATGTGTGTGTACAAAATGTATTATGTGTGTGTACAAAGTTAAAATTAAAATGTTATAACTTAATGAATGAATCTATTAATAAGCTTTTAAGAAAATATATTTAGCAATCTAAAGACTTTATGTGATCCTATTAAATTACCCATGAAATTTTCCACATAACTAGAATAAATGATACTAAAATTCATATGGAATCATGAAAGACCCAAAATTGCCAAAGCAATCCTGAGGTAAGAGAACAAAGCTGGAGGCATAACACTCCTAGACTTCAGACAATACTATGAAGCTGTTGGCAACCCACTCCAGTACTTTTGCCTCGAAAATTCCATGGATGGAAGAGCCTGGTGGGCTACAGTCAATGGGGTCCCAAAGAGTCAGACATGACTAAGTGACTTCACTTCCTCTCTTGCTAAGAGAAGAGTGAAAAGTCTGGCTTAACACTCACATGAAGTAATAGTAATGAAAACAGCTTGGTACTGGCACAAGAGAGTTCCAGAAAAATATCTAATTTTGTTTTATTGACTATGCCAAAGCCTTTGTGGATCACAATAAACTGTGGAAAACTCTAAAGGAGATGGGAATACCAGACCACCTGACCTGCCTCTTGAGAAATCTGTATGCAGGTCAGGAATGAACAGTTAGAACTGGACATGGAACAACAGACTGGTTCCAAATAGGAAAAGGAGTATGTCAAGGCTGTATATTGTCACCCTGCTTATTTAACTTATATGCAGAGTACATCATGAGAAAAGTTGGGCTGGAAGAAGCACAAGCTGGAATCAAGATTGCCGGGAGAAATATCAATAAACTCAGATATGCAGATGACATGACCCTTATGGCAGAAAGTGAAGAGGAACTAAAAAGCCTCTTGATGAAAGCGAAAGAGGAGAGTGAAAAAGTAGGATTAAAGCTCAACATTCAGAAAACTAAGATCATAGCATTTGGTCCCATCACTTCATGGCAAATAGATGGGGAAACAGTGGAAACAACAGCTGGCTTTGTTTTGGGGGGCTCCAAAATCACTGCAGATGGTGATTGCAGCCATGAAATTAAAAGACACTTACTCCTTGGGAGGAATGTTGTGACTAACCTAGACAGCATGTTAAAAAGCAGAGACATTGGCAAAACCAATACAATATTGTAAATAGCCTCCAATTGAAATAAATAAATTTACATTAAAAAAAAAAAAACAGAGACATTACTTTTTGTCAACAAAGGTCCATCTAGTCAAGGCTATGGTTTTTCCAGTAGTCATGGATGGATGTGAAAGTTGCACTATAAAGAAAGTTGAGCACCAAAGAATTAATGCTTTTGAACTGTGGTGTTAGAGAGGACTCTTGAGAGTCCCTTGGACTGCAAGGATATCCAACCAGTCCATCCTAAAGGAGATCAGTCCTGGGTGTCCATTGGAAGGACAAGCTGAAACTCCAAAACTTTGGCCACCTGATGTGAAGAGCTGACTCATTTGAAAAGACCCTGATGCTGAGAAAGATTGAGGGCAGGAGAAGAAGGGGACAGCAGAGAATGAGATGGTTGGATGACATCACCAACTTGATGGACATGAGTTTGGGTTGACTCCAGGAGTTGGTGATGGATAGGGAGGCCTGGCGTGCTAAGGTTCATGGGGTTGCAAAGAGTCGGACATGACTGAGCAACTGAACTGAACTGAACTGTGACCCTATTATTATAAAGTCAATATTTTAGGCTAGAAGTGTATTGCATTTTTTCTGAGATACTGTACTTAGTACCCCTCTGGAGCTGTATATTTATGTCACCACTCTGACCCCCACCCCAGGACTTTCCCCTATCCTATGCATATCATGACATTAGAGGTACTGCTATAAAAAGAAATCAGGAAAGAAATATAGGCAAACAATAGAATGGGAAAGACTAGGGATCTTTTCAAGAAAATCAGAGATACCAAGGGAAAATTTCATGCAAAGATGAACATAATAAAGGACAGAAATGGTATGAGCCTATAGAAAGAGTAGATATTAAGGAGAGTTCGCAAAAATACATAGAAGAGCTACACAAGAAGGATCTTAATACCTGAATAACCATGGAAAGAAATAGAGGAAAACAACAGAATGGAAAAGACTCGAGGTCTCTTCAAGAAAATTAGAGATATCAAAGGAACATTCCATGCAAAGATGGGCTCAGTAAAGGACAGAAATGGTATGGACCTAACAGAAGCAGAAGGTATTAAGAAGAGGTGACAGGACTGTACAAAAAAGATCTTCACAACCAAGATAATCACGATGGTGTGATCACTCACCTAGAGCCAGATATCCTGGAATGTGAAATCAAATGGGCCTTAGAAAGCATGACCACGAACAAAGCTAGTAGAGGTGATGGAATTCCAGTTGAGCTACTTCAAATCCTGAAAGATGATGCTGTGAAAGTGTTGCACTCAATATGCCAGCAAATTTGGAAAACTCAGCAGTGGCCACAGGACTGGAAAAGGTCACTTTTCATTCCAATCCCAAAGAAAGGCAATGCCAAAGAATGCTCAAACTATCACACAATTGCACTCATCTCGCATGCTAGTAAAGTAATGCTCAAAATTCTCCAAGACAGGCTTCAGCAATACATGAACTGTGAACTTCCTGATGTTCAAGCTGGTTTTCGAAAAGGCAGAGAACGAGAGATCAAATTGCCAACATCTGCTGGGTCATCGAAAAAGCAAGAGAGTTCCAGAAAAACATCTACTTCTGCTTTATTGACTAGGCTAAAGACTTTAGCATGTGGATCACAATAAACTGTGGAAAATTCTGAGAGAGATGGGAATACCAGACCACCTGACCTGCCTCTTGAGAAACCACTATGCAGGTCAGGAAGGAACAGTTAGAACTTGGAACAACAGACTGGTTCCAAGTAGAAAAAGGAGTGCGTCAAGGCTGTCTATGTCACCCTGCTATTTAAATTCTATGCAGAGTACATCATGAGAAATGCTGGGCTGGAAGAAGCACAAGCTGGCATCAAGATTTTGGGGAGAAATATCAATAACCTCAAATACGCAGAAGACACTACGCTTATGGCAGAAAGTGAAGAGGAACTCAAAAGCCTCTTGATGAAAGTGAAAGAAGAGAGTGAAAAAGTTGGCTTAAAGCTCAACATTCAGAAAATGAAGATCATGGCATCTGGTTCCATCACTTCATAGGAAATAGATGGGGAAACAGTGGAAAGTGTCAGACTTTATTTTTTTGGGCTCAAGAATTACTGCAGATAGTGACTGCAGCCATGAAACTAAAAGATGCTTAGTCCTTGGAAGGAAAATTATGACCAAACTAGAAAGCATATTCAAAAGCAGAGACACTACTTTGCCAACAAAGTCCGTCTAGTCAAGGCTATGGTTTTTCCAGTGGTCATGCGTGGATGTGAGAGTTGGACTGTGAAGAAAGCTGAGCGCTGAAGAATTGATGCTTTTGAACTGTGGTGTTGGAGAAGACTCTTGAGAGTCCCTTGGACTGCAAGGAGATCCAACCAGTCCATTCTGAAGGAGATCAGCCCTGGGATTTCTTTGGAAGGAATGATGCTAAAGCTGACACTCCAGTACTTTTGCCACCTCATGCGATGAGTTGACTCATTGGAAAAGACTCTGATGCTGGGAAGGATTGTGGGCAAGAGAAGAACGGGACGACATAGGATGAGGTGGCTGGATGGCATCACTGCCTCAATGAATCTGAGTCTGAGTGAACTCAGGGAGTTGGTGATTTACAGGGAGAACTGGCCTGCTGCGATTCATAAGGTCACAAAAAGTCAGACACTACTGAGCAACTGAACTGAACTGAATTGAAGTGAACTGAACCATGATGGTGTGATCACTCATCTAGAGCCAGAAATTCTGGAATGTGAAGGCCAGAGGGCATCACTACGAACTTTACTGGAGGTGATTGAATACCAGCGGAGCTATTTCCAGTCCTAAGAGAGGATGCTCTTAAAGTGATGCATTAAATATGCAATCAAATTTGGAAAAATAAGGGCTGGAAAAAATCAGTTTTTATTCTAATACCAAAGAAGGGCAATGCCAAAGAATGTTCAAACTACTAAGCAAGCGTACTTAATTCACATTTTAGCAAAGTAATACTTGAAACTATTCAAGCTAGGCTTCATCAGTATGTAAACTGAGAACTTCCAGATGTACAAGATAGATTTAGAAAAGGCAGAGGATCCAGAGACCAAATTGCCAACACCTGTTGGCCAACATCCTTTGGATCATAGAAAAAGCAAGATACTTCCAGAAAAAACATCTACTTATGCTTCATTGACTATGCTAAAGCCTTTGACTGTGGGGATCACAACATACTGTGGAAAATTCTTAATGGTATAGGAATACCTGACTACTGTACCTGCCTCCTGAGAGACCTGTATGCAGGTCAAGAAGCAACAGTTAGAACCGGATATGGAACAATTGGAAAAGGAGTATGTCACGGCTGTATATTGTCACCTGCTTCACTTCAATTCAGTTCAGTTGCTCAGTTGTGTTCAACTCTTTGTGACCCCATGGACTGCAGCATGCCAGGCTTCCCTGTCCATCACCAACTCCTGGAGCTTACTCAAACTCATGTCCACTAAGTCGATGATGCCGTCCAACCATCTCATCCTCTGTCATCCCCTTCTCCTCTCACCTTCAATCTTTGCCAGCATCAGGGTCTTTTCAAATGACTCATTTCTTGGTGTCAGGTGGCCAAACTATCGGTGTTTCAGTTTCATCATCAGTCCTTCCAATGAATATTCAGGACTGATTTCCTTTAGGATGAACTTGTTGGATCTCCTTATTCTCCAAGGGACTCTCAAGAATCTTCTCCAACACCACAGCTTAAAAGCATCAATTCTTCAGCATTCAACTTTCTTTATAGTCCAACTCTCACATCCATACAGACTACTGGAAAAACCATAGCTTTGACTAGACAGAACTTTGTTGGCAAAGTAAGGTCTCTGCATTTTAACATGCTGTCTAGGTCATAGCTTTTCTTCCAAGGAGCAAGCGTCTTTTAATTTCATGGCTACAGCACTATCTGCAGTGATTTTGGAGCCCCTCAAAATAAAGTCCCTCACTGTTTTCGTTGTCCCATCTATTTGCCATGAAATGATGGGACCAGATGCCATAATCTTTGTTTTCTGAATATTGAGTTTTAAGCCAACATTTTCACTCTCCTCTTTCACTTTCAAGAGGTGCTTTAGTTCTTCACTTTCTGCCATAAGGGTGATGTTATCTGCATATCTGAGGTTATTGGTATTTCTCCCGGCAATCTTGATTCCAGCTTGTGCTTCCTCCAGCCCCACATTTCTCATAATGTACTTTGCATATAAGTTAAATGAGCAGGGTGACAAAATACAACCTTGACGAAATGCCAGGCTCAATGAAGTACAAGCATTAATCAAGATTTCTGTGAGAAATATCAACAATCTCAGATATGCAGAATACACCACCCTTATATGCCAGAAAGTGAAGAACTAAAGAGACTCTTGATGAAATTTAAAGAGGAGAGTGAAAAAACTGGCTTAAAATTCAACATTCAGAAAACTAATATCATGGCATCTGGTCCAAGCGCTTCATGGGATATAGATGGGGAAATGAAAATAGTAACAGATTTTATTCTCTTTGGCTCTAAAATCAATGCAGATGATGACTGCAGCCTTGAAATGAAAAGACGCTTGCTCCTTGGAAGAAAAGCTATGACAAGGCACAAAGACAGAAATATAGATCAATGGAACAAAATAGAAAGCCCAGAGATAAATCCACACACATATGGACACCTTATCTTTGACAAAGGAGGCAAGAATATACAATGGAGTAAAGACAATCTCTTTAACAAGTGCTGCTGGGAAAACTGGTCAACCACTTGTAAAAGAATGAAACTAGATCACTTTCTAACACCGCACACGAAAATAAACACAAAATGGATTAAAGGTCTAAATGTAAGACCAGAAACTATAAAACTCCTAGAGGAGAACATAGGAAAAACACTCTCAGACATAAATCACAGCAGGATCCTCTATGATCCACCTCCCAGAATTCTGGAAATAAAAGCGAAAATAAACAAATGGGATCTAATTAAAATTAAAAGCTTCTGCACAACAAAGGAAAATATAAGCAAGGTGAAAAGACAGCCTTCTGAATGGGAGAAAATAATAGCAAATGAAGCAACTGACAAACAACTAATCTCAAAAATATACAATCAACTTATGCAGCTCAATTCCAGAAAAATAAACAACCCAATCAAAAAATGGGCCAAAGAACTAAATGGACATTTCTCCAAAGAAGACATACGGATGGCTAACAAACACATGAAAAGATGCTCAACATCACTCATTATTAGAGAAATGCAAATCAAAACCACAATGAGGTACCACTGCACACCAGTCAGAATGTCTGTGATCCAAAAGTCTGCAAGCAATAAATGCTGGAGAGGGTGTGGAGAAAAGGGAACCCTCCTACACTGTTGGTGGGAATGCAAACTCATACAACCACTATGAACAGTGTGGAGATTCCTTAAAAATTTGCAAATAGAACTGCCATATGACCCAGCAATCCCACTGCTGGGCATACACACCGAGGAAACCAGAATTGAAAGAGACACATGTACCCCAATATTCATCGCAGCACTGTTTATAATAGCCAGGACATGGAAACAACCTAGATGTCCATCAGCAGATGAATGGATAAGAAAGCAGTGGTACATATACACAATGGAGTATTACTCAGCCATTAAAAAGAATTCATTTGAGTCAGTTCTGATGAGATGGATGAAACTGGAGCCGATTATACAGAGTGAAGTAAGCCAGAAAGAAAAACATAAATACAGTATACTAACACATATATATGGAATTTAGAAAGATGGCAATGATGGCCCTGTATGCAAGACAGAAAAAAAGACACAGAAGTGTATAGCGGACTTTTGGACTCAGAGGGAGAGGGAGAGGGTGGGATGATTTGGGAGAATGGCATTGAAACATGTATACTATCATGTAAGAATCGAATCACCAGTCTATGTCCGATTCAGGATACAGCATGCTTGGGGCTGGTGCACGGGGATGACCCAAAGGTATGTTGTGGGGAGGGAGGTGGGAGGGGGGTTCATGTTTGGGATTGCATGTACACCCGTGGTGGATTCATGTCAATGTATGGCAAAACCAATACAGTATTATAAAGTAAAATAAACTAAAAATAAAAAGTTTAAAAAAAAAAAAAAAGAAAAGCTATGACAAGCCTGAACAGCATATTCAATAACAGAGACATCACTTTGTCAACAAAGCCTGTATAGTCAAAGCTATGGTTTTTCCAGTAATCATGTATGGATGTGAGTGTTGGACCATAAAGAAGGCCAAGCACTGAAGAATTGATGCTTTTGAATTGAGGTGTTGGAGAAGCCTCTTGAGAGTTCCTTGGACAGCAAGGACATCCAACCAGTTAATCCTAAAGGAAATCAGTCCCAAATATTCATTGGAATGACCAATGGTGAAGCTGAAACTCCAATACTTCGGCCAGCTGATAGAAAGTGGTGATTCACTGGAAAAAACCCTTATGCTGGGAGAGATTGAAGACAAGAGGAGAACGGAGTGACAGAGGATGAGATGGTTAGGTGGATCTACCGAATTAAAGGACATGAGTTTGAGCAATTTCTGGGAAATCGTGGACAGGAATGCCAGTCATGTTGCCGTCCATGGGGGGACAAAAAATCGGACATGACTGAACAAGAACAAAGCCTTATAAAGCTATTTCTTTAGCTTCATAGATCCTACCCAGAGCATGCATTCCTGTTTTACTGACCTAGTTACAAGTTCCAACATTATGATGCCACATACCACTGCCTCTTACTAAACTGGCTTGGTCTCATCATTCATCATCCATGGGACTCTCTACCATTCTCTTTATCTGACTTACTTCATCCATCCTTTGAAGCAACCTTCTTTTTCTCAACTTTCCATCTATTCTTCAAATCCTACCTTAAATCTATAATTTGACATTGATGTCACCTTTCTTTATTCCCATCATACTGTGCAAATACCTCAATCAGAGCAGTTAAGAACTTAAAATTTAACATACTAAACATATTCTCCTCTTTCTGTATTAGTGGGTCAACTCCTGACAGGAACTTTGTATTTCAAGTCACTATTTTAAGCTAATTAGTTTATTTTAATTGAAGATAATTGATTTACAATATTTTGATGGTTTTTGCCATACATCAACATGAATTGATCATATGTATACATGTGTTCCCTCATCCTGAAGCCGCCTCCCACCTGCCTCCTCATCCTATCCGTCTGCTGCTAAGTCGCTTCAGTCGTGTCCAACTCTGTGTGGCCCTATAGAAGGCAATCCATCAGGCTCCCTTGTCCCTGGGATTCTCCAGGAAAGAACATTGGAGTGGGTTGCCGTTTCCTTCTCCAATGCATGAAAGTAAAAAGAGAAAGTGAAGTCACTCAATCATGTCCAACTCTTCATGACCCCATGGCCTGCAGCCTACCAGGCTCCTCTGTCCATGGGATTTTCCAGGCAAGAGTACTGGAGTGGGGTGCCATTGCATCCTATCCATCTAGGTTGTCCCAAAGCTCTGGTTTTGGGTGCCCTGCTTCATGCATTGAACTCGCACTGGTCATCTATTTTACGTGTGGTAATGCATATATTTCAATGCTGTTCTCTCAAATCATTCCAACCCTTGCCTTCTCCCACTGAGTCCAAAAGCATGCTCTTTACATCTGTGTCTCCCTTGCTGCCCTGCATTTAGGATCCTCGGTACCATCTGTCTTAATTCCATATATATATATACATTAATATGCAGTATTTGTTTTTCTCTTCCTGACTTACTTCACTCTGTATAATAGACTCCAGTTTCTTTCCCAGATGGTGCCAGTAGTAAGGGATCTGCCTGCCAAGGCTGGAGACATGAGATTCGGGTTTGATCCCTGGATCAGGAAGATTCCGTGGAGTAGAGAATGGCAACCCACTACAGTGGAGTAAGGGATGACCACCCACCCAATATTCTTGCCTGGAGAATCCCATGGACAGAAGGGCTATATTCTGGTGGGCTACAGTCCATGGGGCTTCAAATAGTTGGACGTTGGACACGACTGAGAGACTGATACAGTATCTGACTATTAAAGTGCTCTACAACTATCTTTTGAATGATAAGCAAATGAATAAATAGCTTCTATGTAATATGATATCTCAATTACAGTTATTTTTCCTATAGTTAGTACATAAATGTAAATGAGTCACCGATTTCCTATATAGAAGATATAGTGGAGTTAAGGATTAGAATAGCACAGCAAATGAGGAAAAAAAAAAAGCAAAGAAAACATGAAAAGCACTCTAAGCATAGTCTTCTTGGTTTGTCTTCTACTCCGTCAGCACTTTTATAAATATATATTTTGTAAATATATATTTTCCAAGTGCAAATTTTCTAAAAGATAGTAAGAATAATTATTTACAAACTCAGATTCACTTTCCAATTTTAAGATTCATCCTGTTTAAACCTATATGTAACTCTGTCACAGGCAAACTCTAACCTGACAAAGTGTCCAACATGTAACATTTTTTGGAGGGAAGGTGCTATATTTGAATTAATGCATTATTCTGATATGTAGTATTTAATGCTGTCAAATGAGACAAACTTTTGTCTTTCTTCACACCTCCTGTCTCTTCTTTATGCAGAGCCTTCAGTGCACTTATCCAGGATAAGGAAACTAGAAGAAATACTCAGTAAATACATTTCATAAATAAATTTTGTAAAATAAATATTTTTAAAACCTGGAATTGCTTTAATGTAAAATCGGCTGTGCACAGGAACTTCATATTTTTGATGAAAGCATGTAAAAGAGATAAGAAATGCAATGCTAATGTGAATATAACTCTTTTCCACATCTTGTAATGAAGGTCTTTTGTTAGCTCAAAATGTATTCATTCAAATAAAAATAATTAGTCCCATCATTCAAATATTAAACTCTTTTATATTAGTCTAAAATGACCCTTTCAATACTGAGCTCATGTTCTCAAGTAAAACGTTAACAAGTAACAACCAAGCATTAAATAGACATTAGTGTAAAGGGCATAAATGAGCGGTTGATTTATGCAAATTCAGAGGTAATTATTTGGTCTTATTTAACTAGCCATTAGAATGACTTATACTTTTAGTCAAAATGAAACAAAGTACTGTTTTTGGTTTATATCCCTCATGAGCTCAGAGATGTATGACTTGCTTTTTTATTGAAGTATTTTGCAAATGCTAAATAGAGCCCTGGATATTTTACATTTTTCTTCAAATAATTTGAAAATAGCTTTTTCCATAAACAAGCTTTTTTCTATTAGCAACTCTTTTCTAGAAAATTCAAATGGAAAAAAGTAATTATTGTAATCTCTAATATTTCCCTGATCAAATATAAAAATACTTTTCATTATTCATTATAGCTATATTAGAGTCACAAAAGTGAAAGGCAAATATTACTTATTGCTCAAAGTATAGAACTAAAACACACTCCACAGGTATCAACTACTCTTTTGGGACACAAATACATTAGCACTTCTTCACTTTTGTCACTTAATCTGTATAGATATCTTACACACGTTGAGAGTTAAAGGCTAATGTAGATCTATGTCCATGAATCTGTGCTCAGTTTCACAAAATTTGGGTTAACATTAAAATTAAGACCATGTTGTGTTACATAAAAAGTCCAGATTTTAAAAGAAAGTATGAGTCTGATATATCAATATATGTTAAATGTGTCATATTTCCTTCTAAAATTCCTGGAAAGTCCTTTACTGTTAATATTCCATGAAGATGGTCTGGAGTGAAGCCATCACATAAATGATGCTGTGAATGGTATCTCCTGGAGTTACATCAGCTGCTAGGCTGTAGTTGGCAGCCCTTGTCTGAAAGCATTTATACTCTTTATTACCATTTATTAGGACCTTCACAATAGAATAAGGGCTAGATTTCATATTTTTTAAATGCTTCTTGAATATTGCAAAATATATATGGCCGTGAAATATCCTAAGTAGCCTTCGGAACATTTTAAAAGTGAGATGACAATTCAGGGTATTTTGTTAAGTGATAGTTTAAACTGTGTTTCATTGAGAACTAGAAATTGCTTATAATTACCAAAAGACAAACATCAGAACTTTCCCTTTTTGAGTGTGTGTGTGTATCTATCTATCTATCTATATACATACATACATACATATACATAGATATGTAAAATTTTAATAACTGGAATTTTTAGATCTAAGAATTGTTATAGTAAGATAGTTTGGAAGATAAAATAGCATGTTAATAAATAATAAAACTCATAAATAGTATTTTTCTGAATATGGGCTTTTTACAACATGCTGCTAATAATAGTCTTTAAGATTCCATGAGTCAGACTGTCTCCATATTCTTTTTTAACTGATTTATGAAACATGTCTATAAGGAATGGATTCCCGATACTGACAGTAATCATTAAGGGCAACTGCAATTATTGCCCATTATTAAATTTCTTAGAAAACAAAATAAACATAATAAGTATGCTTATAAAGTATTACTTTATACTAGTAAAGTAATGCTCAAAATTCTCCAAGCCAGGCTTCAGCAATATGTGAACCATGAACTTCCAGATGTTCAAGCCAGTTTTAGAAAAGGCAGAGGAACCAGAAATCAAATTGCCAACATCCACTGGATCATAGAAAAAGCAAGAGAGTTCCAGAAAAACATCTATTACTGCTTTATTGACTATGCCAAAGCCTATGACTGTGTGGATCACAATAAACTCTGGAAAATTCTGAAGGAGGTGGGAATATCAGACCACGTGACCTGCCCCTTGAAAAATCTGTATGCAGGTCAGGAAGCAACAGTTAGAACTGGACATGGAACAACAGACTGGTTCCAAATAGGGAAAGGAGTACGTCAGGGCTGTATATTGTCACCCAGCTTATTTAACTTATATGCAGAGTACATCATGAGAAACACTGGGCTGGAGGAAGCATAAGCTGGAATCAAGATTGCTGGGAGATATATCAATAACCTCAGATATGCAGATGATACCACCCTTATGGCAGAAAGTGAAGAAGAACTAAAAAGCCTCTTGATGAAAGTAAAAGAGGAGAGTGAAAAAGTTGGCTTAAAGATCAACATTCAGAAAATGAAGATCATGGCATTCGGCCCCATTACTTCATGGCAAATAGATGGGGAAACAATGGAAACAGTGGCTGACTTTATTTTTCTGGGCTCCCAAATCACTGCAGATAGTAATTGCAGCCATGAAATTAAAAGACGCTTGCTCCTTGGAAGGAAAGTTATGACCAACCTAGACAGCATATTAAAAAGCAGAGACATTACTTTATCAACAATGGTCCGTCTAGTCAAGGCTACGGTTTTTTCAGTAGTCATGTATGGATGTGAGAGTTGGGCTCTAAAGAAGGCTGAGCACCGAAGAATTGATGCTTTTGAACTGTGGTGTTGGTGAAGACTCTTGAGAGTCCCTTGAACTGCAAGGAGATCCAGCCAGTCTATCCTAAAGATCAGTCCTGGGTGTTCATTGTAAGGACTGATGTTGAAGCTGAAACTCCAATACTTTGGCCGCCTGATGCAGAGAGCTGACTCATTTGAAAAGCCCCTGATGCTGGGAAAAATTGAGGGCAGGAGGAGAAGGGGACGACAGGGGATGAGATGGTAGCATGTCATCACCGACTCAATGGACATGGGTTTGGGTGGACTCCGGGAGCTGGTGATGGACAGGGAGGCCTGGCGTGCTGCGGTTCATGGGGTCCCAAAGAGTCAGACACGACTGAGAAACTGAACTGAACTGAAGTATTACCTATTTGTCCCAACAAAGAGTACCTTAGGGAGGCTCAAATTTCTACTCTGTATCTGACCGTCTTATAGCCTTTCCTTTTCATCTCTTGCATACATTATTTCAATATTTTCCTAATTCTTTTTCTGCTACTGTTGTGTATGCTTTCCTTTTTCCAATAATTATTTGAACTTTCATA
Organism: Capra hircus; assembly: GCF_001704415.2. Lineage (NCBI taxonomy): Eukaryota > Metazoa > Chordata > Mammalia > Artiodactyla > Bovidae > Capra > Capra hircus. The sequence goes on from NC_030808.1 coordinate 38,965,413, forward strand.
ATATACATGTATATATCCTCTTATACAGTTTATATTAGATTATACTGTAGCCCTTTTTCTTTAGAGTATAAGATTCCTATAAATATATATTTATGTCTGACTGTTTGCGACCCCATGGACTGAGTCCACTGGGCTCTGTCTTTGGGATTTTCCAAGAAAGAATACTGGAGCAGTTTGCCATTCCCTTCTTCAAGGATTTATATATACAGTGTTTGGACTGTAATAAAGAGAGTCATGTGGTCTAGTATTTTAAAGCTTAGGCTCTGGAATTTGAATAGAAAGTTCTTTCTCCTGTCCTCACCTATAACTGTGAGCAACATATTTAGCTTTTATAATGTTGTCCTCTCATCAAATGCTAAATGCATTCTCCACTTTAGTATGCGATACAGAAAGTTTTTTCTGAAGAATAAATGAAATCACAAATTTATTACCTAGGTTCCCAATACGAAATGGTTACTCAATAACTGTTGGCCATATTATTTTTAGTTCTTGACTAATTAATGTCTGAAGGTCTCTTAGTATTAATAATTTGGAGAAATACTTATAAATTCAGATTTTTAAAATATGTAAGTCGTATAGAACAGATCGCAACCTGGAAATAATAGAAAGTTTTATCAGCTACATCTAAGAACACCTCTTGCTCTTTACAGGATAAAGAAACAGAGAAGAAAGCTATTGCTCATTTTCTTGGGTCAACATCTCTGCTTTCATTAAAGCTGGCTAACACCTTTAGAACTTAGATTTATGGAGTTCATGCCATTTATATGTGAAGGGGATAGGTCCATCTGGCATAAATCAATTCAGTCAGTCACCTTTGCTGATTGACTTATTATAAATATCACCACAAGTCAAAGGTACATGACAGAGAATAAATGAAAAGCGTTTATGAAAGCAGGCATGGAATAAAGAAACTGATTCAAAAAGCTGAAGAGTGCTATATTCCTAAATGTTTATAAATGCATCTAAAAGTGTGATCAGAAAATGTCACATGTAATGTAATGCTTTACATTATAGATTTTCATTAAGGGATAAGGGTCTCCAGCCAATGAATGATAAAAATTCTCTTTTGGGCTGTAAATTCCATCTTTATTGTGAATCACCCACTTCATAAATAATTAATTCTGAGGTATAGCAAAGAATATACTAACTTCCACAAATGTAAAATCTTTGCCAGTCACCTACTGGTGCAAGTTTTTAACCCTTCATTTAAAGTCCAGATAGTAAGATAGCTTATAAACAGACATACATGTAGGTTTCATTTTAAAATCAGAATCCTAGTACATGCAGAGTACAATACAATTTTTTAAAATTAACTGAGGTAATGAGACTTAGGTTTTGATGCAGGTCTCTCCATTAAAAGCTTGCATAAACTAAAAGAAGTCACTAGTTCATTATACACATCTACTTGATGCCTAAAACGTATCATGTTTTGCACCACACATAGTGATTAAAAAATAAAAGTGCAGTCTCTCATGAAGACATAAACGTCAATGAACAAATACAATATATTTTAACAAGTACTGCTGCTGCTGCTGCTAAGTCACTTCAGCTATGTCCAACTCTGTGTGACCCCATAGACGGCAGCCCACCAGGTTCCCCTGTCTTTGGGATTCTCCAGGCAAGAGCACTGGAATGATTTGCCATTTCCTTCTCCAATGCATGAGAGTAAAAATTGAAAGTGAAGTTGCTCAGTCATGTCCAACTCTTAGCGACCACATAGACTGCAGCTTACCAGGCTCCTCTGTCCATGAGATTTTCCAGACAAGAGTATTGGAGTGGGGTGCCATTGCCTTCTCCATAATAAGTACTAGGAAGAAGCATACTCATGATATAACAATGCAGCCTAAGCACTTCTGCATTTCCACACATCCCCCTCTCTATCTGCGTTGCTACTACCTGTTAACTATGTGTTAAGATACATCTCAAGATCCATTCTCTCCATAACTCTTGTGATTTGTCAAGATATAACTAAATGCTCCACTCTTTATGAACTTACTGCTATCTCTAGAACCATCAGTCAGGGGGTGAGTATGCATGCTAAGTTGCTTCAGTCATGTCTGACTCCTTGTAACATTATGAACTGTAACCTGCTAGGCTCCATGGGATTCTCCAGGCAAGAATACTGGAGTGGGTTGCCTGCGCCTTCTTCCAGGGGCTCTTCCCAACCCAGGAATAGAAGCTGCATCACATATATCTCTTGCATTGGCAGGTGGGTTCTTTACCACCAAGCCACCTGGAAAGCCCCTCTCTAACACTATATTGCAATTAACTCTTTATAGATATAATGTCCACAATACATTAAACCTATGAGTATGAGGAATCTTATTTCTTTATCTCCTACATAAGACATGTCTGAAAGTAATTTATCCTTATTGGATAAAAAAAATGAATGAATGATGTCTAACCCAGTCTGATCATAAAGGACAAACAACTATACTTTAAAGTCAACAGCTATCTGAGTATTGAATATTATGGTTGGATATAAAACTTAGCATTAAAAAAAACTAAGGTAATGGCACCTGTCATTCAGCTCAGTTCAGTCGCTCAGTCGTGTCCGACTCTTTGCGACCCCATGAATCGCAGCACATCAGGCCTCCCTGTCCATCACCAACTCCAGGAGTTCACTCAGACTAACGTCCATCGAGTCCGTGATGCCATCCAGCCATCTCATCCTTGGTCGTCCCCTTCTCCTCCTGCTCCTAATCCCTCCCAGCATCAGAGTCTTTTCCAGTGAGTCAACACTTCGCATGAGCTGGCCAAAGTACTAGAGTTTCAGCTTTAGCATCATTTCTTCCAAAGAATACCCAGGGCTGATCTCCTTCAGAATGGGCTGGTTGGATCTCCTTGCAGTCCAACGGACTCTCAAGAGTCTTCTCCAACACCACAGTTCAAAAGCATTAATTCTTTGGTGCTCAGCTTTCTTCACAGTCCAACTCTCACATCCATACATGGTCACTGGAAAAACCATAGCCTTGAATATATGGACCTTTGTTGGAAAGTAATGTCTCTGCTTTAAATATGCTATCTAGGTTGGTCATAACACCGGTCATTACTTCATGGCAAATAGAAGGCGGAAAATGGAAGCATGGCAGATTTTATTTTCTTGGGCTCTAAACTCACTGCATGTCTGCAGCCATGAAATCGAAAGATGTGCTCTCCTTGGAAGGAAAGCTATGACGAATCTAGACAGCATATTAAAAATCAGAGACATTACTTTGCTGACAAAAGTCTGTATAGTCAAAGCTATACTTTTTCCAGTAGTCATGTATGGATGTGAGAGTTGCACCATTTAGAAGGCTGCACACTTAAACCTCAACATTCAGAAAACTAAGATCATGGCATTTGGTCCGATCACTTCATGGAAAATAGATGGGGAAACAGTGGAAACAGTGTCAGACTTTATTTTGGGGGGCTCCAAAATCACTGCAGATGGTGATTGCAGCCATGAAATTAAAAGACGCTTACTCCTTCAAAGGAAAGTTATGACCAACCTAGACAGAATATTCAAAAGCAGAGACATTACTTTGGCAACAAAGGTCCGTCTAGTGAAGGCTATGGTTTTTCCAGTGGTCATGTATGGATGTGAAAGCTGGACTGTGAAGAAAGCTGAGTGCTGAAGAATTGATGCTTTTGAAATGTGGTGTTGGAGAAGACTCTTCAGAGTCGCTTGGACTGCAAGGAGATCCAACCAGTCCATTCTAAATGAGATCAGCCCTGGGTGTTCTTTGGAAAGACTGATGCTAAAGCTGAAACTCCAGTACTTTGGCCACCTCATGCGAAGAGTTGACTCATTGGAAAAGACTCTGATTCTTGGAGGGATTGGGGGCAAGAGGGAAAGGGGATGACAGAGGATGAGATGGCTGGATGGCATCACCAACTCGATGGACAAGAGTTTGGGTGAACTCCGGGAGTTGGTAATGGACAGGGAGGCCTGGTGTAATGGACAGGGAGGCTGCAATTCATGGGGTAGCAGAGTCGGAAATGACTGTGCAACTGTACTGAACTGAACACTGAAGAATTGCTTTTTAACTGTTGTGCTGGTGAAGCCTCTCAAGAGTCACTTCTACTGCAAGGAGATCGAATGAATCAATCCTAACGGAAATCAACCCTGAATATTCTTTGGAAGGACTGATGCTAAAGCTGAAGTGCCAATATTTTGGCCACCTAATGTGAAGAACTGACTTAATGGAAAAGACCTTGATGATAGGAAAGATTGAAGACAAAAGGAGAAGGTAGCAGCAGAGGATGAAATGGTTGGATAGCATCACTGAGTCAATGGATATGAGTTTGAGCAAACTCTCGGAGATAATGAGGAACATGGGAGACTGGTGTGCTGCAGTCCACGGGGTAGCAAAGAGTCCGATATGGCTAGTGAATGAATAGCAACAACATATGATCCTAGAAATCAGAAGAGATGCTTGTGCTTAGCATTAGCCAATACCTGGTTTTTGAAACCTTGAAATCAAATGAATTTGATTTGAGAAGGATAAGAAGAGACTGTGAAGCAGTCAAAAGAGTATGGAAATGTAAGATTAAGAAGTGAAAATTATATTTCATAAAGAAGTTGAGGACTTGGAAATTTGTTAATTATATAGATGGGTGTGGTGGTGGCAGAGAGCATAATGGAAGCACAGTTAGAAGATGGCCTTATTGAAAGGACTGTCTTTGTTTAACAGAAGCAATAGAAATGTCAGTGGGTGATTTCTATTAAGCAAAGACAATATAGAGACAATCAAGGATACAGACATAAAGAGAGTCTTCTTTAGGGCATTAATCAAGAATGTCAGAGACGGAAAGTCTGGTGAGATTAGATTTTACTAGGCTAGACATTTAATCACTTTGGGATGCTCTAGGTGGAAATAGCCTAAATTATTTTAAAATATTTAGAGTCAACTGAATAGTGTCTAGAGACATTCTTTATTGTATGATGCCCAGAAAATTCTCAAGAGAAAACTTGAATTCTGATAACTGTTGGAGATAAGCTATACTCTGGCATGCCTAGAGAACTGTCTCAACACTCTTTATTCAAGCTATCCATCTGCCTGCCACTAAGGTATAGGAATTCTGGGTTGAAGAAAGAAATGTGATGAATAAAATTCCTCCCTCCACCAATCTCTTGTTGCCTCCTACAGTCACTCCTTACTTCTAAACTATCAGGACACCAGAAGAGGAAAACATTTTCCTATGAGCCAGTGAGAGAGACAAGCAGAAAACCCTAACAATTGTAGAAATATCCAGTGAGGAATTTGTTGAAGAGATGAGATGCATTATTAATTCAACTGCTGAAGGCAGACATATGCTACCATGTTAGTGATCTACCCTAGAGATGGACAGGAAATAGAAAAAGAGCAAAAGCAGAAAGAAGCCTGAGTAGCAAAATTTGTTTGAAATTTTTTTCTGACCTATGCTTTTTAGAGAACTCCTAGGAGAATGGTTCTCAAAAACAACACCCATAGCCAGAAACTCTAAGCTTGCTAAAAATTCATATCCCTCCTGAGTTTCTGATTCAGTATATACAGCATGAAGCCTAGATATTTACTTTTTATTGCAAAATGGTAAGTCTGGCCCAGGCTCTTAGCTGACTATTTTTAGAGAAACATTGTTATAAAATGTTGGGTAAAAACTGTCTTCAAAGTAGTTCTTTGCCCTTTTAACCATGTTGATATTTGCCTTATGAGGCATGAACAATGGTGAGTTAATTAATGGTACCTTGGGACAAATCAGTTTGGACACTAGAAATGCTTAGTAGTCACTGTAGTTTTTAATACCGTAATTTCACAGTTAAAACAAAAGAGAAAACTTGAGTATCTTTTATGAAGTAGCAAAACCATTCATTTTATTAAATATTAACCTGAGTAACCTATTTTTAACACTATTTGACAAAACAAGAAATAAAACTAAAATACTTCTACTGTATTACAAAATGTTTGTCTAGAGTAAAAAGAACTTGTCTGGTGATTTATGTTCCCTGCTGAACTCGTCTTTTTTCTTTTTTTTTTTCAATAAAATACTATTTACACTTGAAACAATGAGTGATAAGCAAGCAAAATTTTAGCCTCATATTGTACAGATAATTTTTCTGGAAAAATGACTAAGATAAAACTGTTGTTTTTAAAAATATGACAGCATTTGCTGTCAGTGATAAACTTGGACCTTTCAGATGAAAATTAGATATTTGGAAAACTTCTATCTATCAACATTAGATTGAAAATCATACTTAAAAGCTTTTTTATAAAGTTATTTTTGATAGTTTTAAAATATGATTTTTATATCATATCATGAAATATGTAATATGTGGCAGATCTATATAATTCTATGAATCAGTGTTTTCTGAAAGACCTTTGCATAATATTACAAAATAATGCATGGTAAATAATCCACTTAAAGTTATAGAGACCAATATATTTTAATGTAGCAATGTAGGAAGATTTTATTCATGTAGCTTCAGATTAGCTTTTGTAACTAACGTTCAAAAAACTGCCATTATTATTATTATTTTTAATGTTTTCTGTAGTATCAAAGAATTCCAACAGCCAGGTGAAAATATTCAAATACAACTCTCTTTCCCAACTATATATCTGCATAAATTGGATTTTCTCCTTATATTTAACCAATTAATATATCAAAACAGATTGAGTGCAGAAGGAAATGAAATGAAAATATTTGCAACCATAGTCTGAATAAAGGGATCATACCAAAGTATATATTAAAACTCATACAGCTCAATAGCAAAAAAATAAAAATAAAAAATGCTAACAATTAGATTTAAAATGAGTGGAAGATCCGGATAGACATTTTTCTTATGTAGACATACAGATAGTAAGTACATGAAAATATGCTCAATATCACTAACTTTCAGAGAAAGGCAAGTCAAAATGACAACAAGATGTCCCCTTCATTAGAATGGTTATAGTCAAAGGGACAAGAAATACCAAGAATTCAAGAGAATGAGGAGCAAAGGGAATACTGTGCACTGTTGTTCAGTTCAGTTGCTCAGTTTTGTCTGCTTCTTTGCAACCCCATGGATTGCAGCACATCAAGCTTCCCTGTGCATTACCAGCTCCTGAAGCTTGCTCAAACTCATGTCCATCAAATCAGTGATACGATCTCATTCTTTGTCATTCCCTTCTCATCCTGCCTTCAATCTTACCCAGCATCAGGGTCTTTTCTAATGAGTCAGTTCACATCAGGTGACCATAGCATTGGAGTTTCAGCTTCAGCATCAGTCCTTCCAATGAACATGCAGTACTGATTTCTCATAGGACTGACTGGTTGGATTGCCTTGCAGTCCAAGGGACTCTCAAGAGTCTTTTCCAACACCACAATTTAAAAGCATCAATTCTTTGGTCCTCAGCTTTCTTTATAGTCCCACTCTCACATCCATACATGACCACTGGAAAAACCATAGCTTTGACTAAAAGGACCTTTGGCACAAAGCAATGTCTCTGCTTTTTAATATGGTATCTAGGTTGATCATAACTTTATTTCCAAGGAGCAAGTGTCTTTTCATTTTCAGGGCTCCAGTCACCACCTGCAATGATTTTGGAGCCCAAGAAAATAAAGTCTGTCACTGTTTCCATTGTTTCCCCATCTATTTCCCATAAAGTGATGGGACCAGATGCCATGATCTCAGTTTCCTGAATGTTGAGTTTTAAGCCAACTTTTTCACTCTCCTCTTTCATTTTTAATGAGAAGCTCTTTAGTTCTTCCTCAATTTCTGCCATGTGTGGTGTCATCTGAATATCTAAGGTTATTGATATTTCTCCTGGCAATTTTGATTCCAGCTTGCGCTTCATCCAGTCTGGCATTTTTCATGATGTACTTTGCATATAAGTTAAAGAAGCAGGGTGACATACTTAAATAAGGTAAATTAATGAGTTAAATAAGCAGGGTGATGTACTCCTTTCCCAGTTTGAAACCAGTCTGTTGTTCCATGTTCCATGTTCTAACTGTTCCTTCTTGACCTGCATACAGACTTCTCAGGAGGCAGGTCAGGTGGCCTGGTATTCCCATCTCTTTAAGAATTTTCCACAGTTTATTGTGATCCACAGAGTCATAGGCTTTGCACTGTTGATGGAATGTAAATTGGTTCAGTCACTACAGAAAACAGTATGGAGATTTCACAAATAATTAAAATGGAAGCTACCATAAGATCCAAAAATTCCACTTCCACGTATTTATCCAAGCACTAAACCAAAAACATATATGCACAGCCATGTTTATTAAAGCATTATTTATAATATCTAAGAAATAAAAACAACCTTAAATTGACCATCGGTCAGTGATGAATAAATGGATAAAGAAAATATATGTGTGAGTGTTTGTGTGAGGATTTCCAGCTCTTTGTGTTGGACTGTAGACTGCCAAGCTCCTCTCTCCATGGGATTCTTCAGGCAAGAATTATGGAATGGGTTGCCATTTCCTTCAACAGCGTTTCTTCCCAACCCAGGGATCAAACCCATGTCTCTTATGTGTCCTGCACTAGTAGGTGGATTCTTTACCACTGTGCCACCTGGGAAGGCCAGTGGAATAAATACATGAATTTAAAACAGATATACGTATGGGTTTACCAGATGGTGCAGGGGTAAAGAGAAGTAAGAGACATGGTTTAATCCCTGGATCTGGAAGAGCTGCTGGAGAAGGAAATGGCAATCTACTCAGTATTTTTGCCAGAAGAATCCCATGAACAGAGGAGCTTGGAGGGCTATAGTCCATGGGGTCACAAAAAGTTGGACATGACTGAGTGACTGAGCGCACATTTATTTCATATTGAAATCAATCATAATTTAAAGCCATAACATTTTTAAAGGGTAAAGGATAATTTATGTCACAGCTGCATTAATAAAATAGACATTGGTCTAAAGTGCAACACTAAATGTATTCTCTGTCCCATGGTGGAATAAATGCATATATATATATATATATATATATGCATATGCATTTATACATATATGTGTGTGTATTTCAGTCATATATAAAGAAAAAAATCTTTCCATTGCCATTTGTGACATGTTTGAAACTTGAAGGTGTTGTGCTAAATGAAAGAAACTTATAGATACAGACAAAAGATTGGTGAATACTAGAGGAAGAAAGGTGGATGAGATGGGTAAAGGAGGTCATAAGGTACAATCTTCAAGTTGTAAAATAAATAAGTCGTGGGGATGTAATGAACAGCATGATGAATGCGGTTAATATTGTATCAAATATTTGAAAGTTTCTGAGAGTAAATCTTAAAAGTTCTCATTATGAGAAAAACTTTTTGTTACTATACATGGTGATGGATGTTAACTAGACTCACTGTGATAATTATTGCACAATATATACAAATACTGAATCAATATGTTGTACCCAAAACTAATAAATGTTATATGTCCAAATATTATGTATTAAATATTATATTAATATGTCAGTTCAGTTCATTCACTCAGTTGTGTCCGACTCTTTGTGACCCCATGAATCGCAGCACGCCAGGCCTCCCTGTCCATCACCAACTCCCGGAGTTCACTCAGACTCACGTGCACTGAGTTGGTGATTCCATCCAGCCATCTTTTCCTCGGTCATCCCCTTCTCCTCCTGCCCTCGATCCCTTCTAGCATCAGAGTCTTTTCCAATGAGTCAACTCTTCGCATGATGTGGCCAAAGTACTGGAGTTTCAGCTTTAGCATCATTCCTTCCAAAGAAATCCCAGGGCTGATCTCCTTCAGAAAGGACTGGTTGGATCTCCTTGCAGTCCAAGGGACTCTCAAGAGTCTTCTCCAACACCACAGTTCAAAAGCATCAATTCTTCAGCTCTCAGCCCTCTTCACAGTCCAACTCTCACATCCATACATGACCACTGGAAAAACCATAGCTTTGACTAGCAGCCCTTAGTCGGCAAAGTAATGTCTCTGTTTTTGAATATGCTATCTAGGTTGGTCATAACTTTTCTTCCAAGGAGTAAGCGTCTTTTAATTTCATGGCTGCAATCACCATCTGCAGTGATTTTGGAGCCCCAAAAATAAAGTCTGCCACTGTTTCCACTGTTTCCCCATCTATTTCCCATGAAGTGATGGAACCAGATGCCATGGTCTTCGTTTTCTGAATGTTGAGCTTTGAGCCAACTTTTTCACTCTCCACTTTCACTTTCAAGAGGCTTTTTAGTTCTTCTTCACTTTCTGCCATAGTGTTTATTAATAATATAATTATATATTATATTATATAATTATATTATATTATATATGTATATAATAATTATAATATCTAATAATATATAATATAATTAAATTCAATTTTAATTATAAATATATAATATATATAACATTTAGTGTCTATTAATAACATAATTATATTATTAATAAATGCTAAATATTAATATAATATTTAATATATAATATTTGAATATATAGCATTATATTCATTTTAGGTACAACATATTGATTCAGTATTTGTATATATTGTGCAATAATTATCACAGTAAGTCTAGTTAACATCCATCACCATATGTAGTAATAAAAAGTTTTTCTCATAATGAGAACTTTAAGATTTACTCTCAGAAACTTTCAAATATTTGATACAATATTCACCACTTTCATCATGCTGTTCATTACATCCTCATGACATTTATTTTACAACTCAAAGATTGTACCTTGTTATATTAATATAATATACTATATATTAAAACATGTCTTAAATATAAAGCAACATATATTATATATTCCTGGTATAAAATCACAGAATTTATTAAACATTTGTATTGTAATGACAAATAGAAGCCACCATTACTATTCCTTCCCTTCTTGCTCAGTGTGTGTAAGCTAGCTTCTTAAAATTTATTAGAATGGAGAAACCTATAGAATACTTCACAGAATTTCCTGCTCTTGCTTGGATTTCGTGAGTGGGATTCCATTACAAAGTCTTTGCAAGTTTTCTTTCCTTATCTGAAATAGTCTTCTCATAACTAAACATATGACCCCCTTGCTCCCCTTAAGCTTTTGGCTCAAATAGTACATCAGTAAGAACTTTCCTATCACATTTAAAATAGCTACCAATCCTTCCCATACCTGAATCCAACCTCCTTCTCTGCTTTAGTTTTTTTTCCATTCTATTCATCACAGTTCCACATACTTTCTATTTTATTTATTTATGTTGCTACTGTCTTTCTAACTTTGCTACAACTTAAATTCTATGAGGGGTAGAATTCTTGTTCCATTTACTCACTGCAGTATTCCAATAAGTACAGTATTTGGCATATCAAAGTTTTAAATAAATACTTGTTGAAGCTTTCCAAAAACAGTCATATATCAAGAAAAGAAAGAAAAATGAAAAGAAGTTGCATGGTTCTTTGCTCACCTTGACTATGCAGGTAATTCATTCCATCTCTTTGGAAAAGCTAAGGTGGCCAGGCAAAATCCCAAAATGTTTAGAGAAAATCCCTCTTCACAGAAGCCAGTCGAGTTTGAAGAAGCATTCCTTTTACATTCTCCAGGTCTTTATTTTCTTAACCCATTAAGCTTAGTGATTAATATCTTAGACAACCTGGGATTTTCACCCTCAGAATCTGGTGAAAAATTAAACTGTAGAATAACAACTTATATATGAAACTCAGATTTCCAGCAAATCCTCTAACTGAAATAGAGATGTAAACCTACTTTTTAATTTCCTCAAATATTCAAAATGTATCACTAATTACATCCTACAAAAATAGCTTTTTCAAAAGTGAGACCCGACCTCACAATGTCATTTATAGCTGATAACTTTATATGACTATGGTAAAAACATTGATGCATTTTCCCAATCCAGAGAAAATTAGAAGCAGCACAGTTGAAGGAGTAAGAATTGCTAGTACAGATCAATAAACACATTAAACTTAACAATAAATTGCTCCTTCCTTTGTGTGTCTATACTGTACCTTGGAATTATTTCTCTTACAACAGTTATCATATTTGCTACATAGCTGTTCTCTGCATTAGACTGCGAGTTCCTTCAGTGCAAAGATGTATCTTAAACATCTGGCCATAGTATTTCTAGTGTTTAGCTAGGTGCCTGTCAAATGGTGTGCAATATATATCATTAAGTAAATTTTAAGTCAATTGAGCACCTGTAAACTGTTCGTTGATAATTGCCTCTGCACAAAGACAATCTGATTTGCCTGACCTAGAAAGTGAAGAGGAACGAAAAAGCCTCTTGATGAAAGTGAAAGAGGAGAGTGAAAAAGTTGGCTTAAAGTTCAACATTCAGAAAACGAAGATCATGGCATCCAGTCCCATCAGTTCATGGGAAATAGATGGGGAAACAGTGGAAACAGTGGCTGACTTTATTTTTTGGGGCTCCCAAATCACTGCAGATGGTGACTGCAGCCATGAAATTAAAAGACGCTTACTCCTTGGAAGAAAAGTTATGACCAACCTAGATAGCTTATTCAAAAGCAGAGACATTGCTTTGCTAACTAACGGTCGTCTAGTCAAGGCTATGGTTTTTCCAGTGGTCATGTATGGATGTGAGAGTCGGACTGTGAAGAAGGCTGAGCGCCAAAGAATTAATGCTTTTGAACTGTGGTGTTGGAGAAGACTCTTGAGAGTCCCTTGGACTGCAAGGAGATCCAACCAGTCCTTTCTGAAGGAGATCAGCCCTGGGATTTCTTTGGAAGGAATGATGCTAAAGCTGAAACTCCAGTACTTTGGCCACCTCATGCGAAGAGTTGACTCATTGGAAAAGACTCTGATGATGGGAGGGATTGGGGATAGGAGGAGAAGGGGACGACAGAGGATGAGATGGCTGGATGGCATCACGGACTCGATGGACATGAGTCTGAGTGAACTCTGGGAGTTGGTGATGGACAGGGAGGCCTGGCGTGCTGCAATTCATGGGGTCACAAAGTGTCGGACACGACTGAGCAACTGAACTGAACTGAACTGAACTGAATATGAATTACCTCATCAGAGCTGCTAACAAATGGTTCTGCTGGTGGTTCATTTCAGTAGAACGAAAGGACCTTGAAAAGTTGCTCCAAGGGACAGACAGGAAAGAAGTTATCATCTCCCATTGGGGGAATATCTTGTGCCCATATTCTTACATGTTAAGTACTTTCTCTATATTTTCCCCTTTTTTTTTCCTCAATATTTTCTTCTTTATAAACAAGTATGTCACATACTGTATGGCCTAATTCCCATTTTGAATGTATGAAACAGAAGAAAAGCATTGACAGTCATCTCATTCTCTGTGTGCTGAACATGTGGGTCTTTTTATAAGAAATGCTGATTGGCATTTGGTGTAAAGGTTATTATTAAGGATTGAAAAGTGAGGAATTGATCTAGATATAGAATTAAGGAGATTCTGCTTCAAGTTGTGAGGGTGTCTATGAAGCAAACTCTAGCTAAACAACAGGGTGCCCTGGGGGTAAACATTCATATATAAAAATAGCTAATTTGGAAGTGTCCAAGGATTTCTCACCCTGTTTTGATCATTGTTTGCCATGGACCATTCTAAGGAGGACCTGGCTTAAGTAGGGTGGTTCTCTATACCTACAGTTAAAAAAAAAAAAAAAAAAAAGTGAAGGAGTTTATTACTCCAAGCAAGTAAGGAGGTAAAAATCTCATATACAAATCTTATTATACTAGAGCCCTATAGAGAAACGCACACACACACACACACACATAAATTTGATATAAAAAACATTTCCTTGCCAGAGAAAACTTCTCTATTGAATTACACACACATACACATATACAAATTAACTGGAATTACTCATTCATTCCTGAGTGCAATCCTGGTTGATGTGAAATTGAGAGCAACCTGCCTCCAATTATATATTTAAAAAGCCAAATGATACCTTAAGTTTCAATTATTATTTTATTCCAAAGGAGAAGTTGATAAGAGCTATTTATTAGTGTTTGTTTTAAATTTTTATGGCAGTACAAATACTAAATATAGCTACAATTTTTTAAATGCCAAATATAGTACAGTAATTTTCTTGTAACCTCTGTTTCTTTCCAGCCCTTTAGAAATTGTTGATAATCTTTTGCTTTATAATATTAGAGAAATTTAATGAATATGTATAGCTGCAGATGTTAGAAAATTACTGCTGCAGTAAGAATCAGATGCATTAGACAGACTAATTTGCTTTTTTATTGTCAACTGGAAATGCTATTATTTCACAAAATGATGTTACTATATAAATTCAGTTAATGACTATTTTTTAAAAAGAAAAATAAACTTCTGTGATTTGATAAGAAGGAAAGGAACTTCAACAAGAAAATAGAATGGTTTATGTAGGATGTAAAAAGTTAATTCATATCTATTAAATTTTTCACTTTAATCACTGAAATAAATTATATAGTGTAATTAGAAACAAAATGCCTATTTATATGTATTGAAATTAAGCTCAAACTTTTAATTTTGTAGTTATTTATATAAGTTGGGGGCTTCTGTGGTGGCTCAGACAGTAAAAGAATCTGCCTGCATTGGAGAAGATCAAGTTCGATCTCTGAGTCTGGAAGATCCCCTGGAGGAGGAAATGGCAACCCACTCCAGTGGCTCAGCTGTTGAAGAATCTGCCTGCAATGCAAGAGACCTGGATTCCATCCCTTGGTTGGGAAGATCCCTGGAGAAGGGAAAGGCTACCCACTCCAGTATTCTGGGCTGAATAATTCCATGGACTATACAGTTCATGGGGTTGCAAAGAGTCAGACACGACTGAGTGACTTTCACTTCACCAGCATTCTTACCTGAAGAATCCTATGGACAGAGGAGCCTGGCGGGCTACAGTCCATATAGTCACACACAGTCAGATATAACTGAGCAGTAACACTTCCACTGTAGTGTATAACTTGGATGAGGTATAATTAATCTTAATGAGTCAAATTACAACTTAATGTGATGCTGAGAATCACTAGAAACTGGTATGGCATACTAGCTGGCATCCATTCTGATTGGTCTATGCACATACTACAAGTTACAATCTATAAAGAATGTCGCATGATTTACAGAACTTGCTGAAAATATTCTTGTGGTTCTTCCATACTGAATTCCTTCTGTGCCTACTATACATTGCAATAATATTAATATTGATTAAATATGTACCAAAATATATGACTTTTAGGTAAATGCATTGAATATGATATTATGACATAGAGAATAAAAATTTTAGGCTTCTTAATTTATGTGAATTTTAAAAATGATTTTATATCAATCAGACCTTTATGTACTATCAAAATGAATAATTTCCCCAGATTACACGCCATGCTTTCTTGTCTCTTTTTTTCTTTTTTTTTTTTTTCATTTATTTTGTGTGCACTGATCTGTTTCAGTATTTGCTTTTTCTCTGCATTTCCAATCTTAATTATTCTTCAAAGGCCAGGAGAAATGCTATTTATTTTACAAATATTTTCTGAGCATTCAGCTGATCTCCTCTTATATCTTTGAACATCCAACCCGCTTGGCACTTTTGTACTGACTACTGTATACTACATCAGTTCAGTTCAGTTCAGTCACTCAGTCCTGTCCAGTGCTTTGAGACTCCATGGATTGCAGCACTCCAGGCTTCCCTATCCAACACCAAATCCCAGAACTTACTTAAACTCATGTTCATAGGGTCAGTGATACCATCCAACCATATCATCCTCTGTTGTCCTCTTCTCCCCTTATCTGCAATCTTTCCCAGCATCACAGTTTTTTACAATGAGTCAGTTCTTCCAAACAGGTGGCAAAAATATTGGAGTTTCAGCTTCAGCATCAGTCCTGCCACAAAATATTCAGAACTGATTTCCTTTAGGATGGACTGGTTGTATCCGTTTGCAGTTCAAGGGACTCAAGAGTCTTCTCCAGCACCACAGTTCAAAAGCATCAATTCTTTGGTGCTCAGACTTCTTTAGAGTCAACACTTACATTCATACATGTCTATGGAAAAAAAACATAGCTTTGACTAGAGACTTTCGTTGGTAAGGTAATATCTCTGCTTTTCAATAAGCTGTCTAGGTTGATCATAACTTTTCTTCTAAGTCTTTTAATTTCATTGCTGCAGTCACCATCTGCAGTGATTTCAGAGGCCAAGAAAATAAAGTCTGTCACTGTTTCTATTGTTTCTCTATCTATTGGTCATGAAATGATGGGACAAGATACCATGATCTTAGTGTTGCAGAAGTTGAGCTAACTTTTTTAAGCCAAATTTTTCTCCCTCTTCTTTCACTTTCATCAAGAGGCTCTTTATTTCTTCTTTGCCTTCTGCCATAAGTGTGGTGTCACCTGCATATCTGAGGTTATTGATATTTCTCCCAGCAATCTTGATTCCAGCTTGTGCTTCCTCCAGCCCAGCATTTCTCATGATGTACTCTGCTTATAAGTTAAATCAGCAGAGTGACAATACACAACCTTGACGTATTCCTTTCCGGATTTGGAACCACTCTTTTGTTCCATGTCCAGTCCTAACTGTTGCTTCTTGACCCGCATACAGATTTCTCAGGAGGCAGGTCAGGTGGTCTGGTATTGCATAAGAACCTTAAATGTTAGGTCCATAGATCAATGTTAATTGAAAATGGTCAAACAGGAGATGGCAAGATTGATCATTGATGTTTTAGGAATCAGTGATCTAAATGGATTAGAATGGGTGAATTCAACTCAGATGACCAATATATCTACTACTGTGGGCAAAAATGCCTTAGAAGATATGGAGTAGCCATCATAGTCAACAAAAGAGTCCGAAATGCAGTACTTGTAGGCAATCTCAAAAATGAAAGAATGATCTCTTCATTTCCAAGGCAAGCCATTCAATATCACTGTAATCCAAGTCTACGCCCAGACCAATAATGCTGAAGAAGCTGAAGTTGAATGGTTCTATGAAGACCTGCAAAGCCTTTTAGAAATAACACCCTCAAAAGATGTCCTTTTCATTAAAAGGGACTGGAATGTACAAGTAGGAAGTCAAGAGATACCTGCAGTAACAGGCAAATTTGGCCTTGGTGTACAAAATGAAGTAGGGCAAAGGCTAAAAATGTTTTGCCAAGAGAACACATTGGTCATAACAAACACTCTCTTCCAGCAACACAAAAGAAGACTCTACACATGGACATCACCAGAAGGTCAATAATGAAATCAGATTGATTATATTCTTTGCAGCCAAAGATGGAGAAGCTCTATAAGTCAGCAAAAACAAGAACGGGAGCTGACTGTGGCTCAGAACATGAACTCCTTATTGTCAAATTCAGACTTAAATTTAAGAAATTAGGGAAACCACTAGACCATTCAGGTATGAACTAAATCAAATCCCTTAATATTATACAGTGGAAGTGACAAAAAGTTCAAGGGGATTAGATCTGATAGACAGAGTGCCTGATGAACTATGGACGGAGGTTCATGACATTGTATGGGAGGCAGTGATCAAGACTACCCCCAAGAAAAAGAAATGGAAAAAGGCGAAATGGTCACCTGAGGAGGGCTTACACATAGCTAAGAAAAGATACAACAGGTAAAGGAGAAAAAGAAAGATATACCCATCTGAATGCAGAGTTCCAAAGAATAGCAAGGAGAGATAAGAATGCTTTCTTCAGTGATCAATGCAAAGAAAGAGAGGAAAACAACAGAATGGGAAAGACTAGAGATCTCTTACAGAAAATTAGGGATACCAAGGGAAATTTTCAGGCAAAGATGGACACAATAAAGTACAGAAGTGGTATGGACTTAACAGAAGCAAAAGATATTAAGTTGAGATGGCAAGAATACACAGAAGAACTATACAGAAAAGATCTTAATGACCCAGATAACCACAATGGAGTGATCACTCACCTACAGCCAGACATCCTGGAAAGCAAAGTCAAGTGGGCTTTAGGAAACATCTCTACGGACAAAGCAAATGAAGATGATGGAATTCTATTTGAGCTATTTCAAATCCTAAAAGATGACAATTTTAAAGTGCTGCACTCAATATGCCAGCAAATTTGGAAAACTCAGCAGTGGCCACAGGACTGGAAAAGGTCAGTTTTCATTTCAATCACAAAGAAAGACAATGCCAAAGAATGCTCAAACTACTGCACAAATTATACTACATAAGTTTTTTGAAAGTCACCTTTCTTTCTAGAATATAAGCCCCATATTGACATGAACAGTTTGTTTTTTGACTTTGTTGCCTACATAACAATAGCACAAGGTGATTATAAGCATCTAATGAATATTTATTGGAGTAATATACTTATTGCCCATTCTGATTGGATAATATTATGATATAACACTTGAAACTTAAATTCATATTCATTTTTATATAGCTTTACAGTCTAAACTCATTCATGTATATACAGTCTTATTTGTATACAGCCTAACCTTGTGTAAACACCATTGTTTAGACTTCATGTAAAAGAGAGAGCTAATATGTACATCTACATACATATTGCATATGCAATAGGTGCATATACAATCATAGTGTCTGTTAGTGTTCTTACATTTAGGGTTCTTTATAATTAAGTAACCCAATGAACAGATCACAAATATCTATAATCCAGTTAATACTATGCATATAAGTAAATAAAAGCACTATTGTCTTGAAACCATCACATTTTTAATTTTTGACACTGATATATAAAACTAAAATGTATTACGTATTTTAACCTCAGGTAAAGTAGAATATACTTTATGTAACTTCTGCACCATAAGATATAACATTATAGTTATTGTGAACTAATAAAAGTGAAGATTAGTACAATTGTGAACAATGTATAGAAAGTTTGCAATCAATGGAAAAATGAACTGTATTGACAACACAAGCTATAGTAAGAGTTCCTTCTGTATCTGAGGATGCAGAGGCATTTCATAGACTTTCATGTGCAATATTAATATTTTGATTTACAGAACTCATCTCTATCCCAGGCCTCTAAATACATGTAGTACAAAAACACCAATTTAATTAAGATAACATTTGAAATTCAAGAGCCAGGTTGATCCTTGTTACATTAATAATTTCTCTTTAAATAGATGTTATATATCAATGTCTGAAGGTTAAGAATTATAAATGAATTGCAAATAACTAGGCCCAGGGTGAAAAACATCATTGTTTTAAGGTGCTTCCCAATATTTTCATGAAGGAATATTTTGCCTTCTCTCAAATGAGATGTATCAGAATCTTAACATCTATAATAAAACTGCATAGCCAAGGTCATCAATAATAAAGAATGCTTGATTGTATAATAATGATTATTTATTTACCCCTGGATTTAGCAGCAAAATATCATAGTTCATGCATACATGCTAAGTGCTTCAGTCATATCTGACTCCTTGCAACCCTATGAATCGTAGCCCACCAGGTTCCTCTGTTCGTGGGAGTCTCCAGGTAATAATACTGGAGTGAGTTGCCATGCCATCCTACAGACAATCTTCCCAACCTAGGGACTTAACCAGCATCTCTTATGTCTCCTGCATTGGCAGGTGGGTTCTTTACCAATAGTGCCACCTGGGAAGCCCAATTTATACATAATTTATTACGTATTTTGTTCAGAATATCAATTCAGTTCAGTTGAGTTCAGTCCCTCACTAGTGCCCTACTCTTTGTGACCCCATGAACTGCAGCAGGCCAGGCCTCCCTGTCCATCACCAGCTCCTGGAATTTACCCAAACTCCTGTCCAATGAGTCTGTGATGCTATCCAACATCTCATCCTCTATCATCCCCTTCTTCTCCCGCCTTCAATTTTTCCCAGCATCAGGGTCTTTTTAAATGAATCAGCTCCTCACATCAGGTGGCCAAAATATTGGCATTTCAGCTTCAACATCAGTCCTTCCAATGAACACCCAGGACTGATTTCCTTTACGATGGACTGGTTGGATCTCCTTGCAGTCCAAGGGACTCTCAAGAGTCTTCTCCAACTCCACAGTTCAAAAGCATCAATTCTGTGCTCAGCTTTCTTTATAGTCCAACTCTCACATCCATACTTGACTACTGGAATAACTGTAGTCTTGACTAGGTGGACCTTTGTTGGCAAAGTAATATCTCTGCTTTTTAATATGCTATCTAGGTTGGTCACAAATTTCCTTCCAAGGAGTAAGTGGCTTTTAATTTCATGGCTGCAATTACCGTCTACAGTGATTTTGGAGCCCCAAGAAATAAAGTCAGCCACTGTTCCACTGTTCCCTCACCTATTTGCCATGAAGTGATGGGACTGGATGCCATGATCTTCGTTTTCTGATTGTTGAGCTTTAGGCCAACTTTTTCACTCTCCTCTTTCACTTTCATCAAGAGGCTCTTTAGTTCTTCTTCACTTTCTGCCGTAAGGGTGGTGTCATCTGCATATCTGAGATTATTGACATTTCTCCCGGCAGTCTTGATTCTAGCTTGTGCTTCTTCCAGCCCAGCATTTCTCATGATGTACTCTGCATATAAGTTAAATAATCTGGGTGACAGTATACAGCCTTGACGTACTCCTTTTCCTATTTGGAACCAGTCTGTTGTTCCATGTCCAGTTCTAACTGTTGCTTTCTGACCTGCGTATAGGTTTCTCAAGAGGCAGGTCAGGTGGTCTGGTATTCCCATCTCTCAGAATTTTCCACAGTTTATTGTGATCCACACACTAAAGTCTTTGGCATAGTCAATAAAGCAGAAATAGATGTTTTTCCAGAACTCTCTTGCTTTTTCAATGATCCGTGAATGTTGGCAATTTGATCTCTAGTTCCTCTGCCTTTTCTAAAACCAGCTTGAACATCTGAAAGTTCACAGTTCATGTATTGCTGAAGCCTGTCTTGGAGAATTTTGAGCATTGCTTTACTAGCATGTGAGATGAGTACAATTGTGCAGCAGTTTGAGCATTCTTTGACATTGCCTTTTTTTGGGATTGGAATGAAAACTGACCTTTTCCAGTCCTATGGTCTCTGCTGAGTTTTCCAAATTTGCTGATATATTGAGTGCAGCACTTTCACAGCATCATCTTTTAGGATTTGAAATACCTCATTAGTGTTCATTAAATTATTTTAGATTCAAGAACCATTATTTTACATAAAATTGTTCTGATAATTCTATAATGTATGAACTGGGGTTAAGAAAATTAATAATAATGGATCTTTACTTTAAAAGTTCAAATGAGATCTTCATATAATCCAGACACATAACCTATAACACTTTTTTTTCAAAAATATATGTTAAATTATACTTGAAAGTATCTCCAGGAAGTATAACCACAATACTATTAGTGAAACTTTGGTATACATTATAGAAGATAAAATGCCAAAGTGAGGTTAGGATATTGTAGACAACACAGGATTAATTTAATGCACTTTGTTATGAGCCAAGGAAAATTTGAAGGAGGATAATCAAGAACTTGCAGAGTAGCAAACACATCATGTTAATGTAAAAAATTTTATATAAGCATTGTGTTTATATTACTAATGGAAATAAGCAGATATCTTAATAAAACATTTACTATATTATGATTTCATTTACCATCAAATCTAAAATCAAACACTCATAACCTGATTCAATGCTTTATTATTAACATCCTTAATGGATAGCATTAATAAAATGCAAATATAAAATGATTTTAAATTGATAAAGGTAACAATTAGCTTACTTTATATCTTACAGAAAATTAATAGAAATACTAATGCTTACTCTGATATATCCATGAAAGTGAAAGTGAAAGTCACTCAGTCATGTTCAACTTTGTGACCCACTGGACTATACCCTGTCAGGTTCCTCTGTCCATGTGGATTCGCCAGACAAGAATACTGAAGGGTTGCCATGCCCTCCTCCAGGGGATCTTCCCAATCCAAGGATGGAACCCAGGTTTCCCACATTGCAGGCAGATTCTTTACCAGTGGAGCCACCAGGGAAGCCCTTAGTATTATCTATACACTGCAATTAATTGAGCTATCAAGCCAAGAAAGGACACAGAAGAAACTGAAATACAAATTAAAGAAGCCCCATTTTAAAGAGTAAGTTCTGGTGATTTCAACTATAAAACCGCTGACCTTTTGGTTACATAGAAGCTGAGATATAGAAACAGTAAAAGGGATGAATGAATGGCAGAGTTTTGGTGAGGAGGAGGGATGAATAATTAGAGTGCAATGATTTTTTTTTGGCCCATGAATCTATTTTGTATGCTTACAAGTGTAGATATGTGTCATCATACACTTTTTTAATCCATAGAATGTGCAAAGATTAGAGTGAACCCTAATGTAAATTATGGACTTTGGGTGGTAACAGTATGTGTCAGTGTTGGTGCATTAGTTGTAATAAATGTTTCTCTCTGACTTGGGATGTTGTTGATGGTGGGAAGGCTATGCATGTGTGAGAGAGAGTGCATAAGGGAATTCTGTACTTCCTGCTCAATTTTCATAAAAATAAATTATATATTAAAATAAATAGCAAAAATATAATATGAATTAAAATGGTTTTCAAAAGACATGTAGCTGGGAAATGAAACTTACATCAGAGTTATATAATAAAATTGCTTGTAAATTTATTGATTTATTTTTCTCCCAACTTTTAACATATAGACATAGGTAGGGGTGGTGCAATAGTAATAGGTAACTTGTGATTTATAGATCCTAAATTTGGTGGGGCAATATTAACTAATAAAATTTTTCTAGGTAAACCATCCAAGCAGTTTTTATTCATTAATGTTCATAAATATACACAGCAGCTGCATTAGAGATTTCAGTTTTCCTCTTCAGTTTGGAAATGGAGTATCCTATTAATTTTGAGCCTTTTGCATGTCACAACATAGGAAGCAGAGTTCATTCCTACACTGCTACCTATGTTTACCTGCTGGGAGTAAAAGTTGGCTAAATGAAAAAATTAGCACATGTATTTGTCTGTTTTTCTTCAGAGTGCGCACAAAGTAACAAGAGTGACAGACCTGAAATTGCATCACTAAACAAATGTACGATTGTTGTTGTCCACCTTCATTGGCAAATACTGCACATGGGACGCTGTCTGTGAATTGAAAGATAGTTAAAGAGGAGATGATAAAGGCTCATTTCCTTTATTAGTCTCTTTTAAATTTAGATTTTCTAAAACAACAACTAAAGATATAATATCAACATAGCCCATAACTCCAAATCTATCATCTCCCCTGTTTATCCTTATCTGAGGACAAGCTCTCTTCCTGCAGTAAATTAGACAGAAGGAGCTCTTGGGCACAGTCTGTGAGCTCACGTTTCATGGCCTGGTACTCTGTTTCAGACATTTTAGGATCATTCAACCTTGTTACAAGAAATTGGGAAATTTGCAGAGTTTGCTGACTGCCTTCAGTGTTAGCTGCATTGGTTGTTGCTATGGATTGTGTGATTATAGTGATGACACTGCTTTGTGTTACCTGATTGCAATGCATGTAGTGTCCAGCTATTGCTGTGTTGCTGTTCGAGCTGCAACTGTACCTGTAGTTGTTACAGCTGAGAAACAGAAGGGCTTCCCTGATGGCTAAGATAGTAAAGAATTTGCCTGCAGTGTGGGAGATCTGGGCTCCATCCCTGGGTTGGGAAGATACCCTGGAGGAGAGAACATGGCAACCAACTCCAATATTCTTGCCTGGAGAATCCCCAGGACTAGAGGAGCCTTCCAGGCTAAAGTCCAGGGTCACAAAGAGTCAGATACAACTGAGCTACTAAACATAGCACAGAAGGGTCAACTGAATTAATCCCACCTCTGTAGGACTGACCAAAAAATGTAGTGGTATAAATAAAGCATTAACTCCATATATTTATCTTCAGTTAAGGTTATGACAAATTATACATTCCTTATAATTTGGGAGGAAATTCATGCAATTTTAAATCTACATGACTTTAGCCTAGGAAAGATTTGTTCTCTGTTTCAGATATCCTGAAGATTTTCATCTCTGAATGAGAATAATTTGTTGTGATGGGGAGGTATGGTCAATGGTGAAGAGGGAATTATTGGTGTAATTATTTAATCTCCAAACAGTTACATAACTCTTGTGGATTTTGAGAAACTGTACTCTGATACCTTGTACAATTAAAATGAAGATTGTGTTTCATTGATACAGTGACTTCCTCCCAATTATTTTCAAGACTTAGTAAGTGAGTCAAATTGGAACTAAAATCTGTTCTTAAATGTTTCTGTTAATTTTCTGACAAAAGCAAACTATATACATATATATAATCTTTGAAATGTATCAGTGTGTGTATATGTATGTGTATATGTGTGTGTATATGTACACATGTGTATTACCTCTTAGAGGACATGAGTAAATAAAGATAAATTATTTGATGTCTATTGTGTAAAACCCCACATATAGATTAATATGGTTTACTGGTCATCTGAAAAATAATCATTAAAGGGCCAAATTAGCAATATCCAGGACAATCCAATTTAATAATTTTATGGTCAGCTGATAATTAGCCTTAATTGCATCTGGAAGTTTCATTTATAGCAGTTCATAGTTTAGAGTATGACTGAATAACAATTTGAGAGGCAGAATAATGGCACTCAAAGGTGTCCATGTCCTAATCCCTAGAACCTGTAAATGTGTTATCTTACATTACAAAGGGAATTTTGCAAATGTGATTAAATTAAATATATTTAGAAGTGGGTATTATCACAGATTATCTGTGTGGGCTCATTATCATAACAAAAGTCCTTATATTTTAAAGAAAAGGCAGAGGGTCAGAATCAAAGAGAGAATTGAGGATGTCATACTGCTACCTCTGAAGAAGGGGGCCACAAACCCATCAATGCAAGTGGTTTCTGGAAGCTGGAAAAGAGGAGGGAAGGACTCCTAAAATCTCCAGAAGGAAGATCAGTACCTGACAGAGACTTGATTGTATATAATGAAATCAATTTCAAATTTCTTACCCACAGAACTATAAAAGTATAAACTTATGTTATTTTAAAAGGAACTGAATTTGTAGTGATTTGTTATAACAGAGTAGGAAACTAATGCAAACATCTTTAGAGTTCTGACTCCAGAATGAGATTTCTTGAATTAATTTCTGGTGGCCAATGATCTATTCTTTGCAGATAATCCGACATAAAACAAAGCAAAGCAAAGCAAAATGAATCTGGTTATTGATATAGTAATGGCTAAATCAGTGTTCCAGGCACTTTACTAAATATAAAACACAGTATCTTGTTAATTTCATATTCTTCCGTTTGCATGTGATAAAACTAAACATCAAAAAATAAGCAGATACTCAGTCACACAGCTAATAAATTAAAAAAGTAAAACAAGATTTAAACTAGATGATCTGGCTTTAAGTCTAAGTAGTCTTAATCATGTAGCATAATCTCAGTTTCTCTCTTGCTTAAGACACTAACCATTTTTAGAAGTTTCTTGAGGAACTTAAAAATATGTTCTTATGTATTACACACACACACATCAAAAAAATGAAAAAGAAAAACTTACATGTTTGCTTGTATACAAATCAGAAATTTAACACATGAAAAAAGTAAATTAACTGATATTAGTTGTATTAGTTCTGCCTTGATAGTTATCAGAAAGATACTTCTGAAAGAGGTGGTAGGGCTAAAAACAATAATATTAGTCTAAATTCTGTTTAATGAATGGTTAAATAATTAAATTCCCTCCTAGGGCAGTTCAGTCCAACAACATATCTTTTTACTCCACAGGCAAAAAGTTGCTTACCCTTGTGAAGATACTAACCTAAAGGATATCAACTTGGGACATCAACACCAACTGGTCTCAGGAGAGAAAAGCTGGGCTGGATATGCTCAGGGGTATCCACTGTCCTGTTTCCCCCCTTTCTGGATACTGACCAGTAGCACACTGACCACTGTGGAGTAGCTATTTCCATTCAACAATTTTCTTCAGGTCCTGGTAAATTCTCTCTCCCCTTGGACATTGATTCCTAGGAAGAGTGAAAGATTTCTGCTGTTACTAACCATGGATTAGTGAGTTTTTACTTGCTTGATGTCAGTAACCCTGTCTATGATTAGAGAAATAGTCTTACAAATAACTGTTTTAATATATGAAACTTAAGCCAAAATCAGACTGTTGTGATCCTAAGAACCTTTTTAAAAGAGCTCTTAAAATCCACCAAACACAAATAGAACCACATTTAGCCGTTAAAAAGAATTCATTTGAATCAGTTCTGATGAGATGGACGAAACTGGAGCCGATTATACAGAGTGAAGTAAGCCAGAAAGAAAAACACCAATACAGTATACTAACACATATATATGGAATTTAGGAAGGTGGCAATGATGACCCTGTATGCAAGACAGGGAAAGAGACACAGATGTGTATAATGGACTTTTGGACTCAGAGGGAGGGAGAGGGTGGGATGATTTGAGAGAATGACATTCTAACATGTATACTCTCATGTAAGAATTGAATCGCCAGTCTATGTCTGATGCAGGATACAGCATGCTTGGAGCTGGTGCACGGGGATGACCCAGAGGGATGTTCTGGGGAGGGAGGTGGGAGGGGGGTTCATGTTTGGGAACGCATGTAAGAATTAAAGATTTTAAAATTTAAAAAATAAAAAAAATAAATAAAATTAAAAAAAAAAAAGAAGAAGTGACTGGAAGTTTCCTATTTAGAGAAATAGATGAAGCAAGTGAAAAGATCCTATCCTCAGTTATGAAAACCTTGATTTCCAGCCTTTACCATTGCAATTAAACAATCCAATAGATAAACTCTTACTCTTGATTAAATGGGTTCCATTCAGCTTTTCAGTATTTCAGTTTTTAATATTATGGAAAAGTTTGTGATCAATGAGTACTAGCAAAAGAAAACAAGATTTTCTACCATAAATACAGAAATTAAGCAAATAGAAAATTAGAGGAAACAGAGAAAGTATCAAGTTACAGAATTTAAAAAAAAAAAAAAACAGGAAGGAATATCCAAGAACAGGAAAGTGTTCATTAAAAATATAATAGCAGAAGTAAAAGTGTTCATCATCTGACTGGAATAGGAAAGTGATGTGAAAAGGAAGGGATAAAATAAACATACTACTGGTTAAAGTAGAATTCTAACTGTAATAACCAAAAGCATCAGAAGTTAATATTTCAGACAAATCAGCTGTCAATTTTATATAATAATCAACAGTGTGTAACAGATTTTGGTACAGGAAGTTATGGAGGGAACCTAGAGTGGCAGAATAGCATTCTCATCCTAATTCTGTAGTTTTCAAGGTTGCTCATCATTTTTAGTCATCAAAAGGGAAATGAATATAGAACTCCATGGTGAGTATCTTCCAAACAAGCAAAACCACAAGTTTAGACATTTATCTTATTTAATTTCATTAGTGAAGTATTCTGCCATGACCATATCAAGAATCAAGGAAAACAAGAAATATGGTTTTGCTGAATAGCCAATGATTTCAGGGGAGAGGATAAATAAAAGTATCCACAAAAACAAGTAAACAAACAAGAAAACTGATATCAATATAAAAGGAATTCTGAAAAAAAAAGAGAGAACAGAGAAAATATAGGGAATATATCACCAAAGAACTAATTTAATAGTTTTAAGAACTTAAGTCACAACTCAAAACTAGTATGGACACAACTGTCCACACTGATATGATCCACAGAGTATATTGTGAAACACATATATGGAAAAAGTGTATATCATGATCATGATTTTATAAATGGCAGACATTGGATTTAGCAAATAATTATGATATGTTGATACTGGTTAGAGGTGAAGGAATATACGAAAACAGAGTCAAATGAAATACTCATTTTTTTCATTGTAGATATCCATTTTTAATTCTTTGAAATTTAGAAGTCAATAAATATCAATTTAATCAAGGTATTAAGAAGAACAGAAGTAAACAGAAGAAATAGCTAAAGGCATAGAAAATTAGCCTCTGAAGGGTATAAACTTATGGAAAATAATTCTTAGTAAACAACATTTAAATTTTGAGGCAAAGGTTACACAGAAATGTATAGGTTGGCCTGTAAAAAACATAAACCCTAGTGTTTCACTTTAGGAAAACAGAGCATTTACCATGTAGTCAGTTTTATCCAGTATTCCTGGGCTTTCCTTGTGGCTCAGTTGGTAAAGAATCTGCCTGCAATGAAGAAAGGACAATCTCTTTAACAAGTGGTGCAGGGAAAAATGGTCAACCACTTGTAAAAGAATGAAACTAAAACACTTTCTAACACGATAATTCAAAATGGATTACAGATCTAATGGTAAGAGCAGAAACTACTATAAAACTCCTAGAGGAAAACATAGGCAAAACATTCTCTGACATAAATCACAACAGGATCCTCTATACCCACCTCCCAGATTAATGGAAATAAAAGCAAAAATAAACAAATGGGACCTAATTAAACTTAAAAGCTTTTGCACAACGAAGGAAACTATAAGCAATGTGAAAAGACAGCCTTCAGAATGGGAGAAAATAATATCAAAAGAAGCAACTGACAAAAAATTAATCTCAAAAATATACAAGCAGCTCCTGCAGCTCAATTCCAGAAAAATAAACAAGCCAAACAAAAAATGGGCCAAAGAACTAAACGGACATTTTTCCAAAGAAGATGTACAGATGGCTAACAAACACATGAAAAGGTGCCTAACATCACTCATCAGAGAAATGCAAATCAAAACTACAATGAGGTACAATCTCATGCCAGTCAAAATGGCTGTTATCAAAAAGTCTACAAACAATAAATCCTGGAGAGGGTGTGGAGAATAGGGAACCCTCTTACTGTTGGTGGGAATGCAAGCTAGTACAGTCACTATGGAGAAGAGTATGGAGATTTCTTTAAAAAACTGGAAATGGAATTCCCATATGACCCAGGAATCCCACTTCTGGGCAAACACGCAGAAGTAACCAAAATTGAAAGAGACATGTGTGCCGTAGTGTTCATCACTGCACTGTTTACAGTAACTAGGACATGGAAGCAACCTAGATGCCCATTGTCAGACAAATGGATAAGAAAGCTGTGGTACATATACACAATGGAATATTACTCAGTTATTAAAAAGAATGCATTTGAATCAGTTCTAGTGAGGTGGATGAAACTGGAGCCTATTATACAGAGTAAAGTGAGTTAGAAAGAAAAACACCAATACCTTGTATTAATGCATATATATGGAATTTAGAAAGATAGTAATGATAACCCTACATGTGAGACAACAGAAGAGACACAGATGTAAAAAAGAGACTTTTGAATTCTGTCAGGGAAGATGTGGGTGAGATGATTTGAGAGAATATCATTGAAACATGCATATTACCATTTGTGAAATAGATCGCCAGTCCATGTTTGATGCATGAGACAGGGGGTTCAGGATGAAGGACACATGTATACCCATGGCTGATTCGTGTCATTGTATGGCAAAAACCACTACAATATTGTAAAGTAATTAGCCTTCAATTAAAATTAATTTTCTTTTTTAAAGAAAAGTTAAAAAAAAATGAAAAAGAATCCACCTGCAATGAGGGAGACCTGGGTTCAGTCCCTGGGATGGAAAGATCCCATGGAGGAGGGCTGGGCAACCCACTCCAGTATTCTTGCCTGGAGAATCCTTATGGGCAGAGGAGCCTAGCAGGCTATGGTCCATGGGGTTGCTAAGAGTCAGACACAACTGAATGACTAAGCACAGCACAGCATATATAATAAATTATATGCATACAATTTCTCCCCATTTTTGAACTACTTTCTGGGTTAAAATCTACTTCGCATTTGTTTTTGTTTTTGTTTTTGTTTTTTTTTTCATTTTCCTATTGGCTTTCTTATTATTTTTTTTAATTTTTTATTTTTTTTAAATTTTAAAATCTTTAATTCTTTACTTCGCATTTGGTTGAGTTGTCTGAGTCCCTCCATGTAAGTGTCACAGGACATATGTTTAAAGGTATGCATCAATATTTTTAGAATTTCTGTTCTTTTCCTATTTATCATGATGTTGAGAAATGCAACAGTCATCAGTGTAGCTGCTAATATATGACATCAGAATCTGTAACTGCATATCTTTATGTTTATATCTAGTTATAGACAGAGAATTACATATACATGTGACTCCAAGGATAAAACAATCTATCCTCAGTTACAGCTTGGTAAATTTCTGCCACAGTGGGTTACTCACTTCAGATTTGGTCCTTACACTAAACAGAGTGTGGGAGTAATTGAGGCTTAAAAATATACACCTTTCAAAATTTTCTTTCATTAAGCACTTTCCAATCTTAAAGAGGTTATTAGGTTTTCTGATTCCACTACCCTTCACCTGTGAAATTGACATAATAATATGATTCTTTATGGGGACTTCTTTTGCCCAAGCAAAACCTCTATTTCCAGGCACATCTCTTCAGCCTTTATGATTTAATTGTGACAGTATAACTGATTCATGGATAAGGAACATGTGGTCACTTCTGGACAAAGTATATTATTGTTCCTGTGAAACACAACAGGGCTCTCCGTGCTGTGGTACTGGGAAAGCACTTTCTATTGAGACTTTGTGGATGAAGATAAAGCAATTAGAAACATGGAGCACAGTTGTCCTAGAGATCACCTGATGCTGTGTCCAACTTTATGTGAATAGGGAATAGATGTTTGTTTGTAGAGCCGCTGTGATTATGGATCTATTTTTACCACTGTAAAACTTAGCCTATAGTGGCTAAACCATTATCATATTTTATAGATTCATTCTATATGATCTAAATCTAGTTTAAGTATTTTACTTTGATTTCTGAAATTCTAATTAATTACATACAAATATAGAATTACAAAACATAAGTAAAAGATATTTTAACTGGTATTTAGTCATACCTGTCTACAAAATAAGCAAACATGTTTATACAAGAGTCAATATTTTTCAATTCAGCAAAATAACCAAGTTGCAGCACAAGATAATGTTTACATTCCTATTGAGATGACAGTCAGAGAGAGAGAGGCAGGAAGACAGGAGACAGAGATAAAACATGTAATATTTTAAAAGGCTGTTTCTGTAAACTGGACCTTGTGAAAATTTATCCATATATTCCTGACATTTGTAAGTTTTGGACTGACTTCTACACTTGATTTTAAGACAATAAAATGAGAAAAAGCCTACTTTTATGCAACTTATGGAAATAAGTCACAAGTATAGGAAATGTATGGCCATGATCACGAAAATAAATTTTTCTGACAAAATTACTTGTGAATTATTACTTGGCTTATTAATACAAAGGAAGATTGAAATAACCCAATGAATAAAAAGAAAATCTGGTATAATATTTGTTGTTGAAAGTACACTAAACAATATTTGATGTAAAATATTAACACTCTAGTATAATTTCTATGTAGTCTATTTTTGTTTACAAAAAGAATTAAGACATTAAAATACTTTTTTTCTTTAACTCTTTAAAAGTTAGGTTTTAAAATCTAACAATTGAGAAGCTTTGAATCAGAGGTGAATAAATCATTGCTGGTGACCTAGATTAGTTTGAAAATACTCACTTGGACCAAAAATAAAAGTTCTGAGTATCTTTCTGATTGATTAATTATTTTCAGTATTATAAATGTTTTCTATTAAGTAAAAAAAATTGAATGTGAATTCAGTACTTCATGTAGATAGGACAACGGCAATTCAAATAAGTGAGATTCTCTATGGAACAACTGGCTTAATGACAGAGAAGAGTATGAAAAATACAAATTTTTCTTTTAGAATTAAATGTAGTTGATATTACTCTTCAGATTTTATACCATAATATGAAAAAAATCAAATTATATATTTCATTAGTGATTTTTGCTAAGTTCTTTTTCTATTGTAGTTCTCTGTTCAACAGTGGTCTAGAAAGTCTTAATAGTTCTTAATGCATGGATTCTTGCACAGTTGATCAAATACTCATAGAAATAGTCCACAGAAAATAACAACAACAACAAGAAAAGGAACTTTTTTTTCCAAGACCAGGAAGAGATATTTCCTTAAAGGTCACTGTTGGGAAGCAGCCTGAATTTTTCCAAATTCAGTTCAGGTATGAAAACAAACACTGATTTGGACTTTAACAAAGAATAGCGAAGTGAAAGTTGCTCAGGTGTGTCTGACTCTTTGCAACCCCATGAACTGTAGCCTGCCAGGCTACTTTGTTCATGGAATTCTCCAGGCAAGAATACTGGAGTGGGTAGCCATTTTCGTGTCCAGGGGATCTTCTGACCCAGGAATAGAACCTGGGTCTCATGCAAATAATCTAAGTCCAAATGAAAATCCAGTTTCTTCTAAAACTACTATTCCATTTTTAAACAATTTTCCTAGAAACATATTTATTTGTATTCAACAAATTTTAAATGTACTACCGTGTTTGTGTGTCAAGTCATTATTTCAAAACCACTTGGAAAACTAGATACTTGAAAAGGATCATGTCTAATTTTGAAAAACTGTAGTTATGGAATTCTATACAACTACCTCTTTATTACAGTTTAGTAAGTTAAAACTTTACATTAAATATGCCATTGTGTTTAATTTTCAAAACTAATAAGTGAATAACAATTTAATTTTAGTAGGAGACTTTTATACCTAACTTGATTTTTAAAGTTTATGTTCACTTTTAAATACTGTGTTTTTAACTTTTAGATTTCTAGGCCAAAAATGGATTTGCTGTTTTGAACAAAATATATTAGTGAATTGCACTCATATTTTCATCAGACATTATGATATAGTATACTTCTTAATTCAAGTAAAAAAACAGCATATTTGTGTTAGTTTACATAGATTGCTATAGTGAAGCACCACAAAGTGAATATCTTTAACATAAATGCATTATTTCACAGTTTTACAGGATTAGAAGTCTGAGATCAAGGTTGCTGACAGGCTTGGTTCCTTCTGGAGACTATGAGGGAGAATCTTTTTGTGCCTCTTGGCTAGCTTCTGGTGGTATGTTGGCCATCTTTTCCTTGGCTTACTCTCACACGTGTTCTCCCTGTGTGCATGTTTCTCTATGAAAAAATCTTTTCCTTTTCATAAGGATACAGTCATATTGAATTAGGAAGCACCCTAGCAGCCTCATCTTAGCTTGAATATATGTATGTGTAGTATATATATGTATATATATATAGTGTATATGTGTATGTATACATGCACACATATGTGCTTTATATACAAATATATACCTATGTGCTAAGTCACTTCCCTGGAGAAGGGAATGGCAATCCATTCCAGTATTCTTGCCTGGAGAACTCCATGGACAGAGGAGTCTGGCAGGCTGTAGTCCATGAGGTCCCAAAGAGGTGGACATGACTGAGTGAATAACACTTAAGTCACGTCAGTTGGGTTTGATTCTTAGCGACCCTATGGACTGTGGCCTGCTACGCTCTTCTGTCCATGGGATTCTTCAGGCAAGAATTCTGGAATGTGTTGCCATATCCTCCTCCAGGGAATCTTCCCTACCCAAGGATTGAACTCATTTCTCTTAAGTCTCCTGCATTGATAGGTGGCTTCTTTACTACTAGCACCACCTGGGAAGCCTATATGGTCCTATCACTTGGGTCATTCACAATCTAAGTTTGAAAGCAAAAATTATTTAGGTGTAAAATGAGAAATCAGTGCATAGTGACTTGAAGTCAGTGGAAAAATAATTTGGGTATATGAGGTGGCTGCTGTCTTTATACCTGTTTCATCTTAGTCTTCATAAACCTGTGTTTACTTACAAATAAAATGCAAATAATGAGAGTATCAGCCTTACTGTGTTGTGGTGAAAAACCCCAACATATTAAGCATGCAAAGTTTTTAGCAATATGCCTGGGACATAGTAAGTGAAGTGAAGTGAAGTGAAGTGAAAGTCGCTCAGCCATGTCCAACTCTTTGTGACACAATGGACGGTGAAGTCCATGGAATTCTCCAGGCCAGCATACTCGAGTGGGTGGCCTTTCCCTTCTCCAGGGGATCATCCCAACATACTAAAAGGTGTACTAAATAATAATAATAACCTAAGCTCTGAGTCATTCAGTCGTGTCCGACTCTTTGCAGCCCCATAAACTGTAACCCACCAGGCTCATCTGCCCATGGAATTTTCCAGGCAAAAAATAGTGGAGTGGGTTGCATTTCCTTCTCCAGGAAATCTTCCTGACCTAGGGATCGAACCTGTGTCTCTTATGTCTCCTGCACTGGCAGGTGGATTCTTTACTACTAGTACCATCTGGGATGTCGTTAAATAATCATAATCATAATAATAATTAGCAATAATAATAATATTAATAATTAGTATTCAATCAAGAGCAACAAACTTTAGCTGTTTAAGACAATAAATATGTCATCTTTGTGCAGTGGCATATTTCATAACAATTTCATAATAAAAAGAGTTAGGAAATTAATGGTATTGATAGTTACTAAAACCAATACAGAGCCAGAGTTCAGTCTACTTCATTCTTCTCACAGGCTCTGCTTTGCTTTTCAGTCAGCAACCTATGAATCATTATCACAAGTTAACAAGGTTTTCTGATAAATCATTGAGGGCATATTCCCCTTGAAATACTGCCGCTCATATATGCAGCTAGTTTATTTGGACCACATAAATTCTTTGGTCTAATTGGATAAAGGGTGAAATATTACTCAAAATGAGAAGGAAAATGATTTTTTCTGTATCAAAGAACAAAATTCAATGTGGTGTTCAATATAATGTTTAAACTACCTTTACTGATAATTTGAAGAATATTAAATGTACTATAGGTGAAAAGCAGATTTATCCATCAGTTTTTTTTTTTTTCAGAGCAATATTATACTTTTTCATCCATTTTAATCTGTGTCTTTTACCCAGACACATTATCTAATTAGCTAACAACTAAACCCTGGTTTGTAGTCTCTAGAAGTACAAAGCTTAAGTAACTCAAGTTCAGTTGTAAAACTGCAATAGGCCAGAGTAGATTTTAAA
The DNA here is from genome assembly GCF_001704415.2 of Capra hircus. Taxonomy (NCBI): domain Eukaryota; kingdom Metazoa; phylum Chordata; class Mammalia; order Artiodactyla; family Bovidae; genus Capra; species Capra hircus. The sequence continues at coordinate 39,000,130 of NC_030808.1, forward strand.
TTTGAAATTCAATTTCAACCTGGTCAGACTAAAATAGAGAGCATAATGGAAGGGCTGTGCCACCAGAGATGTTTTATTATTTATCATGGAATGTAAATGATGTGCCACACACCATCAATATAAGCAATTCACAAAACTGTATTATGGGCATGGAGTCATTCATTAGAGTAGGTGTTTGACTTGTATTGGAGGGTGACAGTTTGTGCTGCTCTGTGACATTTTATTTATTTAATTATTTATTTCTCTCCACCAAGGTCATTTCAAATATTCACTGTTTTCAAATGATCTGTCAGTATATAATATAAGCACTTCACTGAAAGTTCATTTTTTCCCCTGCCTTTCCTTTGTATACATCCCTCATTTTGAAGCGTTTTCACAATGCTAGGATCATGTTTAGTGAAGTAGCTCTGGATTTAGGCCACATCCCTAGAGTAAGAATAGGTACAGAACTAAGTTTGAGTGTTTTGCCAGAAGGACCAATGGACTCACTTTAAACATGACACTTCCTTTGTAGATGTATCATATTTTGTAGTCTGGACACTGGTATTTCTATATTCTAGAGTTGATTATACTTTGGGAAGAAATATAGCAGTAGAACACATTAAGATACTAAAGGTAAATTATTTCATTTCATTTAAAAGTAAAAATAAACTTTATTTTTGTAAATTATAATTCTTATATTATCCAAAGTGGCAATTCTTTCTACTACAATTCCAAATGGAAAACAAAATTAGTAATTAACAGAATGCTTACAATTCATCAATCTAAGGTGAGGAGAAATGACTTTGGAGAAATATTCCACCTAGGAAATTATGACACCTGTTAAAATAATTCTATCCTTATCCTGAGAACACAGCAGCTCTTTAGGAAAGATTTTTCTAAATAAGTTTTTCTGACTTTACACTTTCCATTCTCTGTGATTCACTCTGACAATTTCCTTTAATCACATGTTAATTTTTGAATCAAGTTTTAATAGGATAAACTAAATTTCCCATGTGATGTTTTAATTATATTCTAATTGTGCTTCCTTGAGATTAAAATTAGGTCACATTGATTAGAGTTTTGGGAATCTAAGACATTAAATTTTCTTATATTTAGCCAATTGAATGGTTAACTATATTTGAATTTTAAGTTTAAACCTCAAAAGTCACCCATTGTCTCTGTAGCAACAACAATAATTGTGGAACCCCAGACTGAGTATAAAAAGTATTGGAATTCTAAAACCTTAAAACACAATGGAAATTTCAGTGTGTCCTAGGAAATCATAAAAATACAAAAGCTTGCCATAAGATTAAGATAAAAGTGGAAGAAAATAAAATTATTGCAGGGTAAGACAACACAACTTCTGTGACAGTGTTGTCTCAAATATCCAGCAGTTTATGACTGACAAAGTAAAGAAAACAATTTTCATTTCTGAAAATATTTCATAATGGAAATATTTATTCAATTATTTCTAATTAGGAATAAAGAGATCTCAAACATACATCCAAGCATTAATAAATTATTATTTTGGGGGATAGTATACATTTAATTTATGAGTTTTTAGACCTGCCATAGTCTTTAGGATAGATTAATAAATATAAATTTTTACTGCATTAGATAAAAACAACAGCTTAAATATTTTAATTTAAAACCATATTTTTCATCATTCTTCTGAGCACTTCTTCAGTATTTGGGACAGAAAGATTTCCTACACTCATTATGTGCTTTCTCTTATAAAATAGATGACTATTATTTTAATATTTAATATTATTATTCAATACATAAATCAATCATATATAAATAAATATTTAATAAATAGTATTAAATGTCAAAATTATCCCACATCTTTATTTTAAATATTAGATCACATGCCCTGTATGTACATACTTATCTACATATCCAATACAAATTGGTAATATTTGACATACCAATTCAGTTCAGTTGCTCAGTCATGTCTGACTCTTTGTGACCCCATGAACCGCAGCACACCAGGCATCCCTGTCCATCACCAACTTCCAGAGTCTACCCAAACTCATATCCATTGAGTCGGTGATGCCATCCAACCATCTCATCCTCTGTTGTTCCCTTCTCCTTCCCTCAATCTTTCCCAGCATCTGGGTCTTTTGCAATGAGTTAGCTCTTCACATCAGGTAGCCAAAGTATTGAAGTTTCAGCTTCAACATCCTTCCTTCCAATGAACACCCAGGACTGATCTCCTTTAGGATGGACTGATTGGACCTCCCTGAAGTTCAAGGGACTCTCAGGAGTCTTCTCTGACAGCACAATTCAAAAGCATCAATTCCTCAGTGCTCAGCTTTCTTTATAGTCTAACTCTCACATCCATACATGATTATTGGAAAAACTATAGCCTTGACTATATAATCTTTCAATGAATATTGTGTGTTCTTTATTGAAAGGTTATATGTCAAATACATGGAAGTGTGTTTTAAGCCATAATTATATTTTATATAATCATAGTATTCTACTTTGAAGAAAACAAAGGGTACTATCTTGACATTATATTTATCATTTATAAACAATGACAAATTCAGAGTTGCTGAGGCTTTAAAAACTAAATTGTTTAAGTAAATTTCTCAAGAAAGTACTTCAATCAAGCTTCCCCCTTTCTCTGTATGTGCTGTGCTTAGTTGCTCAGTCATCTCTGACTCTTTGTGAGCCTTTGGATTGTAACCCACCAGGCTCCTCTCTCCATGGGTTTCCCAGGTAAGAGTACTGGAGTGGGTTGCCATTTCCTTCTCTAGTAGATCTTCTCAACCCAGGGATTGAATCTGTGTCTCCTGCATAGCAGGCAGATACTTTACCTGTTGAGCCATTGGAGAAGCCTTTTCTTTTTACATACAGCATAAATAATATAGATATATGTATTTTCTGTAGATATAGATATGTTTCTATGTCATATATATTCACAGATCTTATGGTAAATACATGACATAGAAATATACAATGTGTGTATTTATATATAAATTAGAAAATATCTATAACAAATATATGACATAGAAATATATGATGTATGTATATATATAGCATAGAAACATATCTATACATGTTCTATGATCATACATATATCTATATGTTAAATATAGTTTATTAACTGAACATTAGTAGCAAATTGTAGATTGATTTAAACAGTTCCATTTCCTCACCTTCAACTCTATGAAGTTTACAGTTTATACTAAAGAAAACTTAAAAATAGATGCAACACAGAAATAATCTTTATTACTTTGGTACATCACATATCAAGTAGGATTAATAGGCTATTAGCCTTTGTATTTATTATAATGCTCTGACACTTAATCTATCACATTTTAATTTCATCAGAAAGGTGAAAACAGTACATCTCCTTCAATTTATCTTGTGATACATTATAAGATGTCAAGTTGCTATTTTGTTCATTAACTCATGAAAGAGTTAAAATTTCTATAAATAGAAACTGTAATGAATGTTCAAAATCATTTTCATGCTGAAATGAATTTCCATTCCAATAAGTGCTTCACCTCCAGATATTAGTAAAGCTTTCAGGTTCAATAAGGGAAGACATTTGATTAAAAGGTTTTTAAAAAATATTTTGTTCCCAGGTTAGGGGTGTACCTATTAAATAACAGCTATGTGCCATGCCCTGTATGAAATAAAATTGAGTTAAATTTAAAAGAAGATGATTTATCTGGTTTTTATTTCATTACCTAAAATATATTTTAAAAATTCACTGTATTCAGAATTGACAGAGAATTGCTTAATGCAAACAACCTACTGATTCAGTGATTCTAGTAAAGCTTATAAATAATCTTACCATTAACACACAAAAATTAAAGTCAGATAAAAGCAGTAAGCAATGAAATTTGCTTCATTCTTAAACTAGCACAGTGAAAAATCTGCTTTTGTGTCTGCTTTCCAAAAGATATAATTTCTTATAAAATTATAAAACATCCAGGGCAACCATTATATCATCCTCTTTAAAATACTTTAGGGCTCTGGATTATAGGCATTCTTCTTCCTCCAATTTCGCAATCTCATTTCACATGCTCTCACACTATTTTATAAGCATATTCAAAATGTCAATGTCTTCAAGAAAAAATATTATGAGGAACACAACTGTATTTGAATAAAGCCGGGTTTGCTAACTTGTTTCAGTGAGGGTGTATGCTCACCATTGAAATCAATGGGTGAAAAAAAAATCATGTAAGAATTGAATCGCCACTCTATGTCTGACGCAGGATACAGCATGCTTGGGGCTGGTGCATGGGGATGACCCAGAGAGATGTTATGGGGAGGGAAGTAGGAGGGGGGTTCATGTTTGGGAACGCATGTAAGAATTAAAGATTTTAAAATTAAAAAATAAAATAAAATAAAATAAACTGTTAAAAAAAAAGAATTCAAAGGGTATCTCAGTAACAGACAGACAGTAACAGTAACTTAGTAACAGTGTTTGGTTATGTAGTGTTTTGTTTTTTCTTTTTTGTTTTTTAGAAGGGCAATTGCTTTACAGAATTTTGTTGTTTTCTGTCAAACTCAACATGAATCAGCCATCAGTTCAGTTCAGTCACTCAGCTGTGTCTGACTCTTTGTGACCCCATGAATCGCAGCAAGTCAGGCCTCCCTGTCCATCACCAACTCCCGGAGTTCACTCAAACTCACATCCATCTAATTGGTAATGCCATCCAGCCATCTCATCCTCTGTCGTCCCTTTCTCCTCCTGCCCTCAATCCCTCCTAGCCTCAGAGTCTTTTCCAATGAGTGAACTCTTCACATGAGGTGGCCAAAGTACTGGAGTTTCAGCTTTAGCATCATTCCTTCCAAAAAACACCCAGGGCTGATCTCCTTTAGAATGGACTGGTTGGATCTCCCTACAGTCCAAGGGACCCTAAAGAGTCTTCTCCATCACCACAGTTCAAAAGCATCAATTCTTCAACGCTCAGCTTTCTTCACAGTCCAACTCTTGCATCCATATATGACCACTGGAAAAACCATAGGCTTGACTAGATGGAACTTTATTGGAAAATGAATGTCTCTGCTTTTCAATATGCTATCTAGGTTGGTCATAACTTTTCTTTCAAGGAGTAAGCATCTTTTAATTTCATGGCTGCAGTCACCATCTGCAGTGATTTTGGAGCCCAAGAAAATAAAGTCTGACACTGTTTCCACTGTTTCCTCATCTATCACCCATGAAGTGATGGGACCAGATGCCATGATCTTCGTCTTCTGAATGTTGAGCTTTAAGCCAACTTTTTCACTCTCCTCTTTCACTTTCATCAAGAGGTTCTTTAGTTCGTCTTCACTTTCTGCCATAAGGGTGGTGTCATCTGCATATCTGAGGGTATTGATATTTCTCCTGGCAATCTTGATTCCAGCTTGTGCTTCCTCCAGGCCAGCGTATCCACGCTGTATTCTGCATATAAGTTAAATAAGCAGGGTGACAATATACAGCCTTGACGTACTCCTTTTCCTATTTAGAATCAGTCTGTTGTTTCATGTCAAGTTCTAACTGTTACTTTCTGTCCTGCATATAGGTTTCTCAAGAGGCAGGTCAGGTGGTCTGGTATTCCCATCTCTTGAAGAATTTTCCACAGTTTATTATGATCCACACAGCCAAAGGCTTTGGCATTGTCAATAAAGCAGAAATCAATGTTTTTTCTGGAACTCTCTTACTTTTTCAATGATCCAGTGGATGTTGGCAATTTGATCCAGCCATAGGTATACATATATCACCTCTCTTTTGTAGTAATGATTTTTATGTTGAGTATTTCCTGAGGATTTATGGAAGTGTGGCATTGTCCTAGATTAGATACCATCAGAAAGTGGGAATAATATTGTAATTTAACATTTTAATATTTCTTATCTAGAAGATAGAGCAGTATGGGGAAAAAGTCATCAGTAAAGAAGCAGCAGTGATTTTCATCAGCTAGATAGAAGAATATTTGCTTATTTTAGTACTTTGGGCAACATTATTGTTTGCTCTAAAGTTGTGCATGGATACGGATTGGTCTTGTTTTGAACTGATCCACTCAGTTTCCAGAGGAGTCTTGTCTAATGTTAATGTTAAATTGTTAATGGACAAGAGCACCATGGGCATAGTTGTGGGCACTGTACAAGTTCTTATGAACAGCAAAGACTTGATGATAGTGTAAAACCAGCTACTGACTGTCAGAGACTACTTTTCTATTCCTTTAATGTACTTCTCAGGTCTGGAAAATGAAACTTCATTAGTTTTATGGGAACCCTCAACAATTCTTCTTTCTTATTATCTAAAAGAGACTATTCAAGATTTATGTCAAATGTTTAAACTAAATTATTGAGAAAGATATCTGGACTTGGATATTTCTTTGAGGGAAGGCTTTTAATTACAGTTTTATTTTTAAATTAGTTTTGAGAATTCAGATTTTCTATTATTTTTCTTTCAGTTTTTTAAACTTATGCTTTTTAGAATCTGTCAATTTTACCTAAATTTTCAATATGAACATTAAAAGATGGGTATTTTGTTATTGTCAGTTGCAGTGTTTTCTATATGTCTAATAGTTTGTTAGGTTGGACTGTGAAGAAGGCTGAGCACTGAGGAATTGATGTTTTTGAACTGTGGTGTTGGAGAAGACTCTTGAGAGTCCCTTGGACTGCAAGGAGATCCAACCAGTCCATTCTGAAGGAGATCAACACTGGGATTTCTTTGCAAGGAATGATGCTAAAGCTGAAACTCCAGTACTTTGGCCACCTCATGTGAAGAGTTGACTCATTGGAAAAGACTCTGATGCTGGGAGGGATTGGGGGCAGGAGAAGAAGGGGACGACCAAGGATGAGATGGCTGGATGGCATCACTGACTCGATGGACGCGAGTCTGAGTGAACTCCGGGAGTTGGTAATGGACAGGGAGGCCTGGCTTGCTGCGATTCATGGGGTCACAAAGAGTCAGACATGACTGAGCGGCTGAACTGAGCTGAACTGAATAGTTTGTTGTTACGTGGAACTGCTGCACTTTGCTGATTTTTTCCCTGGGTTTTTCTCTCTCCTTTTACTACCTTTAGTTTTATTGATTTTTGTTTAAATATTTTGAGATTGTGTTAATATGTGTGCATAATTTAAATATATTATTTTTCAGATTATTGATTCTTTTACCATCAAGTATTATCTCTTTCTCCTTCATGCCATCACGTGGTCTCTTTTTTGAATTGTGTTGTGCCTTAAAGTCTATTTCACCAGCTTATCTGCAGATAGTGATTTAATGAAAAGCATTTCTCTGTGCTTTTATTTTTAGCCAACTTTATGTGTAACCTGTGCATTTTTAAGCATCATGTATTTTTTAAACCAGTGAAAATATTAATCTTATAATAGGAGTTATTAGTACATTTACAGTTAAAGCAATGACATATATGTTAAAGATTTATATCTACCAAGTTAGTATTGATTTTTATTTGTATTACTATTCCATTTCATTTGTTATTTTTTTTTGATGTATTTTTGATTAAATAAGTATTTTTTTATTGTTTGGTCACTAAGTCAGTCTGACTCTTTGTGACCCCGAGGACTGCAGCATGCTGGGCTTCTCTGTCCCTAACTATCTCTCTGAATTTCCCTAGGTTCACATACATAGAGTCAGTGATACTATTCAATTATCTCATTCTCTGCTGCCCTCTTCTCCTTTTATCTTCCATCTTTCTCAACATCAGAGTCTTTTTCAGTGCGTTGGCTTTTCACACCAAGTGGCCAAAGTATTGGAGCTTCATCTTCAGCATCAGTCCTTCCAACGAATATTCAGGGATGATTTCCTTTAGGGTTGACTAGTCTGATCTATTGAAGGGACTCTAAATAGTCTTCTCCAGCACCACAATTCGAATGCATCAATTCTCTCATGCTTAGCCTTTTTTTCAGGTGCAGCTCTCACATCCATACATGACCACTGGAAAGACCATAGCTTTGACTATTTGGATTTTTGTCAGCAAAATGATGTTTTTGCTTTTTAACATGCTGTCTAGGTTTACACTAGCTTTAATTCCGAAAAGTAAGTGTCTTCTAATTTCATGGCTGCAGTCACCTTCTCCAGTGATTTTGGAGCACAAAAGAAAAAAACTCTCACTTCTTCTACTTTTCCCCTTTATGTTTGCTACGAAGTGACAGAATTGGTTACCATGGTCTTAGGTTTTTGAATGTTGAGTTTTAAGAAAATTTTTTCAATCTCCTCTTTCATATTCATCAAGAGGCTCTTTAGTTCCTCTTTAATTTCTGCCATTAGTGTGGTCCCATCTTCATTTCAAGTGGAGAGAGTGAAAAAGCTGGCTTAAAACTCAACATTCAAAAAACAAATCATGGCATCCAGTCCCATAACTTCAAGGCAAATAGATGGTGAAACAATGGAAACAGTGACAGACTATTTAGGGGTGGCCTCCAAAATCACTGAAGCCATGAAATTAAAAGACGCTTGCTCCCTGGAAGAAAAGCTATGACCAACCTAGACAGCATATTAAAAAGCAGAGACATTACTTTGTTGACAAAGTTCTGTCTAGTCAAGGCTATGGTTTTTCCAGTAGTCATGTATGGATGTGAGAGTTGAACTATAAAGAAAGCTGAGCACTGAAGAAGTGGTGCTTTTGAACTGTGTTGTTGGAAGAGACTTTTGAGAGTCCTTTGGACTGCAAGGAGATCAAATGAGTCAATCCTAAAGGAAATAAATCTTGAATATTCATTAGAAGGACTGATGCTAGAGCTCCAATCCTTTGGCCACCTGATACGAAGAGCTGACTCATTGGAAAAAAAACCCTGATGCTAGGAAAGATTGAAGGCAGGAGGAGACAGGGATGAAAGAGGATCAGATGGTTGGGTGGCATCACTGACTCGATGGACATGAGTTTGAGCAAGCTCCAGGTGTTTGTATTAGGCAGAGAAGCCTGGTGTGCTGCAGTTCATGGGGTCACAAAGTATTGGACACAACTGAGCAACAGAATTGAATCTGCATATCTGAGGTTGTTGATATTTTCCCTGGCAATCTTGATTCTAGTTTGTAACTCATCCAGCCCCGTATTTTGCATGAGGTACTTTGCACATAATTTAAACAAACAGGGTGACAATATACACCCTTGTAGTACTTTTCCAATTTAGAAGCAGTCTGTTACATGTCGGGTTCTAACTGTTACTTGTTGACCTGCATGCAGGTTTCTCAGGAGACATTTAAGGTGATCTGGTATTGCCATCTCTTTAAGAGTTTTCCAGTTTGTTGTGATCCACACAGTCAAAGGCTTTGGTGTAATCAGTGAAGCAGAAGTAGACGATTTTTTGGAACTCCTTTGCTTTCCCTATGAGCCAATTAATGTTGGCCATTTGATTTCTGGTTCCTCTGCCTCTTCTAAACCCAGTATGTTTATCTGGAAGTTCTCAAACCTAGTTTGAAGGATTTTGAGCATAACCTTATTGCATGGGAAATCAATGCAATTTTTTTGGTAGTTTGAATATTCTTTAGCACTGCCCTTTTTTGGTATTGAGATGAAAACTGACCTTTTCTAGTCCTGTGGCAACTGCACCAGGGTTTTTAAATTTGCTGACATATTGAGTGCAGCACTTTAACAACATCTTCTTTTAGGAGTGGAAATAGTTCAACTGGAATTCCATCACCTCTACTAGCTTTGTACATAGTAATGCTTCCTAAGGCTCTTTTGACTTTACACTACAGGATGTCTGCTCTAGGTGAGTGGCCACACTATCATGGTTATTTGGGTCAAGAAGAACTGTTCTTTGGTGTATTCTTAAGCTCTTCTGCCTCTGTTAGGTCCTTGCAATTTCTATCCTTTATCATGCCCATCCTTGCATGAAATGTTCATTTGGTATCTCTAATTTTCTTGACAGTATCTCTAGTCTTTCCCATCCTATTATTTTTCTCTATTTCTTTGCATTGTTCATTGAATAAAGCCTTCTTATCTCTCCTTGCTATTCACTGGAACTCTGCATTCGGTTGAGTATATCTTTCCCTTTCTCCCATCATTTTTGCTTCTCTTTTTTCCTCAGTTATTTGTAAAGACTCCTCAGACAACCACTAGACCTTCTTGCATTTCTTTTTCTTTGGAATAGTTTTGGTCACTGCCTCCGGTACAATATGATAAACCTCTGTCAATACTTCTTCAAGCACTCTGTCTGCCAGATCTAACTCCATGAATCTGTTTGTCACTTTCACTGTATAATCATAAAGGATTTGATTTAGGTCAGACCTAAATCAAATACCGGTGGGTTTCCCCACTTTCCTCAGTTGAAACCTGAATTTTTCAATATGGAGCTGATGATCTGAGCCACAGGCAGCTCCTGGTCTTGTTTTTGCTGACTATATAGAGCTTCTCCTTCTTTGGCTAAAGAGAATATAATCAATCAGATTTCTGTATAGACCATTTGGTGATATCCATGTGTAGGATCATCTCTAATGTTGTTGAAAAAAAGGTATTTGCTATTCATCAGTACGTTCTCTTGACAAAACTCTGTTAATCTTTACCCTGCTTCATTTTGTACTCCAAGGCCAAATTTACCAGTTACTCCAGATATCTCTTGATTTCTTACTTTTGCATTCCAGTCCCCTATGGTCTTTTTTGGTGTTAGAGCTAGAAAGTATTGTAGGTCTTCATAGAAATGGTTAACCTCAGTTTCTAAAGCATCAGTGTTTGAGGCATATCCTTGGATTATTGTGTTGTTAAATGGTTTGCCTTGGAAACGAACAGAGATCATACTGTCATTTTTGAGACTGTAGCCAAGTACTGTATTTCAGACTCTTTGGTTGACTATGAGGGCTACTCCATTGCTTCTATGAGATTTTTGCCCACATTTGAATTAAATTGCCCATTCCTGTCCATTTTAGTTAACTGATTCCTAAGATTTTGATGTTTATCTGCTTCACTGACTATGCCAAAGCCTTTGATTGTGTGGATCACAATAGACTTTGGAAAATTCTGAAAGAGATGGGAATATCAGACCACCTGACCTGACTCTTGAGAAATCTGTATGTATGTCAGGAAGCAACAGTTAGAACTGGACAGGGACCAACAGACTGGTTCCAAATAGGAAAAGGAGTACATCAAGGCTATCTATTGTCACCCTGCTTATTTAACTTCTATGCAGTGTACAGCATGGAAAACGCTGGGCTGGAGGAAGCACAAGCTGGAATCAAGATTGCTGGGAGAAATATCAATAACCTCAGATATGCAAATGATACCCCTTATGGCAGAAAGTGAAGAAGAACTAAAGAACCTCTTGATGAAAGTGAAAGAGGAGAGTGAAAAAGTTGGCTTAAAGCTCAACATTCAGAAAGCTAAGATCATGGCATCTGCTCCCATCACTTCATGCGAAATAGATGGGGAAACAGTGGAAACAATGGCTGACTTTATTTTGAGGGGCTCCAAAATCACTGCAGATGGTGACTGCAGCCATTAAATTAAAAGACACTTACTCCTTGGAAGGAAAGTTATGACCAATCTAGATAGCATACAAATAAATAAATAAATAAATAAAAAATAATAAAATGTCAGAGAAATGAGCCTCAGAAGAAACCAGCTCTGCAACACCTTGACATTGGACATCTAGCCTCCAGAATTATGAGAAAATAATATTTGTTGTTTAAGACCAAAAAAAAAAAAGAAAAGAAAAGCAGAGACATTACTTTGCCAGTGAAGGTCCATCTAGTCAAGGCTATGATTTTTCTAGTGGTCATGTATGTATGCAAGAGTTGGACTGTGAAGAAAGCTGAGCGCCGAAGAATTGACACTTTTGAACTGTGGTGTTGGAGAAGCCTCTTGAGAGTCCCTTGGACTGCAAGGAGATCCAACCAGTCCATCCTAAAGGAGATCAGTCCTGGGTGTTCATTGAAAGGACTGATGTTGAAGCTGAAACTCCAATACTTTGGCCACCTGATGCAGAGAGCTAACTCATTTGAAAAGACCCTGATGCTGGGAAAGATTGAAGGCAGGAGGAGAAGGGGACGACAGGGGATGAGATGGTTAGATGTCATCACTGACACAATAACATGGGTTTGGGTGGACTCTATGTGTTGACGATGAACAGGGAATCCTGGTGTGCTGCAATTCAAAGGATCGCAAAGAGTCCATCACTACTGAGCAACTGAACTGGACTGTACTCTTGCCATATCCTGCTTGACCAGGTCCAGTTTACTTTGTTCAGGCACCTAATTTTCCAGGTTCCTATTAATACTATTATTTAAAGCATTGGATTTTACTTTCACCACCAGACACATCTACAGCTGAGTGTCATTTCATCTTTGGCCCAGTTTCTTCATTCTTTCTGGAGATGTTAGTTATTGCCTTGTGCTCTTCCCCAATAGAATATTGGACAATCTATCTATATTTTAAAAAATTTATCAAATAATGTTTGATTTGTCAAAATATGACGGCATGGTAAATCGTGGTTGATAGAATACACAAATGACCCTTATAAATTCCTTTTCTTCTCTTCCCCCTATGTCACTCCACACATCTAGATGTGAGTTTAGTCTGTTTTTGTGACTTAACTTAACTATACAATAACAGAAGTGAAAGTGCAGCTTCAGATTTAGCTACCTCAATTACTGTGGGACTATTATTTCTTCCTCTTGGATCCAGAACACCAACATCAAATATTGATGAAGATGTGAAGCAATAGTAACTCTCATTCATTGCTGGTGAGAATGCAAAATGACACAATCACTTTGGAAAACAGTTTGATATTTTCCTACAAAACTAAATATACGCTTGTATGATTTAGCAATCCTGTCTGGTATTTTCCAGGGGTGGGGGATAGACAAGATGACTAGGCAGAGTGTAGAAGATTTTTAGGGCAGTAGAAATACTCTATATAATATTTTAATTCCCATTCTTGTCATTTACATTTGTTCCAAGTCATAGAATGTACATTACCAAGAGTAAACCCTCAAATAAACTATGCATGTGTGGGGCAAGGGGTATAGGGGAAATACATGTATTTCCCCTCAAGTTTGCTTTGAACCTAAAACTGTTCTAAAAAATGATGTATTAAATTGTGATTATCTAAAGTAGAACAAATGACTGAAAATTGGATTTTTTTTTTTTTGGTGTACTAGCTAAAACAGTTCAAATGTAGAAATGTCCACCCCATTAGGGGAATCTAATCCTCTGAATATCTTCAGTCAGATGCTAGAGGGACATCACCTTGAGGTACTGAAAATGAACCCTACATTCAGTGACAGAATAGAACCAGGCAAGTTCTTGTAGGCACAAACAGAACTTGCTAATAATGAATTATCTTTATATAACTAATAAGTAATGTAATTCTCTGAGCCATAGTTTTTAATTCTGTCAGGAAGAGATTGGTGAGTAAATAAGAAACCATACCAAAACACAGAATCATTTCTATAAGTGCATTACTGATATTTTTAACTGTGACATTTTCATTAATCTATGACATAAATTAAGCAAAGGTAAGGTATAATGAATTTTATACAACATGATGAAGTACCTGAATCCAGGATTAAATTTATAAGTTAGACCAATAATTTAATAACTGCTAATATAACTTCAAAAGAAAAAAACTTTAAATAGGACTTACAATTTTAACAGCATACAATTCCAAAGCAAGAATGCATCTTAGCGCATTCATGTTTTCTTTGTAACAGTTCTAAACAGCCAGTAATATATGTTTTCCCCATAACATACTGTAATTATATTGGTTAATTTTATATTTAATTGGTTATTTCATGTTTTCATCAAATATTTAGTCAAAATATAATATAAAACGAACAGTAGTAATTGCTATTATCATATAATATTAATTGAAAGAAAACTGCGCTCAGTGTTTTATCAACTATCTACACTCAGCTTAATCTGAAGGGAGAGTTTCACATTCTGGTTTTATATATATATATATATATATTTAATTTTTTTAGCATCAAAACTATTTTGTATTGGCATATAGCCAATTAACAGTGCTATGGTAGTTTCAGGTGAACAGCAGAGGGACTCAGCCCTACATATGCATGTAATCCATTCTTCCCCAAACCTGCCCTCCCATCCATGCTGCCACATAACATTGAGAAGAGTTCCATATGCTCTACAATAGGTCTTTGTTGGTTATACATTTTAAATATAGCAGTGTGTACATGACTCACCCAAAATCCCTAACAGTCTCTTCCCTCCAGCAACCATAAATTCATTTTCTAAGCCTGTGAATCTCTAAGTTCATTTGTATCATTTCTTTTTAGATTCCACATATAAGGGAGCAACATCGACGGACCTATAGAGTGTCATACTGAATGAAATAAGTCAGACAGAGAAGGAGAAATATCATATCCACCCTTATGTGTGAAATCTATAAGGGTTTCTATATTTAATCATGTTTATATTTAACAAATAGAAAATCTTAATTCACAATTTTGACTCACTGGAAGAGACAGAAGAACAAGAAATCTTTGACATGATCAGAGAATGCTTAATCTTCAAATCAAAACTGATAATGATATTACATAAATACGTTCTTAGTTCATCAAATAATCAATATTTGGTATAACTAGTATGATCTAAGTTTAAATGTGTTAAGTTGGGCAAAAGTGACAAACGGATTTCTAATTAATTTCAAGGGGGTATCTAGAAAATGTTTATTTATTCCTTGTTATGGAAATAGAATGATTTTGAACATGTTTAATAACAAATTTTGAGGTTTATATATTGGGTCTTTATAGTTTTGGATTTTTAAACTCATATCCAGTTAACAAACAGTCTTGTGAAAATCATGTGTTGTATTTTGGCTCTATACCTTGTCTTTTTGTTTGTTTGTTTTTAATTCAAGCATCTTATTCTAACATCATTGTGTCTTGCCCCATACATGAGAAGTTCAACTTTTTGAGATAATGAATATATTCCTGAGATGAAACTCTTGAACCAAATTGTTTGGAGTTATATCACATGTATAATTTTTTCAGTCACATATTCTGATGTTAAAAAAAGTAATTTTGTTTTTCTCTCTGCCTTAGTCTAGTTTTCTATCTTGAACTCATACTCTCCTTGGTTGGAAATGTAAATGAGTCATTTTCAGAAAAAAAAACCTGATTTCTATGATTGCTCAGTCGTATCAGGTTTATGACTGAGTCATCTATATTCAAGTGCAAAGCTCACTTAGGGTTTTTTTTTTTTTTTAAATTTTCTTCTCTCTTCATGTCAATACATAGAGAAATACACTCACACAGACACATGCACACACAAGTTTTGTTTTGTTTTGTTTTGTTTTCTGCAAATAATTTGGAGCACCTACTCATATTTTAGACACTTAACACTCAGATGTTAAAAAGACAGTCACAGACCTTAATTTCATAAGACATCATTTGGAAAAAGAAAAAAAAAACAAATATGTAACTAGATGTATAAGTAAGATAAATTTAATAGTACTCTGCAAGTGCTATAAAAATGAAGATCTTAAAAATAAAATGGGATGCATTTTGGAGATGGATAAAATGGGACTGTTCTGACAAGATATAATGAATGTTATCAACCATATTTTTCTAGCAGTTTAATGGTTAGCTCTTGAGACTGGAAAAAGTGAAAGAGAAATTGTAGATTGGTCTCAGAGGAGAATCAGTCTGTTTATAAGGCTTAACTGTCATTTTAGGATTTAATTTTGTTTTGTACTATAAAGACATACTATCATAGAATTAACAGCACCACAGATCCTATTTGACTTAGGGATTATTGAGAGAATAAAACAAAAAGTAGCATATTTTCTACATTTTAATATTAAGGAGAATGTAGAGAGAGAAGGATTATGGAGGTGTTGAATAATTGAGTAGCTTAGGTAAGCTTTTGTAGTTGCTTGGCTGCTAATAAGAGAAAACTGAAAAAGGTAATTTAATTAGGACAGGAGTATATTTTCCCCTCAAATAAGTGAAGTCAGAAGGTAGGCAATATAGGTAGCCTGGCATTTTCATGATATCAGCAGGGATCCAATTTCCTTTGGATTTCCTGCTTCAAAATTCTTTCTGTGACCTTCCATACCCAAAGGGCCTCCTCCAAGATGAAATGCACTCATAGTTTTTGTACTGCAGGCAGGAAGAAGAGAAATGCAGAGGGGGTGCAAAAATATATAAATAAGTAAACCGCATTTTAAAAGAGATCTCTTGGAAACCATACCTGGCAATATCTGCTACATAGTATTGACCAAAACTTGAGATCAAGGGTAACCACATATTATCAAAAAATAGAGAATCAAGATTTTCCAGTAAGATACACTGCTGCCACTAATGAAACTGGTTCTGCTACTCTAAACATTGCCCAAGAATATCAGTATTTAGATCCATCCGCCTATTTGGCACTTCGTTCCAGTGCAAGAGATGCAGGAGACATGGGTTCAATCCCTGGGTCAGTAAGATCCTCCAGGGTAGAAAATGGCAACCCACTCCAGTATTTTCTTGTCTGAAAAATTCCATGGACAGAGAAGTCTGGCAAGCTGCAGTCCATGGGGTCACAAAGAGTTGGACACGATTGAATGATTGAGCATACATGCACCTCCAATTTCTACCTTCCATCAGTTAGACTTCATTAAATATCCGGATTCCAAACACTTTTTTTGACCTCCAAAGCTAATACTCTTGTCAAAACTGCACCTGGATTTTACACTAGGAGTCTAACTGGTCTTCAGGCTTTCATTCTTAATTTTCTGTATTTATTATAAATGGAACAGACTGAACTGAGTTATTCTCTAAGAATAAAGTCAGATTATGTCATTCTATCTTTGCTTTTGTTTTATCTCTGACTACCTTCCTCTCAATTATCCTGCTCACAAATTTCTGTCCTCCTTAGAATTTCTTTAATTGTACCTTTGGCCAAAGGTCTATATATTGCCTAATCCCACTACTTAAAATTGTATTTTCTCACCCTACAATTTCCTCCCCATATGCCTTAAGAACTGACTCAAAATTTAATCATCCAGTGAGTCGTTTCTCTGACAACACTTTTACAATTATAAGATAACTTGGCATCCCTTTGAATGGAATTCCAATTTATTTTCTTTTATTCATTTCACTTCATATCACTGTTTTATATACCAAAGTTGAGTGAGTTATCCAGTTTGTGTATGTGCATCATATTGGAAAATAAGCTTTATGACAAAAGAAATTCTGTGTGCTAGAACTTTAGTTTCTAGAAGAATAGTTAGCTCATAATAGGTGTTAATTAGGTAGGGAGTAGATGGATGAATAACTGAAAAGTGAGTAATTATGTAAGAAAGGAATACTAGATCTTGCATAACAGCTACCATTCAAAGCCAAAGTTAGAAAATCTATTTGCCAGGCAGACATAAAGACACTAAGGGTGAAAATATAGGGCTAAAGCATAAGGGAAAATTTGGGGTTGGAATATTTTAGTGTATACCTGGTGTTCAAAGAAATTGATAATTAGTAAATGCATACAAAACAAGAAAATTTACTTTAAAGATTCAAAATGTGTACAGGAGTCCTGAGCATCTTAATTAAAATATATCTATGTAGAATGAGAAGCTTGAATCTGATTATAAGCAAATTCCCTTTCAAGTCTACAAGTCTGTATCTCCAACAAAGACAAATTATCTTCTATCACTTGATACTGAGTCAATTCTAATCTCTTAGAGACATGCTTTAAATAATTATTATTAACATTAGAAGAATATTTCCTTGAGTCTTTTCCAAATCTATAATTTTACAGATATAAAGCCAAAGCATTTCAATAGTGGATGTGTTAACTTTCAAATACATTAATCTAAGAATCAATATAAAACAAATTAATTATTTTTAAATTTAAGCTTCTGAAAGAGTAGTCACATTTTCTAAGAAAGTCTTTAGTATTAGAGGTTTCATAGCCTACATGATTATAGGATCAATGATAATTATTAAAAGTACCTTCAATTAGTAGAAAATATAGCATTTACTCTGACCAATAGGCAATTTTTATTTAAAAAAATCAAATACAGAACCATCATTGGGATTTCTGGCCTCTGTTAGAATTTCTTTACTGATTTTAGTAAAACTTTTCTTTTCCATTCACCTCAAGAATATAGCCTGATGAACCTTATATATTGCTCTGTGTTTGATTTGGTTAAGGCTGCCCAGTCATTTGGATACCACAATCAATGTTGCAGGTGCAGATATGGCTGATTAAAAGGGTAAATTTTCCTCATTTATGGTGCTTGTTCATCCAATCCTCAGGGCAATTTACACTGATGGCTTTGCTTAATGAAGTCCTTTACTATTTCATTTATGCTAGTATTAAAGTTATTTCTCATTAGACATTCACAGTGGTGATATAGTAATTTTCATAGTACTCTGAATAACAGTTTCCCAAATATAACTAAAGAAATCCAGAATCAGGATCTTTGTTAGATTCCTCTATTTCAGATTTCTTAGCTAATGAAAAACCATCCGGATCTATCATTCTAAAGCTGGGAGTGTTGCACACTTTTTTAAGTAATGCCAATCATTTTGAACACTTAGACTTTTCAGATGCGTTATAAGCAAGTGGCTCAGTGGTAAAGAGTCTGCCTGCCAGTGCAGGAGACATGGGTTTGATCCCTGGGGCTGGAAGATGCCCTGGAGAAGGGAACGGCGAGCAACTCCAGCGTTCTTACCTGGGAAATCCCCTGAACCGAGGAGTCTGGTGGGCTACAGTCCACGGGCCCACAAAAAGCTGCTTATGACTTGGTGACTAAACAACAACATATTTGTTAGACCACAAATAACACAGATAAGTATTTTAAATGCATAATGTTGAGAAGGATGCAAAACGTGATTTATTCCATTATAAAATTGAATATGGACATCATTCCCATAATATTTCAGACACTTCAGCCATTTAGCTTTTTTTTTTTTTCCCTTTTTCTGTCATGAGAATCAGATGGTACCAATAGACTTTAAGCTATGAGAAGTTGTTGAAAAGTGGAGCACGTTTACCAGGCTAAGAATATAAGTATGTTCGGAATACTAATGGGAATAAAAATATAAGTGCCTTGAGGATGCAAGCTATTTTCCACTTACTCAGGTCTCCCATGAAGTCATTTAATTACTTTAAAATGAATCATGCCTTTTTCATACACATTTGTATTTAGTGCTGACACTTGATGTGTCATATTTTTCTATGCAAATTTAGCCTTGATTCTTATGTATGTTCATGTTATTATTTTTGGGTAAATATAGAATATTTAATCTCCAAATTTAGAGTCCCTTGGACTGCAAGGAGATCCAACCAGTCCGTCCTAAAGGAAATCAGTCCTGGTGTTGATTGGAAGGACTGATGTTGAAGCGGAAACTCCAGTACTTTGGCCACCTAATGCGAAGATCTGACTCACTTGAAAAGACCCTGATGCTGCAAAAGATTGAGGGCAGGAAGAGAAGGGGATGACAGAGGATGAGATGGCTGGATGGCATCACCAGCTCAATGGACATGGGTTTGGGTAGCCTCTGGGTGTTGGTGATGGACAAGGATGCCTGGCGTGCTGCATTTCATGGGGTCATAAATTGAACTAAACCAAAATTCCACCATTATCACTAGCCTTTTCATTTGTTTAGTACTTGATGTATATGTTTCAATAAATTTCATGTACATTTTTATTAATACTATACCCTTATTGTTAAATTTATAATTTTTATTACTACTTGGAATGTAATTTATTTCTATTTCAAGTTGGTTATCATTATTATAGTACAAAACAAAATATTAATCTATGTGTATTTGCCTGACATTCAACCACTTTGCCAGATCCCTTTACTTTAATAATTTTTTAAAAGTCTCTTGAGTTCTCTGTATAATTTTTTCATCTCATTAACGCATAGAGATGTTTGTATTTGCTTGTGTGTAATTTTAGTATCTAAATTCTTGGGAATTCAACATTGAACCCCATTTTTATGTTGAAAACATGATAAGTGAACATATCAACACATATTTCCTATATTCTGAAAGATGGTTTCATAATTAACTGTTATAATCATGTTTGATGTTGCTCCTACATATAGTCTTTTATAATCTGATAACCATTTCTAATTTAATTTAGAATTTTTATAGAATGGCTGTGGAAATTATTCAATTTATATTTTAAGTATTTACTACAAAAATCATAGTTTTTGTTTAATGTGTTAATATAATGAATTTCACTTCTATATTTTCTAATACTGAAATGTTTTCTCATGAAAAATGCCAATTTGGTCACAGTGTCACATTTTAACACATAAAACTATGTTTGATGCATATTTAACTGTGCCTAAAAATATTCCATAACAGTTTTTAAATAAATCATTATTAAATTAATTGATATTCAGGGAATTAAGAAAAAACTGAAATTCATTTAGTTCAAAATAAAGATTGCCTGTTATTTCCTGAAGTCCTTTCAGTTAACAATAGTGATGTTTGTGTAAATAGTCCAACCCAACTGTATGATTCTACATGTGAAACCATAGATTTCTTATGATTTCTTGTATAGGTTTAGACATATAAATCTAAACATATAGAGCTAAGCTTGTTTTCTAGTGAAGTTTTAGCTGAGCATTTATATATTGAAATATATTATTAATTACATGTATTCTTTATTTACAGTTCAGATAGTATGCTGATGTTGACTGTGTATGTGAAAATTGAAAGTTGTGTCCAGCTCTTTGTTACCCCCATGGACTGTAGTCCCCAAAATTCTCCAGGCCAGAATACTGGAGTGGGTAGCCTTTCCCTTCTCCAAGGTATCTTCCCAACCCAAGGATCACACCCAGGTCTCCTGCACTGCAGGCAGATTCTTTACCAGCTGAGTCACCAGGCTGTGAGGAGGAATAGGTAATCAAATTTTGAATTTTACTCCACAATAGTAGAAAAAGAATTTCAGAATATGTGTTATAAAGAGTGTTTGAAAGAAGTTTCGGGGAAGAAGGAGATTGAATACATACACATAAACTCGAAATATGATTATTGTTTATGGTCATGAAATTAATGTAATTCTGATATATAAAATTAATTGGGTAAGTTTTCATTATTATATGTTCTTAAATAGAAAGTGTGAAAGTGAAGTGTTAGTCTCTCAGTTATGCCCGACTCTTTGTGGCCGCATGGACGGTAGCCCGCAAGACTCCACTGTCTATGGAAATCTCTAGGCAAGAATACTGGAGTGGGTTGCCACACCCTTCTCCAGGGGATCTTCCCAACCCAGGAACTGAATGTGCGTCTCTTGCATTGCAGGCAGATTCTCTACCATTGGAGCCACCAGAGAAGCCCATACTCTAAAATAGTTTAAATAATTTAGGGAAACATCTTTGACTGTTGTTCCTAGTGTCCTTGTTTCAATAATTAATCTTTAATTGACTTTCCGATCTCTTTGTGTCATTTAGATGTTAAAATTTCTGTTTCTTTTGGCGTAAATTTTGGTGATCCATATTTTGCTTTTAAGTTATTCATTTTATTTATCTTTTAAAAGATTTTCCTTGATATTATATATAGTATTTTCTTATAATATTTTTAGGAAATCTTTTTATTTTTTAAATTATGAAATTATTTTTAAAATTATATTCACAAGATACTTGGAAAATACAGATACTTTTTAACATAAGTAATATCAATGGTTATATTTAATCTCTTTTTAGAAATCTTATTTATCATTTATTTTTCACTTATCTTCTCAAACATCTTCTGAATCATTTTCTTATTGCAACACTAGTTCAAAAGTAATACACAGAAGGAAACTTGAAAAAACAGAAATATCTACAATGTTACACTAATAATTTTATTACTATTCTAGTGAAAGGCTGTTTAACTTTACTTCCACTTCTTTGTTCAGTGGTTAATCCTTTTTCTTTTATCTTCCTTCCCTGGAATTTTTTATTTTACATTCTTAGTTCTCAAGGGAACCTTCTTGAGATAACAAAAACTTATACTCTAAAGAACTGACCACTATGTCTTTTGTTTTGTTGCTCTAAGTTTCTATTTTGTTCCTGTTCCTCAAGGTGCAGAATAGATTTTTATGTGTATACATGCATGTATTTATGTGTGTTTCTTATCTTGAACATTAATTCTCATGTTTCACAGTGAGATGCCATAGAATTCAATATCAATTAAAAGGTGATAAGATGCTTACTTTGGTGTCCACACATTTCATTCCATGTAATTTCAGAAACTGTTATCAATCATTATATTCAGATATCAGATGGAAAAGATGTTGTAACAATTTTATATTTAGATGTAAATTTGTCTTGGAAAACAGGGTCATAGTTAAAAGTGCCAAATGATTTTAATTTTAATATATGTTTCTACTTTTGTCAAAAATAACTTGTACGTTATGTTGGCTTCTTGTAATCAGTGAGGTTCAGTGAAACGGTATGTTGTTGTTGTTGTTCACTTGTTTTCAGTTGCTAAGTCATGTCCAACTCTGTGACCTCATGGACTTCAGCATGCCAAGCTCTTCTGTCCTCCACTATCTCACAGAGTTTTCTCAAACTCATGTTTATCAAGACAGTGATGCTATCAAACCATCTCATCCTCTGACACTCCCTTCTCCTTTTGCCTTCAAGCTTTCCCAACATCCGTCTTTTCCAATGAGTCAGCTCTTCATATCAGGTAGCCAAAGTATTGGAGCTTCAGCTTTAGCAACAGTTCTTCCAATGAATATTGAGGGTTGATTTCCTTTATTATTTACTGGAATCTTCTCCAGCACCACAGTTCAAAAACATTAATTCTTCTGGGCTCAGCCTTCCTTATGGTCCAACTCTCACATCCATAATCATAGCTTTGACTATACAGACCTTTGTCAGGAAAGTGATGTCTCTGCTTTTTAAGAAACTGTCTAGGTTTTTCAAAGCTTTCCTTCCAAGGAGCAAGCATCTTTTAATTTAATGGCTGCAGTCACTGTCTGAAGTGATTTTAGAGCGCAAGAAAATAAAATCTGTCACTGCTTCTACTTTTTCCCCTTCTGTTTGCCATGAAGTGTTGGGGCCAGATGCTATGATCTTCATTTTTGGAATATTGAAGCAGAAGTTGATTTTTTTTTTCTGGAATTTCATTGCTTTCTCTATGACCCAGCAAATGTTGGCAATCTGATCTCTGGTTCCTTTGCCTCTTCTAACACCAGTTTGTAAATGTAAAGGCCTTGGTTAACGTATAACTGAAGCCTAGAGTGATTAATTTTAAGTATAATCTTACTAGTATGTGAAATGAACACAACTGTATGGTCATTAAATGGTATAGGCTTATTAAAATGGTATAAATGAATGTTAATCATCAGTTTTGTAAAAAAAAAGTGGTTGAGTACATTGGAAACAAATACAATTCTCCATGATAGGTATTTTGGATATTTCAAATGTGGGCAAGGTAATTACATTGAATGCAAAAATAAACATGTCTTCACCTGAAACATTCAAGTGAAATAATTGTTTATAAACAAATTAGGTCCCTAGAGGAAAAATTTTAGCTAACATTTGCAGTGAAGTAGTATTCAATATTTTAGAGTTAACTTTTTTGGCAATAACCCTATAATATTCTGGGTTACAATACTATACTTAAAATAATGAAAAATAATTGTATGTAAATGAAAGAAGTTTAAAATAATTACTAAGGTATTCTAAAGTCCATGTATTTTTAAAGCAGATAATGCAGCTATTAATACATTTTTAACTTTGTTAATTAAAAATTACATGTTAATATTTCAAGGATATACACTATAGGATCAAAAGCATACTATTTGTCTTTTAGATCAATGATAGGAAAATAAAGTTCAAAAACAAAACATATAATGGAAAGAAGACAGTAAGTGAGTTGAAAATAAAGCAGGGGTATAAAAAATGTTGGCAGACATGTATTCATGCATATGTATAATAAAAATATGCAAATGAAATAAATTACCTAGTGACAAGTAGATTTTATCATAGTATAAATGATATGATATGATATCATAGTAGAAATGACTCTAATCCTGTCATATGATATAGAAAAGACATACTAATAATAATATAAAAAAGAAAAATAAATATTACCACAATACAGCTACAAAAAAGAATGAAGTGGAAAAGATCACTTAATTTACAGCAGTCATATGCATTGTTGAGAGATGGGGGATCTTTCTCTATAAAGAACTTTTTGAAAAATATCATCAGTTTTGTAGGTTGTAACAACTCTTCTGTTACAACTTCTCAACTGTGCTATTGTAGGATGAAAACAAGAATGGACAATAATTAAAGGAATGAGAGGCTGTGATCCAATAAACTTTACACAAGGGAGAAAACTATTGCTCAAATTAGAAGATCTGAATGACCTTTACTACTGAAACAACTAAACTGCTGAATTGAAAAGAATGTTGAGCAATGGCAATAGTATGGAATTATAAAATATCAGCTCCCCAGGAATCCTGGGGACAAATGAATGCTAACCCAGGCTTTGTCTCTGAGAATTTCTGAAAACATAAAAAATTACTATTATCCTGACACCCTCCCTGGATCATTGGTCCTTTAAAAAAAAAAAAAAAACTGTTTTGTTTCCTATCTTCTAGACTATTTTCTTAATCATCCTTATATACTAACTATCTTCATATTCTCTTCTTAAAATATTTTAAGAAAGTTTTTTTTCTTTTCATTATAATTAATCACCTCTTATTAAAGACACAAATAACTTTAATATTGCAAAATATAAAAGTCATTTCTCTGTTTTGTTTGACTCCCCAGATCCGCAGTCTTTGGCCTCAGTGTTCATGTCATTCTGATTAAAACACTTGCTAATTCTGTTAAAACTTTACTTAATATTTGAAAGAATCTGCCAGCTTTACAAAAAGTAGAACAAAAATTTTTTCACAGTAGAAGTTTAAATGAAACTATCTCGCAAAGACAGTATATGCAGATGCCATAGCTTTGATGAAAAATAAAGTAGAATTTTTATAAATAAGAAGAATAAATATCATAAAAGTATACTTCTTAATATACACTATGGAAAGACAAACATAAACCTTTTTAAATAAATTTTCCCCAGCACTTCTAAATCACTTTATTCCCAAGGATCTCTCAATCATATGTTGAATGTTTACTATGTTCAAGAAAGAGGACCAAGATCAAAGTAAATAACAATTTAATATGGGATAGAAATGAGCAGAGAAAATACATGTTGATAAAAATTTGAACTTAAAGAAAAGTTGGGAGGAGAGAGGGGGGTTCAGGATGGGGAACACGTGTATACCTATGGCGGACTCATGTTGATGTATGGCAAAACCAATACAATATTGTAAAGTAATTAACCTCCAATTAAAATAAATAAATTTATATTAAAAATATTTTCAAATTAAGCTCAAAAAAATAAAACTACTTTGGAAAAAAAAAGAAAAGTTGCAGGAGTAATGTAAGAAACTCATGAATACTCTTTAAGCACGTTCACTTTTTGTTTATATTTGGCTACAATTGTTTGTCATCAAAATATAGAATAAATACATACATGACATAAATAGCTCCTGTTGTTGAATCCCATGCAGACCCTTAGAATTTGGAGGGAAATTCTGGCCATCCTCTGGGGATAACTACTCTCCTTTTCAAAAATAGTTTTTGGCCTCTGGCCTTTAGCACAGAATAAATGATTCACCACAGGTGTTAAGTTACCAAGTGATCTAAGCTGTCCATCATAAATTGGGTATATTCTGATAAAAGCACAATAAAGTTGGACATGCACAGCAGCACTTCATCATCAGATGCAAGTGGTATGTGTAAGACTGAGATACAGAAATTTCTGAAGATACAAAGCAGTTATATGAGGGAGTGGGCCAAATGCTCTTGGTAAAAATTCCTGCCACATTGCTTTCTCTCCCCAAGTTTGTATCAAGGGGAGTTCACTACAATCAGACGACTGAGGAAACGACAACTTGGGATGGTTTACAGACAGTTCTATGTGATATGTAGGCACAATCAAGAAGTGAAGAGCTGAAACACTCAAGCTCTCTTCTGTGATATCCCTGAAGGACAATGATGAAGGGAAATCTTCCTAGCACAGAACTTCAAGTAGTGCAGCTGGTTTTTCATTTTGCTGGCAATGAGAAACAGCCAGATGTGCCACTGTATACCATTACTTGTGTTCTGGTCAAGTGATTTGGCTGGATGGCCAGGGAATTGAAAGAAAATAATCGGAAAGTTGATTATGCAGAGATTGGAGAAAGAGGAATGTGGAAATATTTCTCAGAATGGGTCAGAATTTGTGAAGATATTTGTCTATGTCTTATCAGAGTACAACCTCAGCGGAGGAGGATTTTAATAATCAAGAAAATAGGGTGACTCGTTCTGTGGCTGTCGACCTCTTTCCCCAGCCACTCCTGTTATTCCAATAGGCTCATGAACAAAACAGTCATGGTGGGAGGCGATGCATGGTCTCAGCAATATGGACTTCCATTCATCAAGGCTGAACTGACTATAGCCACTGCTGAATGCCCAACCAGGCAGCAGCAGAAAACAATATTGAGTACCTGTTATGACACCATTCCCCAGGGGAATGAGCTGGCTACCAAATTTGCAGGCTGAATATCTTGGATTGCTTCCATCATGGAAGAGATAATCTTACTGGAAGAGACATGTACTCTGGGTACAGATTTGCCTTCCCTATATACAGCACTTCTGCAAATTCTGCCACCCATTTACACATAGAATGCACTGTATTATCCACTGCTTTCCACAGATAATTGTTTCAGATCAAGGAACACACATCACAGCAAAAGAAATGCGGCAATTGGCCCATGTTAGTGTGATTCGCTATTCTTACCAAGTTGCTCATCATCCTGAAGCACGAAGATTGATGGCCTGTTGGGATGTCTTTGAAATCTCAAGGTTAACATTCCTAGACACCTGCGAAAATGCAGAAAACATAAAGGCCTATATACAGGGGTTACTGATCCATTTTACATAATTCCTGCCTGAATTTCCAGCCTATTGGCTTTCTCTACAGATTTTAGCCTAATAGTCTCCACAGTAACATCATATAAGCCGTGTGTTGTGTGTGTGTGTGCAGCTGCTCTTATAGACCTCTAAGGTCCTTGAGTTCTCATACTTCCCTGACTTTAAGCACATATAACAAGTTCCCTTGCTCCCTTGTTAAATACACTTAACCATTCCTGTAATTTGAAAACATGCTAGGCCTGTCCTTGCCTTGAGATTTTGCACTTGCTGTTTCCTGTGCTAGTACTTCTCTTCCACATACATCTGCAAAGCCCTACAACATTACTTCCTCAGGTGTTATGAAAAAGTTTGTCTTCTCATGGAGACTCCTTGAAAAACACCCTTCTACTCTGTTTCCCTTCCTTGCTTTATCTTTTTTTTTTTTTTTTTACACTATGTCTATTTAACTAATACGTGCTGTGCTGTGCTTAGTCACTTCAGTTGTGTCCGACTCTTTGCAAACCCATGGACTGTAGCCCATCAGGCTCCTCTGCCCATGGGAATTATCCAGGCAAGAATACTGGATAATGGTATTACCATGGGATACCATGGTCCTCCCGGGGATCTTTCCAACCCAGGGATCGAACTCAGGTCTCCCTCACTGGAGGTGGGTTCTTTACCATCTGAACCACCAGGGAAGCCCAAGAATTCTGAAGTGGATAGCTTAACTCTTCTCCAGGGTATCTTCCCAACCCAGGAATTGAACTGGGGTCTCCTGCATTGCAGGCGGATTCTTTACAAGCTGAGCTACCAGGGAAGCCCTTGACTATCATAACAATTCCTAATTTTTCTCACTGATTATGTGTCTCCCTCATTAGAATATAATCAGGGATATTTGTTTCTTTTGTTATTTTGTGTCTCCCAAGAGCCTTGAAAGGTACTTAACACATAAGAATTGATCAAGAATCTTAATTAAATTATACTTTTTTACAGTTCCTTGTTATGTATATATGGACAACAAAAATGGTTGGATACATCCTGAGTGGGTGATTTACAAGCAAATGTAACAAAAGAAAAGGAAATTAAGGGGGGTAAAGTTAGTTGTAGTGAAATTATTAAGCTGACAAATCATGGAATCTGTAATAAATAAGAAGTAAAATGTACATATGGAGATGCTGAAAGAATGTCATAGAATTGGTTCTCTATGAAATTTTTAATTTTATATATGAGGAAATCCCAAATTACATATATCTTGGATAGCTTCCATCATGGAAGAGATAATCTTACTGGAAGAGACATGTACTCTGGGTACAGATTTGCCTGTACCCAGAGTGAGAGACATGGTAAAATACTGACTTTTCTATTTTGACTCCTAAAATGTGCAACATGGAGGAAGAGAGGGAGGGAAAGAGAGAGCAAGTGAGAGAGTGAAAACAAATGAAAAAGAAAGCCATGTGGAATTGTATTTCTAAAATTTAAGAAAAAAAATGTGTTGCCATTAAGTGGGATTAAAATATCAATAGATGTTTTTGTATTAACTTTAAATTGGCATTAGCTCTTCAGTGATAATGTCCATATGTTTTTATTGATTTTAGTTTACAAGACTAAGAATATAGCATTATTTCATGTCATTACATAAAAACAAATTGTAGAATTTTCTTTCCTTTTGCCTACTTACGGAGCTATAATATGATGTGTGTATACTTCACCATCACTGAGTCCGTGTATTCTACATGCAATAAAATTTTCTTAAGAAAGCAAAATGCAGGGTTTTAGAAACTGAAGAGTAAATTTTTACCTTATGTGCCCTCATTAAAAAAAAAAAAATTCTTGTCATATCTTAGCTGCTCTGAAACAGAATCCTCTGTGTGTGGGGGGGGCGGGTGGGGTGAGTGGGTGGGCGGGTCGGTGTGTGTGTTGCAGGAGTTAGGGGTCATTTATCATATCTTGGGTTTCTGTCTTCATTAGAAGGCCATATTTTTCTTGAGCAATAAGCAAAGAACATTTTGTACAACTTCTGCTTTGTTTTTAAACCTATTCATATACTCTAAAAATTAGTGTGAGAAAATCATGTTTTGACACAAAAATTCTTTTAAAATGGACAAATCTGGCTAAAAAAAATGCTGGTTTATTGGTATAATACTGGCTCTTTCATGTTCTCTTATACTGTATATTAACATGAAATATTGTTTATTAAAGTGTCAGTTCAGTCTCCTAAACTTCCTTAATAAATCCTATGACCACCAGTGCCTAAGCAACTTGTGGTAGTAACTCAATCTCCAAAACACAAATGGTTTCATTGTGTATGAAAAGAGTTAAGACATCTTCTCAACTGAGTTACTTACTCCCATAGAGTAACTTATGGTGTCTATTAACTTCAACAAGATTACAAATGAACAAAAGGAATTGACCTGCCTTGTTTGAAAAATAACCTAATCTGTTCCATTCAAGTGGGAAGCATGAAATAGATTTGTACCTAATTTATAGATTCCAAATTATCCTCCTTTGATCAATAGTTCTTGAGCACCTACTGTGTGAACTACATGAGACACTTTGGAGAATAGCGCTGCATAAAACATACTCTCAAGATTACACAGTTGGGTTTTCTCAATAATGTCTGAGATTTAATACATGAGAAAGGTGTAAGAAAACATTAATTTCAAAAGAAAATGGAAGAAAAATATAGCCCCTTCTAAAAACACTTAACTAAGTATCTTGGTGAACAAAAATATATGTAATACATTTAAATGTTCTGAAAACACCATGCTATGTTGATAACTCTGAAATATTTATAATTCTTTAGTATTAAGTTTAACCATACTTAAAGTATTGAATTATATGCATTGTCCTAACATATGAAAATATATAGATAATTTATTGAATTTAATGAAATTTTGTTTTCTCTCAAATTATAAGAATAGAAAATAAACATTAGGTGAATTCACAACTATCATTCCTAGAGTCTCAAAGTTCAAGATCAAGATGCCAGCAAGGATGGTTCCAGTATGACCTTTCTATCTTGCAAATGACAGCCTTCTCACTTTGTCTTTACATGGCCTTTCCTCTGTTTCAGAATATGGAGAGAAAGAGATCTCCATTGTCTCTTCTTCTTGTAAGCACACCAGTCCTATCAGATTAGGGTCCTATCCCCAACGACTTAATTTATCTTTAACTTTAGTTTTAACCTCCTTAAAAGCCCTATATCTAAACACAGTCACATTGGGAGTTAAGACTTTGATATATACATCTGAACGAGATACGATTCAGTCTATGACAATAGTGAAAGAAAAAATCTTAAAGGCATATGATCTTTGTATGATATGCTTTTAAGGAAACATAGACATGGTAGGGATGATGATAATGATGATAGAAACTTTTACTAATTATGCCCATAAGATGAAGGCATTAAAAGGTATAATTTGTTTGCTGTACAGTCAGGGAAGCTGTTTACAATGTTGATAGAGTGAGCTGTGTGAAAGTGAAAATAAGTAAGTAACCAGTCATTATGAAGAATACCAGTAATTTAAGTCAAAGCAAGGCTATTTCTTTGTGTTGGTACTAGCATTATTTGCTAATGTATTTTATATATATTTCCTAACTTGAAAATATTTTATGTGCTTTTCATGTATAGAAACAGAAATGACCCTTGTATTTATATACTGGTATGCTATGAAAATTATATTTGGATACAAACAAATTCAGATTGGAAATGAAATACTTTAAGATTTTTTTCCTGTTTAGTATCTATTATTATACATCAGAGTTTATGTTCATATTTTACCATTTAAGGAATAAATGTTAATATTTACTAGTTAATCATATTTGAATTATACTAATATCCTTTGTTAAGTGCAAGTGAAACAGTATGACTGGCAGTAAAGGAAGGGGGAGAGAAAGAGTTGTCTAAATTTCTTTAGATGAGAAGAAAGGAAGAGTTTGCAAAGGTGACTGTAATAAGATTCCCATTCTGGTTGAAAAATAATCAAAGATATGTTTTTCATGTTTTCTAATTTTGGTAAGTTTCTCTTCATTATTCTCCTTTTATTTATTTTTCAAATGCAAATAATATTTCATAAGCTAGACGTGATATCTCCTTTCTGGTTAACTCCCTCAATTTATTGTGCTTGCTTGATTTTCATAAGAACTACAGCCTCTTTCCAAATCAGGTTATACATTACCATTGTTGCTTTCTGTGAAAATGCAGGTAGAATTTATCCTTCTGTTGTAAGTCATGTTACAAGTAATTCAACTTGAACACTTACAACTCTGTAGCTGAAACTTATGTTAATGCTTTAGTTGCTCTGTGTCCAATTTCTGTTACTTCTTACTTAAGCCTTTGATGCCAGGGATGTGGTCATTGCAAAAAAATAATTTCAGTTAAAAGTATTGTGAACTTAGCATGGACACCTGATAAATACGTAACTAGTTTTTGTTTTGTGTTTTAATATAATTTTCCAGAAGACTGGCTTCTCTAGGGGTAACTGGCATAATCAAAGTGAGTTAATTCATATAGAAAAGTAACTGAGCATTTAATTAAATTGAATGTCTGTTGTTGTACTTCCACAATAGAAAGTGAAAATGAAGTCACTCAGTCGTGTCTGATTCTTTGTGACCTGTGGACTGTAGCCCACCAAGCTCCATCCATGGAATTCTCCAGGCCAGCATACTGGAGTGGGTTGCCATTTCCTTCTCCAGGGAATCTTTCCAACCCAGTGATAGAACCCAGGTCTCCCACATTGCAGGCAGACACTTTAACTTCTGCACCATCAAGGAAGCCCTTAAATACAGAATACAGTCTCTCAGAAAACCTCCTATAGAGACACAGAACTTCACATCCAAGAGCTAACAATAAAGATTCCAAGGGAGGAAAGGAAGCCAGGTTGAAAGAAGAAGGGAGAGGAGCCAGGAGAGGAGGGGTGAAGGGGGTGGCCTTACAGACGTCTTCTGCCACCTACAGATACACAGGTGTTATGGGACTTTTCCCTGGGCCTCCAGAGAAGGGAAGACTAGAACTCGGCCTTACCAGAAATCAGACCAGACCAGAATCAGAATTCAAGTTCTCTGTCAAGAGGAGGTGATCAGTCTCCAATCTTCAGCTAAGGCTGAGGGCCCTTTGACCAGATTCCTGCATCCAGGACCAGGGGACTAGAAACGCAGGGAAGGATAGGAAGAGTTAAGGAGAGGAAAGAGAGAGGGAAGAGGAGAGAGGTCAATAAAGTCTCTTGTTCCTTACCAGTGGGGGCACTCTGGCCAGTTGTCCACGTCTGGAGGAGACCAGGGACAAAAGAGACCCAGTTGTGGCCTCTGGGTCTGGTCCATTAGCAGGCAAGCTGGCCCCTGAGTACCCCGAGTAGTCAGGATGTCAGTCTCAGTAAAGAAGAGTCCCCACCAGAGTCACCATTTATTGCAGGAAGGCGGACCCCTTCCAGGGCCCAAAACTGGGCTCTTGTCTAACACTCGGAAATGAATTGTCTGAGGAGACACATGTGCTGACAAAGCAAGAGATTTTATTGGGAAAGGGCACCCGGGTGGAGAGCAGTAGGGTAAGGAAACCCAGGAGAACTGCCACAATAGAAAGAGACACTACAATGCCTTACATGTGGTTTAGTCACTATATCGTGTCCAACTCTTTCTTCCCCACCAGGCTGCTCTGTCCATGGGATTTTCCAGGCAAGAATACTGGATATGGGTTGCCATTTCCTTCTCCAGGGGATCTTCCCAACCCAGGAACTGAACCCGGATCTCCTACGCTGCAGGCAGATTCTTTACCAACTGAGCTATCAGGGAGTTCCCTAGATTATGGGAGACAAAGTGAGCTTCTGGGATATGCACACTGCACTAGTACCAACAAGCCACTCGTCATTTCTTTGTTCAAGTAAAAACTCAAATGTCACTAAAGAAGTTCATGTCAGGAATTTTGTGACCAAAAGATGTCATGTATTTAAATAAATTACTTTTTGGCTGATATTAATAGTTCCAAATGCAAAGATGCCAGCATCTTTGAAGAAGAGGTACCAGTTTGTGAAGTTCTGTCGGAATGTTCGTCTCACCATTAAAACTGAGTTTTCACTAGGGTGAAAATTATGAGTCACTCAGTCATGTCCAACTCTTTGCGACCCCATGAACTGAAGACTACCAGGTTCCTCTTTCCTTGGGATTCTCCAGGCAAGAATACTGGAATGGGTAGCCAATCTCTTCTCCAGGGGATCTTCCTGACCCAGGGATCAAACCCGGGCCTCCTCCATTGCAGGCAGATTCTTTACCAGCTGAGCTACCAGGGAAGCAGTACTGCTCCAAGCAAATTATTTTATCTCTGTATCTCTGAAAAAAAAGTTCCTTGTTTTAATTTTTAGCACACTTTAATATATGAGACATAACCTTAAATAATTTCAGATTCTCTATTCATTCTAGGTATTTAATATCTGCATGCTATCTTCCTTGTTTCCCTAAAGTCAAACTAAGTACATCAGGTCACTTTGAAATGTACAAAAGTGGTTAATTTGAAGGACTTTTTATTCTAGAAATTTGAGGATCAATAATATCACTAATATTTATTATGATTAGTTTAGACATTTATTTCAGAAAACAATGTTAATAAAAGTCAGCTTTTTAAACTGTGGGAACTATGAAAATATTTAAATATACAAAAAAAAGTTATAAGCCAAACACCCCAAACTACTAACATTTTTAAAAGACTTTCATTCCAAGTCTTAGGACATTTAAGAACAGCACTGAGTTTGTTTGTTTTTTTTTTAAATATCATTTGATCAGTAGTAATGATCTTTAGTCAGTAACATGCTATTTCATAGCCACTTTAAATCAATATTCAGCATATAATTTATTAAAAGAGCATTAGATTTTATCATTTATGTAAGAACCAAGTAAAAGATTACTGCTTTCATCAATATTATATAACATTTGTTTCTACGTTTGTGATTTAAGAAGACTATTAAATTCTTCCTCTTCAATTTGGAAATTACTTATTTAGAAATAAATCCATGGAAAGTAATCAGAGATGTGCACAAAATTGGTTTATCAGTATATAATAATAGCTCAATCTAGATGGATTGTCAAAAGAATTTGCTTATTCAAACTATATAACAATCAAGAAATGATAGTTATACCATTCTGAGACTTGAGTCTCAGTTTATACATCAATATATTCATGTTGATCCATATAAAATAATGTGACTTTCAAGATTATCAAATATAATAAAAATAAAATTTTATTTTAATATGGACTCAAACATAGCTTGATAAAGACAATAGCTTACTATTTTAAGATATTTTTAGAGATGATACATTAGAATGAGTTAGCTATTACTACATGGAGAATGTGATTAGAGCATGTATGTTTCTCATAGTCACAGTGCATTTCTGCTTCAAATAGGTTATCCTTTGTTACTCCATGCTCAGTCTCTTGGCATATTGACAGGAATGGAAAGTCACACTACAAAAGGTAGTGTAGGGAATAAAGTCTATTACACTAATGCACATATGCTTTAGTAACATTTTGGAGAAAAACTGTACTAGTCAGGTATGTGTTATTAATGTTTCTTAGTTTCAAGGAATTTTTTTTTCACATTTAATACGAAGTGGAATGTGTGTGGTTACCTTTTAAAAACTATGTTATTTTATAATCCTATTGTTTTCAGGAAATTAGTTTTATAGAGATAAATTTAGCTTCTCATATACATCTGTTGTTTTACTTTATGGGGTTTTGTAGAAATAGTTAATATTTTCTTTATGGTCTTTATTAACTGTTTATTTTATAATTTATTTGGTTTGACTTTTGCACAAAATAAAAATATGAATTTTTCTGAGTGAATAGTTAAGATTTTCAATTTACATTCACTGGGTTTCATTTTTCTCAGATAATTTCCATTATACATTAATTGTAGTTATGCTTCTTTATTGATGAATACTCAGTACAGGTATTCAAGTAACTCATTCTTATCCTTCTTCTATATTATACCTTGCCTATTTTAATCTCCATGTTTTATCGGTTTATTCCAGGAGGACTTTATTTTCTGAGAATTTTCCTCAGCCTCCATAGTGTACTTTATTCAGACAGTGTATTTTATTCCCATATAGCATTTTTGCTATCTTATTTATCCTGTTTTTAAAATTTCATCTCTGCTTTGTTCAGACATGAACACCTAACTCTTGCACTATTCAAATTATAATTTTCTAGAGCTTCAGTTGCACCGTTAGCATGCAGTACTTTTACAAATTATAATTTTCTAACATTATGTCAAAGTCTGAATTATTTTCCCCACTATTTGCTGATAATATGTTTTGAAATTTTATCATTTCTGACTCATCCTGTGTTTTCTAGGAATGCCCTTTCTTGCCAGAGAACTATCTCCAAAGTCTCCATTCTGCTGCTCACCATAGACAGCAGAGTCCCAGCTGCACTCCACTGCTCTCTCCATAGAACCTACAGTGACAGCTTTTGGGGGCTGAAGTCTTCATTTTCTAACTAGTTATGAACTTTTTCTATGTATTCTCCAACATTTTGGATATATTCTCAAAAATATGCTAAAATATTTGCATTTATGTAGACAAAATATTTTGCCGGTTTAAAAACATTTTTATCTTCAAATCTACAAATAAGCTTGATTTAATAAATGTATAGGTTGAAATAGGTTTTCTCCATATTTAAAAAAATAGAAAGGAAAGAAAAAGAATCCTCCCAAACACAAAATTATATATTTTTAAAAGTGTCACATGTACCAAGAAACAAAAGCTTTTACTAATACAGTGGAATATGTTTTAAATAGTATGAAAGATAATGAGAATCACAAAGGCAAATGAGAATAATCAACTAAAATAACTGTGAACATTGAAGTATTCTTATAACCAGATATCAGTTGAATTGTGTACTGAGTGCTGAAATTAGAGGCAGAATTTGCATCCCAGTCATAGAAATTTATAAGTACATTTCATCTTTATAATTTTAAAGAAGATTCACATTAACTTCCATATATAGTTCACATCCTACATAGCTGAGTCTGTATGAAGCCCTGTGTAGATTTAAGAACTAAGAATATTCACAAATCCTCTTCTAAACTCTTGGCATTATTTATTTCTCTCTTTAATTCACTTTTCCAATTTAACATCCTTCATACCTCCTTTAGCCAAGTCCTCTGACCCTTCACTTGGATAATCATAGTCTATACTGAAAGAAAAAATTTATTTTAAGCCTGAATGCTTTCATTGACCCTACGATAGTTATCAGTCTTTCCCAAGCTGGTCTCATTTCCTCTAACATATTTTAAATCACAAGAACATAAGCATTTGATTCAGAAAATAAAACCAGTAGTAACCGACAAACTTGCATAAATTCTAAACACAGCTATGGAATTAAGTAAAGGCACAGCCACTAAAATATGTTG
Source organism: Capra hircus (assembly GCF_001704415.2). Lineage (NCBI taxonomy): Eukaryota > Metazoa > Chordata > Mammalia > Artiodactyla > Bovidae > Capra > Capra hircus. The sequence continues at coordinate 39,036,325 of NC_030808.1, forward strand.
TATGAATTTAGCTCAAGTTTCAAAAACTCTTTCTGTAATTTCTTTTAGTATCATTGATGTTTTTGTTATGTGACATTCATCTTCTTTTATTCTTAAAGTAAATAATTCACTGAGCTTCCCTGGTGGCTCAGATGGTAAAGAATCTACCTGAAGGTGGGAGACCTGGGTGTAATCCATGGGTTGGGAAGATCCCCTGGAGGAGCACATGGCAACCCACTCCTGTATTCTTGCCTGGAGAATCTCCATAGCCCTGTGCGGGCTACCATCCATGGGGTCACAAAGGAGTCAGACACAACCAACACAGCACAGATAATCTGTCGACTAAAGAGTTAACAAAACCATTTCTGTCAAGTGATCAGTCACTTTAAAGACTGCTGAAACATATGGAATTTTAATTGCAATTGTTTAATTACTTTAATAATCTTTTCTTCTGTGCAAAGCACAGACAAGAATGCTCTGTTGAATACACTTTTTATTGAACATGCATCAAGTTTGCAAATAAGAATTTGAAGGTTATCCCTCCTTGAAATGTTTGATGATATAGAAACTCAAGCAAAAGCATACCTTTTAAAATAATTTGTAATATTTTGGGACAAGAAAATATACCACTTACCTGAAATAGCTATCTGAAATCTTGTAATTCAGTTACATCTTACACCATCCCTTCTTTTACTTTTTACTTCCTGATTATTTCTTTTCTCTTCACTTTATTCACAAACCAATTAAATGAAGCTTTTCATCATAAACTTGGGAAACTCAATTTAGAACTTTTTATATAATATCATTCAAGTTCCTAAGCCTTCAGTTTGTAGCTTATAATTATCTGCCTATTCAGAGAGCATTAACTAACATCAGATTCAAAGTCATATACATCACACATGATTGTCACTCTATAACATTAGACTGTTGTATATATAAGCTTAATTTTTGTTGACAGGACTAAATTGGAATTTAACTTGTAGCTGTAGCAGCAGTACATTTAAATGTAAATTTACTTCTTCAATGATAAATTTTCAGAACTTAGCCTGAGAATGTGAATCTAATCAAGGTATTTGCACACACAAATTCCTGCACAAAAAACCATGGGACTAATTTAGCAAACATACCAGGCTATCAAGTTGTGAACTTCCCTAATCCTATGTCAATTGTGTTAAAAACTATCTGAAGTAAAGTTTGAATTGAAAAAAAAGAGACAGAAACAAATGGATATACAATGCAAATATTCTGAAAGAAAAAATATTTGAATAATTATTCATATATATCATACCAAATTATATGAGGCCACCATCAAAATTCTGTAGCAACTTAAAGAAAAATGTCTGCATTAATAAATAACATTTTCCAAAAATAGTATTAATTTTTGTAGTTGGAAACACCGAGACAATATAAACTTAGATACCAGTAATGACTATATATTTAATACATCCTCTGATAATTTGTCTTTCAAATTTCAGCATACAAATTATTCAAAATTACAAACTGTAAGAGAAAATATGACACTAGTCAATATGTTTTCATACCAACCCCAGAAGATTACACTATACAAATTTAGAAATATAATATTGAACATATTATGTATCGTTCTGTCTTTTGAATATATGTAATAAATAACTTGGAAAGAATATACATATATAATTTATTAATTCCAGTTTTACACAGAACTTACACTCTGTATTTCTATTTAATTTGAATATGTATTCTTGAGCTTAGTTTAGAACAAAAAGCAAGCAATTTATTCAATTAATTAAAATATACTAAAGAAAGTACAAATCTCATGATTTGAAGTCATAATAATCCTTCCAAAATGTTGACTAAACATTTCTTTAATTTTTAAACGTGATTTTTATGACAAAATAATTCAAATTTTTGTCATTAAAATATGTTTGATAGGTAGATTACATTTTACATTTTTATATAATTCTATTATAAAATGGTAAAATTATCTCTAACAGTGTTCATTAGTTTTCTATAGTTTTATATGATTAAAATTTAAACTTTGCACAAATTGTGATAGAAAAAGTTACAGAAAATCATAAAAAAAAAAATCTTACCTCTTATCAAGCGTCAGAAAAGGATAAAGATTGTTAAGTACTCAATTTCTTCCACAGATTTCAGAGAAGAATTTGTCAATGATCATGGTCAATATATAAACACAGCAATTAATTTTAAATCACCTTAGAAGGAAAATGTGTTTAATAGACATTTATTTTTTGTTGGCTGATATATGTTTTCTGCTCTGCTCTGCTAAGTCGCTTGAGTTGTGTCTGACTCTGTGGGATCCCAGAGATGACAGCCCACCAGGCTCCTCCATCTCTGGGATTCTCCAGGCAAGAACACTGGAGTGGGTTGCCATTTCCTTCTCCAATGTACGAAAGTGAAAAGCGAAAGTGAAGCCACTCAGTCCTGCCCAACTCTTCGTGAACCCATGGACTGCAGCCTTCCAGGCACCTCCATCCATGGGATTTTACAGTCAAGAGTACAGAAGTGGGTTGCCATTGCCTTCTCCAGATGTGTATTTTAGTTTCCATGAAATCAGCTAGTTTCTGTGTTAAGTCAAATATTGCTGGAGGAAATATATCACTCAGTGTTATGAGGTAACTATTAAATTTATCTTCATTGTTTATTTGTTTTTAATGTTTCCAGTTGTAGATGTGACTGGTGTTAGAAGCAAGATCCGATGCTGTAAAGAGCAATATTGCATAGGAACCTGGAATGTCACGTCCATGAATCAGGGCAAACTGGAAGTAGTCAAACAAGAGATGGCAAGGGTGAACGTCAACATTCTAGGAATAAGCGAACTAAACTGGACTGAATGGGTGAATTTAACTCAGATGACCATTATATCTACTACTGCAGGAAGGAATCTCTCAGAAGAAATGGAGTAGCCATCATGGTCAACAAAAGAGTCTGAAATGCAATACTTGGATGCAATCTCAAAAATGACAGAATGATCTCTGTTCGTCTCCAAGGCAAACCATTCGATATCACAGTTATCCAAGTCTATGCCCCAACCAGTAATGCTGAAGAAGCTGAAGTTGAACGGTTTTATGAAGACCTACAAGATCTCTTAGAACTAACACCCCAAAAAGATGTCCTTTTCATTATAGGGGACTGGAATGCAAAAGTAGGAAGTCAAGAAACACCTGCAGTAACAGGCAAATTTGACCTTGGAATGCAGAATGAAGCAGGGCAGAGACTAATCGAGTTTTGCCAAGAAAATGCACTGGTCATAGCAAACACCCTCTTCCAACAACACAAGAGAAGACTCTACACATGGACATCACCAGATGGTCAACACCGAAATCAGATTGATTATATTCTTTGCAGCCAAAGATGGAGAAGCTCTATACACTCAGCAAAAACAAGACTGGGGGCTGACTGAGCTCCTTATTGCCAAATTCAGATTTACATTGAAGAAAGCAGGGAAAACGGCTAGACCATTCAGGTATGACCTAAATCAAATACCTTATGATTATACAGTGAAAGTGAGCAACAGATTTAAGGGTCTAGATCTGATAGATAGAGTGCCTGATGAACTATTGAATGAGGTTCGTGACATTGTACACGAGACAGGGATCAAGACGATCCCCATGGAAAAGAAATGCAAAAAAGCAAAATGGCTGTCTGGGGAGGCCTTACAAATAGCTGTGAAAAGAAGAGAGGCAAAAAAGCAAAGGGGGAAAGGAAAGACATAAGCATCTGAATGCAGAGTTCCAAAGAATAGCAAGAAGAGATAAGACAGCCTTCTTCGGCGATCAATGCACAGAAGTAGAGGAAAAGAACAGAATGGGAGAGACTAGAGATCTCTTCAAGAAAATTGGAGATGCCAAGGGAATATTCCATGCAAAGATGGGCTCGATAAAGGACAGAAATGGTATGGACCTAATAGAAGAAGAAGATATTAAGAAGAGGTGGCAAGAATACACAGAAGAGCTGTACAAAAAAAATCTTCACGACCCAGATAATCATGATGATGGGGTCACTAATCTAGAACCAGACATCTTGGAATATGAAGTCAAGTGGGCCTTAGAAAGCATCACTATGAACAAAGATAGTGGAGGTGATGGAATTCCAGTGGAGCTGTTTCAAATCCTGAAAGATGATGCTGTGAAAGTGCTGCACTCAATATGCCAGCAAGTCTGGAAAACTCAGCAGTGGCCACAGGACTGGATAAGGTCAGTTTTCATTCCAATCCCAAAGAAAGGCAATGCAAAACAATGCTCAAACTACCGCACAATTGCACTCATCTCACATGCTAGTAAAGTAATGCTCAAAATTCTCCAAGCCAGGATTCAGCAATATGTCAACCGTGAACTTCCTGATGTTCAAGCTGGATTTAGAAAAGGCAGAGGAACCAGAGATCAAATTGCCAACATCTTCTGGATCATGGAAAAAGCAAGAGAGTTCCAGAAAAAAACATCTATTTCTGCTTTATTGACTACGCCAAAGCCTTTGACTGTGTGGATCACAATAAACTGTGGAAAATTCTGAAAGAGATGGGAATACCAGACCACCTAACCTGCCTCTTGAGAAATCTGTATGCAGGTCAGGAAGCAACAGTTAGAACTGGACATGGAACAACAGACTGGTTCCAAATAAGAAAAGGAGTACGTCAAGGCTGTATATTGTCACCCTGCTTATTTAACTTATATGCAGAGTACATCATGAGAAACACTGGACGTGAAGAAACACAAGATGGAATCAAGATTGCCGGGGGAAATATCATTAACCTCAGATATGCAGATGCCACCAACCTTATGGCAGAAATGGAAGAGAAGCTAAAAAGCCTCTTGATGAAAGTGAAAGAGGAGAGTGAAAAAGTTGACCTAAAGCTCAACACTCAGAAAACGAAGATCATGGCATCTGGTCCCATCACTTCCTGAGAAATAGATGGGGAAACAGTAGAAACAGTGTCAGACTTTATTTTGGGGGGCTGAAAATCACTGTAGATAGTGATTGCATCCATGAAATTAAAAGACGTTTACTCCTTGGGAGAAAAGTTATGACCGACCTAGATAGTATATTCAAAAGCAGAGACATTACTTTGCTGACTAAGGAGTGCCTAGTCAAGGCTATGGTTTTTCCAGTGGTCATGTATGGATGTGAGAGTTGGACAGTGAAGAAGGCTGAGCGCCGAAGAATTGATGCTTTTGAACTGTGGTGTTGGAAAAGACTCTTGAGGGTCCCTTTGACTGCAAGGACATCCAACCAGTCCATTCTGAAGGAGATCAACCCTGGGATTTCTTTGGAGGGAATGATGCTAAAGCTGAAGCTCCAGTACTTTGGCCACCTCATGCGAAGAGTTGACTCATTGGAAAAGACTCTGATCCTGGGAGGCATTGGGGGCAGGAGGAGAAGGGGATGACCCAGGATGAGATGGCTGGATGGTATCATGAACTCGATGGATGTGAGTCTGAGTAAACTCCCAGAGATGGTGATGGACAGGGAGGCCTGGCCTGCTGTGATCCATGAGGTCGCAAAGAGTCGGACAAGACTGAGCAACTGAAATGAACTCAATAGAGATTAAGATTAAGTAAGATTAATTAAGTACCCAGTATAAGATAATGGCCATAAAGGTAAGTGTGGAGAAATAACTGCAGAAAGGGTGAAAGGATAGAGCCAAAGCAAATACAATACTCAAATGGGGACGTGACTGGTGATAGAACCAAGGACCGATGGGGTAAAAAGCAATATTTCATAGGAACCTGGAATGTTAAATTCATGAATCAAGGCAGATTCATTTCAGTTCAGTTCAGTCGCTGAGTCGTGTCCGACTCTTTGCAACCCCATGAATCACAGCACGCCAGGCCTCCCTGTCCATCACCAACTCCCAGAGTTCTCTCACACTTATGTCCATCTAGTCAGTGATGCCATCCATCCATCTCATCCTCTGTTGTCCCCTTCTCCTCCTGCCCGCAATCCCTCCCAGCATCAGAGTCTTTTCCAATGAGTCAACTCTTTTCATGAGGTGGCCAAAGTACTGGAGTTTCAGCTTTAGCATCATTCCTTCCAAAGAAATCCAAGGGCTGATCTCCTTCAGAATGTGCTGGTTGGATCTCCTTGCAGTCCAAGGGACTCTCAAGAGTCTTCTCCAACACCACAGTTCAAAAGCATCAATTCTTCAGTGCTCAGCCTTCTTCACAGTCCAATTCTCACATACATACATGACTACTGGAAAAACTATAGCCTTGATTAGACAAACCTTTATTGACAAAGTAATGTCTCTGCTTTTGAATATGCTATCTAGGTTGGTCATAACTCTTCTTCCAAGGAGTAAGCGTCTTTTAATTTCATGGCTGCAGTCAGCATCTGCAGTGATTTTGGAGCCCCCCAAAATAAAGTCTGACACTGTTTCCACTGTTTCCCCATCTGTTTCCCATGAAGTGATGGGACTGGATACCATGACCTTCCTTTTCTAAATGTGGTCAAACAGGAGATTGCCAGTGTGAATGTCAACATCATAGGAATCAGCTATCTAAAATGGACTGGAATGGGTGAATTTAAGTCAGAGGACCATTATATCTATGACTGTGGGCAGGAAACACTTAGAAGAAATGGAGTAGTCATCATAGTCACAAAAGAGTCTGAAATGCAATACTTGGATGCAATCTCAAAAACAACAAAATGATCTCTGTTCATTTCCAAGGCAAACCATTCAGTATCACAGTAATCCAAGTCTACGCCCCAACCAGTAATGCTGAAGAAGCTGAAGTTGAATGGTTCTATGAAGACCTACAACATCTTTTAGAACTAATACCCAAAAAAGATGTCCTTTTCATTATAGGGGACTGGAATGCAAATGTAGGAAGTCAAGAAACACCTGGAGTAACAAGCAAACTTGACCTTGGAGTATGGAATGAATAAGGGCAAAGGCTAATAAAGTTCTGCCAAGAGAATACACTGGTCATAGCCAACACCCTCTTCCAACAACACAAGAAAATACTCTACATATGGACAACACCAGATGGTCAACACCAAAATCAGATTGATTATATTCTTTGCAGCCAAAGATGGAGAAGCTCTATACAGTCAGCAAGAACAAGACCAGGACAAGACTGTGGCTCAGATCATGAACCTCTGTTTGCCAAATTCAGACTTAAATTGAAAAAAGTAAGGAAACCACTAGACCATTCATGTATGACCTAAATTAGTGGAAGTGAGAAATAGATTAAGGGACTAGATCTGGTAGAGTGCCTGATGAACTATGGAATGAGGTTTGTGACATTGTGCAGGAGATAGGTATCAAGACCATCCCCATGGAAAAGAAATGCAAAAAAAAAAAAATGGCTGTCTGAGGAGTTCTTACAAATAGCTGTGAAAAGAAGAGAAGTGAAAAGCAAAGGAGAAAAGGAAAGATATAAGCATCTGAATGCAAAGTTTCAAAGAATAGCAAGGAGAAATAAGAAAGTCTTCCTCAGTGATCAATGCAAAGAAATAGAGGAAAACAACAGAATGGGAGAGACTAGAGATCTCTTCCAGAAAATTGGAGATACCAAGGGAACATTTCATCCAAAGATGGGCTAAATAAAGGACAGAAATGATATGGATGTAACAGAAGCCAAAGATATTAAGAGGTTGCAAGAATACACAGAAGAACTGTACAAAAAAAGATCTTCACGACCAAGATAAACACTAAGGTGTGATCACTCACCTAGAGTCAGACATCCTGGAATGTGAAGTCAAGTGGGCCTTAGAAAGCATCACTATGAACAAAACTAATGGACGTGATGGAATTCCAGTTGAGCTATATCAAATCCTGAAAGATGATGCTGTGAAAGTGTTGCACTAAATATCCAGCAAATTTGGAAAACTCAGCAGTAGCCACAGAACTGGAAAAGGTCAGATTTCATTCCAATCCCAAAGAAAGACAATGCCAAAGAATGCTCAAACTACTGCACAATTGCACTCATCTCACACGCAAGTAAAGTAATGCTCAAAATTTTCCAAGCCAGGTTTCAGCAATACATGAACTGTGAACTTTCAGATGTTCAAGCTGGTTTTAGAAAAGGCAGACGAATCAGGTATCAAATTGCCAACATCCTTTGGATCATTGAAAAAGCAAGAGAGTTCAAAAAAAAATTTATTTCTGCTTTATTGACTATGCCAAAGCCTTTGACTTTGTGGATCACAATGAACTGTGGAAAATTCTTCAAAAGGTAAGAAAAGCAGACCACATGACCTACCTGTTGAGAAACCTATATGCAGCTCAAGAAGCAACAGTTAGAACAGGACATGGAACAACAGACTGGTTCCAAATAGGAAAAGGAGTGTGTCAAGGCTGTATATTGTCACCCTGCTTATTTAATTTCTATGCAGAGTACACCATGAAAAACGCTGGGCTGGAAGAAGCACAAGATTGCTGGTATCAAGATTACTAGGAGAAATACCAATAACCTCAGATAGGCAGAGGACACTACCCTTATGGCAGAAAGTGAGGAAGAACTAGAGCCTCTTGATGAAAGTGATAGAGGAGAGTTAAAAGTTGGTTAAAGCTCAACATTCAGAAAACGAAGATCATGGCATCTGGTCCCATCACTTCATGGGAAATAGATGGGGAAACAGTGGAAACAGTGACAGACTATTTTGGGGGGGCTTCAAAATCACTGCCAATGGTGATTGCAGCCATGAAATTAAAAGGAACTTACTCCTTGGAAGGAAAGTTATGACCAACCTAGACAGCATATTAAAAAGCAGAGACTTCACTTTGCCAACAAATGTCAGTCTAGTTAAGGTTCTGGTTTTCCAGTAGCCATGTAGGGATGTGAGAGTTGGACTATAAAGAATGCTGAGTGCCAAAGAATTGGTGCCCTTAAACTGTGGTGTTGGAGAAGACTCAGGAGAGTTCCTTGGACAGCAGAGAGAGCCAACAAGTTCACCCTAAGCGAAATCAGCTCTGAGTATTCAGTGGGAGGACTGATATTGAAGCTGAATTTCTAACATTTTGGCCTCCTGATGTGAAGAGCTGACCCATTTGAAAAGACCCTAATGCTGGGAAAGATTGAGGGCAGGAGGAGAAGTTGATGACAGAGGATGAGATGGCTGGATGGCATCACCGACTCAATGGACCATGAGTTCGAGTAGACTGTGGAAGTTGATGATGGACAGAGAGGCCTGGCATGCTGCAGTCCATGGGTTCCTGAAGAGTCAGACATGACTGAGTGACTGAACTGAACTGAACTGAACTGAATGGGCACTAAACTCCATAGCCTCCTCAATACATCCTCAATATATCATCATCTTCTGGCCCACTCTTTCAAAATAACTACTGTCTTTTTAACTAAATGTTGATGCATCTATGTCTTCTGACTTTCATGAGATTAGTAATCTCACTCACTATGGTATTCAATAGCAAATATTGGTATTATAGGTAAATATGTGCATTTGTCTTAAATCACTCAAGTCCTGTCCAATTCTGTGCGACCCTGGGGATTGTAACCCGCCAAGCTCCTCTATCTGTGGGATTCTCCAGGCAAGAATACTAGAGCGGGTTGCTATATCCTTTCACAGAGGGTCTTCCAACTCAGGGATTGAACTCAAGTCTCTTAAGTCCCAGCATTGTCGAGCAGGTTCTTCACCGGTAGTGCCACATGGGAAGCCCAATACAGACAAGTACTGGCAGACATATTGCTGCAAGTTACACATTGACCAACAACTTTGTTGAGTAATGAAATTCAGTTCTTTGTATTGGAATAAATATACATTTCTCTTGATAAACTCACTAGTAACAAATTGCAGATTGCAAAATGAAAGAGTGAGCAAACAAGGAAATAAACAAGAAAATAAAGGCACATACCTAAACTAGGTAACTGTCAAACCAAATGGACAGAAAAGAAAGTAATGCTTTTGTTAAATTTTTCATGGCCTGGAAGGAGTTTATGGTCCTTATTTGAGTGTATTTTGTGTCACCAGTGAGATCTATGCATGAAGGGCTGAGGGAAATGTCTGTTATGATGTATCTGAAAAGTTAGAGAAATGGATTATTCCAGTTCTTCCCATGTTAATCACGTGATAAAGTGAGAACTTCCTGCTCATTACATCTACATTTCATATACTATTGAAAAGACAGTAATAAATGTAAGAATAAAAATGGAGGTTTATGTAACTGATAACTTCTCTAATAGCTCAATTGCTAAAGAATCCACCTGCCATGCAGGATACCGCAGTTCGATTCCTGGGTTAGGAAAATCCACTGGAGAAGGGAACGGCTACCCACACCAGTATTGTGGCTTGGAGAATTCCATGGACTATATAGTCCATTCGGTTTCAAAGAGCCAGACAAGATTGAGCGACTTGCACTTCATGTAACCTACATCTATTTTATTTTTTTTTAATTTTTATTTTTACTTTATTTTACTTTACAATACTATATTGGTTTTGCTATACATTGACATGACTCTGCCACGGTGTACATGAGCTCCCAATCCTGAAACCCCCTCCCTCCTCCCACCTCATATCATCTCTCTGGATCATCCCCGTGCACCAGCCCCAAGCATCCTGCATCCCACATCAAACATAGACTGGCAATTCATTTCTTACATGATAGTATACATGTTTCAGTGTCATTCTCCCAAATCATCCCACCCTCTCCCTCTCCCTCAGAGTCCAAAAGTCCGTTCTATACATCTGTGTCTCTTTTGCTGTCTCGCATACAGGGTTATCATTACCATCTTTCTAAATTCCATATATATGTGTTAGTTACTGTATTGGTGCTTTACTTTCTGGCTTACTTCACTCTGTATAATTGGCTCCAGTTTCATCCATCTCATTAGAACTGATTCAAATGCATTCTTTTCAATGGCTGAGTAATACTCCATTGTGTATAGGTACCATGGCTTTCTTATCCTTTCATCTGCTGATGGACATCTAGGTTGTTTCCATGTCCTGGCTATTATAAACAGTGCTGCAATGAACATTGGGATACACGTGTCTCTTTCAATTCTGGTTTCTTCAGTGTGCCCAGCAGTGGGATTGCTGGGTCATATGGCAGTCGTATTTGCAATTTTTTAAGGAATCTCCACACTGTTCTCCATAGTGGCAGTACTAGTTTGCATTCGAACAGTGTTAAGAGGGTTCCCTTTTCTCCCCACCCTCTCCAGCATTTATTGCTTTTAGACTTTTGGATCACAGCCATTCTGACTGGAGTGAAATGGTACCTCACAGTGGTCTTGATTTGCATTTCTCTGATAATGAGTGATGTTGAGCATCTTTTCATGTGTTTGATAGCCATCTGTATGTCTTCTTTGGAGAAATGTCTATTTAGTTCTTTGGCCCATTTTTTGATTGGGTCGTTTATTTTTCTGGAATTGAGCTGCATAAGTTGCTTCTATATTTTTGAGATTAGTTGTTTGTCAGTTGCTTCATTTGCTATTTTTTCTCTCATTCAGAAGGCTGTCTTTTCACCTTGCTTATAGTTTCCTTTGTTGTGCAGAAGCTTTTAATTTTAATTAGATCCCATTTGTTTATTTTAGCTTTTATTTCCAGTATTCTGGGAGGTGGATCATAGAGGATCCTGCTGTGATTTATGTCAGAGTGTTTTGCCTATGTTCTCCTATAAGAATTTTATTTTTTCTGGTCTTATGTTTAGATCTTTAATCCATTTGAGTTTATTTTTGTGTGCGGTGTTAGAAAGTGATCTAATTTCATTCTTTTACAAGTGGTTGACCAGCTTTCCCAGCACCACTTGTTAAAGAGATTGTCTTTACTCCATTGTATATTCTTGCCACCTTTGTCGAAGATAAGGTGTCCATAGGTGTGTGGCTTTATCTCTGGGCTTTCTATTTTGTTCCATTGATCTATATTTCTGTCTTTGTGCCAGTATCATACTGTCTTGATGACTGGCTTTGTAGTAGAGCCTGAAGTCAGGCAAGTTGATTCCTCCAGTTCCATTCTTCTTTCTCAAGATTGCTTTGGCTATTCGAGGTTTTTTGTATTTCCATACAAAACTTGAAAGTATTTGTTCTAGTTCTGTGAAAAATACCACTGGTAGCTTGATAGGGATTGCATTGAATCTGTAGATTGCTTTGGGTACTATACTCATTTGCACTATATTGATTCTTCCGATCCATGAACATGGTATATTTCTCCATCTATTGGTGTCCTCTTTGATTTCTTTCATCAGTGTTTTGTAGTTTTCTATATATAGGTCTTTAGTTTCTTTAGGTAGATATATTCCTAAGTATTTTATTCTTTTCTTTGCAATGGTGAATGGAATTGTTTCCTTAATTTCTTGTTCTACTTTCTCATTATTAGTGTATAGGAATGCAAGGGATTTCTGAGTGTTGATTTTATATCCTGCAACTTTACTATATTCATTGATTAGCTCTAATAATTTTCTGGTTGAGTCTTTAGGGTTTTCTATGTAGAGTATCATGTCATCTGCAAACAGTGAGAGTTTTAGTTCTTCTTTTTCATTTCGGATTCCTTTTATTTCTTTTTCTGCTCTGATTGCTGTGGCCAAAACTTCCAGAACTATGTTCAATAGTAGCAGTGAAAGTGGGCGCCCTTGTCTTGTTCCTGACTTTAGGGGAAATGCTTTCAATTTTTCCCCATTGAGGATAATGTTTGCTGTGGGTTTGTCATATATAGCTTTTATTATGTTGAGGTATGTTCCTTCTATTCCTGCTTTCTGGAGAGTTTTTATCATAAATGGATGTTGAATTTTGTCAAAGGCCTTCTCTGCATCTGTTGAGATAATCATATGGCTTTCATTTTTCAATTTGTTAATGTGGTGAATTACATTGATTGATTTGTGGATATTGCAGAATCCTTGCATCCGTGGGATAAAGCCCACTTGGTCATCGTGTATGATCTTTTTAATGTGTTGTTGGATTCTGATTGCTAGAATTTTGTTGAGGATTTTTACATCTATGTTCATCAGGGATATTGGCCTGTAGTTTTCTTTTTTTGTGGCATCTTTGTCAGGTTTTGGTATTAGGGTGATGGTGGCCTCATAGAATGAGTTTGGAAGTTTGCCTTCCTCTGCAATTTTCTGGAAGAGTTTGAGTAGGATAGGTGTTAGCTCTTCTCGAAATTTTTGGTAGAATTCAGCTGTGAAGCTGTCTGGACCTGGGCTTTTGTTTGCTGGAAGATTTCTGATTACAGTTTCAATTTCCGTGCTTGTTTTCTATGTTAAGATTTTCTATGTCTTCTTGGTTCAGTTTTGGAAAGTTGTACTTTTCTAAGAATTTGTCCATTTCTTCCACGTTGTCCATTTTGTTGGCATATAATTGCTGATAGTAGTCTCTTATGATCCTTTGTATTTCTGTGTTGTCTGTTGTGATCTCTCCTAAAAGCAGCAAGTGAAAAACAACAAATAACACACAAGGGGATTCCCATAAGGATAACTGCAGATCTTTCAATAGAAACTCTTCAGGCCAGGAGGGAAAGGCAAGACATACTTAAAGTGATGAAAGAAAATAACCTAGAGCCCAGTTTACTATACCCAGCAAGGATCTCATTCAAATATGAAGGAGAAATCAAAAACTTTACAGACAAGCAAAAGCTGAGAGAATTCAGCACCACCAAACCAGCTGTCCAACAAATGCTAAAGGATATTCTCTAGACAGGAAACACAAAAAGGGTGTATAAACCTGAACCCAAAACAGTAAAGTAAATGGCAACAGGATCATACTTATCAATAATTACCTTAAATATAAATGGGTTGAATGTCCCAACCAACAGGCAAAGAATGGCTGAATGAATACAAAAACAATACCCCTATATATGCTCCCTCAAGAGACCCACCTCAAAACAAGGGACACATACAGACTGAAAGCGAAGGGCCGGAAAAAGATATTCCACACAAATAGAGACCAAAAGAAAGCAGGAGTAGCAATACTCATATCCGATAAAAATAGCCTTTACAATAAAGGCTGTGAAAAGAGACAATGAAGGACACTACATAATGATCAAAGGATCAATCCAAGAACAAGATATACCAATTATAAATATATATGCACCCAACATAGGAGCACCGCAATATGTAAGACAAATGCTAACAAGTATGAAAGGGGAAATTAACAGTAACACAATAACAGTGGGAGACTTTAAAAAATAATAATAGTAGTGGGAGGCTTTAATACCCCACTCACACCTATGGACAGATCAATTAAACAGAAAATTAACAAAAAAATGCAAACTTTAAATGATACAATAGACCAGTTAGACCTAATTGATATCTATAGGACATTTCACCCCAAAACAATGAATTCCACCTTTTTCTCAAGTGCACACGGAACATTCTCCAGGTTAGATCATGTCCTGGGCCATAAATCTAACCTTGATAAATTCAAAAAAATCAAAATCATTCCAAGCATCTTTTCTGACCATAATGCATTAAGATTAGATCTCAATTACAGGAGAAAAACTATTAAAAATTCCAACATATGGAGGCTGAACAACATGCTTCTGAATAAGCAACAAATCACAGAAGAAATCAAAAAAGAAATCAAAATATGCATAGAAACAAATGAAAATGAAAATACAACAACCCAAAACCTATGGGACACTATAAAAGCAGTGCTAAGAGGAAAGTTCACAGCAATACAGGCATACCTCAAGAAACAAGAAAAAAGTCAAATAAATCTGCATCTATTTTAAAGCAACACTTAGTAATAATACTAATAGTAACAATAATAATTAATTAAAAATGAAAAATCTTTAAATTTTGACATTTGAGACAAGGCAAGACTGGCACTCTCATTAACACCTAGAGAAATATCGACATCTTTTAATAAATAATGCTGTATTTCTGCCTATTGCAAAAGGATTCTTTGCCATAAAATCCAATAATTTTAAGAGTTTATTTCTTTGTGTATGTCATTCTAAATTGATTTTCACTGAAAAGCACTTGCCTTTCAAATGTTTCTAAAGTTTGTTTTAAATTTTTAAAAAAATTCTAGTATAACATATAAGTATAACATAAGTATTTGTTCTCTTTCATTTAATATTTTCTTCTTTGGGAAACAACTGTATGGATGTTGGATCAACTTTTCAGGTACATACACTTGTTTTTCAATATTTCTTTTTGCTTTGCTTTTTATTACTCTTCCATTTCAATGTTTTTTTTTTAATATTTCTTTTATTATGCTTTCATTAGTACCTATCTTTCCATATATCCATCCTTTCAAATGTTTTCTTTACTTTTACAATATTTTAATTATTCCGTCCACATCTTTTCTGCACTCTGCTAACACATGTCATCCATATGCCTTTTTCTTTTATTTTATATCTCTTAAGTTTAAATATAAAAAAATAGATACCAGTTACTTTCATTGGCTCATTTGGCAAGACGTTAGGGTAGTTCTTTAGTATTTGTATTTTCAGCTGTGTTAATTTTTTCTTTATATATATGTATATATATATATATATATATTTCATGATTTTCTTTAATTTCTTCTAAGAAATGGTCATTTTGTTTCCTGGAAGAATGATATAGAGTAACTTTATTTTATAGGGAAGACACAGAATAGTGTTCAAAGCTATGTAAATATTCTCCAAAGCTCACTTTTTTTTTTTCCAACTGAACTTGTCTAACTGTACTGTCTCACTATCACATGGAAAAAGAAACCATGAGTTTTTCACAGCAAAAATTTCTTTCCTGCACGATAGCCACTGAGAAACATTAATTCATTCAAATGTGCCTTGATACATGTGTAATTCCATCTAGATCGAGGGAAGAACCAATATTGATCTCAACTTTCCTTTCTTGCTCTTACAAATAAGTAATTTAGATTTTGCATCTATAGGTATAATATTTAGCCTTAATTTGTACGTGTTTTGCTATTTTATGATCTGAATTTGTGGAATTTTCTTTCTCTTCACACTTTTGGCACCTTTAGCTTTCACTGCTCTCAGAAACTTTTTTGTGTTTCTATTTTATGTTCATTGTTTTCGTTTACTTCTAGTTTCATGAAATAAAATTTGTGCTTTTTTTCTCATTATCACAATGTTTTATATTCATAAGTGGAATGGAAAATTCTGACATTACTCCACAAACTTCCAATTTGTATACATTTTTCTTGTTTCTTTGTGCATATGTTTGCTTACCAAAATTATTATTGTTATATAATTTTTCAAAATATATGTTAAATAGGATATTAACTTGTGATCAGTTAATAAATTTATGATTAAACTACTTTTTACATACAAAATTCAAAGGGTAATTATCAAATATACATCAAATGTGGAAAATATTTAAGCTTAAAATGAAGTAAAATTACTATATCATTATGTGCAGCAAGCTTAAAAATGAATTTTCAAAAACCATTTCTTACATCTTTTATCCTGACAGGCAGTCATATTATAGGATGATTTACAGTTTTACTAATTTTAACACATAGTACAAACACTGGATTTGCACCTGAATAGAGAGATGAACTAAAAAATTATCAATGAAATTTTCATAGATTTTCCACTCCACACTTCAGTTAAAAATTTTCTACACATGAAAAAGAATGACAGGCAAAATGTTATTTAATCAGAGCCTATGTTATACCCAATAAATATTCTACTATAACATCAAAAAGTATGGTATTCTATTCTTAAAAATACTGACTAACACACGAATCATTTCTCATTGGAAATTAACAAAGAAATAAACATTCACAGTTATATTTGACCATTCCCTATCTCCCCCGACCACCTGGTAGAACAGAATTATTTCTTAAAATGTCCCTTAGCCCTACATAGCAAAGATTGCTGGGAGAAATATCAATAACCTCAGATATGCAGATGACACCACACTTATGGCAGAAACTGAAGAAGACCTTAAAAGCCTCTTGATGAAAGTGAAAGAGGAAAATGAAAATGTTGCCTTAAAACTCAACATTCAGAAAACTAAGATCACCATATCTGGTCCCAACATTGTATGGCAAATAGATGGCAACACATTGGAAACCGTGACAGACTTTGTTTTCTTGGGCTCCAAAATCACTGCAGATGGTGACTGCAGCCATGAAATTAAAAGACACTTGCTCCTTGGAAAAGAAGCTTATGACCAACCTACACAACATATTAAAAAGCAAAAAGTACCTTGCCAACAAAGGTCCATCTAGTCAAAGCTATGATTTTCCCAGTACTCATGTAGGGATGTGAGAGTTGGACTTTAAAGAAAGCTGAGCACTGAAGAATTGGTGCTTTTGAACTGTGATGTTGGAGAAGACTCTTGAGAGTCCCTTGGACTGCAAGGAGATCCAACCAGTCCATCCCAAAGGAAGTCAATCCTGACTATTTATCTGAAGGACTGATGCCGCAGCTGAAACTCCAATACTTTGGCCACCAAATGCAAAGAACTGACTATTTGAAAACATCCTGATGATGGGAAAAATTGAAGGCCAGAGGAGAAAGGGACGACAGAGGATGAGATGGCTGGATGGCATCACTGACTCGATAGACATGTTTGAGTGAACTCCGGGAGTTGGTAATGGACAGGGAGGCCTGGCGTGCTGCGGTCCATGGGGTTGCAAAGAGTCAGACACGACTGAGTGACTGAACTGAATTGAACTGAACTAAAATGTAAGACACTTAATCTAATTCTCAGTTAAACTTACATAGTTAAAGTGAAAATTCTGGCACAAAATTCTGCATATTGAAATCTTTAATAGGTGAGTTTTCTAATGCTGAATTGGTACTAAAATTGTAGAAATAGTGATGATGAGTTTTGTTATAAAATCTTACCCAACAATTGTACATGCAGTATTGGTTGTTAATTGATACATAATTGATATTTAAATTAATTCTTTAAAATACAACCAGTACTCAAAAAGTTTAGAATCATCCTTTCCTGAAGTTATCCACTGGCAAAACTCCTTATAGCTTTGATTTTTGTTTGGCTATTAACTCATGAATAGTTAGCTATGCTACACACAAAAAGTAAACAATGCAGCTTGAGAAGTCTCACAATTGATAATTGAGACATGTCTCATATTGATTCAGGAAGTACTCTGGCTTATAATTTAACATTTTCAGCTTGATGTAACAAAATAAGCATTCAATAAACTGTTCACCTACACAGAGAACCATACTACTTCAATTACACTCAAGTTGATTGAGGCCAATTTAATGGTAATTAGTAATTTACAAGGTCAAGAAGCTCACACTTATATAACTCCATGCTGATTAAATGGTCACAGCTCACACGTGGATAAGAATACCAAGTGAAGTAAACATATGAAAACCATGTTTTAAAAGAGTTAGTATTTTATGTATCTAAGTAAATAATCCCCAAATTGAAATCAACTATTTTTCATAACATTCAAGGATTTGGTTTTGCTGTTAACACATTTTATAATAATTTCTAAACATAAATACAAAATACATGTAATTTATTTCCATACGTTCTGTTCACTTTCAGTCCTTACATAGCTCTGCTCTTAGATTTGAAACCAAGTTTCTCTTTTAAGAGCAATGATGTCATGTGACTTTTTCTTATATAGATGTTTCCTAATTATAAAAATCTCATCTTGTTTTTAACGTCATCACTAAATTACAAAAAGGCCAAATGTATTTACACACAAACACATTTCAAAGTATTACTCATAACTTAGATATCTTAAAAATGAATGAATGTCATAAAATAAAATAAATATCTAGGAAAATTAAGTTGTCCAAGGTCACACAAGAAGCAACAAAACTAGAAACAGAATTTAACTTTATTTTTTTATAATAAATGTTAAATATGTAGTATATTATTATAAAACCAAATATATTCTATTCTGTTATTCTCTCATGTATAGTGTACATAGATACTATACACACATATATAGGTCAACTCTCATATTAGAAGTCATTCAATATGTTATTAAAATTATACATATATATATATATATCATCCAGCATATTTTTTAATGACAAAATGGGCACTCATTTCAATTTTGTTGACAAAATATTTTGGATTACATTAGCAAAATATTGATGGTGAGGTAAAAATATTTTTCATTTGGACGAATGGAACAAAATGCTTGAACATAAAACTTTCCTTTGGATGGTATACACATTTCAAGTGCTTTCTAAGTTATTTCTGAAGGATTAAGTAGTTTGAATTTTTCCATAGCTTTGGACAACATTTGAGGCTGATTTGGCTAATTAGACATTTGCATGTCTTTACATGTCTCATAAAAATTTCTTAATATAAAGACTGACTCTGATATGAATGATTTTTATAAATGCAAAACATTTAGATATTTTCTTGGCCAATGCTAAATTTATAAGCCATTTTTAAATTCATAATACCTTAAGATCAAAATGAGCATAGCCTTGTTAATGCTTAGAAAAAACAGTTTAAGTTGTTTAATTCATTTCAATCAAAAGATTAAAATTTAATCAGAATTTCAATGAGCATGAGATAGTTATTTGAATTCTGATCTGCTGTCTTTTTCTTCACAAACTTGAAGAAATCCTGGGAAGGAGATTCAGATGTGAATAGAAAATACAATTGTAAAAAGGCAAATATTCAAGCTTTATATAGGAAATACTGAAATATTTCAAGCTGTTGCCACAAGCATTTTATTTGAATATTCTTTTCCAGGAGAAAGAAAGGTATTCTAATCAGTCAAGTAAGAAATAAAGAGAAGGTTTGAAAAAAATGTGTATTTTCTACCTTAGCATATTCTTATCAAAGGAAAACCAAACAAATACAAACTTCACAAAAGAGTAAATATTCCACACCTGCTTTTCTGATTTCTTTATTCCGTAAAAAACAAATGTCTATAATAGTACTTTAGTTCTTAGAAATAAAGACTCTATTCCAAAAGAACAAACTGTTCTTTAATATTTTCCTGTGATTCAACATGAACAGAGAAAAAAGAAGTTAGAAAATATCTCAAAATAGTAAGACAGAACAAAAGCATTCTTCTAAATTGACTTTTACTCATTTTTCCTTTGCATTTTTTATGATTAAGCATTGAGAGACAGCTTTAATTTTTTTTTTGTTTTAACAGCTCTAGCAGATAAAAGTGTGCATTGAACTGTTTTCTTCTATTTTCTCCCTAAACCCAAAGACTTTAGTAGTTCAGATTTTCAATGGCTGTTACTTCAATTTAATTTGAAGAATTTTTCATGCCAGCATGTATAATAAAGTATATAGAAACTAATTTAAATGAGTATTTGATGAAATAATGAGCTTTAAAAGAGCAATAATCACTACACACCATCTTTAGAAATTGTCTTTAGGTAACGAATCATTCTTAAAGAGGAGAATATGTTACCCAATGGCTGGCTGTTAGTTTGAATATACTGTAAGTTACAACATGTAGTGTATTATGAATGATGAACTGAAAGCAGTAAAATCTAATTACATCCATTAGCTTAATTTGTGTGTGTTGTAAGAATTCTCAATCACATGATACAATGTGACAATTGAAACAGGGATGCTGTGAGTTTGAACGCATCATATCATAAAAGTGTATCACTAACAAAGGGAATGACACTGTCCAGAGAATGAAAGGACAAACTACAGACTGCGAGTAAATATTTGCAAATCACGACCTATTGAAAGACCTGTGTGGAGAACATATAAGAACTTTTTAACTCTATTAAGAAGAAATGAAATAAATAAACTTGGAAAATATTTGAATACATATTTCACAAAAAAATTAATTCTTATTACATACATAACTCAACGTGGATGTGTTACAAAGAATCATGGTTCATAAAAAATGGCAAACAAAATCTTACTTATTAAATGATTTCATTAATATTCAACTCTTTAAGATGAAAATTAATTTTTATTGCCAGAAATTTAACCAGTGGTTGTTCAGAGAAGAAGCTATTACAAAGAGGCATGAAGAATCTTTTGGAGGAAGAAGAGTCATGTGCATTATCTTGATTATGATGCTGGTTTTACAGGTATAAACTTATTTCTAGATTTTTGGAACAAATCATTTAATTATTTGCAATTTTATTTTATGTAATTGTATGTTAGTAAACATGAAATAATTTTTTGAAAATAAAATTTAAAATTTAACAAGATTTTCCTTTGTGGGAAGTTTCAGAATTTATGTTTTGGAAATGCTATATATTTTTAGATTTTATATGTATCAATATAAAGCAGATGACTATTACATAGATTTTCAAAACAATATTGAAATTAATTTTTATTCATGAAATATTTCACAGGACAGTATTCTCAAAACCTCAGAAAACACTATAGAACAATGGTACTAAGTAATACTAGTTGGTCTTCTAGTGCCATATAATGGTTAAAATGGACACAAAGAGATAATCAACTTTGCACCAGAACCCATGCAACAATACAGTGGAAAGGGAACAATTGACTGGATTGAGATTACATTTATAGTTCCTTTGGCATCTAGTTTGCATCTGGTTGGTGTCACGGTACAAATTATTGAAATTGCTGTCTAAGCAGAAGTGATATATATCTTACCCATGAAAAAATGGTTAATATATATCCTTTCTCCATATTTTCTTTCTCTTTCAATTGACTGAAACAGATGCCCTCTGAAATTCTAGAATATGACAATAACTTGATGTCTGAAATTTAAGTATTATCTTGAGTGAGAAATAAATTCTCTAAAACTCTGGAGTCAGTTACAGCCATCACTATTACCATAAACAATACAAATATTTAGTCAATGAAATTATGTAGTGCTCATTGTTCATCTCTCATTGATTTCCTTATTTTCTTGAGAATTTTATAAAGGCTTTATTACCAAATACTTCTGGAAAGATATTTTTCACTCTACATACTTTGTGTACATTATTTTCCTCAGCATGCAACATCACAGTTTAAAAATTAACAACAACAACAACAACAAAAAAGAATATGATGTGCATCCTCTGATAGGCTTTACTAGCTTAAACCCAAATCAAATAATTCCTTTCAATATAGCCATGATGAAAAGATAAATTGAACTCAATCCAGCTTGATATGTTATTATTATATTTGACATTGATTTTATAACATTCATCTAATGCCTTTCAAAACTGTCTAGACGAAGATGTATCTTTAAACAGTTATATATTGTGCAAGGCACACATTACAGTAATATTTCAATTCAGTTCAGTTCAGTGGCTCAGTCGTGTCCAACTCTTTGCGACCCCATGAATCGCAGCATGCCAGGCCTCCCTGTCCATCACCATCACTCGGAGTTCACTCAGACTCATGTACATCGAGTGCGTGATGCCATACAGCCATACCATCCTCGGTTGTCCCCTTCTCCTACTGTCCCAAATCCCTCCCAGCATCAGAGACTTTTCCAATGAGTCAACCCTTCGCGTGAGGTGGCCCAAGTACTGGAGTTTCAGCTTTAGCATCAGTCCTTCCAATGAACACCCAGGACTGATTTCTTTTAGAATGGACTGGTTGGATCTCCTTGCAGTCCAAGGGACTCTCAAGACTCTTCTCCAACACCACAGTTCAAAAGCATCAATTCTTCGGCGCTAAGCCTTCTTCACAGTCCAACTCTCACATCCATACATGACCACAGGAAAAAACATAGCCTTGACTAGATGGATCTTAGTCGGCAAAGTAATGTCCCTGCTTTTGAATATACTATCTAGGTTGGTCATAACTTTTCTTCCAAGGAGTAAGCGTCTTTTAATTTCATGTCTGCAGTCACCATCTGCAGTGCTTTTGGAGCCCCAAAAAATAAAATCTGACACTGTTTCCACTGTTCCCCATCTATTTCCCATGAAGTGATGGGACCAGATGCCATGATTTTCGTTTTCTGAATGTTGTGTTTTAAGCCAACTTTTTCACTCTCCTCTTTCACTTTCATCAAGAGGCTTTTGAGTTCCTCTTCACTTTCTGCCATAAGGGTGGTGTCATCTGCATATCTGAGGGTATTGATATTTCTCCTGGAAATCTTGATTCCAGCTTGTGTTTCTTCCAGTCCATCATTTCTCATGATGTATTCTGCATAGAAGTTAAATAAGCAGAGTGACAATATACAGCCTTGACGTACTCCTTTTCTTATTTGGAACCAGTCTGTTGTTCCATGTCCAGTTCTAACTGTTGCTTCCTGACCTGCATACAGATTTCTCAAGAGGCAGGTTAGGTGGTCTTGTATTCCCATCTCTTTCAGAATTTTCCACAGTTTATTGTGATCCACACAGTCAAAGGCTTTGGCATAGTCAATAAAGCAGAAATAGATGTTTTTTTCTGGAACTCTCTTGCTTTTTCCATGATCCAACGGATGTTGGCAATTTGATCTTTGGTCCTCTGCCTTTTCTAAATCCAGCTTGAACATCAGGAAGTTCACGGTTGACATATTGCTGAAGCATGGCTTGGAGAATTTTGAGCATTACTTTACTAGCATGTCAGATGAGTGCAAGTGTGTGGTAGTTTGAGCATTCTTTGGCATTGCCTTTCTTTGGCATTGGAATGAAAACTGACCTTTTCCAGTCCTGTGGCCACTGCTGAGTTTTCAGGACTTGCTGGCATATTGAGTGCAGCACTTTCACAGCATCATCTTTCAGGATTTGAAATAGGTCCACTGGAATTCCATCACCTCCAGTAGCTTTGTTCGTAGTGATGCCTTCTAACGCCCACTTGATTTCACATTCCAGGATGTCTGGCTCTAGATGAGTGATCACATCATCATGATTATCTGGGTCGTGAAGATCTGTTTTGTACAGTTCTTCCGCGTATTCTTGCCACCTATTAATATCTTCTGTTTCTGTTAGGTCCAGACCATTTCTGTCCTTTATTGAGCCCATCTCTGCATGAAATGTTCCCTTAGTATCTCTAATTTTCTTGAAGAGATCTCTAGTCTTTCCCATTCTGTTGTTTTTCTCGATTCTTTGCATTGATCACTGAAGAAGGCTTTCTTATCTCTTCTTGCTATTCTTTGGAACTTTGCATTCAGATGCTTATATCTTTCCTTTTCCCCTTTGTTTTTTGCCTCTCTCCTTTTCATGGCTATTTGTAAGAACTCCCCAGACAGCCATTTTGCTTTTTTGCATTTCTTTTCCATGGGGATGGTCTTGATCCCTATCTCCTGTACAATGTCACAAACCTCATTCCATAGTTCATTAGGCACTCTATCTATCAGATCTAGACCGTTAAATCTATTTCTGACTTCCACTGTATAATCATAAGGGATTTGATTTAGGTCATATCTGAATGGTCTAGCCATTTTCCCTACTTTCTTCAATTTAAATCTGAATTTGGTAATAAGAAGTTCATGATCTGAGCCACAGTCAGCTCCTGGTCTTGTTTTTGTTGACTGTATACAGCTTCTCCATCTTTGGCTGCAGAGAATATAATCAATCTGATTTCAGTGTTGACCTTCTGGTGATGTCCATGTGTAGAGTCTTCTCTTGTGTTGTTGGAAGAGGGTGTTTGCTATGACCGGTGCATTTTCTTGGCAAAACTCTGTTAGCCTTTCCTCTGCTTCATTCTGCATTCCAAGGCCAAATTTGCCTGTTACTCCAGGTGTTTCTTGACTTCCTACTTTTGCATTCCAGTCCCCTATAATGAAAATGACATCTTTTTTGGGTGTCAGTTCTAAAAGGTCTTATAGGTCTTCATAAAACCGTTCAACTTCAGCTTCTTCAGCATTACTGGTTGGGGCATAGACTTGGATAACTGTGATATTGAATGGTTTGCCTTGGAGACGAACAGAGATCATTCTGTCGTTTTTGAGATTGCATCCAAGTACTGCATTTTGGACTCTTTTGTCGACCATGATGGCTACTCCATTTCTTCTGAGAGATTCCTTCCTGCAGTAGTAGATATAATGGCCATCTGAGTTAAATTCACCCATTCCAGTCCATTTTAGTTCGCTGATTCCTAGAATGTTGACGTTCACCCTTGCCATCTCTTGTTTGACCACTTCCAATTTGCCTTGATTCATGGACCTAACATTCCAGGTTCCTATGCAATATTGCTCTTTACAGCATCAGATCTTGCTTCTATCACCAGTCACATGCACAACTGGGTATTGTTTTTGTTTTGGCTCCATCCCTTCATTCTCTCTGGAGTTACTTCTCCACTGATCTCTAGTAGCATATTGGGCACCTAATGACCTGGGGAGTTCCTCTTTTGGTATCCTATCATTTTGCTTTTTTATGCTGTTCATGGGGTTCTCAAGGCAAGAATATTTCAATTAGCAATATGTTAATCTATGTTTCAATATGGTCCTGAATATTTTTCAGAAAAAGAGGGGTTTTTACTTTGCATCATGGAATAACTCAGTCCATCAATAATGAAAGTTTAACAATCGTTGATTCAATATTTGCATCTATTATTATTATGAGACAATGCTCATAATAAAATTGTAGGAATTACATACTGGTAAATATAAATAAATGTGCCATTCGTAAATTTGAAATTTTATCCTCCAAGTTTTCACCATACCATATAATTTTAACTCTATGGTTGAATTTTTATTGATTTTCAAATTAAACACATTTTAATTTTACTTTTTATAAATGTAATATTGTAAGTGTATATTCTGAAGCCCAAGTTAAAACCCACAGATACAGAAATGCTATTCCTTTTAAAAATTCAGTCTTGCTTTAAAGATTTCTGAATTCAATTGCTAAAGGAGACATACAGGAGCTAAAATAACATCATCTTAAAAATATGATGTTACTGAAAGAAAAAGCCACATGGTAATAAAACCAAAGTCTTCCTCAAAGCAAAGGATTCTGGGGCTACAATTAGCTCCGATAACTTTCCATGGGTAAGGGCTGTGCGTGGATAAGATTTACCTTTCGGATTGGAAACCACCACCAAAAAGGCATGCAAGAAACACCTCTGAGTCAAGAAGCCCAATATGGATGTTAATTCTCTCAAGGATCTCCATGTACATTGTTTTCAGATCTTGCCTTTTACTTCAATCCAATGAAAATTCCAAAAGACACACCCCTTATAACCTACAATTGAAAGCAGAGAACTTTAACAGATCTCTCTTAATGGTACAAATATTATGTGCACATATTGTTACAGGAAAACCAAATTAATAATGGACTTAAATATTTGACTTTCTCGAGGAGTAAATTCTATTCTTTTTTTTTTTTTTATAATTTAAATTTATTTTAGAGGAGGCAGTCCTAAGATGGTGGAGGAATAGAACGGCGAGACCAATTTCTCCTTCACAAATTCATCAAAAGACCATTTCAATGCTGAGTAAATTCCACAAAACAACTTCTGAATTTGGCAGAGGATATCAGGCACCCAGAGAAGCAGATCATTGTCTTCAAAAACAGGTAGGAAAAATATAAAAGACAAAAAAGGAGACAAAGGAGGTAGGGAGGGAGCTCCATCCCAGGAAGGGAATCAAGAAGAGAGGTTTCCAAACACCAGGAAACACTCTCGCTGCCAAGTCTGTGGGAGCCTTGGAAGCACAGAGGGCAACAAAACAGGAAGGAAAAATAAATAATTAAAACCAACAGACTACGAGCCCAACAATAACTCCCCCAGTGGAGAAGCAGTGCAGACGCCTGCATCCACCACTAGCAAGTGGGGACTGAGCAGGGAGGCGTGGGAGGCACAGGCTGCAGTGCTTTGTTAGATTCAGGCTGGAACACCCCGCGCGTAACCAGAGCTAACTAACTTGAGCTAGCAAACCAGACTGTGGGATAGCTTCCACGGGAAAAGCTTGAACAGAAGACACTGCCAGGACCGCACACAGAACAAAGGACAGAACAGAAATAGCTGGCTGCAGACCATCACCCTCTGGTGACAGGTAGCCAGAACCGTAAGGGCTGGAAGGGGGCAATCGCAGCCCAAGAGACATTACCTACCAAAATGCAAGCAGGCTTCTTTGCTAACTAAGACTTCTGGGGGTTCTAGACAGTCATCAGCCACCAGAGAAGGGACGCCAGCAATACACCCAGAAAACTGAGCAGCAGAGATGGGAAAGGCGATAAGTCGCAGCAACTGTGCTTGCCAAACACCTGAGCTACTCCAACCTGGGAAGGGCACAATACCCAGGCCCAACCAAATCTGTGCTTCTGAGGGATACCTGAGTGCCAAGCCTGAGCAGTTTAGACCAGGGAGGTGCATGCAGGCTAAGGCTGGACTCAGGTGCCTCTGAGGACTACCTGAGTGCCAACCCTGAGCGGCTTAGAACAGGGAGGTGCATGCAGCCTAGGGCCTGCCTCAGAGTGTTCCCAGTGGAGCAACGTAGGGCCTGAGTGGTGTGTGCCATGAGCAGGGGCAGGCCCAGCGGAGCTGAGACACTGCAAGCACAGGCCAGTGTTACTCCTTTGCAGCATCCCTCCCTCTGCACTGCGTGACTGAACAAGTGAGTCTTAAAAAAAAAAAAAAAAAAAAAAGTGTCCACCACTGCCTCCCCTGTGACAGGGCAGAAACCAGACACTGAAGAGACCAACAAACAGAAGAAGTTAAACAGAGGGAACGGCCTTGGAAGTGACACCACACTGCCCACAACACCAAAGAAAGGGCTAGATATATCTTTACTATTTTTGCGATCATTCTTTTTTTGTGTGTTGTTGATATTATTGTGTGATTGTTTTTTCTTTTCTTTTTCTTCTTCTTTTTTTTTAACCTTTTTAAATTTGTAAGTCCTCTATTTCTGCTTTAATTTTTATTTTTATAACCTAAAAAGACCTATTTTTAAAGCAAATGCCGTATGTACTCTTTTTGTGGTTGTTGTTGTTGTTTTTTAATAATTCTTGTGGCATTTTTTTTCTTTCTTCTCCTTCTTCTTCTTTTCTTTAATATTGTATTTTTGAAAACCCAACCTCTACTCTAGATTTTTAATCTTTGCTTTTTGGCATTTGTTGTCAATCTTGTACATTTAAAAACCCAATCTTCAGTACCCAATTTTACCTGAGAGCGAGATTACTGGTTTGACCACTATATTCTCCTTTGGACTCTCCTTTTTCTCCACCAAGTGGCCTCTGTCTCTTCCCTCCCCCTTCTCTTCTCTACCCAACTCTGTGAATCTCTGTGTGTTCCAGACGTTGGAGAACACTTAGGACACTGGTTACTGGCTGGATCTGTCTCTCTCTTTTTTATCTCCCTCTTCTATCCTCCTGGCCACCTCTGTCTACTTCCTCCCTTTCCTCTTCTCTGTATAACTCCATGAACACCTCTGAGCGGTTCAGACTAAGGAGTGCACATAAGGAAGTTACTACTGGCTAGCTTGCTCTCTCCTCTTTTGATCCCACCTCATCTCATTCCAGTCACCTCTAACTACCTCCTCCCTCTTCTCTTCTCCATGTAACTCAATGAACCTCTCTAGGTGTCCCTCAATGTGGAAAAACTTTTCATCTTTAACCTATATGTTTTATCATCAGTGCTGTATAGATGGAGAAGTCTGGAGGCTACTGTAAAAATAAAACTGAAAACCAGAAGCAGGAGGCTTAAGTCCAAATCCTGAGAATATCAGAGAACTCCTGAATTCAGGGAACATGAATCAATAAGAGCTCATCAAATGCTTCCACAACTACACTGAAACCAAGCACCACCCAAGGGCCAACAAGTTCCAGAGCAAGACATACCATGCAAATTCTCCAGCAACACAGAAACACACCCCTGAGCTTCAATATACAGGCAGCTCAAAGTTACTCCAAAACCACTGACGTTTCATAATCCATTACTGGTCACTTCATTGCACTCCAGAGAGAAGAATCAAGCTCCACCCACTAGAACTCCAACACATGCCTTCCTAACCAAGAAACCTTGACAAGCCACTGATACAACACTACCCACAGTGAGGAAACTCCATAATAAAGAGAACTCCACAAATTCCCAGAATATAGAAAAGCCACACCAAACACAGCAATATAACCAAGATGAAGAGACAGGAATACTCAGCAGGTAAAGGGACAGGAGAAATGCCCACCAAACCAAACAAAGGAGGAAGAGATAGAAAGTCTACCTGAGAAAGAATTCCGAATATTGATAGTATAAATGATCCAAAATCTTGAAATCAAAATAGAATCACAGATAAATAGCCTGGAGACAAGGATTGAGAAGATGCAAGAAAGGTTTAACAAGGACCTAGAAGAAATAAAAAAGAGTTAATATATAATGAATAATGCAATAAATAAGATTAGAAACACTCTGGAGGCAACAAATAGTAGAATAACGAGGGCAGAAGATAGGATTAGTGAAATAGAAGATAGAATGGTAGAAATGAATGAATCAGAGAGGAAGAAAAGAAAAACGAATTAAAAGAAATGAGGACAATCTAAGAGACCTCCAGGACAATATGAAACGCTCCAACATTCGAATTATAGGAGTCCCAGAAGAAGAAGACCAAAAAAAAGACCATGAGAAAATCCTTGAGGAGATAAGAGTTGAAAACTTCCCTAAAATTGGGGAAGGAAATAATCACCCAAGTCCAAGAAACCCAGAGAGTTCCAAATAGGAAAAACCCAAGGCGAAACACCCCAAGACACATATTAATCAAATTAACAAAGATCAAACACAAAGAACAAATATTAAAAGCAGCAAGGGAAAAAAAAAATACCACACAAGGGGATTCCCATAAGGATAACTGCAGATCTTTCAATAGAAGCTCTTCAGGCCAGGAGGGAATGGCAAGACATACTTAAAGTGATGAAAGAAAATAACCTACAGTCCAGATTACTGTACCCAGAAAGGATCTCATTCAAATATGAAGGAGAAATCAAAAACTTTACAGACAAGCAAAAGCTGAGAGAATTCAGCACCACCAAACCAGCTGTCCAGCAAATGCTAAAGGATAGTCTCTAGACAGGAAATGCAAAAAGGGTGTATAATCCCGAACCCAAAACAGTAAAGTAAATGGCAATGGGATCATACTTATCAATAATTACCTTAAATGTAAATGGGTTGAATGCCCCAACCAAAAGGCAAAGACTGGATGAATAGATACAAAAACAAGATCCTTATATATGCTGCCTACAAGAGACCCACCTGAGGAGTAGCAATACTCATATCAGATAAAATAGACTTTAAAACAAAGGCTGTGAAAAGAGACAAAGAAGGCCACTACATAATGATCAAAGGATCAATCCAAGAAGAAGATATACCAATTATAAATATATATGCACCCAATATAGGAGCACCGCAATATGTAAGCCAAATGCTAACAAATATGAAAGGGGAAATTAACAATAACACAATAATAGTGGGAGACTTTAATACTCTATTCATACCCATGGACAGATCAACTAAACAGAAAATTAACAAAGAAATGCAAACTTTAAATGATACAATAGACCAGTTAGACCTAATTGATATCTATAGGACATTTCACCCCAAAACAATGAATTCCACCTTTCTCTCAATTGAGCACGGAATATTCTCCAGGTATATCACATCCTGGGCCATAAATCTAACCTTGATAAATTCAAAAAAATCGAAATCATTCCAAGCATCTTTTCTGACCATAATGCATTGATTAGATCTCAATTACAGGAGAAAAACTATTAAAAATTCCAACATATGGAGGCTGAACAACATGCTTCTGAATAACAAACAAATCACAGAAGAAATTAAAATGTGCATAGAAACAAATGAAAATGAAAACACAACAACCCAAAACCTATGGGACACTATAAAAGCAGTACTAAGAGGAAAGTTCATGGCAATACAGGCATATCTCAAGAAATAAGAAAAAAGTCAAATAAATAACATAACTCTACACCTAAAGCAACTAGAAAAGGAAAAAATGGAGAACCGCAGAGTTAGTAGAAGGAAAATCTTAAAAATTAGGGCAGAAATAAATGCAAAAGAAACAAAAGAGACCGTAGCAAAAAATCAACAAAGCCAAAAGCTGTTCTTTGAAAGGATAAATAAAATTGACAAACCATTAGCCTGACTTATCAAGAAACAAAGAGAGAGAAATCAATAAAATTAGAAATGAAAATGGAGAGATCACAACAGACAACACAGAAATACAAAGGATCATAAGAGACTACCATCAGCAATTATATGCCAACAAAGTGGACAACGTGGAAGAAATGGACAAATTCTTAGAAAAGTACGACTTTCCGAAACTGAACCAAGAAGACATAGAAAATCTTAACAGACCCATCACAAGCACGGAAATTGAAACTGTAATCAGAAATCTTCCAGCAAACAAAAGCCCAGGTCCAGACAGCTTCACAGCTGAATTCTACCAAAAATTTAGAGAAGAGTTAACACCTATCCTACTCAAACTCTTCCAGAAAATTGCAGAGGAAGGCAAACTTCCAAACTCATTCTATGAGGCCACCATCACCGTAATACCAAAACCTGACAAAGATGCCACAAAAAAAGAAAACTACAGGCCAATATCCCTGATGAACATAGATATAAAAATCCTCAACAAAATTCTAGCAATCAGAATCCAACAACACATTAAAAAGATCATACACCATGACCAACTGGGCTTTATCCCACAGATGCAAGGATTCTTCAATATCCACAAATCAATCAATGTAATTCACCACATTAACAAATTGAAAAATAAAAGCCGTATGATTATCTCAATAGATGCAGAGAAGGCCTTTGACAAAATTCAACATCCATTTATGATAAAAACTCTCCAGAAAGCAGGAATAGAAGGAACATACCTCAACATAATAAAAGCTATATATGACAAACCCACAGCAAACATTATCCTCAATGGTGAAAAATTGAAAGGATTTCCCCTAAAGTCAGGAACAAGACAAGGGTACCCACTTTCACCGCTACTATTCAACATAGTTCTGGAAGTTTTGGCCACAGCAATCAGAGCAGAAAAAGAAATAAAAGTAATCCGAATTGAAAAAGAACTAAAACTCTCACTGTTTGCAGATGACATGATCCTCTACATAGAAAACCCTAAAGACTCAACCAGAAAATTATTAGAGCTAATCAATGAATATAGTAAAGTTGCAGGATATAAAATCAACACACAGAAATCCCTTGCATTCTTATACACTAATAATGAGAAAGCAGAACAAGAAAATAAGGAAACAATTCCATTCACCATTGCAATGAAAAGAGAAAAAAAAAACTACTTAGGAATATATCTACCTAAAGAAACTAAAGACCTATATGTAGAAAACTATAAAACACTGATGAAAGAAATCAAAGAGGACACCAATAGATGGAGAAATATACCATGTTCATGGATTGGAAGAATCAATATAGTGAAAATGAGTATATTACCGAAAGCAATCTACAGATTCAATGCAATCCCTATCAAGCTACCAGCGGTATTTTTCACAGAACTAGAACAAATACTTTCAAGATTTGTATGGAAATACAAAAAAAAACTCGAATAGCCAAAGCAATCTTGAGAAAGAAGAATGGAACTGGAGGAATCAACTTGCCTGACTTCAGGCTCTACTACAAAGCCAGTCATCAAGACAGTATGATACTGGCACAAAGACAGAAATATAGATCAATGGAACAAAATAGAAAGCCCAGAGATAAAGCCACACACCTATGGACACCTTATCTTCGACAAAGGTGGCAAGAATATACAATGGAGTAAAGACAATCTCTTTAACAAGTGGTGCTGGGAAAACTGGTCAACCACTTGTAAAGGAATGAAACTAGATCACTTTCTAACACCACACACAAAAATACACTCAAAATGGATTAAAGATCTAAACATAAGGCCAGAAAAAAAAAAAACTCTTACAGGAGAACATAGGCAAAACACTCTCTGACGTAAATCATAGCAGGATCCTCTATGATCCACCTCCCAGAATTCTGGAAATAAAAGCAAAAATAAATGGGATCTAATTAAAATTAAAAGCTTCTGCACAACAAAGGAAACTATAAGCAAGGTGAAAAGACAGCCTTCTGAATGGGAGAAAATAATAGCAAATGAAGCAACTGACAAACAACTAATCTCAAAAATATACAAGCAACTTCTGCAGCTCAATTCCAGAAATATAAACGACCCAATCAAAAAATGGGCCAAAGAACTAAATAGACATTCCTCCAAAGGAGACATATGGATGGCTAACAAACACATGAAAAGATGCTCAACATCACTCATTATCAGAGAAATGCAAATCAAGTCCACAATGAGGTACCATTTCACACCAGTCAGAATGGCTGCGACCCAAAAGTCTACAAGCAGTAAATGCTGGAGAGGGTGTGGAGAAAAGGAACCCTATTACACTGTTGGTGGGAATCCAAACTAGTATAGCCACTATGGAGAACAGTGTGGAGATTCCTTAAAAAATTGCAAATACGACTGTCATATGACCCAGCAATCCCACTGCTGGGCATACACACCGAAGAAACCAGAATTGAAAGAGACACATGTATCCCAATGCTCATTGAAGCACTGTTTATAATAGCCAGGACATGGAAACAACCTAGATGTCCATCAGCAGATGAATGGATAAGAAAGCCATGGTACCTATACACAATGGAGTATTACTCAGCCATTGAAATTAATGCATTTGAATATGTTCTAATGAGATGGATGAAACTGGAGCCGATTATACAGAGTGAAATAAGCCAGAAAGAAAAACACCAATGCAGTATACTAACACATATATATAGAATTTAGAATGATGGTAATGATAACCCTGTATGCGAGACAGCAAAAGAGACACAGATGTATAGAACGGACTTTGGACTCTGAGGGAGAGGGAGAGGGTGGGATGATTTGGGAGAATGACACTGAAACATGTATACTATCATGTAAGAAACGAATTGCCAGTCTATGTTTGATGTGGGATTGCAGGATGCTTGGGGCTGGTGCACGGGGATGATCCAGAGAGATGATATGAGGTGGGAGGTGGGAGGGGGGTTCACGATTGGGAGCTCATGTACACCGTGGCAGATTCATGTCAATATATAGGAAAACCAATATAGTATTGTAAAGTAAAATAAAGTAAAAATAAATAAATAAATATATAAAATGTCAAAAACAATTTAGTTTAATTGAAGGCTAATTACTTTATTCTTTAAATTGGCAAACCAGACCCTTCACAATCTGCATTCATGGATTATTATATCTGCAATTCAGTTGTAAAAAAAAAAAATTGCTCTTCATATGAAATACACCAAAGACTGTTCACCTCATGGACTCCTACTCACTTTTAAATCAGTTCAATTCAGTCACTCAGTCACATCCAACTCTTTGCGACCCTATGGACAGCAGCATGCCAGGCTTCCCTGGCATGTTCCATCACCAACTCCCAGAGGTTGTTCAAACTCATGCCCTTTGAGTCAGTGATGCCATCCAACCATCTCATCATCTGTCATGCCCTCTCCTCCTGCCTTCAATCTTTTCCAGCATCAGGGTGTTTTCCAATGAGTCATTCACATTATATGGCCAAAGTATTAGAGCTTCAGCTTCAGTATCAGTCCTTCCAATGAATATTCAGGACTGATTTCCTTTATGATTGACTGGTTTGATCTCCTTGCAGTCCAAGGGACTCTCAAGAGTCATTTAAATGGGCACATCTAATGTCATCACCTTTAATTCCTCATTAAGTGTCCTACATTTCTAGAAAGATTGGAATGCAATCATTGTAAACGTCAACACAGTGAGATCACAAATCTTATTAAGGTAGTACTATAAGAAGTTCATGATTCACCTGACCTATATTAGGACTTAAAAATATTCATTTTAAGCACATACCCTGAGATTCTTGCAGATTTAGAACAAAAAATCTTAAAATCTGTATGGAATCATAAAGGACTCCAAACAGCCAAATCCATCTTAAGTAAGAACAATGGAGCTGAAGGAATTGGGCACCCTGACTTCAGAATATACTATTAAGCTATATTAATCAAAACATTATGCAACTGGCACAAAGATAGAATTAAAGATCAGTGGAGCAGAATAGAAAATCCATAAATAAACCACACACCTATGGTCAATTAATCTATGACAAAAAAGACAAGAATAGACAATGGAGAAAAGACTGTCTCTCCAATAAGTGGTGCTAAGAAAACTGAACAGCTACATGTAAAAGAATGAAATCAGCACACTCCCTAACACCATAAACAAAAATAAACTCAAAACATATTAAAGACCTAAATGTAATGCTGGATACTATAAAGCTGTTTGAGGAGAACATAGAACACTGACATAAATATCAGCAAAAGTTTTTGGGATACAACTCCCAGAGTAATGAAAATTAAAGTAAAAACAAATAAATGAGACCTGATTAAATTTAAAAGCTTCTACACACACACACACACACACACACACACACACACACACACACAAAGAAAATAAAAAATAAATGAAACAGACAGCCCAGAGAATGGGAGAAATTATTTGCAAACCATGAAACTGACAAGGGGTTAATCTCCAAAATATACAAACAGCTCATGCAGCTCAATATCAAAAAACAGAGAATCCAATGAAAAAATGGGCAGACATAAATAGACATTTCTTCAAAGAAGACATATGGCTGGTCAAAAAGCACAAGAAAAGATGTTCACCATTGTCATTAAATAAATACAAATCGAAACTACAATGGGATATCAGCTCACACTGATAAGAATCAGTTCAGTTCAGTTCAGTCACTCAGTCATGTCTGACTCTTTGCAACCCCATAAACTGAGGCACGCCAGGCCTCCCTGTCCATCACCAACTCCTGGAGTCTACCCAAACTCATGTCCATTGAGTTGGTGATGCCAACCAACCATTTCATCCTCTGTCGTCCCCTTCTCCTCCTGCCCTCAATCTTTCCCAGCATCAGGGTCTTTTCAAATGAGTTAATTCTTCACATCAGGGGGCCAAAGTTTTGGAGTTTCAGCTTCAACATCAGTCTTTCCAATGAACACCCAGGACTGATCTCCTTCAGGATGGACTGGTTGGATCTCCTTGCAGTCCAAGGGACTCTCAAAAGTCTTCTCAAACACCACAGTTCAAAAGCATCAATTCTTCAGTGTTCAGCTTGCTTTATAGTCCAACTCTCACATCCATAGATGACCACTGGAAAAACCATAGCCTTGACTAGATGAATCTTTGTTGACAAATGAATCTCTCTGCTTTTTAATATGCTGTGTAGTTTGGTCATAACTGATGACAATGGCCATTATCAAAAAGTAGACCAACAATATATGCTGGTGAGAGTGCAGAGAAAAATGAAACTCCTATACTATTTGTGGGAATATAAACTGGTATAGCCACGATGGAGAATAGTGTGGAAGTTTCTAAAAAACTAAAAAAAATAAAGGTACTATATGATCCATCAATCCCATTTCTGGACATATATCTGGAGAAAAACATACTTCAAAAAATACGTGGGATCTAATTAAAATTAAAAGCTTCTGCACAACAAAGGAAAATATAAGCAAGGTGAAAAGACAGCCTTCTGAATGGGAGAAAATAATAGCAAATGAAGCAACTGACAAACAACTAATCTCAAAAATATACAAGCAACTTCTGCAGCTCAATTCCAGAAAAATAAATGACCCAATCAAAAAATGGGCCAAAGAACTAAATAGACATTTCTCCAAAGAAGACATACGGATGGCTAACAAACACATGAAAAGATGCTCAGCATCACTCATTATTAGAGAAATGCAAATCAAAACCACAATGAGGTACTACTTCACACCAGTCAGAATGGTTGCGATCCAAAAATCTGCAAGCAATAAATGCTGGAGAGGGTGTGGAGAAAAGGGAACCCTCCTACACTGTTGGTGGGAATGCAAACTAGTATAGCCACTATGGAGAACAGTGTGGAGATTCCTTAAAAAATTGCAAGTAGAACTACCTTATGACCCAGCAATCCCACTGCTGGGCATACACACCGAGGAAACCAGAATTGAAAGAGACACATGTACCCCAATGTTCATCGCAGCACTGTTTATAATAGCTAGGACATGGAAACAACCTAGATGTCCATCAGCAGATGAGTGGATAAGAAAGCAGTGGTACATATACACAATGCAGTATTACTCAGCCGTTAAAAAGAATTCATTTGAATCAGTTCTGATGAGATGGATGAAACTGGAGCCGATTATACAGAGTGAAGTAAGCCAGAAAGAAAAACACCAATACAGTATACTAACACATATATATGGAATTTAGGAAGATGGCAATGACGACCCTGTATGCAAGACAGCGAAAAAGACACAGATGTGTATAATGGACTTTTTGACTCAGAGGGAGAGGGAGAGGGTGGGATGATTTGGGAGAATGACATTCTAACATGTATACTATCATGTAAGAATTGAATCGCCAGTCTATGTCTGATGCAGGATACAGCATGCTTGGAGCTGGTGCATGAGGATGACCCAGAGAGGTGTTATGGGGAGGGAGGTGGGAGGGGGGTTCATGTTTGGGAACGCATATAAGAATTAAAGATTTTAAAATTTAAAAAAATTAAAAATTAAAAATTAAAAAAAAATAAAAAATAAATAAAAAGAACAATGTCTAAACAAACAAAAAGAAAAATACATGCACTCTTATATGCATAACAGCATTTTTTTTACAGTAGCCAAGACATTGAGTGAATCTAAATTCCCATCGACACATGAATTGATAAAGATATGGTACATATACACAGTAGAATATTACCCTGCCATAAAAAATGAATGAAATAATTCAATTTGCTGCAACAAGGATGTAACTAAAGATGATCATACTAAGTCAGAGAAAAGCAACTATCAAAAATGATATAAATGAACTTGTTCACAAAGCAGAAATAGATTCACAGTCTTAGAAAATAAACTTATGTTTACTACAAGGGAAAAGTTGAGATTAACATTTACACTATACTATATACAATATAGGAAATCAATAGGACCTATTTACTATATAGAACAGAGAACTGTATTCAACATTCTATAAGAACATATATGGGAAGCAAATATGTATATGGATAACTGAATCATTGGTGATATACTTGAAACTAAAACAACATTTTAAATCAACTATGCTTTAGCATAAAAAAAAATTTAGAAACATATTTCTGTCACTTTGTTTTGATTTTTGAGCTTTTTGCTGATTACTTTGGAAACATTATTGTAAGAAAGTTTGCTTAAGAAATAGTATTTGGAAACTAAAACCTTAATGGGAAACTTTCAATAAGTGTTCACATATTCCAGGAAATTAACTAAAATGACATATATAAGAAACTTTAATTAGTAATTCCAGAAAGATTATTAATATATTAGGTTTGCATTCTTTTTCTTGTTAATAGATACTTTATAATTCACTATTAATTTACTTATGAAGGCTGGAGCAGCAGCTGCAAAGAAAACTAACCAAACTGATCACATGGACGACAGCCTAGTCTAACTCAATGAAACAATGAGCCGTGACATGTAGGGCCACCCAACACAGGCAGGTAATGGTGGAGAGTTCTGAAAAAACGTGGTTCACTGGAGAAGGGAATGGCAAACCACTTCAGTATTCTTGCCTCAAGAAACCCATGAACAGTATGAAAAGGCAAAAAGATAGAACACTGAAAAAGGAACTCCCCAGGTCAGTAGGTCCCCAATATGCTACTGGAAATCAGTGGAAAAATAACTCCAGAATGAATGAAGGGATGGAGACAAAGCAAAAACAATACCCAGCTGTGGATGTGATTGGTGATGGAAGTAAAGTCTGATGCTGTAAAGAGCAATATTGCATAGGAACCTGGAATGTTAGGTCCGTGACTCAAGGCAAATTGGAAGTGGTCAAACAGGAGATGGCAAGAGCAAACGTCCACATTTTAGGAATCAATGAACTAAAATGGACTGGAATGGGTGAATTTAACTCGGATGGTCATTATCCCTAATACTGTGGGTAAGAATCCTTTAGAAGAAGTGGAGTAGCCATCATAGTGAACAAAAGAGTCTGAAATGCAGTACTTGGATGCAGTCTCAAAAACGACAGAATGATCTCTGTTCATTTCCAAGGCAAACCATTCAATATCACAATAATTCAAGTCTATGCCCCAACCAATAATGCTGAAGAAGTTGAAGTTTAACAGTTCTATGAAGACCTACAAGACCTTTTAGAACTAACATGCAAAAAAGATGTCCTTTTCACTGTACAGGACTGAAATGCAAAAGTAGGAAGTCAAACGATACCTGGAGTAATGGGCAAATTTAGCTTTGGAATGCAGAATGAAGCAGTGCAGGAGCAAACAGATGTTTGGAAAGAGAACGCACCAATGATAGAAAACAGCCTTTTACAACAACACAAGAGAAGACTCTGCACGTGGACATCACCAGATGGTAAATACCAAAATCAGACTAATTATATTCTTTGCACCCAAAGATGGAGAAGCTCTATACAGTCAGAAAAAAAAAAAAAATAAAAAAAAAAACAGGAGTTGTCTGTGGCTCAGATCATGAACTCCTTACTGACAATTCAGACTTAAATTAAAGAAAGTAAGGAAAACCACTAGACCATTCAGGTATGACCTAAATCAAACCTCTTATGATATATGGAGTGAAAGTGAGAAATAGATTCAAGGGATTAGATCTGATAGATAGAGTACCTGAAGAACTATGAATGGAGGCTCATGATATTGTACAGGAGGCAGTGGTCAAGACCATTCCTAAGAAAAATAAAATAAAAAAGCAAAATGGTTGTCTGAGGAGGCCATAAAAATAGCTATGAAAAGAAGAAAAGCGAAAGGCGAAGGAGAAAAGGAAACATATACTCATTTGAATGCAGAGTTCCAAAGAATAGCAAGGACCGATAAGAAAGCCTTCCTCAGTGATCAATGCCTAGAAACAGAGGAAAACAATAGAATGGGAAAGACTACAGATCCCTTCAAGAAAATTAGAAATAGCAAGGGAACATTTCATTCAAAGATGGGCACAGTAAAGGAAAGAAATTGTATGGATCTAGCAGAAGAAGAACATATGAAAAGAAATGGCAAGGATACACAGAAGAACTATGGGAAAAGGCCTCACAACCCAGATAATCACGATGGTGTGATCACTCACCTGGAGCCAGACATCCTGGAATGTGAAGTCAGCTGGGCCTTAGGAAGCATAACTATGAACAAAACTAGTGGAGGTGATGGAATTTCAGTTGAGCTATTTCAAATCCTAAAAGATGATGCTGTGAAAGTGTGGAACTCAATATGCCGACAAATTTGAAAAACTCAGCCATGGCCACAGGACTGGAAAAGGTCAGTTTTCATTCTGACACCAAAAGAAGGCAATGCCAAAGAATGTCCATACTACCGCACGATTCACTCATCTCACATGCTAGCAAAGTAATGCTCAATATTTTCCAAGCCAGACTTCAACAGTACATGAACTGTGAAATTTCAGATGTTCTAACTGGATTTACAAAAAGCAGAGGAACCATAAATCAAATTGCCAACATCCGTTAGATTATCAAAAAAGCAAGAGACTTCCAGAAAAACATCTACCTCTATTTATTGATTATGTCAAAGCCTCTGACTATGTGGATCACAACAAACTGTGGAAAATGCTTCAAGAGATAAGAATTCCAGAGGACCTGACCTGCCTCTTGAGAAATCTGTGTGCAGGTCGGGAAGCAACAGTTAGAACTGGACATGGAACAACAGATTGGCTCCAAATAGGAAAAGGAGTACATCAAGGTTGTATATTGTCACACTGCTTATTTAATTTATATGTGCATTACATCATGAGGAATGCTGGATTAGATGAGGCACAAGCTGGAATCAAAACTGTGGGGAGAAATGTCAATAACCTCAGATATGCAGATGACACCACCCTTATGGCAGTAAGTGAAGAAAAACTAAAGAGCCTCTTGATGAAAGTGAAAGAGGAGAGTGGAAAAGCTGTTTTAAAACTCAACATTTAGAAAAATAAGACCATGTCATCTGGTCCCCTTACTTCACTGCAAATAGATCGGGAAACAGTGGAAACAGTGACAGACTTAATTCTTTTGGCCTCCAAAATAACTGCAGGTAGTGACTTCAGCCATGAAATTAAAAGATGCTTGTTCTTTGGAAGAAAAGTTATGACCAAAGTAGACAACATATTAAAAAGCAGAGAAATTACTTTGCCAACAAAGGTTCATCTATTCAAAGCTATGGTTTTCCCAATAGTCATGTATGGATGTTAGAGTTGGACAATAAGGCAAGCTGAGCACTGAAGTATTGATGCTTTTGAACTGTGGTGTTGGAGAAGACTCTTGTGAGTCCGTTGGACTGCAAGGAGATCCAACCAGTCCATCCTAAAGGAAATCAGTCCTGAATATTCATTGGAAGGACTCATGTTGAAGCCGAAATTCTAATAATTTGACCACCTGATGCAAATAACTGACTCATTGGAAAAGACCCTGATGCTGGGAATGATTGAAGGCAGGATGAGAAGGGGAAGACAGAGGATGAGATGGTTAGATGGCATCACTGACTCAATGGACATGAGTCTGAGTAAACTCTGGGAGTTGGTGATGGACAGGGAGGGCTCGTGTGCTGCAGTCCATGGGGCCTTAAAGAGTTGGACATGACTGAGCTCTGACCTGAACTGACTTATGAAAATAATATTGAATAAAGAATTAGCTATGTTGAATATTCACTGGCACTCATATCAAATTCCCTGATGCTAAGAAGTTCTAAATTTGGCTAGACTTCTCACCTAGTTCAATATGAATATATCTTCTTGTATTTCATCCAGATGTGATGATCCTGTCCTGTATGAGACACTCTTTTGTATTATCTCTCAATGTTGCATAAGTTATTTACTGTTTTCTGTTACAATCCGAATTTTGTTTGCAGTTTAGTCAAAATGATTAAACCTAGCTCATGTGCATGAACAAATTTAAAATAAAATAACTATGAAGTGATTACCTGATTTATATAATATACCAGACTTTTTTTTTTTAGTTGAAAAATGCAATTTCTGACTTCTCACTCTTCATCTGTGTATTGTTTGATTATGCTTTCATTGTTCAAAGCTCATATTTAATTAAAATTAATCTGATACAGATTTACACTGTTTGAGAACTCATGAAAATTTTCACTTTGACATTCAGTAACTTAAATGGAAATAGTAACATACGCAGTTTTGAGAGAGAGACACACACAGATAGGCACAGATATACACAGAGAAGAGACATCAAGCTGATCAGTCATTTGTCTTGATATTTTAAGGTACATGTTACTCTCCAATTTCCAGAAATACCACTCTGTACTGAACACTAAATTTTACCTCTGTCTCCTGGATTCAACTCAGTTCAGTTCAGTTCATTTCAGTCACTCAGTCGTGTCTGACCCTTTGCGACACCATGAATGGCAGCACGCCAGGCCTCCCTGTCCATCACCAACTCCCAGAGTTCACTCAGACTCACGTCCATAGAGTCAGTGATGCCATCCAGCCATCTCATCCTCTGTCATCCCCTTCTCCTCCTGACCTCAATCCCTTCCAGCATAAGAGTATTTTTCAATGAGTCAACACTTCGCATGAGGTGGCCAAAGTACTGGAGTTTCAGCTTTGGCATCATTCCTTCCAAAGAAACCCAGTGCTGATCTCCTTCAGAATGGGCTGGGTGGATCTCCTTGCTGTCCAAGGGACTCTCCAGACTCTTCTCCAACACCAAAGATCAAAAGCATCAATTCTTTGGTGCTCAGACTTCTTCACAGTCCAACTCTCACATCCATACATGACCATGGAAAAACCATAGCCTTGACTAGATGCACCTTAGTCAGCAAAGCAATGTCTCTGCTTTTGAATATACTATCTAGGTTGGTCATAACTTTTCTTCCAAGGAGTAAGCGACTTAATTTCATGTCTGCAGTCACCATCTGCAGTGAATTGAAGGCCAAAAAAATAAAGTCTGACACTGTTTCCACTGTTTCCCCATCTATTTCCCATGAAGTTATGGGACCAGATGGCATGATCTTAGTTTTCTGAATGTTGAGTTTTAAGCCAACTTTTTCACTCTCCTCTTTCACTTTCATCAAGAGGCTTTTTAGCTCCTCTTCAATTTCTGCCATAAGGATGGTGCGATCTGCATATCTGAGGTTATTGATATTTCTCCCGGCAATCTTGATTCCAGCTTGTGTTTCTTCCAGTCCAGCGTTTCTCCTGATGTACTCTGCATAGAAGTTAAATAAGCAGGGTGACAATATACAGCCTTGAAGCACTCCTTTTCCTATTTGGAACCAGTCTGTTGTTCCATGTCCAGTTCTAACTGTTGCTTCCTGACCTGCATACAGATTTCTGAAGAGGCAGATCACGTGGTCTTGTATGCCCATTTCTTGAAGAATTTTCCACAGTTTATTGTGATTCACACAGTCCAAGGCTTTGGCATAGTCAGTAAAGCAGAAATAGATGTTTTTCTGGAACTCTCTTGCTTTTCCATGATCCAGTGGATGTTGGCAATTTGATCTGTGGTTCCTCAGCCTTTTCTAAAACCAGCTTGAACATCAGGAAGTTCACAGTTCACGTATTGCTGAAGCGTGGCGTGGAGAATTTTGAGCATTACTTTACTAGCATGTGAGATGAGTGCAATTGTGCGGTAATTTGAACATTCTTTGGCATTGCCTTTTTTTTGGATTGGAATGAAAACTGACCTTTTCCAGTCCTGTGGCCACTGCTGAGATCTCCAAATTTGCTGGCATATTGAGTGCAGCACTTTGACAACATCATCTTTCAGGATTTGAAACAGCTCAACTGGAATTCCATCACCTTCACTAGCTTTGTTCATAGCGATGCTTTCTAAGGCCCACTTGATTTCACATTCTAGGATGTCTGGCTCTAAATGAATGATCACACCATCATGATTATCTGGGTCATGAAGATCTTTTTTGTACAGTTCTTCTGTGTATTCTTGCCACTTTCATACCATTCCTGTCCTTTATCGAGCCCATCTTTGCATGAAATGTTCCCTTGGTATCTCTAATTTTCTTGAAGAGATCTCTATTCTTTCCCATTCTGTTCTTTTCCTCTATTTCTTTGCATTGATCACTGAAGAAGTCTTTCTTAACTCTTCTTGCTATTCTCTGGAACTCTGCATTCAGATTCTTATACCTTTCCTTTTCCCCTTTGCTTTTTGCCTCTCTTCTTTTCATAGTTATTTGTAAGGCCTTCCAAGATAGCCATTTTGTTTTTTTGCATTTCTTTTCCATGGGGATGGTCTTGATCCCTGTGTCGTGTACAATGTCATGAACCTCACTCCATAGTTCATCAGGCACTCTATCTATCAGATCTAGGCCCTTAAATCTATTTCTCACTTTCACTGTATAATCGTAAGGGATTTGATTAAGGTCATACCTGAATGGTCTAGCGGTTTTCCTTACTTTCTTCAATTTAAGTCTGAATTTGGTAATAAGAAGTTCATGATCTGAGCCACAGGCAGCTCCTGGTCTTGTGTTTGTTGACTGTATAGAGCTTCTCCATCTTTGGCTGCAAAGAATATAATCAATCTGATATTGGTGTTGACCATCTGGTGATGTCCATGTGTAGGGTCTTCTCTTGTGTTGTTGGAAGAGGGTGTTTACTATGACCAGTGCATTTTCTTGGCAAAACTGTATTAGTCTTTGCCCTGCTTCATCTGCATTCCAAGGCCAAATTTGCCTGTTACTCCAGGTGTTTCTTGACTTCCTACTTTTGCATTCTAGTCCCCTGTAATGAAAATGACATCTTTTTTAGGTATTAGTTCTAAAAGGTCTTATAGGTCTTCATAAAACCATTCAACTTCAGCTTCTTCAGCATTACTGGTTGGGGCATAGACTTGGATAACTGTGATATTAAATGGTTTGCCTTGGAGATAAACAGAGATCATTCTGTCACTTTTGAGATTGCATCCAAGTACTGCATTTTGGACTCTTTTGTTGACCATGATGGCTACTCCATTTCTTCTGAGGGATTCTTTCTTGCAGTTGTAGATATAATGGTCATCTGAGTTAAATTCACCCATTCCATTACTTCACTGAT
Organism: Capra hircus; assembly: GCF_001704415.2. Taxonomy (NCBI): domain Eukaryota; kingdom Metazoa; phylum Chordata; class Mammalia; order Artiodactyla; family Bovidae; genus Capra; species Capra hircus. The sequence goes on from NC_030808.1 coordinate 39,081,029, forward strand.
TCCTGGAATGTAGACGTTCACTCTTGCCATCTGTTGTTTGACCACTTCCAATTTGCCTTGATTCATGGACCTGACATTCCAGGTTCCTATGCAATACTGCTCTTTACAGCATCGGACCTTGCTTCTATCACCAGTCACATCCACAGCTGGGTATTTTTTTGCTTTGGCTCCATCCCTTCATTCTTTCTGGAGTTATTTCTTCACTGATCTCCAGTAGCATATTGGGCACCTACTGACCTGGGGAGTGCCTCTTTCAGCATCCTATCATTTTGCCTTTCATACTGTTCATGGGGTTCCTAAGGCAAGAATACTGAAGTGGTTTGCCATTCCTTCTCCAGTGGACCACATTCTGTCAGACCTCTCCACCATGACCCGCCCGTCTTGGGTTGCCCTGCAGGCATGGCTTGGTTTCATTGAGTTAGACAAGGCTGTGGTCCTAGTGTGATTAGATTGACTAGTTTTCTGTGAGTGTGGTTTCAGTGTGTCTGCCCTCTGATGCCCTCTTGCAACACCTATCATCTTACTTGGGTTTTCTTACCTTGGGCATGGTGTATCTCTTCACAGCTGCTCCAGCAGATCACAGCCGCTGCTCCTTACCTTGGACAAGGAGTATCTCCTTACCGCCTCCCTTCCTGACCTTCAACGTGGGATAGCTCCTCTAGGCCCTCCTGTACCCACGCAGCCACAGCTCCTTAGATTGGTCCTTCCGGCTGCCGCCTCTGGCCTTAGGCGTGGGGTGGCTCCTCAGGGCCACTGCCCCTGGCCTCAGGTGTGAGGTGGCTTTTCCTGGCCTCCCCTGACCTCGGACACAGGATAGCTCCTCTCGACCACCACCCCTGACCTCAGACACAGGGTAGCTCTTCTCGGCCGTTCCTGTGCTGTCTCAGCCTGGCACTCTTGGCTGCTGCCCCTGACCTCAGACGTGGGGTAACTCCTGTCGGCCACGCTTAGTGTGCCAAGTCGCAGCCACCCATGCTTAGTGCGCCCAGTTGCAGCCGCCCGCTCTTAGTGCTTTTATTTAAATTTCTAGACTTTGGTAGCATTTGACATTGGATTCAAGTCAAATGCTAACAAAGCCTGGAAATTTAAATAAAAGTATGCTGCCACTGCTGCTAAATTGCTTCAGTCGACCCCATAGATGGAAGCCCATGAGGCAACCCCTATCCTTGGTATTCTCCAGGCAAGAACACAGGAGTGGGTTGCCTTTTCCTTCTCCAATGCATGAAAGTGCAAAATGAAAGTGAAGACGTTCAGTCGTGTCTGACTCTTCACGACCCCATGGACTGCAGCCTACCAGGCTTCTCCGTCCATGGGACTTTCCAGGAAAGAGTCCTGAAGTGGGTTGCAATTGCCTTCTAGAGTTACACTATTACAATCATTGATCGTACATCCAACTATACATTTGATCAACTGCTTCAAGTCTAGTCATCCTTTCCTTTGAAGGCTCAGTCATGTATTTGGTAATACAAGAAATAATGATCTTGTGAAATAAGCAAAATACAAATGGTATAGTTAATAACATTCAGTTTAGTTTAGTTCAGTCGCTCAGTCATGTCCGACTTTGCAACCCCATTAATCGCAGTACACCAGGCCTCCCTGTCCACTCCCGGAATTCACTCAGACACGTTCATCGAGTCAATGATGCCATCCAGCCATCTCATCCTCTCATCCTCTATCGTCCCCTTCTCCTCCTGCCCTCAATCCCTACCAGCATGAAAGTCTTTTCCAATGAGTCAACTCTTTGCATGAGGTGGCCAAAGTACTGGAGCTTCAGCTTTAGCATCATTCCTTCCAAAGAAATCCCAGGGCTAATCTCCTTCAGAATGGACTGGTTGGATCTCCTCGCAGTCCAAGGGACTCTCAAGAGTCTTCTCCAACACCACAGTTCAAAAGCATCAATTCTTTGGTGCTCAGCCATCTTCACAGTCCAACTCTCATATCCATACATGACCAATGGAAAAACCATAGCCTTGACCAGGCACACCCTTAGTCGGCAAAGCAATGTCTCTGCTTTTGAATATGCTATCTAGGTTGGTCAAAACTTTTCTTCCAAGGAGTAAGTGACTTTTAATTTCATGGCTGCAGTCACCATCTGCAGTGATTTTGGAGCCCCAAAAATTAAGTCTGACACTGTTTCCACTGTTTCCCCATCTATTTCCCATGAAGTGATGGGACTGGATGCCATGATCTTCGTTTTCTGAATGCTGAGCTTTAAGTCAACTTCTTCACTCTATTCTTTCACTTTCATCAAGAGGCTAGAGGCTTTTTATTTCCTCTTCACTTTCTGCCATAAGGGTGGTGTCATCTGCATATCTGAGGTTATTGATATTTCTCCCGGCAATCTTGATTCCAGCTTGTGTTTCTTCTAGTCCAGCATTTCTCATGATGTACTCTGCATATAAGTTAAATAAGCAGGGTGACAATATACAGCCTTGAAGCACTCCTTTTCCTATTTGGAACCAGTCTGTTGTTCCATGTCCAGTTCTAACTGTTGCTTCCTGACCTACATACAGCTTTCTGAAGAAGCAGATCAGGTGGTCTAGTATGCCCATCTCTTGAAGAATTTTCCACAGTTTGTTGTGATCCACACAGTCAAAGGCTTTGGCATAGTCAATAAAGCAGAAATAGATGTTTTCTGGAACGCTCTTGCTTTTTCCATGATCCAGCAGATGTTGATAATTTGATCTCTGGTTCCTCTGCCTTTTCTACAACCAGCTTGAACATCAGGAAGTTCACGGTTCACGTATTGCTGAAGCCTGGCTTGGAGAATTTTGAGCATTACTTTACTAGCATGTGAGATGAGTGCAATTGTGCTGTAGTTTAAGTATTCTTTGGCATTGCCTTTCTTTGGGATTGGAATGAAAACTGATCTTTTCCAATCCTGTGGCCACTGCTGAGATTTCCAAATTTGCTGACATATTGAGTGCAGCACTTTGACAACATCATCTTTCAGGATTTGAAACAGCTCTACTGAAATTCCCTCACCTCCACTAGCTTTGTTCATAGTGATGCTTTCTAAGGCCCACTTGACTTCACATTCCAGGATGTCTGGCTCTAGATGAGTGATCACACCATCATGATTATCTGGTCATGAAGATCTTTTTTGTACAGTTCTTCTGTGTATTCTTGCCACCTCTTCTTAATATCTTCTGCTTCTCTTAGGTCTAGGTTATTTCTGTCTTTTATTGAGCCCATCTTTGCATGAAATGTTCCCTTGGTATCTGTAATTTTCTTGAAGAGATCTCTAGTCTTTCCCATTCTGTTCTTTCCCTCTATTTCTTTGCATTGATCGCTGAAGAAGGCTTTCTTATCTCTTCTTGCTATTCTCTGGAACTCTGCATTCAGATTCTTATATCTTTCCTTTTCTCCTTTGCTTTTTGCTTCTCTTCTATTCACAGCTATTTGTAAGGCCTCCCCAGACAGCCATTTTGCTTTTTTGCATTTCTTTTCCATGGGGATGATCTTGATCCCTGTGTCCTGTACAATGTCACGAACCTCATTCCATAGTTCATCAGGCACTCTATCTATCAGATCTAGGCCCCTAAATCTATTTCTCACTTCCACTGTATAATCATAAGGGATTTGATTTAGGTCATACCTGAATGGTCTAGCGGTTTTCCCTACTTTCTTCATTTTGAGTATGAATTTGGTAATAAGGAGGTCATACATTAGTGGAATTAAAAGCAAATATTTTAGCCATGAGCCTCCCACACCAGTTTTTTTTTTTTTTTCTATTGTCAAGACTAGGTGATGAGTCATTTAGAACAGATATCTGATTTTTCATGTGGTTCATATATGTTACATTAAAGGATTTACCAGGTACAAAAATACAGCATTCAGTTTGAATAATAGCACAGATATCTCCCTGAGATGCTGTAAGGTGTCAAGGGTCTTGCAGTTGTGTAGCATTGCCTTTCTCATCATAGAGATCTCAGAATTCAATAGGCTAATAGCCCGGTTACTATCATTTAAAGCTTATGAAAGTTGTCAAGGCTTAGATATGGTCAATTACATCCTCCAATACCATTGAAGGCACACACACACACACACACACAACTGATAAATGGTCATACCAGTAGAATACAGATCTTTGACCCATTGGGATCATACCAATGTTAGATTGGTTGGGGTTACTTGTAATTTATTAACATGTATGACCTTAAATTCATGGGAATCCCAGGTTACACTTTCGTATCATCCCTGTAGATATCAAGGCCATAAATTAGTGCCACAAATCCACTGATTTCCATACCAATCACTCTCTCTAAGGGTAAGAAAAGGCATAGTTCATAAAGCACCCAGCCTTGACTCATAATAACCAGGTTGATCATTTTTAGTATGACTTAACCATTCCCAACATAGAGGAGCCTTTAAAATTAAATGACCATAGCCTGGTTTTAACCATGTAGATCCTCCCCATAATTGTAGGAGTTTTCTTTTTAATAGATGAGAAGTTAATTTTTTATTGAGACTTAGCTCATCACTGTGATTGAGTTTAAATGACCCTAAGAGAAAACTTATATCTATGGCCAGCCTCAGAGCAGGTTATTTTTAATTGACCAGGTGAGAGGATCCCATCTAGAATTATTATGAATAGATAGAACAGGACTGAACACTCATCTATAACAAATTCCCTAGGGAGTATCCAATCAGAGCCCTAAAGAACAGAAATCCACCAAGGTAACCCAGAAGTAATAGGCACAGGTAATTGGCCACAATCCAACAATTAGATTGAGTTTTATATTTTAATTAAAAAAACTGACAGACAAGCAATTTATTACTGTATCAACAACAATTTAAGTTGTAGCCCTTAAACAACTGTTATTTCCTTTAGTTAGACCTAAGTATTTTACTAAAGGGAAGTGATATTTAACATAAGATACTGATATGACAAATTAAAGCTGTCTGTTATAGATCACATTTAAATTTAAGTATACGTTAACTTCTTGAAGACTTCCTTGGTGGCTCAGATGGTAAAAGCATCTGCCTACAATGCGGGAGACACAGGTTCGATCCCTGGGTTGGGAAGATCCCCTGGAGAAAGAAATGGTAATCCACTCCAATACTCTTGCATGGAAAATCCCATGGAAGAAGGAGCCTGGTAGGCTACAGTCCATGGGATCGCAAAGAGTTGGACACGACTGACCAACTTCACTTTCATACTTAATTTCTTGAAACATAATTATTTTGTACGAATGGAGTAAAACAGGTCTTTGGTGAACTACTTTATTAAATTAAATCAAAGCAAAATGTTAAGGATCACTGCAGATGGTGATTGCAGCCATGAAATTAAAAGACGCTTACTCCTTGGAAGGAAAGTTATGACCAACCTTGACAGCATATTGAAAAGCAGAGATATTGCTTTGCCAACAAAGGTCCATCTAGTCAAGGTTATGGTTTTTCTAGTAGTTTCTAGTATAGATGTGAGAGTTGGACTGTGAAGAAAGCTGAGTGTGAAAAAATTGATGCTTTTGAACTGTGGTGTTGGAGAAGACTCTTGAGAGTCCCTTGGACTGCAAGGAGATCCAACCAGTCCTTTCTAAAGATCAGTCCTGGGTGTTCTTTGGAAGGACTGATGCTGAAGCTGAAACTCCAGTACTTTGGCCACCTCATGCGAAGAGTTGACCCATTGGAAAAGACCCTGATGCTGGGAAAGATTGAGGGCAGGAGGAGAAGGGGATGACAGAGGACGGGAAGGGGACGACAGAGGATGAGATGGCCGGATGGCATCACCAACTCGATGGACAAGACTTTGGGTGAACTCCGGGAGTTGGTGATGGACAGGGAGGCCTGGCGTGCTGCAATTCATGTGGTCACAAAGAGTCGGAAACGACTGTGGGACTGAACTGAACTGAACTAAACTGAACTGAAGATGTTAAGGGTGTCAGAAAAATGCTAACTTCTTGAATTAAGTGTTTAGAAACTATGTACTAATCTAATACCATCATAAATTAAAGGACTGTAAACAATACTGTTTTTTTCTGACCAAATACATCTGATACTGAGGCTTTTATGTAAATTATCCAAAAATAATGTACAAAATCTTATCCAGTGTGTGTAGCATTACTTTTTTTGTAACAGAATACATGACAGAGTTAGTTAAGACATATTTCTATAACTTGGAAAAAATACTTTTTAAATGCAACATTCATAATAGAAAAATAGAAGAGAACAGTAATGTATTGTAAACCTTTCTGAAAAGACCTTACTCATAACATATTTCTTCAAATAAGGAGTGAAACTGAGGCACTGACAGAGGCATAAACTTAATTTCCCTTAGAAGATGTAGAGGCTATATAATCCATGTGTGTGTGCTAAATCCTTTCAATCATGCCTGACCCCTTGTGACCACGTGGACCACAGCCCATCAGGCTACTCTTTCCAGGGAGTTTTCTAGGCAAGAATCTTGGAGTGGGTTGTCATGCCCTCTTCTATGGGACCTTTCCAACTCAGGGAGCCAACCCACGTCTCATGTCTCCTGCATCAGTAGGTGAGTTCTTTACCAGTAGCACCACCTGGAAAACCTCATATATAAGCCATACAAAAATATAAAAATGATGAAGATTCTACATCAGAAAGAATATATGTTTAAATTATGGTTAAAATCATTCTTAAAATGTTTTTCAACTTCACATAATTCTAAATGATGTATGTAAATAAGTAATCAGGTGAGTCCTGAACTATTGAAATAAAGGTAAATCAATGATCTGGAATTGAAACCTGAATTTTCTCATGCTACTTTAGATAAAATATCCCCCAGTAATTCCATTTTTAGTAACTTTTATCATCTTTTAGAGTAGTTGGAAATATGCAAGCTATCTTTATGATGTCTATAGCATGCATATTTTAAATTAAGAGCACAGAAATGTTGAAAATAAAAAATATGGGAAAACATATTCTTTGAATACACAGACTAAGGAATACAAGAGAAAGATATGGAAACAAATTCTTATAAGAAATAGAAAAAAAGGCATCACGAAATAGTAAAAGGATAAATTCACTGAAATGATATACTAATATGTATATTAGTATATTGATATAATAGTATATTAGTATATATGATATAATTATCATAATGCCTATGGAAAATCCCCTGCACAGAGTAGCCTCGTGGGCGATTGTCCATGGAGTCACAAGGGGACAGACACAACTGAAATGATTTAGCATGCACACATGGATTATATAGCATCTACTCTGTAAAGTGTTCTACGTCTTCTAAGGGAAATTCAGTCTAATCTCTATAGTCTACCACTAATGCCTTTCATTAGTATATATGATATAATGTAATACTGAAAGTTTATGGGCATATAGATAAGTTCAATTTTTATAACAAAAAGTTGCTAAATCAACAAATCCACACTCATACTTCAAATTTTGAGCACCTTTAGAGATGTAACACAACTCTGAAAATGTCTTAAGAATTAAAATTACATGTATTTGTTGTCTAACAACATGGCAATAAATTAGATAACAATAATAATACAGAGATAACTAGAAAATCCCCAAGTGCTTGAAAAGTATTCAGCATTTTTCTAAATAACAAGCAGGTCAAAAAGTAAATTATAATGTACCACATAACTTACTATAATCTCAACAGTAATGAGAATACAGTTACTGAAAATTGTAGATTGTATCTAAAGCATCTTGATAGTAAATTAGATATACATTATATCTAAATCTATACATCAGAAAATAAGAATGTTGAAAATCAATTATGAAAGCTTCCATCAAAAGTAAATAAAAGATAAAGAAAAAAAAATAAAAGTAGATTAAAACCAGTGAAAAAAGGAGAAAACAATAAAAATAAGAGTAGAAATAAATATAAACACAAACCAAAGTAAAAGAAAATTGATTTTTGAAAGAGAGCTATAAAATTGACAAAATAGTAAGACTGATTCATAAGGAGATGTCTGATAACAAAATATTAATATCAATAGTGAAAGAAGTGTCATTACTCTGTACTTTCCAAGCATTATATAAGAAATAAGAGTATACTATTAATTAATATATATATATATCAATGTAAAACACAAATGAGAAAGCCAAATTCAATAGGCACTGTGATTATCCATACAATTCATTAAAATTTTCATGATTCATTGTATTGAGACTAATTCAGCCTCAGCAATAAGTAGAAAGAAAAAAATGTAATCTTTTTTCCAACTTATTAAAAATATGTCAATAATGACTTATCTTCATTTTCCTGTATATTGACTTCTTTGTCTTTTTTTTTAACCCAAAGGGGACTTTTGGAAACAAGTATTTTACCTTGGACTTATTTGACAATAAGTACTTATTTGACAATAAGTACTTACCTTGGGCAAGTACTTACCTTGTCCTGTTTCAAAATAGATAAATATTTGTTTATTTTATTATGTAAATGTTTATACATAGTAAACATTTTATAATGTATAAGAAATAAAGGGTATACCTTTCTATTTCTGATAACTGATTCATGCCATTTTATTGGCATTTGTCATTATAGCACAATAAAAAACACCAGAAATATTAATGATTCAATTCCTATAAGATATTGCAAATGTTAATCTCTTTGTTTTACAAATATATTTGAAAAATTGAAGTTTCTGAAAGAGCATCTCATAAAACATGTTACTTTTTATGATCTTATAAAAAGCATTTTATCCCAAAATAGGCAAAATGCACACATTTTTCCAGAGGTATATTATTTTAAAATGGTTGAATTTGTTGCTGAAAAAGCCGTTTAAGTATCAGAGAATCAATGTCTTCTGCTAGTATTTACAAGCAGAATGAATTACCTCAAAATCATTCCATAAGCTTAAAACATGAAGCCTTTAAATATAATCTGCAAGAAAAAGAGCTTCATCATTATCTACTTGAAATAAAGCTGCAATTTATATTTTGGAAAACATTGTCTAAGACATATACTAGACATCAATGTATATTTAATATTAAACATATGATTAGGTCATACTAATGTAAATGCATTAGAAAAATGAGAAAATATGTGAATATGTTGAGGCAAAAACTCTTTTTATCCGTTATACTTTTTGGGTTGTGAAAAGCCTGTCACTTTTTATCAACCCTAAAAAATTCAGTTACTAGGATACTACTTTTTAAGAGTTCACCCAATTAATTATGCCTGGAGGGAATACTAGAGCAGTCCTGTAACAGGGACAGCTCATCTCCAGAGAATGCTGCTTCTTTGGTTGAGATTCTTGTAGATGACTTTTGCCTTAGGTATAGGACCCTCACTCCTGAAGGAAATAATTGTGGAAAACCCAAGAGAAAGAAAGAGTGGCATGATTATAGAGGTCAATGGCAGACTGGGATAGTTCCCATTAATGTTGAGACTTACTCTGACTTAAATATGCTAGAATGTTTGAAAAGGCACCAAGTTGTTCCCTGAAAAATGAATAAAAAATCTTGCCCTACTTCCTACATACTTTTATCAACCCTTGTCAACACTTTACTATTTATGTTATAGAAAAGAAAAAAAATGTTTATAACTAAAAGAGCCCTAACAGGTCACATCATTAATTTGCTTTTACAAAATATATTGCCTTGAGTTATAAGAGTCTGAAATACAGTACTTTGGTGCAATCTCAAACAACAACAACAACAACAACAACAGCAACAACAACACAAGAATGATCTTGGTTTGCTTCCAAGGTAAACCACTCAATATGACGGTAATCCAAGTCTAGGCCCAAGCACTAATGCTGAAGAGTTGAACTTGAATGGTTTATGAACGTCTGAAAGACTTTCTAGAACTAACACCAAAAAATATATGTCTTATTCATCATAGGGGACTGAAATGCAGAAGAGGAAGTCAAGAGATACCTGGAGTAACAGACGAGCTTGATATTAAAATATAAAATGAAGTAGGCCAAAGGTTAACAGATTTTTTTTTGCCAAGAGTCTGCACTGATCATAACAAACACACTCTTCCAACAATATAAGACATGATTGAAAGAGTGGACATGGACATCACCAGATGGTCAACACTGAAATTAGATTGATTATGTTCTTTGCAGCTGAAGATGGAAGAGCTCTACACAGTTAGCAGAAACAAGTCCTGGAACTGACTGTGGTTTAGATCATGAACTCTTATTGCAAAATTCAGGCTTAGAATGAAGAAAGTAGGGAAGATCACTAGACTATTAAGGTATGACCTAAATCAAATCCTTTATACAGTAGAGATAACTAATATATTCAAGGGAGAATATCTGGTATACAGAGTGCCTGAAGAAATATGGATGGAGGTTTCTAACACTGTACAGGAGGTGGTGGCCAAAATCTTGCCAAAGAAAAAGGAATGTAACAAGGCAAAGTGGTTGTCTGAGGAGGACTTACAAACATCTCAGAAAAGAGAATTAAAGACAGAAGAGAAAGGGAAAGATATCTCCAATTAAACGCAGAGGTCCAGAGAAGAGTAAGGAGAGAGAAGAAAATCTTCTTAAGTGAGCAATGCAAAGAAATACAGGAAAACAATTTAATGGGGAAGAGTAGAGTTCTCTTCAAGAAAATTGGAGATACTAAGGGAAAATGTCATGCAAGAATGTGCATGATAAAGGACAGAGATTAAGAGGAGGTGGCAAGAATACACAGAAGAACTATACTAAAAAGGTCTTGATGATCTGGATAACCATGATGGTTTGGTCACTCACCTAGAGCCAGACTTCCTGGGGTGTGAAGTAAGTGGGTCTTAGAAATCATTACTAGGAACAAAGCTAGTAGAGGTGATGGAATGCCAGCTGAGGTGTTTCAAATCCTAAAAGATGAGCTGTTAAATTGCACTACTCAATAGGCTGACAAATTTGGAAAACTCAACAGAGGCCACAGGACTAGAAAAGGTCAGTTTTCATTCTAATTTCTAAGAAAGGCAATGCTAAAGAATGTTTAAATTACCATACAATTGCACTCATTTCATATACTAGCAAGGTAATGCTCAAAATCCTTTAAGCTGGGCTTCGGCCATACATGAACCAAGAACTTTCAAATGTACACGCTCCATTTAGAAAAGGCAGAGGAACCAGAGATCAAATTACCAACATCAATTTGACCAAAGGAAAAGTAATGGAATTCCAGAAAACATCAGCATCTTCTTCATTGATGACAGGAAGGTCTTTGACTATGTGATGTGAAAGTGAAAGTGTTAGTTGCTCAGTCATGTCAGACTCTGCGACTCCCATGGACTATAGCCTAGGAGGCTCCTCTGTCCAAGAATACTGGAGTGGGTTTCCATTCCCTTTTCTAGGGAAACTTCCCGACCCAGAGATCAAACCTGGGTCTCCTGCATTGCTGGTGGATTGTTTGAGCCAAGAGGGACATCACAACAAACTATGGAAAATTCTTGAAGGGATCAGAATACCAGACAAACTTACCTGTCTCCTGAGAAGCCTTGATGTTAGACAATAAGCAACAGTTAGAACTGAACATGAACAATGGGGTGGTTCAAAATTGTGAAAGGAGTAGGTCAAGGGTTTATATTGTCACCCTGCTTATTTAATTTACATGTGGAGTATACCATGTGAAATGCTGGGCTAGATGACTCACAAACTGGGCTCATGATATCTCACAAGCTTGAATCATGACTCACAAAGAGAAATAACAACTTCAGGTATGGAGATGATACAACACTAATGGCAGAAATTGAAGAGGAGCTAGAGAGTTTCTTGATGAGGGTGAAAGAGGAGAGTGAAAAAACTGGTTTAAAACTGAGCATTCATAAAAGTAAGATCATGGCATACAGTCTCATCACTTCATGGCAAATAGATGGGGGAAAACTGAAAACAGTGGCAGATTTTATTTTCTTGGGCTCCAAAATCACTGTGGACAGTGACTGCCACCACAGAATTAAAAGATGTTTGCTTCTTGGAAAAAAAAAAGCCATGAAAAATCTAGACAGCACATTAAAAAGAAGATATATCAATTTGCCAACAAAAGTCCATATAGTCAAAGCTATGGTTTCTCCAGTACTCATCTATGTTGTGAGCATTGGACCATAAAGAAAGCTTAGCATGGAAGAATTGATGATTTTGAATTGTGGAGAAGTCTTTTGAGAGTCCCCTGGACTACAAGGAGATCAAACTAGTCAATCCTAAAAGAAATCAACCCTGAATATTCACTCGTAAGTGTGATGCTGAAGCTGAAGTACCTACAATTTGACCTCGTGATGTGATTAGCCTACTCATTGGAGAAGATTCTGATTCTGGAAAAGATTGAGGGCAGGAGGAGAACATGATAATAGAGAATAAGATAGTTGGCTGGCATCACTGACTCAGTGGACATGAGGAGCAAATTCTGGAAGATAGTAAAGGAAAGCGAAGCCTTGCGTGTTGCAGTTCATGGGGTCACAAATAGTAGAATACTAGTTAGCAACTGAACAACAATGATGTAAATGATATTTGTCATCAATTTTGAAAGAATTTAACCCTACGTAAAATTGATCAGTACACTGTATACAATGAAATTCTACAGATAAATAAATTAGCTGTCAGTTACAGATAATGATATTCTTTAGGAAGTCAAGATCTTTCACAGCAAGGATATAATTTTAACAAGAAATTTATCAAAATACTTGTTTTGTATTTCTTGCTAAGGAGTTAAGTATGAGAGAAACTTGGTGAGTAAACAAGTGATGTAATGTAGAATTTAGTACAAGATCATCTAAAGTAGTGAGTAAAAAAATCATTCAATATTAAGTCAATAAGAATTTAAATAATTCAGTGGTAAGATTATATGACTACAGAGAAAAACCCATTCATGGTAGGGAAATAAGCTGTTGGAGAAAAGAGACTTTTGAGGGAATGGAGAGATGTGCAACAATCAGCCTGTGGAAGGCAAGACGAAGTAAGAAGTGCAGGCAAGGTCCATGTCTTCAGACTGAACTATGTGTCTCCTGTTAGGGTGGGGAGCTAGACAGTCAGGTTTGGAAAGAGAACTCAGGGAGGTAATAACTGTTGGTTGTGCCCCAGTATGTTGCAACCTCCTGCTGGCTGCTGTCATAGTGGGCACTTTGCACATGTCCTAGTTGTGGCTGCCTTATTTCTCCCAGCCCTGAGCAAGTAGGTGCCCCAATCAGCCTGGGTTCCTCAATCAGTCACTGCTTTTGCCCTCTCTTGCCTGGATGGGGAACAGATGCCTGAGAGTGGCCCACCAGGACAATGCATCTAAGGAAAGGGAACCGAAATCTCTCTGTGCAGCTTCAAAAACCATGGATTAATTACTCATGATCTCTTGGTAAACCCCGTGTCTGAGGAAATCATAAAAGAGTAAAAATAAATTAAATAGAAATGTAGAAAGCAATAACAAAGATCAGTGAAACTAAGAACTATTTCTTTGAGAAGATAAATGTTATTGATAAACCTTTATCCAGATTCATTAAGAAAAAAAGGGAGAGGACTCAAATCAATAAAATTAGAAATAACAAAGCAGAAGTCACAACTGACAACACCAAAATACAAAGAATCCTGAGAGACTACAAGGCAACTATATGCAAAAAAAAAAAAAAAAAGGACAACCTGGAAGAAATGGGCAAGTTCTTAGAAAGGTACACCTTCTAAGATTGAACCAGGAAGAAATAGAAAATATAAACAGACCTATCATAAGTAATTAAATTGAAATGGTGATTTAAAATCTTGCAGCAAAAAAAAAAGTCCAGAACCAGATAGTTTCACAGGTGAATTCTATCAAGCATTTAGAGAAAGGCCAAAACCTATCCTACTCAAACAACTCTTCCCAAAAATTGCAGAGGCAGAAACACTGTCAAGTTTATTCTATGATGCCACCATCACCACAATATGAAAACCAGAAAAAAATATCACAAAGAAAGAAAATTATAGGCTAATATCACTGATGAACATAGGCGAAAAGTCCTCAACAAAATACTAGCAACTCGAATCCAACAGCACATTAAGAGGATTGTATACCATGATCAACTAAGATTGATCCCAGAAACACAAAGAAAAGCAAAGCAAGTGAAGTCACTCAGTTGTGTCTGGCTTTTGTGAATCCATGGACTGTCACCCACCAAGCTCCTCCATCCATGGAATTTGCCAGGCAAGAGTACTGGAGTGGATTGCCATTTCCTTCTCCAGGGGATCTTCCTGACCCAGGGATCGAACTTGGGTCTCCTGCATTGCAGGAAGACAGTTTACCATTTGACCCACAGGAAAGCACCCTAGAGGTGCAAAGATTCTTTGATATATCCAAATCAATCATGTGATACATTACATTAAGAAATTGAGGAATAAAAACCATACGGATATCTCAGTAGACATAGAAAAAGCTTTTGACAAAACTCAATGAACATTTATGATAAAAACGTGAGAAAATGGGCATAGAGGAAACTTACCCCGGAATAATAAAGGATGGTGACTGCAGCCATGAAATTAAAAGACGCTTACTCCTTGAAAGAAAAGTTATCACCAACCTAGATAGCATATTCAAAAGCAGAGACATTGCTCTGCTGACTAAGGTCCGTCTAGTCAAGGCTATGATTTTTCCAGTAGTCGTGTATGGATGTGAGAATTGGACTGTAAAGTAGGCTGAGCGTCAAAGAATTGATGCTTTTGAACTGTGGTGTTGGAGAAGACTCTTGAGAGTCCCTTGGACTGCAAAGAGATCCAACCCGTCCATTCTGAAGGAGATCAGCCCTGGGATTTCTTTGGAAGGAATAATGCTAAACCTGAAACTCCAGTATTTTGGCCACCTCATGCTAAAAGTTGACTCACTGGAAAAGACTATGATGCTGGGAGGGGTTGGGGGCAGGAGGAAAAGGGGACGACTGAGGATGAGATGGCTGGATGGCAACACTCACTAGATGGATGTGAATCTGAGTGAACTCCGGGAGTTGGTGTTGGACGAGGAGGCCCGGCGTGCTCTGATTCATATGGTCGCAAAGAGTCGGATACGACTGAGTGATTGAACTGAACTGAACTTATGACACACCCACATCAAATATCAATCTTAATGTTGAAAAAGTGAAAGCCTTTCCTCTAAAATCAAGAATAAGACTAAAATGTTCTCTTTTGTCACTTTTATTCAACACAATTTGGAAGTAACAGCCATGGCAATCAGAGAAGAAAAAGAAATAAAGAGAATACAAATTGGCAAAGAAGAAGCAAAATGGTCATCATTTGAAGATTACATGACACTATACATAGAAAATTCTAAGATGTCACTAAAACTACCAGAGCTAATTTATAGATTTGGCAAAGTTGCAGGATACAAAATTAATACATAAGAATCTCTTGCATTCCTATACACTAATAATAAAGTAGCAGAAAGCAACATTAAGAGAACAGTCACATTTAACATAGCAATGAAAACAATAATATACATAGAAATAAACATACCTAAGGAGGTGAAAGACCTATATTTAGAAAATTATAAGACACTGATGAAAGAAATCAAAGAAGACACAGATGGAGAGATATGCCATGTTTTTGAATTAGAAGAATCAACATTGTGAAAATGACTACACTACCCAAAGCAATCTAGAGATTTAGTGCAATCTAGAGATTTCCCTATGAAATTTTCAAGAGCATTTTTCACAGACTTAGAACAAAACAAGAGGGAACCCAAAAATAACTAAAGCAATTTTATGAAAGAAAAACGGAACTGAAGCAATCAGGCTCCCTGAGTTCGGACTATAGCACAAAGCTAAGGTATCCATCACAGCATAGTAATAAAATATAACAGAAATATAAATCAATGGAATAGGATAGAAAGCCCAGAGATAAACTTACACACCTATGGTCACCTAATCTATGACAAAGAAGGCAAAAATATACAGTGGAGAAAAGACAGTCGTTTCAAGAAACGGTGTTCAGAAAACCGGACAGCTACATGTAAAAGAAGGAAATTGGAATATTATCTAACATCATACACAAAGTAAGCTTGAAATGAATTAATGATCTAAATGTAATACTAGATACTGTAAAACTCTTAGAAAAAAACATAGGCAGACCACACTTTAACATAAATCCCAGCAAGATCCTTTTTGATCCATGTCCTAGAGTAATAAAAATAAAAACAAATTTAAACAAATAGGACCTAAATAAACTTAAAAGTTTCTGCACAGCAAAGGAAACCATAAACAAAATGAAAAGACCACCCTCAGAATGGGGGTAAATATTTAGAAATGAAGCAATTGACAAGAGATGAAACTCCAAAATATATAAACAGCTCACGAAGTTTAATATCAAAACAATAATCAGAATAAAAATAGTCAGAAGACCTAAATAGATATGTCTCCAAAGAAGAGATACAAGAAACCAAGAGGCACATGAAAAGATGTTCACCATCATTAGTTATCAGAGGAATGTGAAACTACAATAAGATATCACCTCACACTGCCATACTAGCATGTGAAATGAGAGCAATTGTATGGTAATTTGAACATTCTTTGGCATTGCCCTTACTTTGGGATTGTAATGAAAACTGACTTCTTCCAGTCCTGTAACCACTGATTAGTTTTCCAAATTTGCTGATATACTGCGTGCAGCACTTGAAAAGCCATCAGGTTTTAAGATTTTACATACCTCAGCTGGAATTCCATCACCTTCATTAGCTTCAGTTCAATCGCTCCATCATGTCTGACTCTTTGTGACCCCATGAATCACAGCACATCAGGTCTCTCTGTCCATCACCAACTCCTGGAGTTCACTCAGACTCATGTCCACCGAGTGAGTGATGCCATCCAGCCATCTCATCCTCTGTCGTCCCCTTCTCCTCCTGCCCCCAATCCCTCCCAGCATCAGAGTCTTTTCCAATGAGTCAACACTTCACATGAGGTGGCCAAAGTACTGGAGTTTCAGCTTCAGCATCGTTCCCTCCAAAGAAATCCCAGGGCTGATCTCCTTGAGAATGGACTGGTTGGATCTCCTCGAAGTCCAAGGGACTCTCAAGAGTCTTCTCCAACACCACATTTCAAAAGCATCAGTTCTTCGGCGCTCAGCTTTCTTCATGGTCCAACTCTCACATCCATACATGACCACTGGAAAAACCATAGCCTTGACTAGATGGACCTTTGTTGGCAAAGGCTTAGTTCATAGTAATTCTTCCTAAGGCCCTCTTGACTTCATACTTCAGAATGTCTGGCTCTAAGTGAGTGACCCCACTATTGTGGTTTTTAGGTCATTAAGATGTTTTTTGTATAGTTCTTCTGTGCATTCTTGTCACCTCCTTAATCTCTTCTGCTTCTGTTAACTACTTACCATTTCTGACAAAAAGCTACACATTCCTCAAAACTTTATCTTGTTATGTGCAAATGTGATCATTTAAATTTTTTTCTTTGTGTGTATAGGTGTACCTTTAATCTTTGTTTTTTTCACAATTGTCATTGTTTTGTTTCCAAGAAATAAGTAAAATGTACAATAATGCTAGTTATGAGCTATTGTTGCACTTTATCCCTCACAGAGTTCTTCAAGTTTCAAGAAGATAATTTTTATGAATTCACAGTTAGATGATGCAATTAACTAGGTATTTTGTTAATTTATTCAGTAAATTCCACCATCAATTTGATTAATCATTCATTGTCTGAAGTGTCCTTGTGGAAAGGCAGAAATTACCACTTAATTATTAATTGACATTTTTGATTTAGATATGATATAAAGTAGGAAGTTCCATGTTCTTAAAATATTTTTAGAAAGTATCATCATTTTTCATTAACTAGTATTTTATTAACATATCTTAATACTGTTCTACACATTGCAAGAAAAGGAAACATTACCTGTGTAATTATTTGTTACATAAGTTATACTGATTTTAAGTAGATTTAAGACATCAACTCTTCAAACAATGGAGTACATTGTTCTGCATGATTATTCATAAAACTTGCTTTTTGTATATTTATCATGACTCTATAAACACAGAACCTATGAAATACATTTTAAAACAAGTTGAAAGCCAAAAAAGCAGTAATTTAAGATTGGAGACTGAAATAAAATACTACAAAATTCTGTTCTACATGCTTCCTCCCTAGATAGTCAAAACCCAAATAGACTTAAACATTGTGTTTGTTTGTTTGTTTGTTTTTTTCTCTCCATAGTCCTTTAAACACTGTTATTCTAATATTATATGGTTACATCTTGTTAATATATTTGTTTATTTTAATTTTCTAAAAATAGTCTAAATCTTCCCTTGACCATTTTCACACAATATATCTGTCCTGGACCAAAACTGTTTTTAATTAATTTTTAAAGGCCACTGCATACATCAAATTCTAAATTCTAGAATGTCTCTATTGTCATGTTATATAGGGGAAATAAAAAAATATTTGCTTATACTTTACAAAGTATTCTGAGTAATATTTTGCTTCCCTAAATTTTGTCTGTTGGTTCAATATAAATTAATATAAGCCAAATGCTAAGCATTTAGTCATTCAAATAAAAAAGCAAATATATGTTATTCAATTATTCCATAAACCCATAAAAAAATCCACAACATTGAGAACAATCTAACAATAGGAAAAATATAACATGCAAAATTACTTGAACCTTCATAGTTATTTAAATGAAAATAATCCACATGCTTTGGCCACCTGATGTGAAGGACTGACTCATTGGAAAAGACCCGGATTCTGGGAAAGATTGAATGCAGGAGGAAAAGGGGACGACAGATAATGAGATGGTTTGATGGCACCATGGACTTGATGGACATGAGCAAACTCTTGGTGTTGGTGATGGACAAGGAAGCCTGGCATGCTGCATTCCATGGGGTCACAAAGAGTCAGACACAACTGAGCTACTGAAATGAACTGAACTGAATCCACAGGCACAATGGTAATTTTTGTTATATAAACGTGTATGTGTATATATAATACCTATGTAGCCACAATGAATGCAATTTTTAAAAATTT
Organism: Capra hircus; assembly: GCF_001704415.2. Taxonomy (NCBI): domain Eukaryota; kingdom Metazoa; phylum Chordata; class Mammalia; order Artiodactyla; family Bovidae; genus Capra; species Capra hircus. The sequence goes on from NC_030808.1 coordinate 39,099,876, forward strand.
TTATAGTTTAAACTATAAAGCAAAATATTAGTAAAGCAAAATATTAGTAATTGAACATTTTAGTTCTTATTATTTATCTTTTTCAATAGCTTTTTTTTTTTTTAAGGAATTTTCTTCAAATCTCAAATGCTTGAATGTTTCTCCATCTATTTCTAGCAATGCAGCAATCAGGCTCTTAAGTGCCATCTTCTTTAAAATTAATAAAGCAAAATAAGTGGAAAAACTTTAATGTGCTGAAGTGTGAAACAATAAAAAATGCCTCTTCTTATTCACAGTATCATTTATCTTTGTTAAACTCCATGCCAAAGTTGAGGCAGATGCAAAAACTTGAGCATTTTTTTGGTTAACCAAAATGATACTGATTTCATAAAGGTTACTGATTTTGCAAAAATCTTTAATTACAGCATCTGTCTTTTGGATGGAAAGACCTACAGATCTCATAAATCTCCATCTTAAATTGTAATTTGTTTCACATTTAATGTCCATTTTCTGACAATTTATAAACTATTATGATCCTCTTGTTAAAATCTGAATTAACTATAAAATAAAACATACAAGGTTATGCTTCTTTCTGAAATCATTTAAATTCTCATGTTATGAGGCGAAAGTTCATTTTAAACTTATATGTCAGTCTCCCAGAATTTCAGAATGCCAATAAGTAAATCCATACCTTAAAAAAAATAAGGGGTGGGAGATGGGAAGGGGGTTCAGGATTGGAAACTCATGTACACCCGTGGCGGATTCATGTCAATGTATGGCAAAACCAATACAGTATTGTAAAGCAAAATAAAGTAAACATAAAAATTTAAAATAGAAAAATAAATATAGTTGTATATGTAAATTAAAATTTAAACATTGTATGTTTCTTAACACATGTCTCTTTTTGTTTTGAGGAACATTTATCTGTTTTATATCCTTATCAAAAGAATAGAAAATTGCACATAAGAGAATTCTACTTGTTATAAACATGCCAGTTTATATTGTTTCAAAATCCTTACAGGATATACTTAGCAAAATAAGCAAGAGAAAATTTGCTACTTAGATGGAAGTCAGTCTTAAAATTGTGGAAAACATTTTTTTCCAATTAATCTGAAAATATGAATAATTTAAAAATCATCCAATATCATCATGAAAGAATATCAATTATTTAAAACATATAATATTCCTATTTTACAATGAAGTAGATTCAGTCACTGTCCCTAAGTAACTTTGCTTAAATTTATCTGGCTTGCACAACAGAAGAACTGCCTTTTTAAAGATTTCATTATGAGAGTGTTGAATAGATAGAGCATAGAGAAGGTTTAGGGTGGTGAAATTATTCAGTATAGTATAAATATGATACTATATTGATAAATACATGTCACTCATCAATTCATGAATATATGAACAGATATTCAAACCCACTGAATGTATAACACCAAGAGTGAATTTTAATTTAAACTATGAACTTTATTTAGGTTCTCAGTTTTTGAGATATTAGTATATCTCATTCTTCTCAAATGAAGCCACTAACAGAAAGAGCTTGTCATGCTATAAGTCCAGCAGTGCTTCCTACTGATATCTGGATAATTACTAACATGATACTGTGGCATCATCATAACTAAATAAATTCCTGGGCTATCTTCAGTATTTCTGAAAAGAGTTACATAAAATCTTTGTTAATTAGCATACCTTCCTTATAGAAGTATTTGTGAGTGGAACTAGTGGGTTCTGAGATGAACAGTCTTATTAGATCAAGAATTCTTGTGAATGAAATATCACTAAATGTCCTTCAGTCTTTTGTCTGTGGTGTAAAGTGCTCATTAGCACCAGAGCACAGAATCTCTCTTTGACAGGAAATCAGTGACTTTCTATAAAAATGGAAAGATCATAGCAGGCCTGAAACTCCCAATGCAGACATAATGTCTGCATCTTAATGTCTTTTTCCAAGTGCAGAGTGGCATATTTGAATCTTTGGCCAACTTCTAACAGTGTGTCAATATGATAACTGTTAAAGCTTCCCATAAAGGAGAATCTGTTTAAAAAAAAAAGGTCCTCAATACATATTTGCTAGTTCAGTTCAGTTGCTCAGTCATGTCTGACTCTTGTGACCCCCAAGGACTGCAGCATGCCAGGCTTCCCATCACTAACTCACGGAGCTTGCTCAAACTCATGTCCATCAAGTTGGTGACGCCATCCAAACATCTTATCCTCTGTCATCCCCTTCTCTCCTGCCTTCAATCTTTCCCAGCATCAGGGTCTTTTCAAATGAGTCAGTTCTTCGCGTCAGGTGGCCAAAGTATTGGAGATTCAGCTTTAGCATCAGTTCTTCTAATGAATATTCAGGACTGATTTCCTTTTAGGATGGATTGGTTTGATCTCCTTGCAGTCCAAGGGACTCTCAAGAGTCTTCTCCAACACCACGGTTATAAAATAACTTTGGAAGCATCATCACTGGTGCTTCCATTTATAATTTAGTTAATTTTTCTTTAGGGAAAGTTAAAATTATTCTAAGTATATCAAAGCTATTTTTTGCTATTTCCAAATTATTTTATTTTAAAATTGTATGTGGATTGACATTATGGTTATATTGCTGCTATAAAAGCAATACTTGCTTGCTATTCCAGAGATTAATATGTGTTGAAAAAATGAAAATAATTTATTCAAAATTTAAATAATCTATTATTTAAGACATCTTAGTGACATCTAATTTTAAAAATATTAAAAATAGCTGAATTTATTTTTGCATTTCATTGATACATGTTTGCATTTCTAAGGAAATTGTGATCTAATGTTCCGTATTTCTAGTTTTCCCTGAATTAAAAGTAAATTTTGTTTAATGAAACTTAAAAAGTAAAGCTTTTTATCTACTAGAGAAACTCTACTGAGAATAAAGTTTAAATTTTAGCTGCTCTAATAAAGATATTGGCTAAAAAAGATAATTTCAAAGTACTATTACCAAAATATTAAGGGATCATCCCCTTTGGCAGTTATAAACTCTTAGTATTATTACTTTGGAGGTTTTAATCTCACACACAGAAAGAAAAGAGGACAATATAATCATGTTTAAGCCACTGAAGAATTCTTGAAAAGACAAAGCAATAAAAGATCCTGAAACTCTAAATTGCATCCCTTCATCACTGGTTTTGCTCCTGGAACATCTACTCCTACTATGGGCATATAAACTTCCATTGGATAGATCTACTATGGACAATAACTATAAATTCTTGGCAAAACTCTGATCAAAATTACTATAAATTCTGGTCAAAACACACATGTGCATTCAAGTTCATGCACACACACACACATTTAAAAAAAAGAAACTACTTGTAGGAAGAGGAAAACATGGAAAATCATGGAGTTAACAGACTAGTAAGCATTTTAAAAGGATGTTCTTAGGTTAGACTGGGTTTTAATCTTTTTAATCTGAGGGAAAGCATTGATTAAATAGGGTAGCTATAACACTGATGTGAAATCCATAGTCTATATCTTAAGGAAACAGTGGACAGAAATTTGGGAAATCAGAGCTACTAAAAATAGAGAAGACAGCAGAAAATGTGAGAAAATCTAGAGAAATGTCCACTTCTTGCGTATAAAATCTACCCAAACATCTTGGTGAATCCTTAAACAAGTAAGCATGGGACAGAATCCAAGTATCTCAGTTCAGTAAAAAGAAGGGAAACTTGAGACACTATCTAAAAGACAGAGTTTATACTTTGAATCCAATGAAAGCAATGATTTTCTAAAATAATAACAAAAATTAAAATGTTCAGGATCTAAAATCTCCACAATGTATCATTTACATTGTCCAAGATACAATCAAACATTACTCTTCAAATGAAGAAATATGAAAAAGTGGAACAATCTCAAGGTGAAATTCAATCAACAGAGATAGATTCCCAGATAATTCCTGTAATTAGCTGACAGAAATTTTAAAACACTTTTTATAATTAGAGTAAAACATAATAAAAAATGCCTAAAATAATTTTTAAAAGATAGTAAATATCAACAAAGAAATAGAAACTGATAAAATAAAAAATAGAAATTCTGAAAATAAAAATAACCTGAAAAAAAATTATCTGTGAATAGGTAGAATAGAAATGGTCTCTGCAGGTTGTAACAGCTGACATATCATAGACGCGCACATGTGTTATACTATATTTAATCTTCCATGGTATTCAAGCATGTGCTAAAATGTGATATGACACGTCAGTAACAACTTTTGTCACTGGCCTTTATTCAGCAAGTCCTTTAAAATGAAGATATTTGTTGTGAATAATAGAGAACCTGGAATATTCTGTTCTGAGAGATTCCAAAGATGATTATACATATGTATGCTCTATCACTCAGTCGTGTCCGACTCTTTGAGGTCCCATGGACTGTGCCCACCAGGCCCCTCTATCCATGGGATTTCCCAGGCAAGAATACTGGAGAGGGTTGCCATTTCCTCCTCCAGGGCATCTCCCCAACCCAAGGATCAAACTAGCATCTCCTGCATTGGCAGGCAGATTCTTTACCACTTGCGCCACCTGGGATATCCAGCTTTATTCAGCATTCCATATTGATTCTAAATGAAAAGCTCTATTCAGAGCTACCTATTTACCCCTGAAATTGTACTACCTTGGTTAAATGCTGTATTCTTTTTTTTTTTTTTTTGCAAGCAAGCAAAGATATTTATTAACATTTTTCTTCATTGTGTGTACATGTTAATACATGTTAAAATGTTTTATTTTATTTTATTTATTTATTTATCTTTTTTACTTTATTTTAATTTACAATACTGTATTGGTTTTGCGATACATTGACATGAATCCACCACGGGTGTACATGTGTGTATTCTTTTAATAGTCAAATTCTTTGAGAAATTAATATGGATTTTCAAGAGGTGGAACAAGGACTCTCAAATGTTCAGCACTTAGATCAACAGACAGTTCTCTAAAAATGCCTTGATGAAGGTATTCATTGAAAATAGAGATCAGACTATTTCTCCAAAAAACTTCTGTACAGCAAAATAAACAAAACAATGAAAAAATCTACAGAATGGGAGAAATATATTTGCCAACCATATATTGCATAAGGCATTAACATACAAAATATATAAAGAAATGATGCCACTTAATAAGAAAAAAATCAAACAAAAACTGTGCAAATGAACTAAATAGAAATATTTTCGCAGAACACATCCAAATGGCCAACAGGTACATTAAAAGCTCTTTAACATCACTAACCAGTAGGGAAATAATGAGATATCACCTTGTGTGTATCAGATGGCTATCATCAAGAAGACAAGTGATAAGTGTTGGTGAGGATGTGACGACTAGGGAATCTCTGAACAGCTATCGGTGGGAATCTAAATTGGTCCATCAAATATAGAAATAGTATGACTGTTCCTCAACTTGATCCTCAAATGTTGTGAAAAAAAATCTCTAAGCTCATAACAATTTCTGGTATTCGCATCTCTTTATAACCTCTTCTCTTTGAATGCATGTAAGATCTGTGGTTTGCTTCTACCAAGAAAATACAGAAAAGATGATGGAAGGGCAGCCCCATGATTACATTAAACTATGTAAGATTCTATATTAGTAGAAGATTCATTGTGTAGACTTTCTACCTTAGCTCTGTAGATGCAATTTACTTTGTCATGAGAGTGCTGAAGGAAAAGGCCACATGGCAAGGAACTGTAAGGGGTCTGAAACTACCAAAGTTGGCTTCTAGTTGCAGAGGGCATTCTGCAGTTAATATCCAGAAAAAGGCAGTGTCCTCAGCCCTGCAGCCACAGTGAAATTCTCCAATTATCCAAGTGAGTTTAGAAGTAGATCCTTTCCTAGTCAAGCCTCCAGATGAAAAGCTAACATCTTGATTCCAGTCTTATGAGATATTAAACAGAATATTGACTAAATCATCTCCAGACTCTTCTCCTACAGAAACAGTGGGATAATAAATGTGTATTGAGGCAACATTTGTGGTAATTTGTAAGACAGCAATAGAAAACTTAAATGCTGTGCCTCATACACTTGTTCTTTCAATATCTCCCCTAGTATCTTTCAGTTTTCACATATTTCGTTGTTTTTCTACATGTCTCTATAGGCACATACATGCTCAGTCAGTTCTGACTCTTTGTGACCCCATGGACTCTAGACCACTAGGCTTCTCTATCCATGGGATTTTTTAGGCAAGAATACTGGAGTGGGTTGTCATTTCCTTCTCCATGAGATCTTCCTGACCCAGGGGTCAAATCCATGTCTCTGTCTCTTGCATTTCCTGCATTGGCAGATGGATTCTTTACTGCTAGCACCACCTGGGAAGCCTACATATCTCTATAACAAATTTAATTTTTATTAGAATTTTTTCAGGCTATTTCAATGAACTATTTTGTTTACATTACACATATTTCATAAAGATACTGGTGAACAATTTTATGCTTTTACTTCCCAAATAATTTACTAATGTGGTGATACAGCATGACTTCCTATGTCAAAGTCACTTCCACTCAGTTGTATATATATAGATAACTTTCTTCCCTGCTGATTAATCTTTGAGAGTAACCTAATTTTCTGCTTTGGTGGATGAATGAACTAAACAAATTCTCTCTTTTACAGACAAGCCTAAGAAAGAAGCATTCTTGATGGAACATAATCAATGCTTCAACTGTTACACCAGGATGGTGGGAAAATACATTTTCAGCTTTATTCATTCTATTCATGTCATCTTTTATAACAATTATGAAATATGACAATGGAAGAAATAAATTTTGAATATATAGCTTTTCATATTTTCTGTTAAGGACTACCTGAAATAACTGAGACCCCGAAAGTTTTTAGCCACTTTTAAAAATCAAACAATTATTATGGACAAAGATTTTTCTTTAATAGGGTCTAGAGACTATAGTATAAAAACAATCTATAGAAATTCATTATTTCAACAAATATACATGGGTACACAGATGATCTAGAACATATGAACAAATTATACTTATCACCCTAAGGGAGTATATAGAATAAGAGGAAAACCATGATACAACAAATGACATGTCATTACAAAATATACAGCAAAAATATAAGCCTCAAATCAAATAGAAATACAATTTTATAAAATTTCATAGATTAAATTATATACAATTATAGACTATGTTATAAAACAAAATTTGTTTTTCTGACAGAGAAACAATAATTGCAGTCTAAGGAATTGTGAAAAAAATTATTGAAAGTTTAAAAATCACTGTACCTCTCTCCCCAAATGATATAAAAGATATATATGATAATGATTCTGTATATACCATAACATCCTAATTGTGAGTGTAGATGTGAGTATGTTTAAATTTTAGGCAAAAAAATCAACATAATCAATCAATATAAGATACTAGCAATTTTTAAAATTATGAAATTATTTGGATGATTCCATAAATAATTTAAACTATTTTTATTAAATTACCAAATAAAACCTAAAAATTGCCATGATATCATGGAGCAGCAGCTGTACTTAAGGAGAGTCATTCACATGTGAAGATCCTAGGTATTGCCATAGCAAGAGGGGACTGGGCAATTTTGGCAGTGGGGATGAGTGTAAATTTTAAAGTGAAATGGGAGGACATTTTATATTTCCCCAATATATAGCAATATATATATGCCATCACACATCATCTTCCTGCAAAATGATACTAACATTTTTCCAAAAAAGGAAAAAAAAAAGAGAGAGAGAGAGACAGAAGAGATACTAGTGTAGCCTTCGCTTGAAGTTTGGTAGACTTTTGTAATGTCCTTGGTAAATAAAATGTGAAAGATATATCACAGTGATTTAAAAGTGATAAAGTTTGATGTGGCTTAAAACTTAATATCTCATTTGAGACTCATGTCTTGGGTGCCCTGACATGATATATAAGAATTATGCGCACTTGAAAGACACCATGTTGAAGATACTTTTAGAAATCATATAGAGACAGAAAGAGTCGCCTGAGGAGCCACATTGTGTCAGACCCCAGCTCTGAATCTTTATAGCATCAGTGTCAGAAAAGTAAAGTAACCTTGAAATATTCCAAACCCACACTCTCAATGTTTGTTTTTTTCTAGACCTCCTACTGAGACACTTCAGTTCAGTTCAGTCCAGTTACTCAGTTGTGTCCAACCCTTTGCGATCCCACGAACTGCAGCACACCAGGCCTCCGTGTCCATCACCAACTCACAGAATCCACCCAAACCCATGTCCATTGTGTCAGTGATGCCATCCAATCATCTCATCCTCTGTTGTCCCCTTATCCTCCCACCCTCAACCTTTCCCTGCATCAGGGTCTTTTCAAATGAGTCAGCTCTCCTCATCAGGTGGCCAAAGTACTGGAGTTTCAGCTCCAACATCAGTCCTTCCAATGAACATGCAGGACTTATCTCCTTTAGGATGGACTGGTTGGATCTCCTTGAAGTCCAAGGGATTCTCAAAGAGTGTTATCCAACACCACAATTCAAAAGCATCAATTCGTGGGGTCAGGTTTCTTTCTTTTTTTTTTTTTTTAATTTTTTTTAATTTTTTTTTATTTTTTAAATTTTAAAATCTTTAATTCTTACATGCGTTCCCAAACATGAACCCCCCTCCCACCTCCCTCCCCACAACATCTCTCTGGGTCATCCCCATGCACCAGCCCCAAGCATGCTGCACCCTATGTCAGACATGGACTGGCGATTCAATTCTTACATGACAGTATACATGTTAGAATTCCCATTCTCCCAAATCATCCCACCCTCTCCCTCTCCCTCTGAGTCCAAAAGTCCGTTATACACATCTGTATCTTTTTTCCTGTCTTGCATACAGGGTCGTCATTGCCATCATCCAACTCAGATCAATACATGACCACTGGAAAAATCATAGCCTTGACTAAATGGATCTTTGTTAACAAAGTAATGTCTCTGCTTTTTAATATGCTGTCTAGGTTGGTCATAAATTTCCTTCCAAAGAGTAAGTGTCTTTTAACTTCATGGCTGCAATCACCATCTGCTGTGATTTTGGAGCCCAGAAAATTAAAGTCTGACACTGTTTCCACTGTTTCCCCATCTATTTGCCACGAAGTGATTGAACCGAATGCCATGATCTTCGTTTTCTTAATGTTGAGCTTTAAGTCAACTTTTTCACTCCCCTCTTTCACTTTGATCAAGAGGCTTTTTAGCTCTTCTTCACTTTCTGCCATAAGGGTGGTGTCATCTGCATATCTGAGGTTATTGATATTTCTCCCGGCAATCTTGATTCCAGCTTGTGCTTCCTCCAGCCCAGCATTTCTCATGATGTCCTCTGCATATAAGTTAAATAAGCAGGGTAACAGTATACAGCCTTGAACAAGTCTCTTGTCCATGTCCAGTTCTAACTGTTACTTCCTGACCTGCATACAGGTTTCTCAAGAGTCAGGTCAGATGGTCTGGTATTCCCATCTCTTTCAAAATTTTCCAGTTTATTGTGATCCACACAGTCAAAGGCTTTGGCATAGCCAATATTTTCAGCTGACGCCAAATAATTTCAGATGTACCTCTACTGATGATCACTAATTATGCACACATAAACATTTTCAGATACTCATTTCAAAGTTTAAATTTTAGTAAATATGTGTTCATATACAGACACTTGACAACATTTGGAATGAGTATTTGCCAATGTGGTAGTATCTCATTTTACTGTCCATGAGATGCCAGATATTTCTATCTTTGAGATGACTATAATTGTTATAACTATTATTTAAATATTCTAAGGACTTGACATGATATTTTATTTAAAACACTCCTATCCTTCTATAGCTAAAGCATGAGTGTTCACAGTGTATGCTTAGAGCTCTAGAGGGTAGAATGATTGAACTAACTATTTCAGATGTCTATAATAGTTTGGCTTAACTGAAAGATACTAATCAATCATAGCAATCTTCTCCACTGAGCCTTGAAGAGGCTTCACAATACTTCTCAACACACCGTCCTGGCAATTGCTATCAATATATCTTAGCCAGCACTGGAAATGAAACATATTTTTCCATCTTTAGACTAGAAGTTCAAATCTACAATAATAGCTACTCTCCTGATGTAGCTGTACAGATATAAGACATGCTCAGAATAGGCATTAAGATGCAAATCTTCTAGCTTGTCTACTTTTAACAGGACAAGGATCTGTTAGAGTTATGAGAGTATATTTCTATTATTTTTGCTGTAAGTTCTCCTCTTTAGAGACATGTACATATAACTTGTACATACGACTTGTTTTTGCTAGTGAAGTGTAAGCAAAAGTGTTTTATGTCTCTGAGCAAGTTGATCTTGCCCTCCCTTGTCAATTTTGAGTTATTTAAGTCCCAACAGCCTCCATAAACTTGAGTCTAGAGTGACTATCTTGAGAAGAACTCCCTCTGCCAAAATTTTGATACTTTGGGTGCATAGAAGATAAATAAAATAAATGATTTTATGCCAGTGAGATAGAAAATCATTTGTTAAAGAAAATGATGCAATGCCAAGTCTTTCATAACTAATTCAGAAACTGAGTTGCTGTCATTGAAAACAGCAACAGTGATTATAACTAAAAGACATCTTTGGCATAGGGGCTAGGCAGTTGGTGGCTTTTGAGCTACTATCAGAGACTGGAAATCTGTGGATCCATAATGCTCAGTGGAAAATGAGTAAAGTGTCTCTCATAGTAGACTGTATGATTAATGAGTTAATATGTCTAGGGAAAGAAGAAAAGGTTTTTTTTTTTTTTGTTTTGTTTTTTTAGCTTTTTTTTTCTGGTTTATGTCAGCTATGCTTGGCCAGGTATTTGAAAAGTGATTAACAAAATAGTGTAGGACTCCCAAAAGATGGAGTTTATATCTGTGAATTCACTCTCTCATAGAAGAAATAAAAATACAGCCAAACTAAAATTATCAAACATTTCAGGACTTTTGCAATTAATCAAAAGCACAGAAAACATGAAAACCATTTATTCAAGAAAAACTATAAACCTTGGTAAGAGCAGTGGGGTCTGGCATTTTACTTGGAGTAAATCTTCATCTCCCCTACCTAGAGTCTTGATGTGTTAGTCATGAGGGCTGACTCTTTTGAAGCCTGTTTAAAAAAAAATCATCAGGAAAAAGGTAATATATTGATGTCCTTTGAAATGCCCCATTTCACCTTTGTTATTATTTGATCTTACAACTCCCTGGAAAAAGCCCTACTTCTAGGGGCTTTTGAAAACAATAGTAATCAGCACAAAACTTATGTGCAAACAAAAATCTACATATAGATGTTTATCCATAATTGGTAAAAACTTCAAGAAACCAAGGTATCTTTCAATGACCGGGTAAATAAATAAAAATTAATGATTTATTTATACAATGTATATTATTTAGAGAAGAGGAAATGCCTTTTTAAGCCACAAAAAATCAGTTCAGTTTTATAACACATATGAAGTTATGTGAAATGAAATGAAATGAAATGAAATGAAAGAAGTTAGTTTACAAAGGTTAGATTTTATATGATTATATTATGTCAATCTGGAAAAGGTGAAACTAACTATACATGGATTTAAAAGATAGGGAGTTGCCAGAGGTCTGAAGTGAGAAGGAAGTTGGAACAAGTGAAGCACAGGGGATATTTTTAAGATAGTGAAACTATTTGTTCAATACTGTTTCAGTGGATACATGACATTATGCATTTGTCAAAATGGTGACTGCAGCCATGAAATTAAAAGATGCTTTCTCCTTGAAAGAAAAGTTTGACCAACCTGGTCTGCATATTAAAAAACAGCCACATTACTTTGCCAACAAAGGTCCGTCTAGTCAAAGCTATGGTTTTTCCAGTAGTCATGTATGGATGTGAGTGTTGGATTATAAAGAAAGCTGAATGCGAAAGAACTGGTGCTTTTGAACTGCAATGTTGGAGAAAACTCTTGAGTCCTTTGGACTGCAAGGAGATCCATTCAGTCCATCTTAAAGGAAATCAATCCTGAATATTGATCAGAAGGACTGATGCTGAAGCTGAAGCTCCGATATTTTGGCCACCTGATGTGAAGAACTGACTCACTTGAAAAGACCCTGATGCTGGGAAAGATTGAAGGCAGGAGGAGAAGGGGAATGACAGAGGATGAGATGGTTGGATGACATCTTCAACTCTATGAACATAAGTTTGAGTAGGCATTGGTGATGGACAGGGAAGCCTGGCATGCTGCAGTCCATGGGGTAGCAAAGAGTTGGACATGACTGAACCACTGAACTGAACTGAACTGAACTGAATAAAAATTTTTAGCACACAGAATGAACTTTAATATATACAATTATAAAATAATTTTGCAAGTCAGGAGATCTCAGACTGGAATGCAGATTATGGTAGAATGGTCTAACTGTATTAGAAACATAGGGGAAAATCTCATAGAAAGGAGCAAAAAAAAAAAAACACTGAGCTAATAATTTCATAAATGTGTAGAAGACTCTCAGACTGAAGGCAAAGAAAGACTATAGAAACTTTATACTCTTTTAATACATAATAATGTGTTTATAATCAAGTAAAATGATTCTGAAACCACTATGTATTTAACTCAATTGAACAATTAAGTAAATTGATGGCACATGGTTACAGGTAGGTTACTAACTGTAATAAGTAACAGATAACTGAAATAAGGTTAAAATTATCCATATGGTAATAGAATGGAGTTGGGTAAGTCAATATTAATTTTATGTTTAACTAAATATAGATGCAGCTAATTACATATTGAAGTATTCATAGATATATCTTGATAACATGCACCCTTGATATTATGTGAGGGTAATGCCACTTTATCCTCACTGTCTTCCCCCAAAACCTCAACTTCAATCTGATCATGAGAAATTCATCAAACAAATTTTAATGGAGGGGATTCTACTAAAGTGTAATAATCCACACAGTTCAAAACAGACAAGATCATCATAAACAATAAAAAACTGTGCAACTGTCTCATTCATGGAAAAACCTACAAAAATATAATTACTAAATATAAAAGTTAAATATAAAGTGGAAATCTGAATTCTGCCTGGACAGAAAAAAAAGACAAATGTTAAAACCAAAGGAACTTGAATATAACATGGATGTTATCAATAGTTCATACTAATATAGTATGCCAACTATTTCATTGTAACCAATATGCCATATTAGAAAGTTAGAAGTACAATGTAATTTTGATTGTAGATGAAACTGAGTGTGAGGTATATGGGAAAATCTGTACTTTTTATAAATATATATATATATATTTTTTTAATTTAGATAGATGTCACATACAAAATTCTCATTTCAAGATATACACTTCAAGTGTTCTTAGTATTCAGTGCTATATAACAGCTATCACTATCTAATTTCAGAACATTTCCACGGACATAAATTCTGTACATATTTAGCATTTAGTCCCTATTTTTTTTGCTTTATCCAGCCATCTCATGGCAAATACTAATTGACTCTCTGTCTTCATAAATTTGGCTACTTTGAATATTTTATATGAATAGAACCATATAATACATGGTCTTTTAAGTTTTTTTTTTTTTCACTTAGCATAAGGTCTTCAAGATTTCATGCTGTAGTAACACTTTTATCATTTTTAATGCCTGAATAATACTCCATTTTGAGGATATTCCACACTTCATTTATCCATTTGATCAGTTGGCAGGCATTTTGATTGGTTTCATTTTAAGCTATTGAAAATAATGCTGTTAATAACATCATGCACAAGTTTTTTAATAAATGCTTTATTTAATAATAAATGCTTTAATTTATCTTAGATACACACTTAGGTGTGGAATTACTGACTCAATAATCCTATGTTTAATTTTTTGAAGAAGTGCCAAACTATTTTGAAAAGTGGCTACACAAATTTACACTCCTATGAGCAATGTACAAGAACTAAATTTTTTCTACTTCCTCACCAATACTTGCTATCCTCTGACTTTTTAATTCCAGCTGTCATAACAAGTATGAAGTGGTATCTCAGTTTGGTTTTGATTGTATTTCCCTTTGAAGGATTTCTATGTGCTTGTTGACCATTGTATACCTTTGAAGAAATTGCTATTCAAATTTTCTTTTATCCTATTTAAAAAGTAGTTGTCTCTTCTTCACTGACTTGAGACATTTTTATATTCCAGCTACATTAGAACCTTTACTTTCTGTTTGCCATTGTTGTTGCTTTTGTTGTTGTTGATTTATGATGTCATGTTAGTTTCAAGCATATAGCAAAGTTAATCAATTATAAATATATGTACATATACTCTTTTAAAGATTCTTTTTCATATTGGACTTTACAGAGTACAGAGTAGATTTCTTTGTGCTATACAGTAAGTCCTTATTTGTTCTCTATTTTATATATAGTACTGTGTATACATCAATATCAATTTACTAATTTACATTTCCCCACTTCATAGCCTCCCAATAATCACATTAGTTTTCTATATCTATAATTCTGTTTATTTGTACCATTTTTTAGATTCCACATATAAGCAATATCATATATCTGTCTTTCTCTATTTGACTTACTTCACTCAGTATGACAATCACTGCCTCCATCCATGTTGATATAAGTGGCATTATTTCATTTGTTTTTATGGCTGAGTAATAGGGTGGAATTGGGGGGCAGGAGGAGAAGGGGACGAGAGAGGATGAGATGGCTGGATGGCATCACTGACTCGATGGACGTGAGTCTGAGTGAACTCCGGGAATTGGTGATGCACAGGGAGGCCTGGCGTGCTGCGATTCATGGGGTCTCAAAGAGTGGGACACGACTGAGCAACTGAACTGAACTGAATTAAACTGAATATTCCATCACATATATGTACCAAATCTTCTTGTCCATTCCTATATCAATGGGCATTTAGGTTGCTTGCCTGTCCTGGCTATTGTAAATACTGCTGAAATGAACACTGGAGTGCATGTATCTTTTCAAAGTATGGTTTTCTCTGGATATATGCCTAGGAGTGGGATTGCTGGATCATATAGTAGCTCTATTGTTAGTTTTCTAAGGAACCTCCATACTATTCTTTATAGTGACTGTACTAAGTTATATTCCCACCAACAGTGTAGGAGGGTTCCATTTCTCTACACCCTTCTCCAGCATTTATTTTTTATACTTTTTTGATGACGGCCAATCTGACCATTGTGAGGTGATACTTCATTATAGTATTGATCTTCATTTCTCTAAAACTTAGTGATGTTGAGCATCCTTTCATATGCTTCAGTGAATGGTGCTAGGAATACTGGGCAGCTAAATGTTCAAGGATAAAATCAGAACACTCCAAAGCATTATGCACTAAACTAAACTCAAAATGGGTTAAAGATCTTTCTCCATACTGTTTTCCAGAGTGGCAATATGAATTTGCATTTCTACCAGTAGTAAAATATGGTTCCCTTTTCTCTACATCCTCACCAACAATTTGTTATTTGTAAATATTTTGATGATAGCAGTTGTGACAGGTGTGAGGTGATAACTCATTGTGATTTTGAATTGTTTTTCTTTGTTGGTTAGCAATGTTGAGCATTTTTTTCATATACCTATTGGCCATCTATATTCTTTGGAAAATGTCTATTCAGGTGGAATTTCTGGGTGGCTCAGACGGTAAAGATTCTGCCTACAATGTGGAACACCCGGGCTAGATTGCTGGATTGGGAAGATCCCGTGGAGAAGGGCATGGCAACCCACTCCACTATTCTTGCCTGGAGAATCCCATGGACAGAAGAGCCTGGCGGGCTACGGTTCATGGAGTCGCAAAGAGTCAGATACAACTGATTGACTAAGCACAGTACAGCACAGAGTGACTAAAACATTCACTTTTTACTGTTCAGTTATTCTGCCCACTATTTTAGTAAGATTGCTATTATTTGATATTGAGATTTATGTGAAGTTTATATATTTTGGATCTTAGCCTTATTGGTCAAATCATTTACAAGCATTTTCTCACAACCAGTAGGTTGTGTTTTCATCTTATCAATAGTTCCCTTGTTGTGTAAAGGGTTTTTAATTTATTTATTTATTTATTTATTTTAATTGAATGCTAATTACTTTAAAATATTGTGGTGGCTTTTGCCATACATTGAAATTAGTCAGCCATGGGTGTACATGTGTCCCCCATCCTGAAGCCCCCTCCTATCTCCCTCCCTGTCTCATCCCTCAGACTTGTCCCAGTGCACTGGCTTTGAATGCCCTCTTTCATGCATTGAACTTGAACTGGTGATCTCTTTCACATATGGTAATAAACATGTTTTAATGTTCTTTTCTCAAATTATCCCTCTCTTGCCTTCTGCCACAGAGTCCAACAGTTTGTATTTTATATCTGTGTCTCTTTTGCTGTCTCGCATAAAGGGTCATCATTACCATCTTTCTAAAATCCATATATATGGGTTAATATACTGTATTGGTGTTTTTCTTTCTGACCTACTTCACTCTGTATAATAGGCTCTAGTTTCACCCTCCTCATTAGAGCCGATTCAAATGTGTTTTTTTTTTTTAATACCTGAGTAATATTCCATTGTGTATTTGTAGCACAGCTTTCTTATCCATTCGTCTGCTGATGGACATCTAGGTTGCTTCCATGTCCTGGCTATTACATACAGTCCTGCGATGAACTTTGGGGTACACATGTCTCTTTCAATTCTGGTTTTCTCAGTGTGTATGCCCAGCAGTGGGATTGCTGGGTCATATGGCCATTCTATTTCCAGTTTTTTAAGAAATCTCCATACTGTTCTCCATAGTGGTTGTACTAGTTTGCATTACCACAAACAGTGTAAGAAGATTCCCTTTTCTCCACAACCTCTCCAGAATTCATTGTTTGTAGACTTTTTGATGGCAGCCATTTCTATGGGCATGAGATGGTACCTCATTGTAGTTTTGATTTGCATTTCTCTGGTAATGAGTTATGCTGAGCATCTTTTCATGTGTTTGTTAGCCACCTGCATGTCTTCTTTGGAGAAATGTCTGTTTAGTTCTTGGCCCATTTTTAGATTGGGTTGTTTATTTTTCTGGTATTGAACTGCATGAGCTGCTTATATGATTTTGAGATTAATTCTTTATCAGTTGCTTCGTTTGCTATTATTTTCTCCCCTTCCAAAGGCTGTCTTTTCACCTTGATTATAGTTTACTTCGTTGAGCAAAAACTTTTAAGTTCAATTAGGCCTCATTTGTTTATTTTTGCTTTTATTTCCATTACTCTAGGAGGTGGGTCATAGGGCATCCTGCTGTGATTTATGTTGGAGAGTGTTTTGCCTATGTTCTCCTCTAGGAGTTTTATAGTTTCTGGTCTTACAGTTAGATCTTTAATCCATTTTGAATTTATTTTTGTGTATGGTGTTAGAAAATGTTCTAGTTTCATTCTTTTACAGGTGGCTGACCAGTTTCCCACCAATTTCCCCAATATTTTCCACTTGTTAAAGAGATTGTCTTTAATCCATTGTATATTCTTGCCTCTTTTGTCAAAGCGAAGATGTCCACAGGTGTGTGGATTTATCTCTGGGCTTTCTATTTTGTTCCATTGATTTATATTTCTGTCTTTGTGCCAGTACCATACTGTCTTAGTGACTAGTTTTGTCTGAAGTCAGGCAGGTTGATTCCTCCAGTTCCATTCTTTTTTCTCAAGAGTGTTGTGGCTATTCAAGGTTTTTTTTTTTTTTTTTTTTTTTTTTTCATTTCCATACAAATTGTGAAATTATTTGATCTAGATCTCTGAAAAATACCGTTGGTAGCTTGACAGGGATTGCATTGAATCTATAGACTGCTTTGGCTAATATACTCATTTTCACTATATTGATTCTTCTGATCCATGAACATGGTATATTTCTCCATCTTTTTGTGTCATCTTTGATTTCTTTCATCAATGTTTTACAGTTTTCTATATATAGGTCTTTTGTTTCTTT
Source organism: Capra hircus (assembly GCF_001704415.2). NCBI lineage: Eukaryota > Metazoa > Chordata > Mammalia > Artiodactyla > Bovidae > Capra > Capra hircus. Next base: position 39,117,701 of record NC_030808.1, read on the forward strand.
AGGTAGATTTACCCTTAAGTATTTTATTCCTTTTGTTGCATTGGTGAATGGAATTGTTTCCTTAATTTATCTTTCTGTTTTCTCAGTGTATAGGAATGTGAGGGATTTTTGTGTGTCAATTTAATATCCTGCAACTTTACTATATTCATTTATTAGTTCTAGTAATATTCTGGTGGAGTCTTTAGGGTTTTCTATGTAGAGGATCATGTCATCTGAAAACAGCTAGAGTTTTACTTCTTTTCTAACCTGGATTCCGTTTATTTCTTTTTCTTCTCTGATTGCTGTGGCTAAAACTTCCAAAACTATGTTGAATAGCAGTGGTGAGAGTGGGCACCCTTGTCTTGTTCCTGACTTTAGGGGAAATCATTTCAATTTTTCACCATTGAGGATAATGTTTGCTGTGGGTTTATCATATATGGCTTTTATAATGATGTTGAAGTTTGTTACTTCTACGCCTGCTTTCTGGAGGGCTTTTATCATAAATAGGTGTTGAATTTTGTCAATGACTTCCTCTACATCTATTGAGATAATCATATGGCTTTTATCCTTCAATTTTTTAGTATAGAGTATCACACAGATTGATTTGCAAATATTGAAGAATCCTTGCATCCCTGGGATAAAGCCCACTTGGTCATGACATATGATCTTTTTAATACGTTGTTGGATTCTGTTTGCTAGAATTTTGTTGAGGATTTTTGCATCTATGTTCATCAATGATATTGGCCTGTAGTTTTTTTCTTTGTTTGTTTTGTTTTGTTTTGTGTCACCTTTGTCTGGTTTTGGTATTAGAGTGGTGGTGGCCTCATAGAATGAGTTTTGGAGTTACCTTCTTTTAAAAATTTCTGGAAGAGTTTGCATAGGGTAGGTGTTAGTTCTTCTCTAAATTTTGGTAGAATTCACCTGTGAAGCCATCTGGTCCAGGGCTTTTGTTTGTTGGAAGACTTTTGATTACAGTTTTGATTTCTGTGCTTGTGATGGGTGTGTTAAGATTTTCTGTTTCTTCCTGGTTCCGTTTTGGCAGGTTATACTTTTCTAAGAGTTCATTCATTTATTCCAAGTTGTCCATTTTATTGGTATATATTTTCTGATAGTAGTCTCTTATGATCCTTTGTATTTCTGTGTTGTCTGTTGTGATTTCTTCATTTTCATTTCTAATTTTGTTGGCTTGATTCTTCTCCCTTTTTTTCTCCATGAGTCTGGCTAATGGTTTATCTATTTTATTTATCTTCTCAAAGAACTAGCTTTTAGTTTTCTTAATTTTTGCTATAGTCTCCTTTGTTTCTTTTTCATTTATTTTTTTTTCCCTAATTTTATGATTTCTTTCCTTCTACTAAACCCACGGTTCTTCATTTCTTCTTTTTCTAGTTGCTTTAGGTGTAAAGTTAGGTTAGTTATTTGATTTTCTCTTGTTTCTTGAAATAAGCTTGCATTGCTATGATCTTTCCCCTTATTACTGCTTTTACTGAATCCCATAGGTTTTTGGTTGTCGTGTTTTCATTTTCATTCATTTCTATGCATATTTTGATTTCCTCTTTGATTTTTTCTGTGATTTGTTGCTTATTCAGAGGTGTGTTGTTTAGCCTCCATATGTTTATATTTTTAATAGTTTTTTTTTTTTTCTGTAGTTGACATCTAATCTTACTGCATTATGAACAGAAAATAATGATTTCAGGATTTTTTTAATTTACCAAGGCTAGATTTATGGCCCAGGATGTCATCTAGCCTAGATAATGTTCCATGTGTACTTGAGAAAAAGCTGAAATTCATTGTTTTGAAGTGAAATTTCCTATAGATATCAATTAGTTCTAACTGGCCCGTTGCATCATTTAAAGTTTGTGTTTCCTTGCTAATTTTCTGTTTGGTTGATCTATCCATAGGTGTGAGTGGTGTATTAATGTCTCCCACTATTATTGTGTCACTGTTAATTTTCCCTTTCATACTTGTCAGTGTTTGCCTTACATATTGTGGTGCCCTATGTTGGATATATCTTCTTCTTTGATTGATCCTTTGATCATTATGTAGTGTCTTCTTTGATTGAGCCTTTGATCATTATGTAGTGTCCTTCTTTGTCTCTCTTCATGACCTTTATTTCAAAGTCTATTTTATCTGATATGAGTATTGCTACTCCTGCTTTCTTTTGTTCTCCATTTGCATGAAATATCTTTTTCCAGCCCTTCATTTTCAGTCTGTATGTGTTCCTTGTTTTGAGGTGGGTCTCTTGTAGACAGCATATATAGGGGTCTTGTTTTTGTATTCATTCAGCCTTTCTTTGTCTTTTGGCTGGGACATTCATCCCATTTACATTTAAGGTAATTACTGATCACTATGATCCTGTTGCCATTTACTTTGTTGCTTTCAGTTCGAGTTTATACACCTTTTCTGTGTTTCCTGTCTAAAGAAGATCCTTCAGCATTTGTTGAAGAGCTGGTTTGGTGATGCTGAATTCTCACAGCTTTTGCTTATCTGTAATGCTTTTGATTTCTCCTTCGTATTTGAATGAGATCCTTGCTGGGTGCAGTATTCTGGGTTGTGAGTTTTTCTCTTTCATCACTTTAAGTATGTCTTACCATTCCCTTCTGGCCTGAAGATTTTCTGTTGAAAGATCAGCTGTTATCCTTATGGAGACCCCCTTGTGTGTTATTTGTTGCTATCCCCTTGCTGCTTTTAATACTTGTTCTTTGTGTTTGATCTTCATTAATTTGATTAATATGTGTCTTAGGGTGTTTCTATCTTGGATTTATTCTGTTTAGGACTCTCTGGATTTCTTGGACTTGGATGGCTATTTTCTTCCCAATTTTAGGGAAGTTTTCAACTATTATCTCCTCAAGTATTTTCTCATGCCCTTTGTTTTTGTCTTTGTCTGGGACTCCTATGATTCAAATCATAGGAGTTTAACATTGTCCCAGAGGTCTCTGAGGTTATCCTCATTTCTTTTCATTCTTTTTTCTTTTTCCCTCTCTGCTTCATTTATTTCCACCATTCTACCTTCCACCTCACTTATCCTGTCTTCTGCCTCAGTTATTCTACTGTTGCTTTCCTCCAGAGTGCTTTTTGATATCAGTTATTGCATTATGCATTATTGATGGACTCTTTTATTTCTTCTAGGTCCTCTTTAAACGTTTCTTTCATCTTCTCAATCCTTGTCTTTAGTCTATTTCTCCTAACTCCATTTTCTTTTCAAAGATTTTGGATCATCTTTACTATCTTTATTCTTAATTCTTTTCCAGGTAGACTCCCTATCTCATCTTCTTTGTTTGGTTTTGTGGCCATTTATCATTTTCCTTTACTTGTTGATTATTTCTCTGCCTTTTCATTTTGTTTAGATTGTTGTATTTGGGGTGGACTTTTTGCAGGCTGGAAGTTTGTGGTTCCTCTTTATTGTGGAGGTTGCTCCCTGTGGGTGGGGTTGAACTAGTGGCTTGTCAAGTTTTCCTGGTTAGGAAAGCTTGTGTCTGTGTTCTGGTGGTTGGAGCTGGATCTCTTCTCTTTGGAGTGCAATGATGTGTCCAGTGATGAGTTTTGGGGTGTCTATGAGTTTGGCTATGCCAAAGCCTTTGACTGTGTGGATCACAAGAAACTGAAATATTCTGAAAGAGATGAGAATACCAGACCACTTGAACTGCCTCTTCAGAAATCTATATGCAGGCCAGGAAGCAATAGTTAGAACTGGACATGGATGGAACAGACTGGTTTCAAATAGGAAAAGGAGTACTTCAAGGCTGTATATTGTCACCCTGCTTATTTAACTTATATGCAGAGGACTTCATGAGAAATGCTGGACTGGAAGAAACACAAGCTGGAGTCAAGATTGCTGGGAGAAATATCAATAAACTCAGATATGCAGATGACACCACTCTTATTGCAGAAAGTGAATAAGAACTAAAAAGGCTCTTGATGAAAGTGAAAGCAGAGAGTGAAAAAGTTGCCTTAAAGCTCAACACTCAGAAAACGAAGATCATGGCATCTGGTCCCATCACTTCATGGGAAATAGATGGGGAAACAGTGGAAACAGTGTCAGACTTTATTTTGGGGGGCCCGAAAATCACTGCAGATGTTGATTACAGCCATGAAATTAAAAGATGCTTACTCCTTGGAAGGAAAGTTATGACAAACCTAGATAGCATATTCAAAAGCAGAGACATTATTTTTCCAACAAAGGTCCATCTACTCAAGGCTATGGTTTTTCCTGTGGTCAAGTATGGATGTGAGAGTTGGACTGTGAAGAAGGCTGAGCGCCAAAGAAATGATGCTTTTGAACTGTGGTGTTGGAGAGGACTCTTGAGAGTCCCTTGGACTGCAAGGAGATCGAACCAGTCCATTCTGAAGAAGATCAGCCCTGGGATTTCTTTGGAAGGAATGATGGTAAAGCTGAAACTCCAGTACTTTGGCCACCTCATGGAAAGAGTTGACTCATTGGAAAAGACTCTGATGCTGGGAGGGATTGGAGGCAGGAGGAGAAGGGGACGACCGAGGATGAGATGGCTGGATGACATCACTGACTCAGTGGACGTGAGTCTGAGTGAACTCCGCGAGTTGGTGACGGACAGGCCTGGCATGCTGCGATTCATGGGGTCACAAAGAGTAGGACATGACTGAGCAACTGAACTGAACTGGTGAGTTTGGCATGGCTTTGGACAGCCTGTATTTTAATATTCAGGGCTTTGTTCCTGCGTTGCTGGAGAATTAGCATGGTATGTCTTGTTCTGAAAGTTGTTGGTTCTTGGGTGGAGCTTGGTTTCAGGATAGGTATGGAGGCTTTTGGATGAGCTCTTGTCAATTAGTGTTCCCTGGAATCAGGAGTTTTCTGTTCCCTGGAATCAGGAGTTTTTCTGTTTTCAAGTTTTGGATTTAAGCCTCCTGCTTCTGGTTTCAGTCTTATTCTTACAGTAGCCTCAAGATTTCTCCATCCATAAAGTACAGATGATAAAACATCTAGGTTAATGGTGAAAAGGTTCTCCACAGTGAGGGACACCCAGAGAGGTTCACAGAGTTACATGGAGAAGAGAAGAGGGAGGGGGGAGATAGAGGTGACCAGGAGGAGAAGGGGTGGGGGGTCAAAAGGGGAGAGAGAGCAGTGAAGCCAGTAATCAATTCCCTATGTGCTCTCCACAGTCTGGAACACCCAGAAAGGTTCACAGAGTTACACAGAGAAGAGAAGAGGGAGGAGGGAGACAGAGGTGACCTGGGAAGAAAATGGAGCATCAAAAGGGGAAAGGGCAATCAAGTCAGTAATCACACCCCTAAGTGAAAATGGATACTTAAAATTAGATTCTTAAAGGTAAAAAATTGATAACAAATACCAGAAAGCAAAGATTAAAAATCTGGAGTAGAGGTGAGACTCTCAGAAATACAATATTAAAAATACAAAGCAAAATCAATCACAAAATCTATAATATATATATATATATGAAATTTGCTTTAAAAATAAGGTCTTTTTTGCAAGGTAATAGGTTATAAAATCAAAATTAAAGTAGTAATAAAGCACTAAAAAATTAAAAATGATAATAGTAAAAATATATTTCTCTGGAGCTGTTGTGGGCAGTGTGGGGTCAGTTCAGTTTCAGATAGTCCCTTGTTTCAGCTTGTACTTCTTCTCAAGTTCTATAGGCCCCTTCCAATGCTTAGTCAACATTAACTACAGGGTTTTAATCTGCTGCACCTGTCACTTCTAGAGTGGTTCCCTCTTTGTTTATTTTGGCTTCCTCTGTTTGCAAGTCTCTTCAGTATCTAATTTCTGCCCTGACACAAGGGGTTGAAGGTGGTCATTTATTTAGGCTCACTTGTTCAGTTGTGCTGTGGGGAGTGAGGAACCCTGCAAGCAAATGTCACTGGTATGTGTGGGGGTGCTTGCAGTGTATGGACCACATTGGGTTTGCCCCAACTCACTGCAGCATGTGTTTTGGGGTCTACACTGCTCAGGCTCCAGGTTGCTCTGCAGGGGTACTGTCCAAATTGGGCCCTGCATTTCGTGTACTTCCCAGTTCTGAATTGCTTAGGTTCAGATTCTTGGGTACTCTGCAAGGGCACAGACTCGGTTGGACATGTGTTTTGTGCCCTTCCTATGTCTGAGCAACTCAGGAGACCAGGTGCTTTGTGAGCACACTGTCCCATGGGCCATGTCCTGTGGGCCATGCGTCTTAACCACCTCCCTGATCCTGGCCGCTTGGATTCCCAGGTGCACTGTGAGAGCACTGACTCAGGTGTTCCATGTGTCTCCTCTGGGGAGCTGAGCTCAGGCTGTGACCCTCCTGGCAGATGTCAACTGTTCAGGATCCTGGGAAAACTTGGTTAGCAACTGGGAGCCTGCTCATGGTTTGCTAGAAGATGCTGGTCTCTGGGACAAAGATTGCCTCTCACCTTCTGGCTCTGGATGTCACAAGCCTGCCTCGCTGCCTCCAGTGGTGGGAGAGGGGCCTGTATGCAACCGACTAGCTTTCCTTTGGTTTGCTGAATTCTTTGTTCTGTGAACAGGCCAGGCTGTTCATTAGGTTAGAGCCTTTCGCAGAAAAGTTCTCTCTCTCTCTCTCTCTCTCTCTCTCTCTTTTTTTCCCCCCTCTCTCTGGCTATCCCACAGTTTGGGTTGCTATCTCATTTCAGCCCCTTCAGATTGGCCTCAGGGGATTCAGGTCTGGTCCTTACTTTAGGCATGCGACCTGCACCTTCCTGTCCAGACACCTCTCACTGGAGGTGGACGTAAGCGTCTGTCTGGGCTACTTCTCCTCTTGCAGTTTCAGTTAGAAGCGTATTCTGTGTTTTTGTTTTTGTTTTTCTCCCAGTTACGTTGCCCTCTGAGATTCCAAAACTCTCCACAGACTCACCGGTGAGAGGATTTCCTGGTGCTTGGAAACTTCTCCTCCTTCACAACTACCTTCCTGGGATGGGTCTCTTTCTCTAACACTTTTTTCTCTCATTTTGTCTTTTATATTTTGTCCTACCTCCTTGCAAAGAGACTGGGCTGCCTTTCTGGGTGCCTGGTGTCCTCCGCCAGCATTCAGAAGTTGTTTGGTGGAAGTTGCTCAGCATTCCAATGATTTTTTGATGAATTTGTGGGAGAAAAGTGGTCTCCTTGTTCTATTCCTCCACTATCTTGGGACTACCCCATGCAAAAGCTTTTAATTGTGTGCCTTTTGCCTTTGGTAGAAGACCTGAAATTGACATGAACACTGCCATAGCATGTTGGCAGCTATCATCTTGATAGGAGGTGGTTAAAATTGCATTAAATTTGATGATATAAATATCTTAAAACTTTACATATAAGTGTATATATTGTAAACATGAATTCAATATAAATCAAATATATACTTCAAATGTCAGTCAAATGATTAAGTATCTTTGCAGAAAAAAAACACAAGTAGGATACATAAAAGCAATCCAAACATCAGTTCAGTTCAGTTCAGTTCAGTTCAGTTCAGTCATTCAGATGAGTCCGACTCTTTGTGACTCAATGAATAGTAGCACACCAGGCCTCCCTGTCCATCACCAACTCCCGGAGCTTAACAAAACCCATGCCCATCGAGTTGGTAATGCCATCTAGCCATCTCATCCTCTGTTTTCCCCTTCTCCTCCTGCCCCCAATCCCTCCCAGCATCAGAATCTTTTCCAATGAGTCAACTCTTCACATCAGGTGGCCAAAGTATTGGAGTTTCAGCTGTAGCATCAGTCCTTCCAATGAGCACCCAGGACTGATCTCCTTTAGAATGGACTAGTTGGATCTCCTTGGAGTCCAAGTGACCTTCAAAGGTCTTCCCCAGCACCACAGTTCAAAAGCATCAATTCTTTGGCGCTCAGCTTTTTTCACAGTCCAACTCTCACATCCATACATGACCAGTGGAAAAACCATAGCCTTGACTAGACGGACCTTTGTTGGCAAAGGAATGCCTCTGCCTTTTAATATGCTATCTATGCTGGTCATAACTTTCCTTCCAAGGAGTAAGCATCTTTTAATTTCATGGCTGCAATCTCCATCTGCAGTGATTTTGGAACCCAAACAAATAAAGTCTGACAACATTTCCACTGTTTCCCCATCTATTTCCCATGAAGTGATGGGACCAGATGCCATGACCTTAGTTTTCTGAATGTTGAGCTTTAAGCCAACTTTTTCACTCTCCTCTTTCATTTTCATCAAGAGGCTTTTTGGCTCCACTTTACTTTTTGCCATAAGGGTGGTGTCATCTGCATATCTGAGGGTATTGATATTTATCCCAGCAATCTTGATTCCAGCTAGTGCTTCTTTCAGTCCAGTGTTTCTCATGATGCCCTCTGCATAGAAGTTAAATAAGCAGGGTGACAATATACAGCCTTGACAGACTCCTTTTCCCATTTGGAACCAGTCTGTTGTTCCATGTCCAGTTCCAACTGTTGGTTCCTGACCTGCGTACAGATTTCTCAAGAGGCAGGTCAGGTGGTCTGGTATTCCCATCTCTTTCAGAATTTTCCACAGTTTATTGTGATCCACACAGTCAAAGGCTTTGGCATAGTCAATAAAGCAGAAATAGATGTTATTCTGTAACTGTCTTGCTTTTCCATGATCCAGCGGATGTTGGCAATTTTATCTCTGGTTCCTTTGCCTTTTCTAAATCCAGATTGAACATCTGGAAGTTCACAGTTCACGTACTGCTGAAGCCTGACTTGGAGAATTTTGAGCATTACTTTACTAGAGTGTGTGATGACTGCAGTTGTGCAGTAGTTTGAGCATTCTTTAGCATTGCTTTTCTTTGGGATTGGAATGAAAACTGACCTTTATCAGTCCTGTGGCCACTGCTGAGTTTTCCAAATTTGTGGACAGACTGTACAGAAGTGTGGCTGAGAGGAGCTACACCTCACCCAAGTTCAGGGGCAGCGTCCAAGAGGAGCTACCCCACACTTTAGGTCAGGACTGTGGCCGAGAAGGGCAACACCACGTCCAAGGAGTGGTGTTTGCATGGGCGCAGGAGGGCTGGGAGGAGGCACTCCACAATCAAAATCAGGAGGAGTGGCTGTGAAGAGATACTCCTCATCCAAGGTAAGGAGCAGCAGCTGTGCTTTGCTGGAGCAGCAGTGAGGAGATACCCCATGTCCAAGGTAAGAGAAACCCAAGTAAGATGGTAGGTGTTGCAAGAGGGCATCAGAAGGCAGACACACTGAAACCATGATCACAGAAAACTAGACAATATGATCACATGGACCACAGCCTTGTCTAATTCAATGAAATTAAGCCATGCTGTGTGGGGCCACCCAAGACGGGCAAGTCATGGTGGAGAAGTCTGACGGAATGTGGTTCACTGGAGAAGGGAATGGCAAACCACTTCAGTATTCTTCCCTTGAGAACCCCATGAACAGTATGAAAAGGCAAAATGACAGGATACTGAAAGAGGAATCCAAACATAGAAACTAGAATAAATGGCACAGTGCAATGTTATATGGAGCATGAAATATGGATCAATACAGCCTAGGTACATATTTCCCTAGTAAAGTTAGGCAATTACTTTCTCTATGCCTTGTGTATCACTAAAAAATGAAGATAAATAATAGTTCTATGTAAAAATAATTGCTTCCCATGTTGAGTGAATTAAATTATGTGTGTGTAAGCATGTGTAAAATATTTACAAGGGTAATGATACATAGTGATTGGTGATTGCTAATTACAGGTATTATTAATAATTTACTTTAAATAGCCACATAAATTAATTACATATCAATAAGAATTAAAGGCATTACATTAATATATTAAATGTCATATTCTCATCCACAGTTGCAAAATTCCAAAATGCAGACCATTATATATATGATTTTGAATGTTGCTTTTAGCATGAATCACAGTCATTTCACCTCAATTTATTCTTATATTCCATGATCATTGCTTATGTCTGAGTCTTCATCACTTTTGATGACTAAAATATATTTTGCTGTTCTATAGAGTCAATGTATTTTACTCTATCAAGCAAAAGTAAGATACAAAGCAATGACAAATAGAAATAATACATTGATAACTCCATACAAGGTTCTTAAAACAATCATCCCACAGTTTTTATGATGATTTCCTGAAAGCATTATATCACACTGTTCTATTTTTCTTTTATATTTAATAAATATGCTACAGCTTATGGAATTAAACTCCTAGTGTTTATAACAATATAAAATAATTTCCCACTGCATAGCAGTTATTTATTTTCCTTTGCTTTAAATATTTCCACTATTTCAAAACCATATTGACATAAAAATTACAGTATTAAATATTTTTGTAACTGTAACTAGTAGCCCAGAGAATTAAGGATGAAGACAACATTCAGTAAATAAGTTGTTTTATTAATACTCTTTATCGGAATTGTTATTGACATATTGAAATAGAATTTGCTTAGAACATTTTAAATTGGTATTTTTCAAACTCTGAAATTTGACTTTTTGTCATCACCGAGTGTTTGACTGTGATTTTTAAATGAAATGGTAGTTACTGTGGGCTTTAATATGGTATAAATGCCATCTCTTATCCACCCTTGACCCTAACACCCAGACACACATGGCCATTCTATGGCCTAAACATATGCGATATTTTTGGTCCAATCTCACTGAATTATTTTTATATTCTATACCTATATTCATGCATTTTCCCAAGATGTTCACTCTGGAATAAATTCTACACCAGTATTATCTGATGATGCCTTCATGTATACATATTCAAGATTTTAATTCTCATTTAAAATATGATGGTGTTGATCTTCTATGCAATATTTGATCTATTAAGGAATAAGCTTCATGGGGTCACAAAGAGTTGGACACGACTGAGTGACTGAACTGAACTAAACTGAAGCAGATGTATATTTTTCTACAGGTAACTTCTATGAGAGCCATAGAGGGTATAGTAGAATAAGAATTTCAAAATTAGATAGAAAAAAATATATTTAATTGCCTTTTTAAACTCTTTAGAATATATGATCTTGGGAAAATTCATTAATTTTTCTGAAAATACACACTTCATAAATAAAAGCTAAGTTATAAAAGAACAAACTATTAAGAATAGAAATGAAGCTGTACCTGAAATTGTTAAATATGTATTTATAATTTTATGATATATTAATTAAAATAATGCAACATATTTCTTGTACTATTCTAAATATTAAAAGTATTTCAATAATATATTTTTGAAACCATTTGGAATATAAAAGGTTTAAAAATAGAAATATCTAACCTAATTGGAAAAACAAATTGATTATAATAATTAATAATTTTAGCCAATATATATAATTTTAAATGAATTCAAATAAATTATTAGCAGACATTTAATTTCAGTGATTAAATTTTCTACACTTTTTTAGCTTTCTAAACAGAAAATATTTATTAATTTACTTACTTTTTAAAAAAGCAAATTAACATTTCACATTGCTAAATAATTTAGAGTTTCTATATATTGTTTATGAGAACCTCTATACTCTGTAAACTAAGATATTATGACTCTACGAGAATACTATAGTTTATGAATACATACTTTTCTATGCATTTAAGAAATACAACAGTATTTTTAAAAACTTGTTAACTTAAATAAACCTCAAGTTGCACTTTGTGGACTGTTGGTCATTTTTTAAACTAACATACACATATATATTTTAAAGCCTCCTTTTGAACAATATAACAATTTGTAATACAATTTTACAAAATGTCAAAAGTATTTGTTTTCATACTTGTTGACATAAACACTGGCAAGTGAAATACACTGTCCTCTATATTCTAGGGAATACCTGTATGTAATAACTGCCAAATATTCCTGCTAAATTGCAATCTGGTGATGCTTCATCAGACAGTTCAGTTCAGTTCATCACTCAGCCGTGTCCGACTCTTTGGGATCCAATGAACTGCAGAACACCAGGCCTCTCTGTTCATCAGCAACTCCTGGGGTTCACCAAAACCAATATACATTGAGTCAGTGATGCCATCCAATCATCTCATCCTTCGTCGTCCCCTTCGCCTCCTGACCGCTATTGTTTCCAGCATCAGGGTCTTTTCAAATGAGTCAGCTCTCCGTATCTGGTGGCCAAAGAATTGGAACTTCAGCTTCAACATCAGTCCTTCCAATGAACACCCAGGACTAATATCCTTTAGGATGGACCTGTTGGATATCCTTGAAGTCCAAGGGACTCTGAAGAATCTTTTCCAACACCATAATTTAAAAGCATCAATACTTCAGTGTTCAGCTTTCTTTATAGTCCAACTCTCATATCCATACATGACTGCTGGAAAAACCATAGCCTTGACTAGACAGACCTTCGTTGAGAAAGTAACATCTTCGCTTTTTAATATGCTGTCTAGGTTGGTCATAATTTTCCTTCCAAGAAGTAAGTGCCTTTTAATTTCATGGCTACAATCACCATCTCCAGTGATTTTGGAGCCCCAAAAAATAAAAGCCACTGTTTGCACTGTTTCTCCATTTAAATATCATGAAATGATGGGACAAGATGCCATCATCTTCATTTTCTAAATATTGAGCTTTAAGCCAACTTTTTCACTCTCCTCTTTCACTTTCATCAAGAGGCTGTTTTGTTCTTCTTCACTTTCTGCCATAAGGGTGGTGTTCGTATCTTAGGTTATTAATATTTTTCCCGCCAATCTTGATTCCAGCTCGTGCTTCCTTCAGCCCAGCTTTTCTTGAAGATTCCCTGGAGAAGGAAATGGCAAGCCGCTCCAGTATTCTTGGCTGGAGAATCCCATGGACGGAGGAGCCTGGTGGGCTACAGTCCACGGAGTCACAAAGAGTCAGACACGACTGAGCAACTTCACTTTCACTTTCACTTTGCATATAAGTTAAATAAGCAGGAGGACAATAGACAGCCTTGATGTACTCTTTTCCTATTTGGAACCAGCCTGTTGTTCCATGTCCAGTTCTAACTGTTGCTTCCTGACCTACATACAGGTTTCTCAAGAGGCAGGTCAGGTGGTCTGGTATTACCATCTCTCTCAGAATTTTCCACAGTTTATTGTGATCCGCACAGTCAAAGGCTTTGGCATAGTCAATAAAGCAGAGATAGATGTTTTCCTGGAACTCCCTTGCTTTTTCAATGATCCAGCAAATGTTGGCAATTTGATCTCTGGTTCCTCTGCCTTTTCTAAAACCAGCTTGGACATCTGGAAGTTCATAATTCACGTATTGCTGAAGCCTGGCTTGGAGAATTTTGAGCATTTCTTTACCAGTGTGTGAGATGAGTGCAACTGTGTGGTAGTCTGAGCATTCTTTAGCATTACCTTTCTTTGGGATTGGAATGAAAACTAACATTTTCCAGTCCTGTGACCACTACTGAGGTTGTCAAACTTGCTGACATATTGAGCATAGCACTTTCACAGCATCATCTTTTAGGATTTGAAAGAGCTAAACTAAAATTTCATCACCTCCATTAGTTTTCTTTGTAGTTATACTTCTTGATACCCAGTTGACTTCAGGATGCCAGTCTCTAGATGAGAGATCACACCATCGTGATTATCTGGGTCATGAAGATCTTTTTTGTACAATTTTTCTGTGTATTCTTGCCACCTTTTCTTAACATCTTCTGCTTCTGTTAGGTCCGTACCATTTCTGTCCTTTATTGAGACCATCTTTGCATGAAATTTTCCCTTGGCAGCTCTAATTATTTTGAAGACCTCTAGTCTCTCCCATTGTATTGTTTTCCTCTATTTCTTTGCATTGATCACTGAGGAAGCTTTCTTATTTCTCCTAGCTATTCTTTGGAACTCAGTATTCAGATGCTTATGTATTTCCTTTTCTGCTTTGCTTTTTGCTTCTCTTCTTTTCACAGCTATTTGTAAGGACACCTCAGACAGCCATTTTGCCTTTTCTTCATTTCTTTATCTTGGGGATGGTCTTGATCCCTGTCTCCTGTACAATATCATGAACCTCCGTCCATAGTTCATCAGGCACTCTGTCTATCAGATCTAGTCCCTTATATCTATTTCTCACTTCCATGGTATAATCATGTGGGATTTGATTTAGGTTATACCTGAATGGTCTACAGGTTTTCCCCACTTTCTTCATTTTAAGTCTGAATTTTACAATAAGGGATTCCTTAGAAGAAATGGACTATTCATCACAGTTTACAAAAGAGTTCGAAATACAGTACTTGGATGCAATCTCAAAAACGACAGAATGATCTCTGTTAGTTACCAAAGCAACCCATCCATATCATGGTAATCCAAGTCTATGCCCCGACTAGTAACACTGAAGAAGCTGAAGCTGAATGGTTTTATGAAGACCTACAAAATCTTCTAGAATTAACACCCAAAACAGATTTTTTTTAATAGGTGACTGAAATGCAAAATTAAGAAGTCAAGAAACACCTGGAGTAACAGGCAAATTTGGCCTTGGAGTACAGAATGAAGCAGGACATAGGCTAATAGAGTTTTGCCAGAGTTTGCCCTGGCCATAGCAAAAACGCTCTTCCAACAAAACAAGACGACTCTACACATGGACATCACCAGATGGCCAACAAAAAAATCAGATTGACTATACTCTTTGCAGCCAAAGATGGAGAAGTTCTACACACTCAGCAAAAAAACAGACCGGGTGCTGACTGTGGCTCAGATCATGAACTCTGCATTGCCAAGTTCAGACTTAAATTGAAGGTAGTGAAAAAAGCCACTAGACCATTCAGGTATGACCTAAATCAAATCCCTTATGATTATATAGTGGAAGTGAGAAATAGACATAAGGGACTAGATCTGATAGACAGAGTGCCTGATGAACTATGGACGGAGGTGCGTGACACTGTACAGGAGACAGGAATCAAGACCATCCCCAAGAAAAAGAAATGCAAAAAAATAAAATGGTTTTCTGAGGAGGCCTTACAAATAGTTGTGAAAAGAAGAGAAGCGAAAAGCAAAGCAGAAAAGGAAAGATATGCTATTTTGAACGCAGAGTTCCAAAGAATAGCAAGGAGAGATAAGAAAGCCTTCCTCAGTGATCAATGCAAAGAAATAGAGGAAAACAATAGAGTGGGAGAGACTAGAGGTCTTCAAAATAATTAGAGCTGCCAAGGGAACATTTCATGCAAAGATAAGCTCGATAAAGCACAGAAATGGCATGGACCTAACAGAAGCAGAAGATATTAAGAAGAGGTGGCAAGAATACACAGAAGAACTGTACAAAAAAGATCTTCACAACCCTGATAATTACGATGGTGAGATCACTCACCTAGAGCCAGACATCCTGAAATGTAGTCAATTGGGTATCAGGAAGTATAACTATGAAGAAAATTGGTGGAGGTGATGGAATTCTAGTTGAGCTCTTTCAAATCCTAAAAGATGATGCTATGAAAGTGCTACACTCAATATGTCAGCCATTTTGACAACCTCAGTTTTGGTCACAGGACTGGAAAATGTCAGTTTTCATTCCAATCCCAAAGAAAGGCAATGCCAAAGAATGCTCAAACTACCGCACAGTTGCACTCATCTCACACACTGGTAAAGAAATGCTCAAAATTCTCCATGTCAGGCTTCAGCAATACGTGAACTATGAACTTCCAGATGTCCAAGCTGGTTTTAGAAAAAGCAGAGGAACCAGAGATCAAATTGCCAACATTTGCTGGATCATTGAAAAAGCAAGAGAGTTCCAGGAAAACATCTATCTCTGCTTTATTGACTATGCCAAAGCCTTTGACTGTGTGGATCACAAGAAACTGTGGAAAATTCTGATAGTGATGGGAATAGGAGACCACCTGATCTGCCTCTTGAGAAACCTGTATGTAGGTCAGGAAGCAACAGTTAGAACTGGACATGGAACAACAGGCTGGTTCCAAATAGGAAAAAGAGTACATCTGCCAGGAGCCACCACGGGAGATCCCACTCATGACAAAAGTCATGTGGAAGAGAAATGTTAAGCAAGGCTTCGGAACTCAACGGACTCCCTAGGCTTTCTCGAACATCTACCCCAAAACCAGAATCTGTCTGTTTTACTATTTCATGACTTTCACCAACTCCTCTGACATTAACAGGGGTCTATTCCTGACCACCTTTCTCTGGAGAAAATCAACTTAGGGTTATAGCTAATAAGCCTCCTGGGCATGAGAGAAATATTTCAAATCAAACCCCCTCTGTCAGCATTATAGCTTGCTTGGCAGGTATATTCAGACCCTTGCAGCTACGCATATGATTATTTACATCCTCCCAACTGTGAGAGGCACAGAAAGCCTAAAACATAGAGCCTTTCAAAGAGTTAAAAGTTATTAGAGTAGGGCTAATGTAGGATTTCATTATTGGGCCAAAGCTTGTTCCTAAGTTCCCTTATCTCTTATCCACTGTGCACCTGGGAGTGCATTAGTTAACATAGTTAGAAAGTAAGAAAAACAATTGTAGCCTTGAAATTAACCACATCAGACTTTTGAGCTAATTGGTTCTTCTTGTAACTCATTGCACCTTTGCTTCGTGAGAATGTAACTCTGTTTAATACTTTTTGAGGCTGACGTAGATTAGAAATATAAGAAAAAACATTTCAAGGGAAATTAAGTTTTCTGGTTGAGAAGCCTTTAACAAAAGAGGGTCATAAAATGTTCACAGGCCTCCAAGGACAGAAGATAATGTACACAATATTGTTTATGGGAAAGGTTTGCAGAAAAAAAATCCTGGTTTCCTATAAAGACAAAACAGATGTAATGTTTGGGCTGACTCTGTATGACTTTGCATCTTTCATTTCCCTCTATGTACAAGTAAAGGTATAAAAGACCCTTTAAAAAATAAAAACATTGGGCCTCGCTTTAAGAAGCTTAGTCACCCCGTGTTTTCCTTTTCTCTCTTTTTTTTTTTTCCTCTCTTACTTTCTTTTTCAGGCTGATCCCTTGGAGCATAGAGACTCCCTGTGTTCACTTATCTGCCCGGGTTTCTAAGACCTGAATGGGAAGACGTTCTGCGTCTTCACTCCCTTGGGAGACCAGGAAGGCACCTGTGGCCTCCGTGAACAGGGCAAACTTCTTGTCTCGAAGTTTTATTGGCTTTCTATGTAAACCAAAGAATATCAGCCTCTTTCTCTCCTCTATTTTCTTGTCTACTATATTCTTTCCTTATCTCGCTCTAAATCATCCGCCAATGCCGTTTTTCCTTCAGGTTCCTCTGGATCCTGCGGGGGCTGGACCCCGGCATACATCAACGCTGTCTATTGTCTCCCTGCTTATTTAACTTATATGCAGAGTATATAATAAGAAACGCTGGGCTGGAGGAAGCACAAGCTGGAATCAAGATTGCCAGGAGAAATATCAATAATCTCACTTATGCAGACGACATCACCCTTATGGCAAAAGTGAGGAAATAAAAGCCTCTTGATGAAAGTGAAAGAGGAGAGAGAAAAAGTTGGCTTAAAGCTCAACATTTAGAAAACGGAGATGATGGCATCTGGTCCCATCACTTCATAGGAAATAGATGGGAAAGCATTGGAAACAGTGGCTAACTTTACTCTTTTGGGCTCCAAAATCACTGCAGATGGTGATTGTAGCCATGAAATTAAAAGATGCTTGCTCCTTGGAAGGAAATTTATGACCAATCTAGATAGGATATTCAAAAGCAGAGACATTACTTTGCCAACAAAGGTTCGTCTAGTCAAGGCTATGGTTTTTCCAGTAGTCATGTATGGATGTGAAAGTTGGACTGTGAAGAAAGCTGAGCACCAAAGAACTGATGCTTTTGAACTGTGGTGTTGGAGTTATGGGGAGGGAGGTGGGAGGGGGGTTCATGTTTGGGAACGCGTATAAGAATTAAAGATTTTAAAATTTAAAAATTAAAAAAATAAATAAAATTTTAAAAAAAAAAAAAAAGTAAAGAAAAGAAAGTTCCTTGGACTGCAAGGAGATCCAACCAGTCCATTCTGAAGGAGATCAGCCCTGGGTGTTCTTTGGAAGGAATAATGCTAAAGCTGAAACTCCAGTTCTTTGGCCGTCTGATGCAAAGAGTTGACTCATTGGAAAAGACTGATTCTGGGAGGGATTGGGGGCAGGAGGAGAAGGGGATGACAGAGTATGAGATGGCTGGATGGCATCACTGACTCGATGGACATGAGTTTGAATGAACTCTGGATGATGGTGATGGACAGGGAGGCCTGGTGTGCTGCAATTCACGGGGTCACAAAGGGTTGGACACGACTGAGTGACTGAACTGAACTGAATGATCCCAAGGGAATTGTATAAGAGGTAAAATGGCATTTTCAAAAGAATGCTAAAAGTAAAACCAGTGTATCAAATGAGACTAATGATCCATCTAAGCTAGTGTTCTATGTATTCTAGTCACTAAATACATTTTAACTGCTTTATGAGCTGTAAGCTAAATGATCTTCCATGTGTATCTGCTGTGGTAATCTCTCTGTCTCACAAGGCAGGATTAATGTGCATTAATGACATTCATATGTCCAGAATGGATGCCAAATGCATTTATTCAATAAGGAATTTTAGGTTAAGAATATTTCTCTGCCTAATAACATTTAATTTTGTACAATAAGAACCCATTTCCAGCCAGCGATGTTGTGTGTGTGCTCAGTTGTGTCTGACTATTTGCAGCTGCATGGACTGTAGCCCATCAAACTTCTCTGCCTCATGGACTTTTCCAGGCAAGAATATTAGGGTCAGTTGCCATTTACTACTCCAGGGGATCTTCTCCACCCAGGGATCAAATCTGCAGCTCTTTTATCTGCTATATGGGCAGGCATATATATATATATATATATATATATATATATATATATATATATATATATATATATATAACCAGTAGCCCCACCTGCAAAGCCATATTTGGTATAGTTAGGAACACATTTCTAGCCAATAATGTTATGCTCAAGTGTTTTTCTTTACATCCTTCTTCTAAATTGCCACTATTTATTAAATATTTATAAGTTTCACTGGTAGAATTTTACTACCATAATTTTATTTGTTAAAAATCTATTATATTCAGTTTAGTCACTCAGTCGTGTCTGATTCTTTGCGACCCCATGAATTGCAGCACGCCAGCCCTCCCTGTCCATCACCATCTCCCGGAGTTCACTCAAACTCATGTCCATCGGCTCTGTGATGCCATCCAGCCATCTCATCCTCTGTTGTTCCCTTCACCTCCTGCCCCCAATCCCTCCCAGAATCAGAGTCTTTTCCAATGAGTCAACTCTTTGCATGAGGTGGCCAAAGTACTGGAGTTTCAGCTTTAGCATCATTCCTTCCAAAGAAATCCCAGGACTGATCTCCTTTATAATGGACTGGTTGGATCTCCTTGCAGTCCAAGGGACTCTCAAGAGTCTTCTCCAACATCACAGTTGAAAAGTATCAATTCTTTGGGGCTCAGCTTTCTTCACAGTCCAGCTCTTACATCCATACATGACTACTGGAACAACCATAGCCTTGACTAGATGGACCTTAGTAGGCAAAGTAATGTCTCTGCTTTTGAATATCTAGGTTGGTCATAACTTTCCTTCCAAGGAGTAAGCATCTTTTAATTTCGTGGTTGCAATCACCATCTGCAGTGATTTTGGAGCCCAAACATTCTAACACTGTTTCCACTGTTTACCCATCTATTTGCCATGAAGTGGTGGGACCAGATGCCATGATCTTAATTTTCTGAATGTTGAGCTTTAAGCCAACTTTTTCACTCTCATCTTTCACTTTCATCAAGAGGCTTTTTATTTCCTCTTCACTTTCTGCCATAAAGACGGTGTCATCTGCATATCTGAGGTTATTGATATTTACCCCAGCAATCCTGATTCCAGCTTGTGCTTCTTCCAGCTCAGCGTTTCTTATGATGTACTCTGCATATAAGTTAAATAAGCAGGGTGACAATATACAGCCTGACATACTCCTTTAGTTTGTATTTATGCATTGATGTTTCTTTTTGAAGACTTTCATGCTATTTTTTCCTGGTAGTTTTATTCCAACACAATGTGCATTTTCTCTGCACATTGAACATGAGCAATGTTTGAATGAGCATGATTGAATAGAAAATGAGCTAGAAAACAATATTTTTGAAGAGTAACTTTGAAGAAAAAAGGCAAAAACTGCAAGAATGAATAAATAGGTAGATGATTGGTAGAAAATTAGATGATAAACACACAAATGATGGATGAGATGGATAATAGGTAGATAGAAGTGAAGCTACTAAGTCATGTGTGATTCTTTGCAATCCCATGGACTGTAGCCTACCAGAGTCTTCCACCCATGGCAAGAGTACTGGAGTGATTACCATTTCCTGGTACAGGGGATATTCCCAACCTGGGGATCAAACCCTGGTCTCCCACATTGGATGCAGACACTTTACCCTCTGAGCCACCAGGGAAGTCCTGGTGGAAGATAAACGATAGATTAAAAAAATGGAGGGAGGGAGAGAGAAAGGAAGGAAGGAAGAAAATGAAATTCAAACAAAATTAAATTTAATGTACTAACGTAATTGATAATGAAATATTGGAATGATTTTTTTTGTTTCTACTTTACTACATTACCAAGTAAGATACCATCAGCATTTTTGTAAGTTGTAACAAAATGAATGTAATAAAAATCCTACTTTTAGATATTAGTGCCAAAATTACGAAAACAGGTCATATATGTATGACTTACAGATAAATTTAATTTAAAATAACTTTTAAAAATGACTAATGTTCTATATTGAAAGGTTACAAATGAACTAGAAACACTTTTATGTTGGCATGAATAAAATTTAATTATCAACTTAGATGGCATATGACAACTTATGCTCATATGAAGCTCTGTTTCTTTAAAGAGAATAACCAAAGGACTTTTTAGGTTTTTTTGTTTGTTTGTTTTTGTTTTTTTAAGAAATTGGATGAATCTGGGGTCTGGACATCCAGATGTTGAAATCAATCTGTTAAGCATTATGTAACCATGACAATAAAATAAACCTCTCTGAACCTCAGTTTTCTAAGTTAACAAATGAAGTTATTGAAGCAGATGACTCTCAGGATTTTATCAACATCTAAAGTCCCAATAAGCAGTCATTCTCAATATTCTTTGCTTTTTGTCTAGTGGTTGCAGCCTTATATGGTCATGAAAATACCTCAAAAATGTAACAAAGATCCAGACAGTATTATGAAAACTGATGGGTTTTAGAGACAACTACAATATTTCAGCCTGTAGGAACTGTATACTTTGACTAAAACAAAGGTTCAACCTAATGAAATAATGTCAGTACTTGTGCTGTGATAAAACCTGATGATGTTACACTTGCTGAGAGAATGATGGACGTGACACATTATGATAACATTCATTTCGATGTTAAAATTTCAGTTTAAGTCTTTAAATCAGGTCAGAAACAATTTATGCACACCCATGTTTTTCTGTTCTGTCAGTCTCTGTCTCTCCATTTTAATGTGTGGCATCCAGCATTTACCTGAGTTTCTGAAAGAAACTAATTAATCATGAAATCGGTTTTTGCCACGTTTTCAGGTGTAAATTCATTTATGCCATATCGACTTGAAAGCAAAAGACTACACCTGACTGGAAAATGAAATGTGCTTTATCTCACTGAGTATTATGCAATAAGAATCATTTTCTGAAACAACAAGGATTCCTTCAAACATACGTTCAAGATTAAAATTGGGTTCTGTTTAGCATGGAAACTGTAAATGATATATTAGTGCTCCTTTGTTCTTAAAATAACCTAATTCTAATATTTAGGATTAGTTCAGTTCAGTTAGTCACTCAGTCGTGTCCAACTTTTTGCTACCCCATGAATTGCAGCATGCCAGGCCTCCCTGTCCATCACCATCTCCTGGAGTTCACTCAAACTCACGTCCATCGAGTCGGTGATGCCATCCAGCCATCTCATCCTCTGTCATCCCCTTCTCCTCCTGCCCCCAATCCCTCCCAGCATCAGAGTCTTTTCCAATGAGTTAACTCTTCACATCAGGTGGCCAAAGTACTGGAGTTTCAGCTTTAGCATTCTTCCTTCTAAGGGCTGATCTCCTTTAGAATGGACTGGTTGGATCTCCTTGCAGTCCAAGGGACTCTCAAGAGTCTTCTCCAACACCACAGTTCAAAAGCATCAATTCTTCAGCGCTCAGCTTTCTTCACAGTCCAACTCTCACATCCATACATGACCACTGGAAAAACCATAGCCTTGACTAAATGGATCTTTGTTGGCAAAGTAATGTCTCTGCTTTTCAATATGCTATCTAGGTTGGTCATAACTTTTCTTCTAAGGAGTAATTAATTTCATGGCTGCAGTCACCATTGGAATATTTAATTTGTGAGGACTATGCTTTTATTAAAGTACAGTGGTTCTAGTGGTAAAGAACCCACTTGTCAAGGCAGGAGGTGTAAGAGATGCTGGTTTGATCCCTGGATCAAACCCACTCCACTATTCTTGCCTGGAGAATCCCATGGACAGAGGAGCCTGGGGGAGGCCTACAGTCCATAGTGTCGCAAAGAGTCGGACATGACAAGTGATTTAGCACGCATGCATGTACATGGTTCTGATATACTTACAATAATTTTTATTTTATTGTCTCAACTTTTGCTTTTTTTTTTCTTTTTTAAGGAAGAATATCTGTCTTGCATTCTAAATATAAATGTATAAATTGAATTGTGCAAATTATTTACCATTAGAAGTTATAGCTGTATTCACCTTGCATCTGTGTTTCTGAAGCCAGAAAAGAAGGGATAGTCTTTATTCCTTTCCATTAGCTATGGGAAGAGGGATGGATCTCAAGATGAGGGAATCACATCAGTTCATTAGCCCAGGAATTACAGAGAAGTTGTTAACTTTGTAGACTCAGTCTTATCCTCTTCCTCTGCTCACTTCTCAAAAAGAGAATTTTCTTTAGGTATTACTGGCTTAAAATCACAATTTTTGCCTTTTACTCTTCTAAATTAATCACTTATACCCATCATAGTAAATTTAGTAAATATGATTTTTTTGACAAAAAGAAAGAGAAAGGTAAAAATCAACAACATGCTTAACAGCCAAAATTGGTTATTGTCACCCTTTTTTAAAAATGCCTTATCCCTATTTTCCATGACTTACTTTGGAAAGTTATTTGTACATGTAGAAGGCTACTATTATTCTGTTGGGGATGTTTTATACACTATTATAATTTACTACAAATATACCCCAACTCCTTAAAACACTTCATAAGATAATTTATATGGCTATTTTTATGGCTGGATTTTATAACTATTCCATAAGTTATAGTTAAATATGTATTTATATATTTCTGTCACATTTTTAGATGTTGGGAATTTGATATAGTCACTATTAAAATTATAATATCTCTGAATAATCTTTTAGATTACTTTGTATATAGTATGATTGTGTCCAAGAAGACATATATTTGATTATTTTGATATGTATTTGCGTTTACACTTAGAACATATTTTAGTCTCACTTTTGACATCTTATTTTATGCTTTCAATTTTTAAGGGAATGTCTATGTTATGGATTGTGTACTACCGAGCCTCTTCTGAGAACTTCAGTCTCCTGTGTTTCCCAAATCAAATAGCTGTATAAAGGCCAGTCATATTCTCAAGAATTAACATAAATTGGATGAATGTGCTCTTATATAGATCATACTGTCCAATGTTCCACTTACAGTGAGCTCTGAAAGAAAATAACTAATTAAATTTAAAAATTTTAATTTTAAAATTAAAAAAGCTAAACAAAGAAGTTACTCCAGTCCCAGGGAAACAAATACACAAGTTAGCCACATATAAATTCACACTAAATAGCTGTTTTACTAATTTAGAGTATGGCTGTTCAGAAAACAAAAAATGTATAAGATGAAAGAAAAAGGCAAAAAAAGAAAAGAACAGTCTGTGGCATGTTAGGCTGAAAGATTCTTTCAAAGATAGCTCTGAGCAGCTGTTAACCATAGCAATTGCTTTGTGAAATAATATAGTACCAGTTTCTTTTAGATGTACAACCCATAACACTTTACTCTTCTCCTAGAATATTGTAAGATGAAAAGGAGATTTTTGAGGACCTGATAAAAATACAAAAATAACATCAAACAGCAAAGTGGGAAAAAGAAGTTTAAAGAGAGTTTTCAAATAAAATAACAATTCAAATAATCTTAACATTATAACAAGATCAGAAGATGTTTTAAGTTGTATTATATCATAAAATCTTAAGCAAATAAACCAAAGTAAGATTTTATAATTAAACTGGTACTGTTTTAATTAAACAAATCATATGAATAAAGAAAAGCGTGAAATGTTTCTATTTCTTTGAGAGTGCAAATTTTTATCTAAGCAGGTACAGTGAAATTTAGTCCTATATAAAGGGTGATGGAATGATGTTCCTTAACTATGAGCAAGAACAATAATTCACTTTTATCAGAGAATACTAAGATTAATGGTAGCAGCAGAAGAGATGTGATAACCAGTAAGGCAACTTTTCTTTTTGATTTTTACCCAAAACTATCTTTGTCTTTTTTCTTCCTTACTTTTCTGAAGTCTTAATTTCATTTTGTTGTATTACTATATATGTAATAATCATGTCCACATAACTTAAAACACAGTTTTAATTATAGTAACAAGACATCTAATCTTTCAAAAACATTTTCATGTGTAATATTCTATCATATATCACTATTTAAATAAGCAACAGTTAGAACTGGACATGGAATAACAGACTGGTTCCAAATAGGAAAAGGAGTGCATCAAGGCTGTGCAGTGTCACCCTGCTTATTTAACTTACATGCAGAGTACATCATGAGAAACACTGGACTGGAAAAAACACAAGCTGGAATCAAGATTGTCAGGAGAAATATCAGTAACCTCAGATATGCAGATGGCACCATCCTTATGGCAGAAAGTGAAGAAGAACTAAAAAGCCTCTTGATGAAAGTGAAAGAGGAGAGTGAAAAAGTTGGCTTAAAGCTCAACATTCAGAAAACGGAGATCATGGTATCTGGCCCATCACTTCATGGGAAATAGATGGGGAAACTGTGGAAACAGTGTCAGACTTTATTTTGGGGGGCTCCAAAATCACTGCAGATGGTGACTGCAGCCATGAAATTAAAAGACGGTTACTCCTTGGAAGGAAAGTTATGACCAACCTAGATAGCATATTCAACAGCAGAGACATTACTTTGCCTACTAAGGTCCATCTAGTCAAGGCTATGGTTTTTCCTGTGGTCATGTATGGATGTGAGAGTTGGACTGTGAAGAAAGCTGAGTGATGAAGAATTGATGCTTTTGAACTGTGGTGTTGGAGAAGACTCTTGAGAGTCTCTTGGAGTGCAAGGAGATCCAACCCATCCATTCTGAAGGAGATCAGCCCTGGTATTTCTTTGGAATGAATGATGCTAAAGCTGAAACTCCAGTACTTTGGCCACCTGATGTGAAGAGTTGACTCACTGGAAAAGACTCTCATGCTGGGAGGGATTGGGGCAGGAGGAGAAGAGGACAACAGAGTATGAGATGGCTGGAGGGCATCACTGACTTGATGGACGTGAGTCTGTGTGAACTCCGGGAGATGGTGATGGACAGGGAGGCCTGGCATGCCGCAATTCACGGGGTCACAAAGAGTCGGACACGACTGAGGGACTGAACTGAACTATAGTTCATATTTGTTTCTTTATTATTTCAAAAGTGGTAACGAACATCACATGTTTATCATGTTTAGGATCATGGTCTCCAGCTTGACTTTCAGATGTGAAATTATTCCAATAAGAGGTGCAAATTTTTAAAAAGTGCATATTGGTAGATTACTTTTCAGAAAGGAAAGTGAAGATGCACTAAACCTGAAATCAATCTAACATTTAGTTATATCATAAAGGTCTCCCTTAGGAAGTTTTTCTACTTATCTAGACTAGTATTAATACTCCAGGTCATCTATTGTCCTTGATGAGCTTTATCCAATTATTATCTCCTCCCTATACTGTCCCATCTTAAAAATACAGGTTTATTAGTGATGCTAGAAAGAAAAAAGGAAAATGGCACTCATGATACACATTTACCAATCTATAATCTTCACAAAAGACCTACAAGTTGTTACAGCCATATCCATTGTGAAGAACATATAAGTCATGGTCAATGAGACTAAATAAACTATGCGAAATAGCAACAGTATCAGATGTCAAAGCGGGGATTTGTATCCAGCTACTTGTGAAGATTTAGTTGATTTTCTATTCCATTGTCTTTTCCTCAAGGACCAGCTTCATCAAAAGTCTTACAAATGTCCCTCTCCATTTCTTCAATCTCTCTTTTGTCTTAGATGAGTAAAAATAATTTTCACATATTGTTATATGTAGACCTAAGTGTGATTCTGAATCTGTGCTTAGAATTCAAAACTTAACTTCATAACTTAATAGCTCTGTGAAACTTAGACTCTTCTGAACTTAGTTGTGCTAGGTGTATCTAAAATTTATTGTGATAATAATGCATCTACTTCACCAAGGTTGTCTTGAGAATTAAACTGTTAATATAAACAGTGTGTTAGGACTAACACCTAACACACTGTATATTGAAGAAAGGTTTAAGGGAGAGGGAGAAGAGAGTGACAGAGGACTAGATGGTTAGATGGCATCACCAACTCAATGGACACAAGTTTAAGCAAGCTGTGAGATGGTGAAGGACAGGAAAGTCTGGCATGTTTCAGCCTATAGGGTCGCAAAGAGTTGGACACGACTAAGAGACTGAAAAACAAGAACTAATACCAATTGTATAAGTGCTTGCTATCATAATACTCATGAATTTTTAATGGCATTCATTGCAATATTTTAAACCTACTCTTCAACTTCAAACACTTTGAGTGTCTTAAATATCTACAGAATAAACAAAATGAAATTATTATCCTACTCTTTTTATGGGGAATCCAATACTAAGTTGAAAAAGTCAGTAATAATTTAATCTTTAGGAAAAGCAGAAAACACTATGCCTAGGTATGGTATGCCTCTTCTTTAGTTTTCCCATTTTTAGGACCAGGATTTGGTCAAATGAATAGCCAGCTTGAGGAAAACTAAGTTCTAGTCTTTAAAAACATCAGGAATGTCAGGAAAAGTTCAAAGTATAGAATACCTGAGATTTTGCTATTTTGGAAGATAACACAAATAAAGATTTGAAGCTATATAAAAAAGATCAATTAAATTCAGTTCAGTCACTTAGTCATGTCCGACTCTTTGGGAGCCCATGGATTGCAGCACACCAGGACTCCCTGTCCATCACCAACTCCCAGAGTTTACTCAAACTCATGTCCATTGATGCCATCCAACCATCTCATCCTCTCTCATCTCCTTTTCCTCCTGCCTTCAATCTTTCCCATCATCAGGATCTTTTCAAATGATAAGTTCTTTGCATCAGGTGGCCAAAGTATTGGAGTTTCACTCTCAGCATCAGTCCTTCCATTGAACAGTCAGGACTGATCTCCTTTAGGATGGACTGGTTGGAACTCCTTGTTGTCCAAGGGACTCTCAAGAGTCTTCTCCAACACTATAGTTCAAAAGCACCAATTCTTTGTTGCTCAGCTTTCTTTAGAGTCCAACTCGCATGTCCATACATGACTACTGGAAAAACCATAGCTTTGACTAGACAAACCTTTGTTGGCAAAGTAATGTCTCTGCTTTTTAATATGATGTCTAGTTGATCATAACTTTTCTTCTAAGGAGTAAGCATCTTTTAATTTCATGGCTGCAATCAACATCTGCATTGATATTGAAGCCCCCAAAATAAAGTCTGTCACTCTTTTCACTGTTTCCCCATTAATTTTCTGGAAAGTGATAGAACCATATGCCACAATCTTAGATTTCTGAATTTTGAGTTTTAAGCCAACTTTTTCACTCTCCTCTTTCAATTTCAAGAAACTCTTTAGTTCTTCTTCACTTTCTGCCATAAGGGTGGTGTCATCTGCATATCTGAGGTTATTGGTATTTCTCCTGGCAATCTTGATTCCAGCTTATGCTTCATCCAGCCAGTGTTTCTCATGATGTACTCTGCATAGAAGTTAAATAAGAAATGTGACAATATGCAGTCTTGACGTACTCCTTTCCTGATTTGGAACCAGTCTGTTATTCCATGTCCAGTTCTAACTGTTGCTTCTTGGCCTGCATACAGAGTTCTCAGGAGGCAAGTCAGGTGATCTGGTATTCTCATGTCTTGAAGAATTTTCCACAGGTTGTGATCCACACCATCAAAGGCTTTTGCTTGGTCAATAAAGAAGAAGTAGATATTTTTTCTGGAACTCTCTTGCCTTTTTGATGATCCATCAGATGTTGACAATTTGATCTCTGTTTCCTCTGCCTTTTCTAAATCCAGGTTGAACATTCGGAAGTTCACGGTTCACATATTGTTGAAGCCTGGCTTGGAGTATAAAAGAGTCATTAGTTAAAGATATTTAGTAGCTTCAAGGCAAGAGTTATCTATTAAAATAGAAGTAATGATAAAATATGTAATGTCTAATAGACAGTCTGGAAATGACTAATACAGAATCAACATTGAAAACATCTGTACTAGTCACATGAAAGAACTTTATGATAGAAAATGTACTTGTTGGAACCGAACTATATGTAATTTAGCCAAGGAGAAGGCAATGGCACCCCACTCCAGTACTCTTGCCTCGAAAATCCCATGGGTGGAGGAGCCTGGTAGGCTGCAGTCCATGGGGTCGCTAAGAGTCGGACACGACTGAGTGACTTCCCTTTCACTTTTCACTTTCATGCATTGGAGAAGAAAATGGCAACCCACTCCAGTGTTCTTGCCTGGAGAATCCCAGGGATAGGGAAGCCTGGTGGGCTGCCGTCTATGGGGTCGCACAGAGTCGGACACGACTGAAGTGATTTAGTAGCAGCAGTGGCAGCAGCAGATGCTATGTGAGAAAAAAAAAAAAAAACTGTTATAACTAAAATCATATATATTAATTGCATAATTGAACATAAGGAACTACAAATTAAGGAGGATCCAAAATGAAGATGAAACTGGAAGACAAGTACCTTAGTATCTCAGAGGCTGAAGTCACCATGCAGAATTTAGAGTCCTAAATTTTAACCAAAGAGGGAAAAGGAAAATCCATGGTGTGATGAAAAACCATGGGGTGCTCATGTAATGCTAGAACACTCAAGTGCAACCCTCTTGTCAAAGGGAAAATTGCTTAATAAAACAAATTTTAAAATCCTACTTTTCAGCAACTGCTTACAAAGAAGAAATTCTCTCTTGAACCATATAGAAGGTGGATGAAACTGTACATCCTGAACATTTGATAGAAAAATACCCTCTAGAAGTTTTGCATATACACTAGCTTATGTAATTAGATAGCCAATGGAAATTTGCTGTATGACACAGGGAACTCAAACAGGGGCTCTGTAATAACCTAGAGGGATGGGAATTTGCAGGAGGTCAGGGGGAGGCTCAAGAAGGAAGAGACATAGGTACACCTGTGGATAATTCATGTTGATGTATGACAGAAATGAAACCAATATTGTAAAGCAATCATCAATCAATTAAAAATAAATATTAAAAATATGTGAAAAAAATAACAAAACTAAAATATTTCTGTAATAGAAATAATTGCAAGAAACTTTTGGAAGAATAGACTCCAATGTAGACACTTTGATTTCCTACCAAGTAATATCCACAAAATATAAGTTCGTATTAAATACAATAGCCAATTTGCATATGGAAGCTGTTCAAATAATAAAATAGAGGTGGAGAAAGACAAAAGATAGGGAAGAAACTTTATTTAATTGAAAGTGCATTTCAGATTTTAAAGGATAATCATTATTCATGCCTATATATTTTTAATTGGAGGATAATTGCTTTACAGTGTTGTGTGGTTTTTGCCATACAACAATAAGAATCAGTCATAAATATATGTATGTTCATTTCCACTTTAGCTCCCCTTCCCACCTTCCCCATTACACTCCTCTAGGTCATCACAGAGCACCAGGTTAAGCTTCCAGTGTTTTTTAACAACTTTCCATTATCTATCAATTTCACACGTGGTAATATATATATTTCAATGCTACTCTCTCAATTTATCCCACATTCTCCTTCCCCCACTGTGTCCACAAGTCCATTCTCTTTCTCTGCATCTCTATTCCCACTCTGCAAATAGGTTCATCAGTACCATTTTTTCTAGATTCCATATATATGTGTTAATATTCAATATTTGTTTTTTGAGTGTTTCTGATTTACTTCATTCTGTATAACAGGCTCAAGATTCATCTACATCAGTTCAACTGATTCAAATTCAATCCTTTTTATGGCTGAGTGGGTTGCAGTCTATGGGGTTGCAAAGAGTTGGACACGGCTAAACAACTAACACACAACACACGCACACACACACAACATTCCTTATAATTGTAATATTGGATATATGTACTACAATTTCTTTACCCATTCATCTGTTGATAGTCTTCTACATTGCTTCTGTGTCCTAGCTATTGTAAATAGTGCTTCAATGAATCCAACTTGGAAAAGCAGTAAAAGTCTCACTCCTTGCAGATGACTTGATACTATAAAGAGAAAGTCCTAAGAATATTACCAAAAAATGACTAGATTTGATCAATATGAATTTAGCAAAATCACAGATTAATACAAGTTTAATACACAGAAATCCCTTGCATTCCTATAAACTAACAATGAAAAATCAGAAAGAAATTCAGGAAATAATCCCATTCACTGCAGCAAAAAAAAATATTAAAATACCTAGGAATAAACCTACCTAAAGAGACAAAAGACCTATATGCATAAAACCATAAGACACTGATGAAAGAAAACAAAGATGACACAAGCAGATGGAGAGATATATCATATACACTCCTAAGAGTGGAAGATATATCACTTCCACTCCTAAGAGTGGAAGAATCAATATTGTGAGGATGTCTATGCTGCCTGAAGCAATCTACAAATTCAGTGCAATGTCTATCAAATTACAAGTGGCATTTTTCACAGAACTAGAACAAAAAAATTATATTTTGTATGGAAACACAAAAGACCCCAAATAGCAACATAAATCTGGAGAAAGAAAAATGGAGCTGTAGGGATGTCTATGTATTTTTAATGAGAGATTCCATACCAGAAATACAATTCCAGTAAAATCACCTCACAAAATTTAATATATCTTGTGAATTCCTTATTGTTGTTGTTGTTCAGTCTCTAAGTCATGTCTGACTCTTTGCAACCCCATGGACTGCAGCACACTGGGCTTCCCTGGACATCATTATCTCGTGGAGTTTGCTCAAACTTATGTCCATTGAGTCAGTGATGCCATCCAATCATCTCATCCTCCCTTGCTGCCTTCTCCCCCTGCCTTCAATCTTTCCCAACATCAAGGTCTTTTCCCTTGAGTCAGCTCTTCACATCAGGTGGCCAAACTGAATTCCTTTCTATTCTGCTATTATGACCACCTACAATGTCAAGGCTTAGCTCAGTAGAGGTCATTTTTATTGAAACTAACATCTTTTCTGATAATAAATGATGTGTAACAATTATTCCCTAACTCAAAGATAATATATATATATATATGTTTAAATATACATTTATAAAATATATATGTAATGCATATGTATCTAATGCTTTACGTAATAAAATTAATTTTACTAAAATCACATGTAGCTCAATATGTGACTTGCTGGATCACATCAGTAAAATCATAGAGGATATTGAACAAGATGACAGGATAGAAAGACCTTGAATTTCCCTCCTCTCAGGAATACACCAAAATCACTATTGTTTGCAGAACATCTATTGATGAAAAAGGCCGGAACCTCCAAGAAAAAGATCTCCTGCTACTAAAGGCATAAAGAAGGAATTCCAACAAGATGGGTGGGAGAGATGGACTCAAGATAAACTTAAATCTCATATTAACTAGCTGCAATCTCACAACTGAAAAATAAATATATTGAAGATGTTCTGCCACAAGAGTGAGAGTTCTGAGCTCCATATCAGGCTCCCCAGCCCAGAGACCCACCCACTGGGAATATGAGCTCCTAGAGCATTTGGAAACTAGTGAGGCTTAATTTTGGGAGTCCCTCAGGACTGAGGGAAACAAACACTTCATTCTTAAAGGATGCACAAAATCTCACAACCCAGAACAAACAGAGTAGTTTGATAAAAGCATGAGCCAAACTTCCCTACTGGTCTTAGTGAGTCTTCTGGAGAGGCAGGCAGTGATTATGGCTCACTCTGAGGAAATACATACTGAAGGAAGCTATTCTTGGAAGCTCCTTCTACCATCTGGGCACTGGTGAAGATGGGTGCCATTGTGGAATCCTCCCTCTGGCACATTAGAGCCAAACCTGGCCCCACTCAATACCTTGTTTTGGGGCAGTGCAGGGCAGAGACACCTCACATCAGACAACTAACCGAGCAGGAACACATTAATCAGTAGACAGGCTGCCTAAAGCCTTCCTGAGCCCTGGACACTTCTCTGGACACAGCCCTACCCTCCAGAGGGAAAGGACACAGCTCCAACACTTATGGGCAGGCCCTGGTCCTGCCCTCCTCTTCTCTAGCCTCTGGATCAGCCCCACCCACCAGGGGCACACATCAGAAGCAAGAAAACCACAATGCTACAGCCTGTGGACCCACTTTGTCCATAGCTGGCCAGACACTGCCCTGGGTCCAGCTAGAAGGCAGATGTAAGCTTCAGGACAGCCTGGACCCCATACTCACCTTTGGAAGGAACCACCGCTTCCCCATCAGCAATTTGACTTCAACTCTGGGATCCTTGGGCCCTGTAGTCAGACTTCAAGACCTGGCTCTGCCTGCTAGCAGTCTGGCACTAACCCCAAGACATGGCTTTGCCTACCAGTTGGCAGGCAGTAGCCACAGAGTTTTCTGTACCCTAATTCCATTTACTAGTGAGAAACTACTAGCTCCAGTGGCCCGTGGGGTTTTGTTACCAGGCCCCACCAGCTGACAGCCAACCAAGCCTAACTCTGGACTGGTAAGCCTAACAGATTACCCACATAGTCAGCCTGCCAACTAGCATTCACAAAATATCCCCAAAAAGTTGTAGAGGAAGGAATACTTCTTAAATCATTCCATGAGGCCAGGATCACGTTAATACCAAAACCAAAGATAACCCCATAGAAGAGAATTATAGGCCAATATCACTGAGGAACATACATGCAAATATCCTCCACAAAATATTAACAAACTGAATAAAACAATACATTAAAAGGATCATACCATGACCCAGTGGGATTTTTTCTGAGTATGCAAAGCTTTTTAAATATCTGCAAATCAATCAAGGTGACACTTTAACAAATTGAAGAATAAAAACCATATGCATTTCAATAGATGCAGCACATTTTTTGACAAAATTTTCCATCCATTTATGGTAAAACTCTCCAGAAAGTGGGCATATCTCAACATAATAAATGCCACATATGACAAAAACACAGACAACATCATACAGAGTGGGGAAAAGCTGAAAGCTTTTCCTCTAAGATCAGGTACAAGACAAGGATGCCCACTTTTACCACTTATCCAACACAGTATTGTATGTCCTAGCCAAAGCAATCATATAAGAAAAAGAAAACCACAAGGAGATATCGCCTCACAATGTTCAGAATGGTTATCATCCAAAAGAACACAAATAATAAATGTTGGTAAGGATGTGGAGAAAAAGGAACACTTGTACACTGTTGAAGAAAATGTAAAATGATGCAGCCATTGTGGAAAATACTATGAAGGTTTCTCACTAAACTAAAATGAGCTATCATATAACCCAGCAATTCCACTCTTCGTTATGTGAGTGAGTAAAAATCGTTCAGTCGTGTCCAACTCTTTGCAACCCCAAGGACTGTACAGTCCATGGAATTCTCCAGGCCAGAATACTGGAGTGGGTAGCCTTTCCTTTCTCCAGGGGATCTTCCCAACTTCTGAGTATATATATGTATATATCAAGGAAAAAAAATGATTAGAAAAGACACATACACTCTGAGGTTAATAGCAGCATTATTTACAACTGCCAAGATATGGACGCAGCCTAAGTGTTCATCAACAGATGAACAGATAAAGATGTAGTACACATATACAATGCAAAACTACTCAGTTATTAAAAAAGACAATTTTGCCATTTGCAACAACATGTATGGACTTGGAGGCTACTACTGTAAGTGAAATAAATCAGAGATAGAAAGACAAGTATTATTTGATATCACTTACACAGATTATTTCAGTGTGTCATCAAATAAATACCTGATAATTTCACTTGCTTATTACTTTGAATTTTATAGAAAACAAGAATTTGAGAGTGTTTGTTGTACTATAGCCTCCTTACTGTTGTACTTAGTTGTGAAAAACTCCTTTGATTTGTTAATATGCCAAACACTAAGGCATTTTAGACAGAAAAGCACAGCACCAGTTATGTTACTGAAAACTATTAAAAAACAAAGAAGACTGCAATGATCATTGCTCAAGAATTCTTGGCCAAATAACTTTGAAAGTATCTGTCAAATGCCACTAATTAAACTGAAACATTTTCATTAAAGATTGGTATATCTTAATCTCAATCATTTTAGATGATATAAATAGACAAATGCAATATATATTAATCATTCTGTTTCACAAATATTTTCATATAATACAAAAATATCTACCTTTTTAAGCCCAGAGTCAGTTTAATTACTTATTTTGAAATATTTTATGTTCACTAAATCATAGTTAAAGCAAAAACCTCCTTGCCTCTCCTTGTCAGTAATATCCAGGTAACAAATAACTATTTAATTTTTTAAAAATATCAGCTACAGAGGAATATGTTCAGTATTCAAGTAGCAACTTTATAGTTTAGAATCCACTAAAACTAAAACACACAGTTCATTAATTCAGCCAACAAGACAGTTTCCTAGAAGTTGAAAATACAAATGCAAAAAAAATCATAGTTGGCTCATGCAAGATCAGATTTTATAGTGTAGTAGAAAATAGAGAAATACAAATTAAGATCCTCTAAATAAAATGCTTTATTCTTTGTCGTGATGAAAGCTATCACTAAAATCATATTGGTACATAACACAGTTATGAACAGATAATGCAGCACTGGATAATTTTTGTAAAAGTCAGAATAAGACACATTTTTATTATAGAGAGTAAAATAATTAAGTTTTTTGGGTTAACACACATGTGCATATAAACCAGGGTTCCCTGGTGGCTCAGATGGTAAAGAATCTGCCCACAATGCAGGAGGTCCAGCTTCAATCCCTGGGTTGGGAAAATAAGGAATGAATGGAAATGTGATAGTTTAAATAATATAAAAGTGAAGTTGGTCAATCGTGTCTGACTTTTTGCAACCCCATGGACTGTACCATACCAGGCTCCTCTGTCCATGGGATTTTCCAGGCAATAGTACTGGAGTGGATTGCCATTTCCTTCTCCAGGGGATCTTCCCAAACCAGGACTGAACCCTGGTCTCCTGCATAGTGGACAGACACTTTACCATCTGAGCCACCAGGGAACTCCTTAAATAATATGTGTATATGTAAATCAATGTTTTTAGAAATATCATAAGTATTTACTTTGATATTTTTGATACTTCAAATGACTAATCCCTTATTGTCAATTCAATTTACTGATTCATTCTTGCAAAGCTATCGATTATGTCCAAAATTTGTTCGACAGTGTACCTTTTGAAGAAATCAATATGTGAAATCAAATGGAAACTTTATAATTGGGGATATGCAAATACTTTTGTAAAGGGAGACAGGAGTGGATATTGAAAGTGGAAAGAAATAAAAGACAGGGGTTTATATCGATCTGATAATAATAAATTATTTGTGTCATTCTGGGAGTTGGAAATTTATCCTGAAGATGCTAATAAGGAATTGAGAAACTTTATTAAGAGATTGACACAATAAAATTCTTATTTTAGAAATATGGTTGTCAGCCATACAGAGAATAGAGAGGATGAAGGAGAATGAACATTGGGAAACACAGTTTTTCCATGTAGATGATTTTAGGAAATGGAGACAAAACATTCAAAACCAGTAAGAGGAAAAGAGGGAGAAATACGTAATAGCACTAATATAGGAGAATCTAAATTCTGTCCCTATTATTTTCAGAAATTATAGCTACTGTTCTATCAGATTGTAAATATGGCTATTCATTGGTTTTAATTTCCATGTATATAATTATATTCCATATATCATATCTAAGATGCTATAACATACTAAATCATGATATTGCAATGTTATTTATGAAAAACAAATAAATTATTAGCTTAATTATTAGATAAGGCTAAGTTACCATTGATTATAGGATGGATTCATTTCACAGTTAAAATGAGAAAAAGATACATCTTAAAATGGAAAATGTTTATTATTTCATAATCTGAGTTCAGATCTTTAAAAAAATTTTTGATTTTATAAAACTCATTTGAAAGAACATATATATCAATATTTGGAATTAATAAAAGATGTTACTAGTTTGGGGGCAGATCCATGGAAATTCAGATACTAAAATGTTCAGGGTGAGCCTCCCATAAATAAAAGAGCTAGAGTAGAATCCCTCTGCTTGCTTCACATCATGGAGAAGCAGGGGTGGTTCTGCCAATTACTACCACCTCTATTGTCAAAGGAAATTAAATCCTTAAGTTCTTCCACTTCCCATTTAAAACTTCTTTGTCCCCTTATCTTTCCGCTAATTTTGCCCAGTCATTTTCACCTTTGAGATCACATACTTGTGTTTATGGATACTGGAATGTTACACAGAGACATTCATGCAGCCATCTCTCAAAAGTGAAAGTGAAATTTCCTCAGTCATGTCCGACTCTGTGAACCCATGAACTACACAGTGTAAAGAATTATCTAGGCCAGAATACTGGAGTGGATAGCCTTTCCCTTCTCCAGGAGATCTTCCCAACCCAGAGATTGAACCCAGATCTCCCACAAAACTCCTGTTGAAAAAATAATGAATTATGATTCCTAGAATTTTCCTCTAACTAATGAAGCACATTTAAATTTAGTAAACATTCAAATTCAGAAGTCTCAAACTTTTCAGGATATCTATGCAAATTTGTGTCTTAGCCATTTCAAATTCTTTGTGGAATACAGTAAAAGTAAAAAGAGATGAAAATAGCATCTAAATAAACTTCAGATTTTAATAGCTATTCTCACCTTCCTCATCCTCTTTTGAATATCATAAGATAGCAATAAGTGAATACTAGAATTTTCAATAGGATGCAGATACTTGGTGGAAATGATGAGATAATTGGGGAAACTATCTATAATTGCCATAAAATTCTCAAACTTTTTATTATAGTGATTTGGCAAAATAAGGTATTTAGCAGCATAAACAATAAAAATTCTGTGAATTAATATCTTGATTATTTCCAGGAATATAATTATTTCCATTATATCTCTTTTAGCTTTAATGCAATAGACATTTACAAAATTATATCTTTCAAATGAGTTATTCAAGGTCTTCAAATCATTCTCATGTTCATAACGATGCCTTTAAAGTTTCTTTCTCTGGTTAGACTATACACTTTATCCCGGACCACAATTTCCTGCCATTTATCCCAGTATTTACAGTTATCTGTTTAGATTCATGTGTAACTATAGGAATTTTGAGAGTGGAAAACATCATTGATTTCATTCTTGCATTTGTGTGAAGACCTAACAGTTTTCATATTAATTTATTTTCATAGTATCTCATTTCAGACTGGATTCCACAATATATTTTACTTTTACTTTGAGCAGCAAAATAGACCACTGATGAAAAAGGATTCATCCAATTACTATGAGCAAAGTAGCTTTAACTTCCTTTAGATATCCGCTAGCAAGATATAAAATGACACTTCCCGGACACATCAGTAGCACAATAGGGCTCTTATTGATTTTCATATCATGTTCTTCAGTGTGAGATGGCTCTCTTGAGGACTTCACTTCCCAGCAGGAAAAAATTGCCTTTTCTACGTTTGAATTCTCAGGTCTATTAATGCATCCCTAGCTGGAGACAGTGTCATTTTAGTTCTATTTCTTTGTAGTTGATGTGTCTACACCTTGCTATTGTAGTGCCCTAATGGATCCTAGGGTTGTAGGTCAAAGTATGAAAACAAAAAATGAAATTGCTTAGCCTGTGAATCAATAAAAAAGACTCTTAACACTTTTTCTAAGCATAAAATGTTCAACCAATGAAGTGTGATAAGTGCATTCAACTTTGTGTCTATACTAAACTATAAATTGAATATTTCTAACTCTCAGTATTTGTATACTCAAAATTAAGATAAATGGCAACTATTATTAGTGTACAATATCTAGATCAAGAAATCCAACCAAAGTTAATTTGTTATGTTGACTAAAAGGCTGTATTACAATTTTTCCAAAAGTTACCTCTGAATGACATTGGATGCCCTTCTATAGTCATCTGCCCTAAATGATTTAATTTAAAATTCTATGGAATAAAAGCACCAATGGGAACGATCCTCATCTTTTAAATTAGCCTCCCTAAAATCATTTATTTGACACTAAAAAATGACTTTTAACAATCTAATGATATAATAAAAAGTAAATTGCTGCTTGAGACTGAGATAAAATATACAGAATAAAAGTAACAGTATAGTAATTTCAATTAAGAACAAAATATTTTTATTTATTCTCTTCAAATTTATTTCTGATATTTGAATCTTTTACAGATTTTCATATATTTATCATCTAGTAATTTATTTTATTATATAACAACTAACTTCTATTTAATGATTTACTGTGTAACCACTCTATCCCTTGAAATGACCCGCAAATTGTCACCACAAACTATGTCAAAACTTTCCAGAAAATCTATTTTTTAGCCAATTCAAATTCCATGGTAGTCTTTTTTCCTGAACAGCTTTTAAAAATATAGATTCAACAAATTTTGTATCTTTTTTTTTCCATTTAACTCTTTTCATTTCTAGCCTATTTTTAAACTAAACTTAATTATTTACCTTAGTCAAAATGATATATACATTTCCTCAGTAGTGTGGAATAAATTTCATTTTCATGATTTTATAAACAATTTGTCTATAGCCCTTTACAGTAATAATCATATGATTCATATTGCTTTTTAATTACCTATATCTTCATTGACTCTCATGACAAACTTCCTCAAAGGGTGGTAATAAATATTTTGAAGTCATTTTTTTTTTAATTGTGTCAGTGGGTGAAACAACAATTTACTATCACACTGGCAACTCAAAACACTTGAAGTATTATAGATGATTTTATAAACTGACATTCCCAAGCAATGGCTGTTTTAGAAAGGATAATCTTTTATTAATTGCTAATTATTAGTTGATTTTCAGGCTATCTTTAATTGTGGCATTGTACGACTTGGAGAGTTGTATATATATATATATATATATATATATACACATATATACACACATATATAGGTGTTAGATAAAATATTTAAAATATGTTATGCATTCTTAACCTGGCAGGCTTCAGTCCATGGGGTCACACCGAGTCAGACACGACTGAAGCAACTTAGCACACACGCACATGCATTCTTAAAAATAGAATCAAAAGGTTCTAGTAAAAATATGTAAATGCTACTATTATTAATGTTTCAGCCAAAATATGAAGGAAGAAAATTGTCCCTTTAAATATTTAACAGTAAAAAAAAAAATGGAGCAAGGATAAAATTTTGAGCAAGGACTCTCAAGATCTTTAAAAAAGTAGAGTAACTACAGAAAAGAATGCGATGGCAGCAAAACTGTTGTATCGAACTATTGATAGTGCCATGCCCCAAATCAATGAATATAAACCTTGGCCAGTTGGGAAAAATCCACAGAGCAATGAATGCTGTTCATTTCTGTGCTCTGTCATGCAAAACATAAATTTCAGAATGCTCTACAGTATGTTTCTCTTTGAAAAGTGACACTAACACACAAAGAATAAACAAGCTGATGACATACATAAAAGGAAGTAAAGAATTCAGAAACTGTGATGGTATTTAATAATTTTGTTTCATGCAAAAAGTGAAATGTGAAATTTGGGGAAAGTTCAAATAGAATATCTAATTTAAATACAGCTATATTCCTCTCTTTATGGAAAATCATGACATTGTGAGAATATTATTTTTTGTGGCAATTTATCAGGAAAATTTTAATTGATAATGTTAATCACAAATTTGGAATTTTCAAAGTTTGCAAGATCCTATTTAATAGAAAGCAATAATAATTACAAAATAATATCTCTATTTTGCTTTTATCAGTCCTGGGTAATCATTTTCACTAATTTTATTGAAGCATGATTGACAAATATAAATTGTATATATTTAAGGTGTGTAGCTTGATGTTTGGATGTACATATACATTGTGTAACAATGAATACACAATTAAGCTAATTAACAGATCCATCGCCTCCTACAGTTATTGCTTTCTTTTCATTTCCCTTTATCTCTCTTTTTTTTTGTGTGTGATAAGAACCCTTGAACTCTATTTTCTTGTAAAATTCAAGTTCACATGTCCCCCAATATCCTCAAAGAACTAGTTTCAAGATCCCTTTGGATCGCACAGAGTTGGACACAACTGAAGCTACTTAGCAGCAGCAGCAGCAGCGTGGATACCAAAATTCTGGGATGCTTAAGTCTCTTAGACAAAATGGTGTAGTATAGTTGACTCTTCATATTATACTGTTCTGCATCTGCAGATTCAATCAACTGATGATAAATCTGAGGATATCAAGGGCCAACTATACACAGTAGAGTACTGTTAAATATGGCGACATTGCTGTTCATTAGATCCCCAATTTGCTAACTTTGTCAAATTGAAACTCTTGATTAACATCTTCTCATTCCCCCCACCCACGCCTCAGTTCAGTCGCTCAGTCATGTCCGACTCATGAATCGCAGCACGCCAGGCCTCCCTGTCCATCACCAACTCCCGGAGTTCACTCAGACTCACGTCCATCCAGTCGGTGGTGCCATTCAGCCATCTCATCCTGGGTAATCCCCTTCTCCTCCTGCCCCCAATCTCTCCCAGCATCAGAGTCTTTTCCAATGAGTCAACTCTTGGCATGAGGTGTCCAAAGTAATGGAGCTTCAGCTTTAGCATCATTCCTTCCAAAGAAATCCCAGGGTTGATCTCCTTTAGAATGGACAGGCTGGATATCCTTGCAGTCCAAGGGAACTTCAATAGTCTTCTCCAACATCACAGTTCAAACTCATCAATTCTTCGGCGCTCAGCCTTCTTCACAGTCCAACTCTCACATCCATACATGACCACAGGAAAAAACATAGCCTTGACTAGGCGGACCTTAGTCGGCAAAGTAATGTCTCTGCTTTTGAATATACTATCTAGGTTGGTCATAACTTTTCTTCCAAAGAGTAAGCATCTTTTAATTTCATGGCTGCAGTCACCATCTGCAGTAATTTTGGAGCCCCAAAAAATAAAATCTGACACTGTTTCCACACTTTCCCCATCTATTTCCCAAGAAGTGATGGGACCAGATGCCATGATCTTCGTTTTCTGAGTGTTGAGCTTTAAGCCAACTATTTCACTCTCCTCTTTCACTTTCATCAAGAGGCTTTTTAGTTCCTCTTCACTTTCTGCCATAAGGGTGGTGTCATCTGTATATCTGAGATTATTGATATTTCTCCCGGCAATCTTGATTCCAACGTGTGTTTCTTCCAGTCCAGCGTTTCTCATGATGTACTCTGCATATAAGTTAAATAAGCAGGGTGACAATATACAGCCTTGACGTACTCCTTTTCCTATTTGGAACCAGTCTGTTGTTCCATGTCCAGTTCTAACTGTTGCTTCCTGACATGCATACAGATTTCTCAAGAGGCAGGTCAGGTGGTCTGGTATTCCTATCTCTTTCAGAATTTTCCACAGTTTATTGTGATCCACACAGTCCAAGGCTTTGGCATCGTCAATAAAGCAGAAATAGATGTTTTTTTCTGGAACTCTCTTGCTTTTTGCATGATCCAGCAGATGTTGGTAATTTGATCTCTGGTTCCCCCGCCTTTTCTAAAACCAGCTTGAACATCAGGGAGTTCACGGTTCACATATTGCTAAAGCCTGGCTTGGAGAATTTTGAGCATTACTCTACTAGTATGTGAGATGAGTGCAATTGTGCGGTTGTTTGAGCATTCTTTGGCATTGCCTTTCTTTGGGATTGGAATGAAAACTGACCTTTTCCAGTCCTGTGGCCACTGCTGAGTTTTCCAGACTTTCCGGCATATTGAGTGCAGCACTTTCACAGCATCATGTTTCAGGATTTGAAACAGCTCCACTGGAATTCCGTCACGTCCACTAGCTCTGTTCATACTGATGCTTTCTAAGGCCCACTTGACTTCACATTCCAAGATGTCTGGCTCTAGATTAGTGATCACATCATCATGATTATCTGGGTCATGAAGATCTTTTTTGTACAGTTCTTCCATGTATTCTTGCCACCTCTTCTTAATATCTTCCGCTTCTCTTAGGTCCAGACCATTTCTGTCCTTTATCGAGCCCATCTTTGCATGAAATGTTC
The DNA here is from genome assembly GCF_001704415.2 of Capra hircus. Lineage (NCBI taxonomy): Eukaryota > Metazoa > Chordata > Mammalia > Artiodactyla > Bovidae > Capra > Capra hircus. The sequence goes on from NC_030808.1 coordinate 39,160,026, forward strand.
CCTTGGTATCTCTAATTTTGTTTTCCTCTATTTCTTCACATTGATCACTGAAGAAGGCTTTCTTATCTCTTCTTGCTCTTGTTTGGAACTCTGCATTCAGATGCTTATATCTTTCCTTTTCTCCTTTGCTTTTCACCTCTCTTCTTTTCACAGCTCTTTGTAAGTCCTCCCCAGACAGCCATTTTGCTTTTTTGCACTTCTTTTCCATAGGGATGGTCTTGATCCCTGTCTCCTGTACAAAATCTCGAACCTCATTCCATAGTTCATCAGGCACTCTATCTATCAGATCTAGACGCTTAAATATATTTCTCACTTCCACTCATAATCATAATCATAAGGGATTTGATTTAGGTCATACCTGAATGGTCTAGCAGTTTTCCCTACTTTCTTCCAGCTCACTAAGCACGGCAGAGAGGAGCTACCCCACATCAGAGGTCAGAGGCAGCAGCCTAGATTAACAGGCTGTGATGGCGCAGGAACGGCTGAGAGGAGCTACCCTGCGTCCAAGGTCAGGGGCAGCAGCTGAGAGGAGCTACCCTGCGTCTGAGGTCAGTGGCATCCGGGAGGAGACACCCCATGTCCAAGGTCAGGGCAGCGGCCAGGAGGAGCTAAACCGTGTCCGAGGCCAGTGGCGTCCAGGAGGAGACAACCCATGTCCGAGATCAGTGGCGGCCAGGAGAAGCCACCTCGCGTGCCAGGCCAGGGGTGGTGACCTTGAGGAACCACCCTGAGCCCAAGGCCAGGGGCGGCAGCTGGGAGGAGCCACCCATGCCTGAGGCCAGGGCCAGCAGCTGGGAGGAGCAACCTGATGAGTGGTGGCTATGCAGGCACAGGAGGGCCTAGAGGAGCTATCCCATGTCAAAGGTCAGGAACAGTGGCAGTAAGAAGATACCCCTCCTCCAAGGTAAGGAACAGCAGCTGTGCTTTGCTGGAGCAGCCATGAAGAGATACCCCACACCAAGGTAAGAGAAACCCAAGAAAGATGATAAGTGTTGCAAGAGGGCATCAGAGGGCAGACACACTGAAACCATACTCACAGAAAACTAGTGAATCTAATCACACTAGGCCCACAGCCTTGTTAACTCAATGAAACCAAGCCATGCCTGCAGGGCAACCTAAGACGGGTGGGTCATGGTGGAGAGGCCTGACAGAATGTGGTCCACTGGAGAACGGAATGGCAAACCACTTCAGTATTCTTGCCTTGAGAACCCCATGAACAGGCAAAATGATAGGATACCAAAAGAGGAACTCCCCAGGTCATTAGGTGCCCAATATGTTACTGGAGATCAGTGGAGTAATAACTCGAGAAAGAATGAAGGGATGGAGCCAAAGCAAAAACAATACCCAGCTGTGGATGTGACTGGTGATAGAAGCAAGATCCAATGCTGTAAAGAGCAATATCGCATAGGAATCTGGAATGTCAGGTCCATGAATCAAGGCAAATTGGAAGTGGTCAAACAAGAGATGGCAAGAGTGAACGTCGACATTCTAGGAATCAGCGAACTAAAATGGACTGGAATGGGTGAATTTAACTCAGATGACCATTACATCTACTACTGCGGGCAGGAATCCCTCAGAAGAAATGGAGTAGCCATCATGGTCAACAAAAGAGTCCAAAATGCAGTACTTGGATGCAATCTCAAAAACGACAGAATGATCTCTGTTCGTCTCCAAGGTAAACCATTCAATATCACAGTTATCCACGTCTATGCCCCAACCAGTAACACTGAAGAAACTGAAGTTGAACTGTCCTATGAAGACCTACAACACCTTTTAGAACTAACACCCAAAAAAGATGTCCTTTTCATTATAGGGGACTGGAATGCAAAAATAGGAAGTCAAGAAACACCTGGAGTAACAGGCAACTTTGGCCTTGGAATACAGAATGAAGCAGGGCAAAGACTAATAGAGTTTTGCCAAGAAAATGCACTGGTCATAGCAAACACCCTCTTCCAACAACACAAGAGAAGACTCTACACATGGACATCACCAGATGGTCAACACTGAAATCAGATTGATTATATTCTTTGCAGCCAAAGATGGAGAAGCTCTATACAGTCAACAAAAGCAAGACTGGGAGCAGACTGTGGCTCCTTATTGCTACCCACTCCTAGTCCCTAAAAATCATACTTTATGCATCTATGAAGTTTATTATTTTTGATTTCACATACAAATGAGATCATGGGTATTTATCTTTCCCTGTGTAGCTTATTTCACTTGGCATAATGTTCTCTAATTTAATCTATGTTGAAAGTGGCAGGATTTCTACCTTTTTAAGGTTGTGTAATAGTCCACATTTTCTTTGTTCATTTTTCTGATAATGAATATTAAAGTCATTCCCATATTTGGGCTACTGTGAATAAAGCTGTAATGAATACGGGAATGCAAATATCTCTGATATGTACTCATCTAATTTTCTTTAGCTATATACCCAGAAGTAGGATTGCTGGATCATATGGTAGCTTTAGACTTTGGGGGAACCTCCATACTGTTTATCATAATGACTGTACCAATTTACCTTCCCATCAATAGTGTTCAAATATGCTAATGTCTCCAAATCTTTGCCATCACTTCTTTTGTCTCTTTGATAATAGTCATTCTATTAATAGTAGTTGTGAGGTGATATTACATTGTGGTTTTTATTTGCTTTATTAGTAAAAGAAAATGAAGATTAAGTTGTGCATATCACAAAAGGATAAACAGTTTTAGATGTAAATTATATTTAATTTTTTTCTTTTAATAATGACTTGATAGCTCTTTATGGTATATATTAAAATACACTACCAGAGAGACAAATCTCTTAGAGGAAAGACCTAAACCCACAACTGAATACCACAGTTAGATAACAAAGAAATCATTCTAAATTTATCCATGTTTTTCTTACTAAAAATAAACTAAAAATTTTCAAGTCTTCTTGAGTTTCAAGTTAAATAAGTAAGTCAGAGTGTTTTAGAATGGTAAAGAATCTGTGCAAATGCAGGAGACCCATGTTCGATCCCTGGGTCCAGAAGATCCCCTGGAGAAGTAAATGGCTACTCACTCCAGTATTCTTCCTTGGAGAATTTCGTGGACAGAGGAGCCTGGCAGACTACAGTTCATAGTGTCATAGTCAGACACAACTGAGTGACTAACACACACAGAGAGCAAAATAAACTACTCATGTCTCCATAACTGGAGATAGCTTTGTAACTTGGAGCAAAATGCCTACAGAAGTTCAGCTCTTCTCCCACAGAAAGTATCATCATTCTTGATTATTCCTTGTCAAAGATATGGTTCCCAGATCCTTGAATATTCATTCCTGGATCATAAATATTGGTAAGAGGCTTGCCGGGAGCCAGTGTGAAGAACTCCGCCCATGGCAAAGGTCATGAGGAACGAGGCTTGGCATACGCAAAGGCGTGATCAAGCCTCAGGAAACCCCCTGTTCCCGAGCATCTACCCCCAAACCAGAGTCTGTTTTATGCTTTCACCTACACCTCTGACTTTACAGGGGGCTCTCCCCCATAACCGTTTCTCTTGGAGAAGGGGTAAACGTGCAGCTCCAAGGCAATAAAAATTCTTGAGCATGACAAGAGTGTTTCAGCTTACGGACTCCTCTGAAGGTTATCTAGCCCACCTGTATAGGTTTGTCCAGCCACATGTGATTGTTTACAGCCTCCCAATCTGAGAGGCAGGAGATGTTTTAGACTTACTAAAGACAAATTCTTTTGGGGAATTAGAAATTATTAGTATAATGGGTTGGTTAGGAATTATATTGGTGAAGGGTTTTTTTTTTTCATTTGTTGTGTCAATAATTGCTGCAAATTCCCTGCTCTGGGTGGGACAAGAATGTCTCAGGTCAAACCTCTCTGCTGACAGACTAGCTTGTGTGACAGGATTATCCATACTCCTGCCACATGATTGTTTACTACCTCTTAACCATAAACAGCACAGAGAGTTTTGGAATATTTTGAGAGTCTTAATTAGCTAGGGCTTTTTCTTCTTGTTGAGTCAATGATTGCCACCAGGCCTCCATATCCTTGGGCACCTGGGAATATATTAATCAATGTATTTGGAATATAGAAAAGGAAATACAGTAGTTTTTGATGTTAGCAATACTAGACTTTTTGAGTTAATGGATTTTCTCTTTTGTAATAGATCACTGTGCTTTGTTATAAATCACTGTGTCCTTGTTATGTAAAAATGTAACTTTATCACTATCTTAAGACCAAATAGATCTTAAGGGGAACATTGGTGAAAGGATTTTCATTTGTTGGGCTGATGTTTGCTGCTAAATCTCCATGCTCCCTACCCTTATAATGAATATAACTAGCATATAGGAGAAATAAGTATTAACCTTTAAGATTAATCATGTTAACCTTGGGTTAAATAGATTCCTTTCTAGATTGTAACTCACTACACCCTCACCCTGTAGGAATGTAACTTTATTTGGAGGGTGGTGTCTGGTTTAAGAAAAAACACCCTTGGAAGAAATAAGTTTTTTTGGTTATTAGAAAGAAAGGATCATAAAATGTCAGCAGGTCTCACTCATGGCCAGAAGATGATGTACCTTTTTTATACATTTATGTGAAGCACCTGATTTTGATAAAGGTCAGGACTGCTGACCCCCGCATGACTCTGTATTCATCCCTATGTGTAACAAAAGGTATATAAGCAAACCCAAAAATAAAGAAATCGGATCAGTTTCCGGAAAGACTGATTCCCCCATGTCGCTTCTTTCTTGCTCCCATTTTTCTGGCTGAATTCCCATCTGGAGCATGGATGCTATTCCACGTAATCCAAGTTATTCAGCCTCTTTTTCTCCACTAATCTTCCTACTACACTATCCATTTCTACTCTCTCTATATCTGTGATTAAATAGGTGTTTTTCCAAAGATGCCGACTCCGTCCCCACCTTCGAATCACCCTGGATCCACCGGGGCTGGACCCCAGCAGAGGCTTACAGCTTTCATAAAAAAGATTTATGTACATTTTTTCTTTGATTTGTATTTACCCTTAAAGAATGATCTATATGGGATTAATTCACAAGCATTAACCAACATAAGATACCATGACAACAAGCAATTTACAAGCTGTCAGTTCTATTATGTTATCTGTACTTTTCCTTCTTATACTGTTTATGCATCTTACACTTCTGGCTACTTCTAATAATAAATAAAACTGTTAGAATAACTGCTATTAAAAATAAGACAAAAGAGAGCATGTAGAGATATTGGATCACTTATGCACTATTGGTGGGAATGCAAATTGGTGTAGCCACTATGGAAAATAGTATGTAGCTCCCTCATAATGTTAAAATTAAACTATCAAACAATCCAGCAATTCAGTGCTTGGGTATTTATCCAGAAGATGGAATCAGGATCTCAAAGAGTTATATGCATGCCTATGTTCAGTGAAGCATTATTCATATTAGCCAAGACATGGAAATAACTTAAACGTTCATCTTTGGATGAGGAAAATGCAGTATATCCATGTGCTATGCTGTGCTTAGTGACACAGTTGCATCCAACTCTTTACGATCCCATGGACTATATAGCCTGTCAGGCACCTCTGTCCATGGATTCTCCAGGCAAGAAGACTGGAGTGGCTTTCCATGTCCTCCTCCAGGGGATCTTCCCAACCCAGGGATCAAACAGGGATATCCTGCATTGCAGGTGGACTCTTTACCAGCTGAGCTACCAGAGACCCAGTATATCCATACATACAATCAGATGTTATTCAGCCTTTAAAAAGAGTGACATCCTGACACTTGCAACAGCATGGATGAAACTGCACAACATCATGCAGAGTGAAATAAGCCAGTCTCAGAAGGACAAGAATTGTGTGATTTCATTTATATATGGAATATAAAACAGTGAAATTCAGATGCAGAGAGTAGAATGATGCTGCCAGGGCCAAGGAGAAGGGAAAATAGGGAGCTATTCAATGGGTATAAAGTTTTGATTATGCAAGACGACAGTCTAGACATACACTATACAACATAGTCATAGTGTCTATAATTGACAACACGATATTGTGCACTTAAAAATTTGTTAAGCAGATATGTGTCATGCTTAGCATTCTCACCTCACATAAAAATAATGGATACAATGAAACTTTTGGAGGTGATGGATGTGTTTATTACTTTGATTGCAGTGAGGCTTTCACTGGTGTATGCATATATTCAAACTAATTAAACCACATACATTAAACATGCAATTTTTGGTATATTAATCATACCTCCACTAAGCTATTTTTAAAGGGGAATTACATAAGCCTGCATTTTTCACAGTCTTGTTAAAGAACATTACACAAAGATTATGTGTTCTCTATAAAATTTTTATTTCTCAAGAGCTTTAAAAAGTGAAAGTTGTGCTTTTATAAAAGACTATCAGAACAATATGTTTCAGGATCATTAACACTTACATGCCACTATTAAAATATGCTGGCTTTCTACATGGCTCAGTGGTAAAGAATCCACTTACTGATGCAGGAGACACAGGAGACCCAGGTTTGATGCCTGTGTTGGGAAGATCTTCTGGAGGAGGAAATGACAACTCACTTCAGTGTTCTTGCCTGTAGAATCCAATAGACAGAGAAGCCTGGTGAGATACAGTTCATAGGATTACAAAAAGCTGGATATGACTGAGCACACAGGCATACAAATCACAATATGCCACATCTTGCTGCAATCATACATCTGTGTTTACTGTTGTGTTTCCTTGTTATTCTGTTGTAAATAAATTTGAATCTTCATTTCAGTCTTTTATTTCTAATTTGTCACTAGAATCTGCACCTAGTTTGTTATACTTGTTGGAAATAATGATCACTTGTGAATACATATTGTTTGAGCATATGTATGCATAAATTATTAAAGTATATGCTCTAGTTAAGATCACCTAGTGAGGAAGCTTGTTTCTATTGTTTCTAACATTTGAAAAATTCACTAAAATATAACTTTATGCTGAATTCAATAACATTGATATTATCATTCAAAAAAAAAAGATTAACACATTCCAGCATCATCTATCAATAAGAAAATAATATATACAATAAAGAAAACATATTAGCCAATCAGAGCATGACTAAGTCTTTTTAATAATCTTATAAAAGTGGTACAAGAGGCTTCCCTGGTGGTTCAGTGGTAAAAAATCTGCCTGCCCATGCAGGAGACACTGGTTCAATCCCTGAATCCGGGAAGACCCCACACGCTGTGGAGCAACTAAGCCTGTGCATGACAGCTATTGAGCCTGTGCTCTAGAGTCTGATGAGAGCCACAATTACTTAAGCCCACATGCCTCAGAGCCCATGCTCAGCAACAAGAGAAGCCGCCACAACAGAAAGTTCACACACCACAACTGGAGAGTAGGCACAACTTGCCACAATTAGAGAAAAGCCTGTGTACTTTTAGCACAGCCAAAAGTAAATAAATAAATACAATTTTTAAAAAGCAAGCTACATTTTCAAAAAAAGTGGTACAAATATTACAAAAATAGCTATTTATATAAATTTAAATTGTCAACAAAGAAATTTTCATTAATAAATTCCATATGCTTTCCCTAATTTTAGTTAATTCAAAATATTTACATATGTGTGAATTTAACTAGAAAAGTACAAAAGTATTTATTGTATGAATTTAAGCTCATATTTTAATTATGTATGATATAGTATCAAACTATTTCAGAAAATATCAAATTTATATACCTTATTTATAAAATCTCTACTTTTAATGCCTATATTTTACCATTATTCATCAAACTCTATTAATGCATGTGGGATGGGCATAATTATTACTACTCTATAGGCTCAATAAAACAAACTACTCTATAGACTCAATAAAACAAAGGTTATTTTCTTGCCATTATTAATCCAGGCACATAGGAGCAGTGGCATTCAAATATAAATTTTTTCTAGGCAAGGTTGCACCAGAGAAAAGGTAGCAAATATCGGAAAGTTGAAAGCAGTATGTGTGCTTTTTTTCAAGATTTGATGATTAACTATGTTCAGAGACCATGGTATAATATAATTTTAGCTAGAGGCTCAGTAATGTATCACAGAGTTCAGATTTGACCTTATCAAAAGTCTCTCAGTGACTAGTTCAAAATTATGGGAAGTATATCCAAGTTAAAGTTGATATAAACTGTTCAGAGATAAAATATCAAGTGAACCTTTACATTATTATTCATGCATACACACACACACACACAAATAATACAATCATACAACTATATATATATATTAGAATATATATCTTATATCACTATAAGAAAGTAAAGTGAACAACCTGATAATGATAATGAAGACCAATTGTGATAAACATAAAACTTTCTAGTTAGTAAAAAATCAGCTGCAGAGCATGAAAGACATCTAAATTGAAAGCAGTTCCTACCAAGATCACCTTAAGTTCACAGGTCAGAATATCACAGTGGCTACAAAAGAGAATGCCTGATTGGATCAAAATTGATTGAAGCAAAAACTAAAGAAGAGAGTATCTAATGAAGCCTTTGTGTTCTCTGGTTGTGAGCAACACTGGGAGAATTAGCTTAACTTCTAGGAAGTAAATTTCAGGCAAGGTTTTAAGAAATAGTGACCCATGCAGAGAAGTTGAGCTAAAATATATAAAGTGAAGAAATCTCTTAAAATGAGGATTGCTTAAGGAAGCTTGCTTTAGACTCAAGAAAATGAAAAATATAGGATCATGAAACTTTTTCAAATACATGAAAGTTCAACACAGGCTTCAAAAAAATGTATGTTACTGCAACAAATAAATACAAATAAAAGGCAGGTTGATTATGACTGAATACATTGAATATAACTCTATTATTAGTTCAGTTTCCATAAGACAATAAGCTAGCATCTCCCCTCCACATGTCTTGAGACTTCTAGAACAAAGTAGCAGGTCTCTTGCAAGTAAAAAATATTTTCTCATGTGCTTGATAATTGACCTGTAGATGGTAGATCTTTATGACTAACACAACATTGCATATTTTTAATACATAATAGTCATTGAGTATTACTAATTCTTAGAAGAAATATAAATTTTAACGTATTCTGGATGAGGTTACAACTTTGTTCTAGACAATGAATTTTATGTGTATTTATTTACTGGGGAGGGGGTGTTCTTAAAATATTTAGAAGCAAGTTGATTTGATATATTTCTCAGACTTCTCATTTTGCTTTCAGCAATATAAAGGGGTTTGGGAAAACCTACCAAAAAAAAAAAAAAAAGATTTTTCATATTGAATTGGTATACATTCCACATTTTCCAAATTTTTATTATAGTTTATTATAGCAAAATATTTAAGGTTGAACTATTAATTATACCTCAATATAGCTGTTTTTAAAAAGAAAAAATTAATAGTGTAGGCACAAACTATATGCTATTCTTTTTTACAAATGAATGAAATGTGACTATAATTTCTTGTAAATCTATACATGGGAGAGTATAAATCTATAAAATATGTGTAATGGCTGAGTGTATGTTTAATGTACACTCTTAGATTATAAAATTAACCTCTGAAAATGGTTGACAATAAAAAACAAACTGCCTCAAGAATGTTAAAACTAGCTATTCTGCTTTTTATTGTAAAATGTCAGGGCTATATTTGTAAATAGCTTCTCAATGGAAAAGGTTTTTCTATTTTAAATTCCCTCAGCATTGACAAAGAAGTGGAGCTAGGGATGAGGATATCTTCATTTTGTATCTTCCTTGATAGTTCTAGAAAATGATGTAGTTGTACTGGTTAGAAAATTTAATAAAATGGGGATTGGAGAAAGACATCACTTTAAATTCTAACTGCAACTTTCTAAAATGAGGATTGTACTGGGACACACACAATTTATAGGGATTTCTTTTTGTTTTGCTTTATAACCACTTGGTTTATAAACAACATGCTACTGGAGAAGAGTGGAAAAATAACTCCAGAAAGAATGAAGAGACAGAGCCAAAGGAAAAACAACATGCAATTGTGGATTTGACTGGTGATGAAAGTAAAGTCCAAAGTGTAAAAATCAATACTGCATAGGAATCTGAATTTAGGTCCATGAATCAAGGCAAATTGGAAGCAGTCAAACAAGAGATGGCAAGAATGAATATCAACATTTTAAGAATAAGTGAACTAAAATGGACTGGAATGACTGAATTTAACTCAGATGACCATTATATCTACTACTGTAGGCAAGAATCCCTTAGAAGAACTGGAATAGCCATCATAGTCAACAAAAGAGTCCAAAATTCAGTAGTTACAATCTCAAAAATGACAAAATGATCTCTGTTCATTTCCAAGGCAAACCATTCAATATCACACTAACCCAAGTCTATGCACCAACCAGTAATGCACAAGTTGAAGTTGAACGGTTCTAAGACCTACAAGACCTTCTAGAACTAACACACACACAAAAAATGTCCTCATCATTATAGGGGACTGGAATGCAAAAATAGGAAGTCAAGAGATACCTAGAGTACCAGACAAATTTGGCCTTGATGTACAAAATGAAGCAGCTCAAAGGCTAACAGAGTTTTGCTAAGAAAATGCACTGGTGATAGCAAACACCCTCTTCCAACAACACAAAGGAAGACTCTACACATGGAAATCACCAGATTGTCAATACCAAAATCAGATTGATTATATTCTTTGCAGCCGAAGATGGAGAAGCTCTATATAGTCATCAAAAACAAGATAGGAGCTGACAGTGGCTAAGGTCATGAACTCCTTATTGCCAAATTCAGACTAAAAAGAAAGTAGGGAAAACCACTAGACTACTCAGGTAAGACCTAACTCAAATCCTTTACAATTATACAGTGGATGTGCCAGATAGATACAAGGGATTAGATCCAACAGAGTGCCTGAAGAACTATGGACAGAGGTCCAGGAGACTGCAGAGGAGGCAGTGATCAAGACCATCTCCAAGAAAAATAAATGCAAGAAGGAAAAATTGTTGTCTAATGAGGCCTTACAAATGACTGAGAAATGAAGAGAAGCTAAAGGAAAAGAAGAAAAGGAAAGATATACCCATTTGAATGCAGAGTTCCAAAGAATAGCAAGGAGAGTTAAGAAAGCCTTTCTCAGTGATCAATGTAAAGAAATAGAAGAAACCAATACAATAGGAAAGACTTCTTCAATAAAAATTAGAGATACCTAGTGAATATATCATGCAAAGAGGAGCGCAATTAAGGACAGAAATGGTATGGACTTAACAGAAGCAGAAGATATTAAACGAGGTGGAAAGAATACACAGAAGTACTATGCAAAAAATATATGAATGACCCAGATAACCACAATGGTATGGTCACTCACTAGAGCCAGATCCTGGAATGCAAAGTCAAGTGGGCTTTAGGAAGCACCACTATGAACAGAGCTAGTGGAGGTGATGGAATTCCAGTTGAGCTATTTCAAATCCTGAAAAATGATGCTGTGAAAGTGCTGCACTCAATATACCAGCAAATCTGGAAAACTCTGCAACTGCCACAGGATTGGAAAAGATCAGTTTTCATTCCAATCCCAAAGAAAGGCAATGTCAAAGCATGCTCAAACAACCACACAATTACCCTCATCTCACATGCTAGTAAGTAATGATCAAAATTCTCCAAACCAGGCTTCAACAGTATGTGAACCATGAACTTTCAGATGTTTAAGCTGGATTTATAAAAGGCAGAGGAACAGGAGATCAAATTGCCAACATCCACTGGATCATTGCAAAGGTAAGAGAGTTCCAGAAAAAACATCTATTTCTGCTTTATTGACTATGCCAAAGCCTTTGACTGTGTGGATCACAATAAACTGTGGAAAATTCTGAGAGAGATAGGAATACCAGAACACCTGACCTGCCTCCTAAGATCTGTATACCGGTCAAGAGGCAATAGTTAGAACTGGACATGGAACAACAGACTGGTTCCAAATGGGAAAGGAATACGTCAAGGCTGTATATTGTCACCCTGCTTATTTAACTTCTATGCAGAGCACATCATGAGAAACACTGGGCTGAAAGAAGCACAAACTGGAATGAAGATTGATGGGAGAAATATCTATAACCTCAGATATGCAGTGACATAACATTATGACAGAAAGTGAAGAACTAAAGACCCTCTTGATGAAAGTGAAAATGTTGGCTTAAAGCTCAAGATTCAGAAAACAAAGATCATGGCATCTGGTCCCATCACTTCATGGCAAATAGAAGGGGAAACAGTGGAAACAGTGACAGACTATTTTCTCTTGGGCTCCAAAATCAGTGCAAATGGTAACTGCACACATGAAATTAAAAGATGCTTGCTCCTTGGAAGAAAAACTACGACCAAACTAGACAGCATATTAAAAAGCAGAGGTATTACTTTGCCAAAAAAGTTCCATCTAGTCAAAGCCATGGTTTCTCCAGTAGTCATATATGGATGTGAAAATTGGACTATAAAGAACCTGAGCACTGAAGAATCAATGCCTTTCAACCGTGGTGTTTGAGAAGACTCTTGAGATTCCCTTGGACTGCAAGGAGATCCATCCAGTCAATCCTAAAGGAAATCAGTCCTGAATATTATTTGGAAGGACTGACACTGAAGCTGAAGCTCCAATACTTTTTCACCACCTGATGCGAAGAACCGACTCATTGGAAAAGGTCCTGATGCTGGGAAAGATTGAAGGCAGGAGAAGAAGGGGATGACAGAGGATGAAATGGTTGGATGTCATCAGTGACACGATGGACATGAGTTTACATAAACTCCATTAATTGGTGATGGACAGGAAAGCCTGGCATACTGCAGTCCATGGGATCACAAAGAGTCAGACATGATTGAGCTACTGAGCTGAACTGAACTAATAACCCTTTTTCCTTACATGAGAAGCATTCACCAAAAAAAAGATATGGAATTGTTTAAAAAATCCATAAAACAATAGTAATGTTAGTTAATTATTTCCATCTGGAAGGAGTAAAGCAGTTATAAAGCAGTATGATTAGTTTACATGTGTTTTTGATTAGTGTGAATAGGAGATTTGTCATAATCACAGGACTTTAAAGAACTTTGTTTCAATTTTGACTCAGATGTAAAATACTTGGCTCTGTATCTTCTATTAATCTAAGTATGCAATGAAGGAAATAATCTAATAAATAACAAGCCTCTGATTTTGATGTAATGGGCTTGAGGTAGAAAGTCCAATTAAGAATAGTCCTCCACCTAATTAGAAATTCACCTGGATGGAGACAGAGCCCTTTCAAGCAGGTTAATAAAAGAAGGGTCATGGGATGCTGTATTCTTTTTTTGTTAGAGGATGTAGTAAGATTCATGTCAAGCCTAATCATTTTTCTTATAAAATTAAGGCAAGTAATAAAAAAAGAGTTACATAGTATTACTAAGTCGTAATGCGTCCCCTTGTTTGAAAGCAGTTTTGGGTTTCTGTGCTATTGTTATGGGTTGCCTTTCTTTCTCTTTTACTTGTGCCATCATAACAGTGTTTGCACCTGTCCCAGATGCATCTGTTCTGTGCCATCTGTGTATCTTATTGCCAAGTAGCACGTGTCTTTGTGAAAGTCATTAGTATAAATATTGAATAAGACTATATACCCAGTACATGTGCTTATATGCTTAGAGGCTTTTAGCACATAGATACTAAATACAAACATCTAAACTTTGGTTATAGTAACTTACCAAATTATAAAGCCATGAAATTATATTATCTTATAATGTATGGTTCTTCATTTCACACACACACATATACCACCATCACCACCAGCAGTACCCAAAGGTGTAAAAAAGTAAAACTAACCCTTGTACTCAAAGTTCCATATTTCCAAGAGTGTTAATTCTGTTATAAGATTTAGGAAACAATTTGAAACTCAACATAAAGACATCATTTTCATTACATAAAATCTCTCACCTTGAGGCTACTAAGTGAGGAAAGAATTCCCTGCTGTATGAAATGTAGAGGAAGATCAAGTAAAAAATAATAATTGTATAATAAACCTTTATCATTTTCATAAAATATTACTCTATCCAAATATTCTAATTATAGTAAATGAAAAGATTAATTATAAAAGATGACATTGATGAATTAATCCCAATCAGTGTCATGAAGTATCTTGTGAGTTAAATCTTTCCAACTTCACCATCAAAATTGTTAGAAAAGATGTATTTTAAGTAAAGCAATAAAATTTATTTTAGAGAGGAACTATTGGATGTGAGAGTTGGACTGTGAAGAAGGCGGAGCACCGAAGAATTGATGCTTTTGAACTGCGGTGTTGGAGAAGACTCTTGAGAATCCCTTGGACTGCAAGGAGATCCAATAAGTCCATTCTGAAGGAGATCAGCCCTGGGATTTCTTTGGAAGGAATGATGCTAAAGCTGAAACTCCAGTACTTTGACCACCTCATGCGAAGTGTTGACTCATTGGAAAAGACTCTGATGCTGGGAGTGATTGGGGGCAGGAGGAAAAGGGGACGACAGAGGATGAGATGGCTGGGTGGCATCACTGACTCGATGGATGTGAGTCTGAATGAACTCTGGGAGTTGGTGATGGACAGGGAGGCCTGGCGTGCTGAGATTCATGGGGTTGCAAAGAGTTGGACACAATTGAGCGACTGAAATGAACTGAACTGAACTGAATTCCCTCCTCCATACAGAGAATATAATTATAGGAGAATAAGAAACAACTATGATGTGCAGTAATTCCTTTTACTAAAACTATAAAACTATGATCCTTAGTAATTCAAGAGTAAACTGATTATGACCTGTACCAGGTAGAATTTGTGGAAAAGGCAAATGTAAAAACATTAGAGTTTGATTTATACTATAGACTGCATAATATTTTAGTAATTGATTGGGTAAGAGTAGAGAAGCAAGGAATGAAAGTCGCTCAGTCGTGTCCAACTCTTTGCAACCCCATGGACTGTACAGTCCATGGCATTCGCTAGGACAGAATACTGGAGTGGGTAGCCTATCCCTTCTCCAGAGCTCTTCCCAAACCAAGGATTGAACTCAGGTCTCCCACATTGCAGGGAGATTCTTTACCAGCTGAACCACAAGGTAAACCCAAAATACTGTAGTGGGTAACCTATCCCTTTTCTAGCAGATTACAGGACACAGGAATTGAACCAGTGTCTCCTGCATTACAGGAAGATTCTTTACCAACTGAGCTATCAGGGAAGCCTGAGAAGTAAGGAAATGAGGTTCAAAAGGTTGAAGATTTCTCCATCCATTAGTGTCCTCTTTGATTTCTTTCATCAGTATTAATCTCAAAAATATACAAGCAACTTATGCAACTAAATTCCAGAAAAATAAACGACCCAATCAAAAAATGGGCCAAAGAACTAAATAGACATTTCTCCAAAGAAGATATATGGATGGCTAACAAACACATGAGAAGATGCTCAACATCACTCATTATTAGAGAAATGCAAATCAAAACCACAACGAGGTACCACTTCACACCAGTCAGAATGGCTGCGATCCAAAAATCTGCAAGCAATAAATGCTGGAGAGGGTGTGGAGAAACGGGAACCCTCTTCCGCTGTTGGTGGGAATGCAAACTAGTACAGCCACTATGGAAAACAGGGTGGAGATTCCTTAAAAGATTGCAAATAGAACTGCCATATGACCCAGCAATCCCACTGCTGGGCATACACACCAAGGAAACCAGAATTGAAAGAGACACATGTACCCCAATGTTCATCGCAGCACTGTTTATAATAGCCAGGACATGGAAACAACCTAGATGTCCATCAGCAGATGAATGGATAAGAAAGCAGTGGTACATATACACAATGGAGTATTACTCAGCTGTTAAAAAGAATTCATTTGAATCAGTTCTGATGAGATGGATGAAACTGGAGCCGATTATACAGTGTGAAGTAAGCCAGAAAGAAAAACACCAATACAGTATACTAACACATATATATGGAATTTAGAAAGATGACAATGATGACCCTCTATGCAAGACAGCAAAAAAGACACAGATGTGTATAGCGGACTTTTGGACTCAGAGGGAGAGGGGGAAGGTGGGATCATTTGGGAGAATGGCACTGAAACATGTATACTATCATGTAAGAATCAAATCACCAGTCTATGTCCGATGCAGGATACATCATGCTTGGGGCTGGTGCATGGGGATGACCCAGAGGGATGTTGTGGGGAGGAAGGTGGGAGGGGGATTCATGTTTGGGATCGCATGTACACCCGTGGTGGATTCATGTCAATGTATGGCAAAACCAATGCTGTATTGTAAAGTAAAATAAAGTAAAAATAAAAATTTAAAGTATTAAGAAAGAAAAAGGTTGAAGATTTTTAGATCTTGTTAAGAGATGAGAGAAATGATAATATCATTTGCTAAACCAGGTAACACTGAGAGGATAGCAATATTTATAGGATGAAGTGAGGAGCTTAAAATTGCATATAACAGTTTGAAGGGCCCATAAGGCCACTGCATAAATAAATATTTTGAGTATTTAAGGACATTGTTCTAGAATTCCAAAGAGAGACCAGTGATGGAGAGTTAGTATAAGTGGTACTTTTAATGAGTTGTCCAAGGAAAGTTTGTGGAAAGAGAAGACAGTATTAAAATAAAAAATACTTAGTTCAGTTCAGTTACTCAGTCATGTCCAGCTCTTTGCCTCCCCATGGACTGCAGCATGTCGGCTTCCCTGTCCATAACCAGCTCCCAGGGCTTACTCAAACTCACATCCATCGAGTCAGTGATGCCATCCAACCATCTCATCCTCTGTGGCCCCCTTCTCCTCCTCCTCCTGCCTTCAGTCTTTCCCAGCATCAAGGTCATTTCAAATGAGTCAGTTCTTTGCATAAGTTTCAGTTCAGTCGCTCAGGGTATCTGACTCTTTGGGACCCCATGGACTGCAGCATGCCATGCTTCCCTGTCCATCACCAATTCCAGGAGCTTACTCAAACTCATGTCCATCGAGTCAGTGATGCCATCCAACCATCTCATCCACTATCATTCCCTTCTTCTCCTGCTGTCAATCTTTCCTAGCATCAGGGTCTTTTCAAATGAGTCAGTTCTACCCATCAGGTGGCCAAAGAATTGCGGTATCAGCTTTAGCATTCCAATGACTATTCAGGACTGATTTCCTTTAGGATGGACTGGTTTGAGCTCCTTGCAGTCAAAGGGACTCTTAAAAGTCTTCTTCAACACCACAGTTCAAAAGCATCAATTCTTTGGCGTTCAGATTTCTATATAGTCCAACTCTCACACCCATACATGACTACAGGAAAAAATAGCTCTGCGTTTTAATACGCTGCAGGTTCGTCATTGCTTATCTTCCAAGGAGCAAGCTCCTTTTAATTTCCTGGCTGCAATCACCATCTGCAGTGATTTTGGAGCCCAAGAAAATAAAGTAAGCTACTATTTTGGCTGTTTCCTTATCTATCTGCCATGAAGTGATGGGACCAGATGCCATGATCCTAGTTTTCTGAATGTTGAGCTTTAAGTCAACCTTTTCACTCTCCTCTTTCACTTTCATCAAG
This sequence comes from Capra hircus, assembly GCF_001704415.2. Taxonomy (NCBI): domain Eukaryota; kingdom Metazoa; phylum Chordata; class Mammalia; order Artiodactyla; family Bovidae; genus Capra; species Capra hircus. The sequence goes on from NC_030808.1 coordinate 39,177,463, forward strand.
AGGTGCTTTAGTTCTTCTTCACTTTCTTCCATAAGAGTGGTGCCATCTGCATATCTGAGATTATTGATATTTCTTCTGGCAATCTTGATTCCAGCCCAGTGTTTCTCATGATGTACTCTGCATACAAATTAAATAAGTGGGGTGACAATATACAGCCTTAACATACTCCTTTTCCAATTTGGAACCAGTCTGTTGTTCCATGTCCAGTTCTAACTGTTGCTTCCTGACCTGCATACAGATTTCTCAGGAGGCAGTTCAGGTGGTCTGGTATTCCCATCTTTTTCAGAATTTTCCACAGTTTATTGTGATCCACACAGTCAAAGGCTTTGGCATAGTCAATAAAGCAGAAATAGATGTTTTTTTTTTCTGGAACTCTCTTGCTTTTTCCATGATCCATTGGATGTTGGCAATTTGATCTCTGGTTCCTCTGCCTTTTCTAAATCCATCTTAAACATCTGGAAGCTCATGGTTTACATATTGCTGGAGCCTGGCTTGGAGAATTTTGAACTTTACTAGCATATGAGATGAGTGCAATTTTGCAGTAGTTTGAGCATTCTTTGGCATTGCCTTTCTTTAGACTATAATCTGTAAAAACATTGAATTACTATGTTGTAAACCTGCATTTAATGTATTTTATAATATTGCAAAATAAACAGAGACAACAACAAGAGTACAACAGAAACTGTTATCTGCTGAAGGATATGATTTCAGTACACAAAGTGTGTGGTCTATTCATGGTGGTGAATAGCAAGTTTGTTTCCTAATTTCACAGGATCTCTTTTATTTTTATTTTTATTTTTCCTTTATTTTGCTTTACAATACTGTATTGGTTTTACTATACATTGACATGAATCAGCCATGGGTGTACATCAGTTCCCAATCCTGGACCCCCCTCCCACCTCCCCCCCCATATCATCTTTCTGGATCATCCCTGTGCACCAGCCCCAATCATCCTATATCCTGTATCAAACATAGACTGGCAATTCATTTCTTACCTGATAGTATACATGTTTCAATGCCATTCTCCAAAATCATCCCACCCTCTCCCTCTCCCACAGAGTCTAAAAGTTCGTTCTATACATCTGTGTCTCTTTTGCTGTCGCGCATAGAGAGTTATCATTACCATCTTTCTAAATTCCATATATATGTGTTAGTATACTGTATTGGTGTTTTTCTTTCTGGCTTACTTCACTCTGTATAATCGGCTCCAGTTTCATCCACCTCATTAGAACTGATTCAAATGTATTGTTTTTAATGGCTGAGTAATACTCCATTGTGTAAATGTACCACAGCTTTCTTATCCATTCATCTGCTGATGGACATCTAGGTTGCTTCCATGTCCTGGCTGTTATAAACAGTGCTGCAATGAACATTGGGGTACACGTATCTCTTTGAATTCTGGTTTCCTCAGTGTGTATGCCCAGAAGTGGGATTGCTGGGTCATAAGGCAGTTCTATTTGCAATTTTTTAAGGAATCTCCACCCTGTTCTCCATAGTGGCTGTACTAGTTTGCATTCCCACCAACAGTGTAAGAGGGTTCCCTTAAGCTTAAACTTTGGGAGGATATGAGACCCTAAAATTCAGGGTAAGGTTATAAGGGATGTATCAGTTGTAGCTGGAGACAATAAGACCTAAACTTTCTCCTAGAATCACCCCTTCCTTTCCTGTTTGAAGAGGTTAGTTTCCCCTTCCCTGTGTTAATAGAATCTGTAGTGATTGCCTTGCAAGGAACTGTTGATATTAGTAAGACTATTACCCTAACATATTTCAGTGCTTCTAGATCTATAATAAAACAACTTGCCAACTGTCATTATAGAGTGAATTACAAAATATGACTTGTGAGATGGTGCAGTGCATGCCAAAAGAATCACAAAACTTTCACCAAATTATGTTTAAAAAAATATAGGGAATATATGTAAGATTTCATTTTAAGAGTCAGTGATCACAGCAGAAGAAAGAGAAAGGTGTAGTCACCCTATGAAATATGAAATAACAGAATTTTCCTGTTATGTTTTTAGAGAGATGACTCCAATAGCTTGGACAAATGGAATGCTGAAACAAATTTATCACATAAAATCTGCTTTCAGCCTAACCATTTCCTAGAAAGTATCCATGAATCCATCCATTCCACAAGGAAAATCCACAAAAGAAAGGAGTGACAGCATCCGAGATGAGTTCTACTGTGACTCTTCTCCAGTGATCAGCTAAACTTCTAATGTCAAACTCAGCGTCCTGAATTTAGTGGCCATGATGCAGTTTTGAGCTCTCTCTGAAGCATCTTTAGTCTTTATGCCTAGCTGCCTTGGAAGCTCTGTGATACATTTCAGTAGATGATGTTTTAAATAAGTTTATACACAGTGCATAGTTGCTTTTATTGGGAGCCTAACTGCTACAAATTCTTGCCATAGACATAGGGAATATTTTAATTTTAATTTACACCTTCACACTTCACACCATTTTCAGTCATGTCTTATATTCAAAAAGTTTCCTATAAGTACCTAAAAATTCATTTTAATATAGAAATCCATTCTTAACTTGTTAATTACTTATACCTTAAATTTGATAACTTGATTTTTATTTTTTTCTGTTATTGACTTCCAGTGTTTTCATTTTTCTAGTTCCTATTACCATTCTAATAAATTTGATATGTATTATTAATGAAGATTATCAATTAACAGTTACCCTTATATATTTGTGGGGTTTTTAATGTATCAAAGTTGCAGATAATTTTTATTTTATACATGCATCTCTTTATCTTATTATATTTATTATATCCCTGTTATTTAAGGCACTAAACTATGTGACACTTTATTTTTCTCTCTCTGTATCATTAACTTATCAGTCCTTCTTATTAATATATGAAAGCCTCATTCTAGGCTGGAATCCAAACAAGGACAATTAAATTGCAATTACAATATATGTCCACTATATATTGGAATATATATATCTACTATATATATATATATCTACTATATATATATTGCAATATATATAACTATATTCCAGTGTTAAAGGGAAACTCCATTTGAATTGCATAAACAGTAAAAGAATTGATTGATAGCTTTATTTTAAAACTCTGAGGTTAGAGGGAAATCACTATGATTAATTCCAAAAGGAATAAAATCTGAAAAGTTATTAAGAAGTAACATATACTTCTAAGTTTAACAATCAACTGGTTCAACTTGGACTGGTTCTTTGATATTCATGCAAATGAATTTCTTACCAAAACTTACAACTGTTTTAAGTTACCATGATTCATTTCTAGATAAGTCTTTATATTTTCTTCTTTGATTATATTCATCATTCAAGGTAGTCATCAGAACACTGCAAAAATTATCTTTCAAAACAATAAGAATGATTGTTTTGTTTTAATCTTTGAACATGATTTTTTTTTCCAAATGCAGGTAGGGGCAAAGTTCTTTAAATAGGTAGAGAAAAATGCAGCAGGGCATTGTATGTTACTGTAACAAAGAATTGGTACTGCAAATTGTGACAAACTCTGGTGTATTCTTTTCTAAGGCTTTTCAAGTTCTACACTCACACCAATTCTCCTGACTCAGGGGTTTGGTGTCAGTCCTGGATTGTGTTTTGATGTTTTTGCAAATCAACAATTGAGTGCAATTTTAAGCAGTCAAAACAGACATTTGTCATTGTGTTTGCATCCGATTTCCTGTGGCACCCTGCCCACTTTATCATGCAAGGTGGGGAATTGCTGGCTAAGCAAGAGGGACCAACGCAAGCTGCTGAGACACAGCAAGAAGCATGTCACATGTAATTACCATAATTTATAAGGATCACTCCAGGCTCACTGGTGGTGTTGTTGCACACCAAATGGACTATGCTAGAGTGTTTAAGTAAATATTTGCACGCAAGCTGAAGCTGTTGAGAATTTCTGCTTCAGCTAGAGCCTCTTTCTTATGAAATATTCAGTACATGAAATGTCTCCAGTGGTGCAGAGTGGTGGGTTTTCTCTCTGATTTGATTAGCAGTGATGATTCTTTCATGAACTGTGAATGTCTTTCTAGATTAGCATCATCCAGGTTCTTTGGTATTGTCACGGAAGAAGAGGACTAGAGGGACTATTGCTTATGAACATGTTAAAAGCATGCCTTAACAATCTATGAGGTGTTTCAAAATGAGATTTTTAAAGATCATTCAAATAAGTTCAATATATTCCTTTCTAATCAATAACTTACTGTTCAATTCTGAAATCTAATGGTGTATTAGAAGTACACGGCAACTCAAGATTTAGAAATGATACAAATTAGGAATTGGTATAATTTTGCTTAATGGATAGATAGTCATTAAATGTTACACAATTCTAAAAAATATATATTTTTACTTCATCAAGTTTTGTGCATTTTAGTGATTTGTTTTTGCAATTTAAGGATCACCCAAAATATCCAAAATAATTTTTTAATTTAAAAAGTCTTAACAAATTCATTAATTGAAATCATGTGTATTTGAAATAAAATATTCAGAATCAATAGAAAACAAATGATTTTTCATCACCCATAAGAGACCTCTAAGCTCTATTTTTTGTGTGTGAATGAGTGTATATATATAAATATAAATCATAAGTATGCATATATATAAACTCTATATGGTATATAAATGCCTATTATATACATATATATTTATTTTTAATGTAGGAAAAGCAAGTATATAAAACTGCAAAATCATTTTTTCTTCAATTTATTTGTGCCCCATAAATAAGGGGCTTTCCAGTTGATAGAGTGGTAAAGAATTTGCCTGCCAATGCAGAAGATGAAGGTTCAGTCCCTGTGTGTGGAAGATCTCCCAGCAAAGGAAATGGCAACCCACTCCAGTAGTTTTACATGAAAAATCCCATAGACAGAGGAGCCTGGCAGGCTACAGTCCATGGGGTCACAAAGAGTAAGACACAACTGGACAACTGAGCAGCAGCATCACCCAAATATAAATAAGATCTCATTGCTTTAGTTAATGGGAGGATATTCTCACTAAACTTAGGAGATGTGATAAGTCCCCAATTTTTTTGGAAATTTACTTCAACCCAAATTTTATTCATTTTTTATTTCTAAAGTAAAAGATTGCCAAAGAGAAGAGTATCTGTGAATTATTTTAATTCCATTATTTAAATGATTTATTTATATCATTCTAAATTATTTCTTTAACACATTCTTCTCTCTTTTATGAATATTTCCCCTTAGCATAATAAACAGATGGGTTGTATATATTATCTATGTAAGACTGGATACTAAGTTATTAAATGCACTTAAATATTTTTATATTTGTAAAATATGTAATTATTGCAGTTATGTTCCAATTTCAAAGGGTTCTAAAAGTGACTTCTTTTGCCATATCTTGTAAGTATTTAGAAATCTAAACTAGTGTAGATCATTTAATTAAAATATATCATCCTTCTAAAGTCTCTGCTCTATCATTTTATGAATTATTCTCAAATCCTAGCTATAAAATCCTCATGCCATACCTATTCATACTAATTTAGCTTGTGCTTTATGAATGCATTTTTATAGTAATAAATTTCAATATCTTAATGTTAGGTTATCTCTGTAGAGACCCAGAGATCCTCTACATGAAGACAATTCTAAAGACCTGCTTTAACTGATAATAAGTGGTAATAATTAACTGCTTGAAGATAATTCTGGAAACACTGTTAATATAGTTTTTAAAACATAATTTAGTTATTTAAATAATAATTAGGAAACATGTGGTTTAGTAACTTTGAAAGACACACAAAATCAAATTTGTAGTACCTTCATTAATTTAATGGGCTTCCCAGGTGGCACAGTGGTAAAAATCTACCTGCAAGAGATGCAGGTTTGATCCCTGGACCAAGAAGTTCCCCTGAAGGAGGGAATGGCAACCCACTCCAGTATTCTTGCTTGGAAAATTCCGTGGACAAAGAGCCTGGTGGGCTATAGTCCAGGGATCACAAAGAGTTGGATACAACTGAGCTACTGAGCATAGCACAATAATTGAAATATCTTTGTCTCTTTGAAAAAAATTCATTTTACCTGGATTATGTTTTTATTTTTCAAATAAAAAAGCACATTTTATAAGGTTGTCAAGACTTACTTAGGACCATTAATACTACCTTGGAAAAACTATGAAGAATACTCATGGGGCATGAGTAAAGATCATATGCAGATTATTCAAATTTTACAAATTTAAAATAAAAATTTGATTAAACCACAAAGTGTATATGCAAGTATTAGCTTTCTATTACTGTCATGGAAAATTTATTATCTCAGAATACTGTAAGGTAGAAGTCCATGGGAACATGGCTTATTTCACAGGCTGAAATCAAGGAACCAGTTGCTAGGATTCTTTCCAGAAGCCTCTGGGAGAGAATCCTTCCAGGCCCATTCAAGGTTTTGACAGAGCTCAGTTCCATGCAGTTGTAGAACTGAGGTTATCTTTCTGGCCAGGGATCACAGTCACCTTCTACAGGCCTCCCATTATTACCTGGCCTATAACACTTTTCATCTTCAAAACCAGCAATAGTGGGTCAAGCTCTTTTCACACTCTGTCTGAAACCTCCCTTTGTCTCATTTCCCATACCCCTAGTCAGAGAAAGTTCTCAGATTTAAAATTTAGGAGATTAGATTGTGTCAACCTGGATAATCCAAAATAAAGTCACTATTTTTAGATCCACAATATTATTTACAATTGCAAAGCCCCTTCTGTCATATAACATTAAATATTCCCAGGTTCCAAGAATGAGAATACAGTACCTTTTGGGGAGGCCATTCTTTCTGCCATAGTTAAAGAACATAAAGATTTACTTTACATGTGTGTTTGGGGTAATTTGTTGATAAATATTGAAAAACTAGTTCTCCTATTAGAAGAAAAAGAACTCTTTGATTTCCTTTATTTGTCTGTTTCTGTGATGTAAATAATCATAACATGGCAGATTTTAAGCTTTTGGTGTGAATTTCAACAACTCAAAAATTCTGAAAATTTAACCCTGCTCTTATGAACTGTTATGACTTATCTCCAAACCAGCACTTTGTATATATAGAATTTATCAAATAAAATTCCCAATTGTAATATAACAAAATAGAGATGAGTAAAAATAGTAGTATAATGATGACATGATACATGTTCTTTACCCAAGCATGTCAAAATACAACTTAAATAAAAAGAGAACACATGTCCTACATTAATCTTTCTAATGCTAGCAAAAATATGTATTCTAGCTAAAAAGTTGAAAATCATAACATAGACTATTCATTTGTAGCAAAACGAGGTTAAAGAGACTATCATTACTTTGTATAATGATTATAATGTCTCTATTATATACTATGAATAATTGCTCAATGCCATTAGAGGGACATATATGAAAAGAGGGATGCACATGCATATAGCACATATTTTCTAAAAAAGAAAAAAAACACAAATGCTCATTTACCATTAAAATACACAACAAATAAATAACATTCCAGATCTGTTTTTCAAATGTAACATTCCAGGTTTACTTGATAATCAATTACTTAAACTGATAAACGAGTGAGTTCTCAAATCAATATAGGTAATATGGAATAAGAAGTACAAATTTTTCCTTATCTGCTATCAAATAAGTTTGCCTATAAAGAAGGACCCGATTTATGTTAAGGCAAACAAATTGACAAAGTGGTTCTAAACATTCTGGACCCAATTTTCCTATCACATCTGTGCTACAAAAATTATTTCCACATTTTCATTGCAACATAGCAAGCTCTTTATATAGAGCTGGTCCTGGATGTGTCACATTTTGTACTGTCTGTTTTACTTCTCAGTTCAGTTCAGTCGCTCAGGCGTGTCCAATTCTTTGCGACCCCATGAATCGCAGCATGCCAGGCCTCCCTGTCCATCACCAACTCCCGGAGTTCACCAGCCATCTCATCCTCTGTCATCCCCTTCTCCTCCGGCCCCCAATCAATCCCAGCATCAGAGTATTTTCCAATGAGTCAACTCTTCGCATGAAGGGGCCAAAGTACTGGAGCTTCAGCTTTAGCATCATTCCTTCCAAAGAACACCCATGGCTGATCTCCTTCAAAATGGACTGGTTGGCTCTCCTTGCAGTCCAAGGGACTCTCAAGAGTCTTCTCCAACACCACAGTTCAAAAGCATAAATTCTTCAGTGCTCAGCCTTCTTCACAGTCCAGCTCTCACATCCACCCATGACTACTGGAAAAACCAAAGCCTTGACTAGATAGACCTTAGTCAGCAAAGTAATGTCTCTGCTTTTGAATATGCTATCGAGGTTGGTCATAACTTTTCTTCCAAGGAGTAACCGTCTTTTAATTTCATGGCTGAAGTCACCATCTACAGTGATTTTTGGAGCCCCCCAAAATAAATTCTGACACTGTTTCCCTGTTTCCCCATCTATTTCCCATGAAGTGAAGGGACCAGAGGCCATGATCATTTTCTGAATGTTAAGCTTTAGGCCAACTTTTTCACTCTCCTCTTTCACATTCATCAAGAGGATTTTTAGTCCCTCTTCACGTTCTGCCATAAGGCTGGTGTCATCTGCACATCTGAGGTTATTGATATTTCTCCCAGCAATCTTGATTCCAGCTTGTGTTTCTTCCAGTCCAGCATTTCTTATGATGTACTCTGCATAGAAGTTACATAAGCAGAGTGACAATATACAGCCTTGATGTACTCCTTTTCCTATTTGGAACCAGTCTGTTGTTCCATGTCCAGTTCTAACTGTTGCTTCCTGGCCTGCATACAGGTTTCTCAAGAGGCAGGTCAGGTGGTCTGGTATTCCCATCTCTGACAGAATTTTCCACAGTTTATTGTGATCCACATGGTCAAAGGCTTTAGCATAGTCAATAAAGCAGAACTAGATGTTTTTCTGGAACTCTCTTGCTTTTTCCATGATCCAGCAGATGTTGGCAATTTGATCTCTGGTTCCTCTGCCTTTTCTAAAACAAACTTGAACATCAGGAAGTTCACAGTTCACGTATTGCCAAAGCATGGCTTGGAGAATTTTAAGCATTACCTTACTAGCATGTGAGATGAGTGCAATTGTACGGTAGTTTGAGATTCTTTGGCATTGCCTTTCTTTGGGATTGGAATGAAAACTGACATTTTCCCGTCCTGTGGTCACTGCTGAGTTTTCCAAATTTGCTGGCATATTGAGTGCAGCACTTTCACAGCATCACCTTCCAGGATTTGAAGTAGCTCCACTGGAATTCCATCACCTCCACTAGCTTTGTTTGTAGTGATGACCCACTTGACTTCACATTCCAGGATGTCTGGCTCTAGATGAGTGATCACATCACCGTGATTATCCAGGTCATGAAAATCTTTTTTGTACAGTTCTGTGTATTCTTGCCACATCTTCTTCATATCTTCTGCTCCTGATATGTCCATACCATTTCTGTCCTTTATTGAGCCCATCTTTGCATGAAATGTTCCCTTCGTGTCTCTAATTTTCTTGAAGAGATCTCTAGTCTTTCCCATTCTGTTCTTTTCCTCTATTTCTTTGCATTGATCGCTGAAGAAGGCTTTCTTATCTCTTCTTGCTGTTTTCTGGAACTCTGCATTCAGATGCTTACATCTTTCCTTTTCTCCTTTGTTTTTCGCTTCTCTTCTTTTCACAGCTATTTGTAAGGCCTCCTCAGACAGCCTTTTTGCTTTTTTGCATTTCTTTTCCATGGGGATGGTCTTGATCCCTGTGTCCTGTACAATGTCATGAACCTCATTCCATAGTTCATCAGGCACTCTATCTATCAGATCTAGGCCCTTAAATCTATTTCTCACTTCAACTGTATAATCATAAGGGATTTAATTTAGGTCATACCTGAATGGTCTAGTGGTTTTCCCTACTTTTTTCAATTTAAGTCTGAATTTGGCAATAAGAAGTTCATGATCCGAGCCACAGTCAGCTCCTGGTCTTGTTTTTGTTGACTATATAGAGCTTCTCCATCTTTCGCTGCAAAGAATATAATCAATCTGATTTCGGTGTTGACCATCTGGTGATGTCCATGTGTAGAGTCTTCTCTTGTGTTGTTGGAAGAGGGTGTTTGCTATGACCAGTGCATTTTCTTGGCAAAACTCTATTAGTCTTTGTCCTGCTTCATTCCGCATTCCAAGGCCAAATTTGCCTGTTACTCCAGGTGTTTCTTGACTTGATACTTTTGCATTCCAGTCCCCTAGAATGAAAAGGACATCTTTTTTGGGTGTTAGTTCTAAAAGGTCTTGTAGGTCTTCACAGAACCATTCAACTTCAGCTTCTTCAGCATTACTGGTTGGGGCATAGACTTGGATTACTGTGATATTGAATGGTTTGCCTTGGAGACAAACAGAGATCATTCTGTCATTTTTAAGATTGCATCCAAGTACTGCATTTTGGACTCTTTTTGTTGACCATGATGGCTACTCCATTTCTTCTGAGGGATTCCTGCCCACAGTAGTAGATATAATGGTCATCTGAGTTACATTCACCCATTCCAGTCCATTTTAGTTCACTGATTCCTAGAATGTTGGCATTCACTCTTGCCATCTCTTGTTTGACCACTTCCAATTTGCCTTGATTCATGGACCTGACATTCCAGGTTCCTATGCAATATTGCTGTTTACAGCACTGGACCTTGCTTCTATCACCAGTCACATCCACAGATGGGTATTGTTTTTGCTTTGGCTCCATCCCTTCCTTTCATTCTTTCTAGAGTTATTTTTACTAATAAAATTAATAGGTTACAAAATATATTCATTCAAAATTTTAAAATTTCTAATGAGCTATTTACAATGTACTGAAAAAAGCACTTAGTGTTTCAAACATGAATTTTATTGATAAAGGAACAAAAAAGAAACTGGGTTCACAGCTGTCTTTTATTTTAAAACAGCATCTGTAGATGATTTAGTAGTTAAATGGTTACTTGCTCTAAATAGACTACAAGGTACTTTCAAGCTTATTGGGTACCAATTATTTTTATTTGTATAGTCATTTTTATGTGTTTGTATGCTGATTTCTCTCTGTGCTGTGCTTAGTCACTGAATTATGTCCAACTCTTTGCAACCCCATGGGTTGTAGCCCACCAGGCTCCTCTGTCCATGGTATTCTCCAGGCAGGAATACTGGAGTGGGTTGCCATGCCTTCCCTTAGGGGATCTTCCCAAACCATCGATCAATCCCAGTTCTCCAGCATTGTAGGCAGATTCTTTACCATCTGAGTCATCAGGTATGCCATTTTGATTTTCTCTCTAGTGAATGCATACATTAGCAGCTATGTGAAATAAATTCAATAGGCCACATTTGATTGCAATCATGAACTTATTATTCCCTCAAAGAATTTTTGGATGAGTGATCTAAATTACAGTTTCAAAGAATGTATTTCTTTGCCCTATTGACTTAATAGCTGATAAATGGTTACTCTGTCATTCTACAGTCATCAACAACAAGAATATAAGAATAGTATGAAAGTCGATTGACATTATACATGTACATATCATGAGAAATTAAGCTTTGGGGATGATTTTTCTTTAAATATTATAATTAGTATGTCTAAGTAAAATCAGTCAGATTCTCCTAGGATCTGATTTCCTATGATTTCCTACTGGAGAGAGGGAATCTGGTGCTTTGCGATGGCACATTAGCATGGTGGAGTTAATGCAGCATCCTAGTGTGCTTAACTCATACCCAGGGTATAATTTTGGCCCTAGAAAAATTGTTTCATTATATTCTAACATTATATTCAATCCAAAGTTGACAAAATGATAACATAGTTATTATAATAGTATTCCACTGCTCACAAATTTAAACAGATTCATGGAATATATAGACAAATATTCAAATTGAAATTTAAGTGATGGAAACTATGTGTGAAATGAAAAATACACTGATTGTTTTAAAAAGAGACTAGATATTGTATAAGAAGATATTAGAGAACTTGATCACATAGAAACCAAAAAATCCAAAATGAAATACAGAGAGATAAAAATAGAATTTAAAAAATGTAGAAAGATCACTGAGCTTTGGGAAAACATCAAGCAGCTTCATATGCATATAATTGTTATCCCTGAAAGAAAACAAAAGGATATCAGAAAAATATTTGAGTAATAACAGATGAATAATTTCCAAATTAGATGGAAAATATAGTAACACAGATCCAAAAGCTCAGTAATACTAAACAAGATAACTATAAATAAAGAAATAAATAAACTAATGCACACATATTCAAATAGTACAAAACCAGCTATTAAGAGAAAATCTTTAATGGAGTCAAAATAGAAAGCAGTTAGATATAAGGAATCAAAATAATTATAACACACATTTCTGTCCAGAAATGCAGGAGGAAGAGGATCTTTAATATATTGCTACAAAACCTGAAATAAAATGCCAATCTAGAATTCCATTACCATAGAAAATATCTTCCAAAAATATGCATTAAATAAAAATGATTTAGACAAGTGAAAAGGAAAATAATATATTGGAAGAAGCCTGCATTATAAGAGATGTTCAAGTAAGCTCTTCAGACATAGAAAAAGTACACCAGATGGAAATACAGGTTTCTACAAAAGAATGAAGGACACAAAAATGGTAAGTAATATGTACCATATATTAATATAATAATATAATATATGATATGCATATTATATAGTTGCTTTTATTATTTAATTATTTTTCAATTATAATTGACAGCTAAAACAGATAATGTATTTTGGAGTTCACAGTATATGTATAAATAAGATATATGGAAAAATGGCCTAAGGCTATAAAGGAAATGCAATTATACTTTTTTCCTTAATGTACATTCATTGTGATAAATGTAAATTTGATTAAAGTTAAATTTTGATAAGTGGAAGTAATAAAATGTAATTATAAAATTATTAAATTAATTCAAAATTCTATTATGATTTTAAAATGAAAGCAAATGGTGGGACCAAAATGAAACAAAAAATCAAGATCATACACTTAAAACTAACTATATACATAATCACACAAATAGCAAATGAGGATGATATATATGTTCACTATTGTGATCGTGCTGGCTTTTCATAGTTGTATCAATATGTCAAAAATATCAAATTGTACACTAAAAATAAGTGTGATTCATTATATGTCATTTAGAGCTCAGTAACAAAGTGAACTAAATACTTTTTCAAACATACAAATCCTGGAAGCAAGTCCTTGAACAAGAAATGGTAAATAAAATTCTTCAAGCAAAAGGAAAAAGATACCAGATGTAAAAGGGAATATATACAAAGGATTTAAAAGTACCAGGAATAGTAACTATTTTAGTAAATATGAAGTAGATTTTTAGTATTGAATTTACCTTTAAAATTGATTCCTAAAGAAAAAAGATGATAAAAAATAAATTTGGGAAAATAAACTTTATCAAAAATATTGTCGATTACAGCACTTTCAACAAATTTGACTTAATTGGGTTCTGCTGAAAAGTCTCAAATCAATTATTTTAGTTTACAACTTTAGAAAAAAAATAATAAAACTAAAATGAACTATTTCCACCCCACAATCCTCGATCTTTATTCGTTCACTTTCCAAAATTTGCTGAGCAACATGGTAAGCAGAATTCATTGGTGTTATTCCCTGTATAACCCATGCCTCTTTGAGTGTGGGTGGAATACATGGCTGTTCTGGACAGTAGAATATGGAAAGGAGAAGAAATGTTCAGATCTAATGCAAGTCTCAAGTCCATTGAGTCTGAGTTAATGAAAGGTGACATAATCCTGATGGGCTTAACTTTAACCAAGTGAAAATCATAAGAGAGACAGGGTTCAGCTGGACTTAAAGGACCCAACCATGAGAAAATGAATTCTGCCAACAACCTTAATGTAACTGGAAGTCAGTAATTCCCTAGTTGAACTTCTGGATGAAAACATTGATTTCAGCATTGTCAGACTTTGAGCTAAGAATCCAGGTAAGCCTAGAGTTCTGATCTGCAAAAACTGAGATAATAAATGAATGTTCTCTAAGCCAATAACTATTTTGATAATTTGTTGCACAGAAATAAGTTATTGTAAAGAAATTGCTCTGCTCTTTGCACTGTATCTAGGGATTATAAAAACAAAAATCATAAGGGGAAAAAAACGAGATCATCTAAGAAGCATGTAGGGCTTATCAGGTGGCACTAGTGGTAAAGATCCTACCTGCCAATGCAGAAGATATAAGAGACATGAGTTTGATCCCTGGATCAGGAAGATTCCTTAAGGCAGGCATGGCAACCCATTCCAGTATTCTCACCTGGAGAATCTCATGGACAGAGTCCTGGAGGGCTACAGTCTGTGGGGTCACAAAGAGTCGGAATGGTTGAAGTGACTTAGCATACACGCATGCAAGGAGTGTGTAAAGACTGCTCCAGAGAGAAAAGAAAGAGGACAAAACAATTACATCCTGGGTTAATCTAACCTTAAGTAGAAGATATGGGAACAGATAAGTAAAATTAAAAGCGTTAAATAGTGGGTTAAAAGTAGGAGTTAGGAAAGTACTGATAATTGTAATACATTGTTTCAAAATCTATACTAAGGTATGTTTTGTTTAAAAAAGACAAAAAAACTACTGTTTCATATTCTACTGAGAGGTCAAAAAGGATGACTAGTTTTGTAAAGATACAATTAGTGACTAACAAGAAAACTTTTGAAATGAATAAACAGGTACTAAATCCTAATTAGATTGAATTCAAAAGAAGAAGAAGGAGCAGCAGATAGATATGGACTATAAAAAACACTAGTAAATGCTTCTATATATATTACATGCATTCATGCTATTAAATATTATTAGAAAGAATTATTGAAAAGATTATTTTTCTGTCTTATGATAAATTCATTTCAAAGCTGTAACATGAGTAATCTGTTTCCTCATAATTTTCTATACTCTTGATGTACTCTTCAAAAATAAAGGTAAACTAAATAAAATTTCAGTTAAATATAACTGAAATAATTTATTGCCAGTATATCTACATTGTAAAAACTTACTACATCATGTTCTTAGCCTGAAGAAAAATGATAAGAAGATGGAAATTCAAGTCTTCAGGGAGAAATAAACAATAAAAAATGAATTTTAAAATTTGAAAAATTTGGGAGTAAATATGATTACTTATTTTTATTCTCATATTTTTAAAGAAAATATAACACTTTTAAAACAATAATTGACACTATTTGAAGATTTGTAACCTATATAGATGTAATGTATGACAATAACAACCCAAAGGATAGAAGTAGCTGAATGGAACCATACTGTTGTAAAGATTTCACATTTTATATGAAATAGAATGATATTAACACTAACTACACTATAATAATTTAAGGGAACATAAGTATAGTGCAAAAATGTTAATACTGAAATTAAAAAAACATGCAAAAATACAATTAAAGGAATAAAATTACAACAAAATATTTGGAAAAATCTGTGATTAAAAATAAACTCATGAAACTAAGGGGAAAAAAAAAGCTGATGTCAGAATAACAGGAAAAACAGTAGAGGAATAAACAAATCCAAACTTATCAATAATTGTATTAATTATAAGTTGACTTTATTAAATGCAGAGATTGTAAAAAAGAATTTAAAAACAAAGCCTTGCTATGTAATGTCTACAAAAGATAAATTTATGGTATAAGAACACAGAAATTTTGGAAGATAAAATCAAGTTAGTTCAGTTCAGTTGCTCAGTCATGTCTGACTCTTTGCAACACCCATGAATCGCAGCACGCCAGGCCCCTCAGTCCATTACCAAATGCCAGAGTTACTCAAACTCATGTCTATCAAGTCGGTGATGCCATCTAGCCATCTCATCCTCTGCCATCCCCTTCTCTATCTGCCCCCAATCCCTCCCAGCATCAGAGTCTTTCCCAATAAGTCAACTCTTCCCATGAGGGGGGCCAAAGTATTGGAGTTCCAGTTTTAGCATCAGTCTTTCCAATGAACACCCAGGACTGATCTCCTTTAGGATGGACTGGTTGGATCTCCTTGCAGTTCAAGGGACTCTCAGAGTCTTGTCCAACACCACAGTTCAAAAGCATCAATTCTTCAGTGCTCAGCTTTCTTTATAGTAGAACTCTCACATCCATACATGACTACCGGAAAAACAATAGCCTTGAATAGAGGGACCATTGTTGGCAAAGTAATGTCTCTTCTTTTGAATATGCTATCTAGGTTGATCATAACTTTCCTTCCAAGGAGTAAGTGTCTTTTAATTTCATGGCTGCAGTCACCATCTGCAGTGATTTTGGAGCACAAACAAATAAAGTCTGACACTGTTTCCCCATCTATTTCCCATGAAGTGATGGGACGAGATGCCATGATCTTCGTTTTCTGAATGTTAAGCTTTAAGCCAACTTTTTCGCTCTCCTCTTTCACTTTCATCAAGAGACTTTTTAGTTCCTTTTCACTTTCTGCCATAAAGGTGGTGTCTCTGCATATCTGAGGTTATTGATATTTCTCCCAGCAATCTTGATTCCAGCTTGTGCTTCTTCCAGCCCAGCATTTCTTATGATCTACTTTACATATAAGTTAAATAAGCAGGGTGACAATATACAGCCTTGATGTACTCCTTTTCCTATTTGGAACCAGTCTGTTGTTCCATGTCCAGTTCTAACTATTGCTTCCTGACCTGCATATAGGTTTCTCAAGAGGCAGGTCAGGCGATCTGGTATTCCCATCTCTCTCAGAATTTTCCACAGTTTATTGTGATCCACAGAGTCAAAGGTTTTGGCATAGTCAATAAAGCAGAACTAGATGTTTTTCTGGAACTCTCTTGCTTTTTCCATGATCCAGCGGAGGTTGGCAATTTGATCTCTGGTTCCTCGGCCTTTTATAAATCCATCTTGAACATGTGGAACTTCATCGTTTATGTATTGTTGAAGCCTCGTTTGGAGAATTTTGAGCATTACTTTACTAGCATGTGAGATGAGTGCAATTGTGCGGTAGTTTGAGCATTCTTTGGCATTTCCTTTCTTTGGGATTGGAATGAAAACTGACCTTTTCCAATCCTATGGCCACTGCTGAGTTTTCCAAATTTACTGGCATATTGAGTGCAGTACTTTCACAGCATCATATTTCAGGATTTGTAATAACTCAACTGGAATTACATCACCTCTACCACCTTTGATCGTATTGATGCTTTCAGATTGGTTCCAAATAGGAAAAGGAGTACGTCAAGCCTGTATATTGTCACCCTCCTTAAGAAACACAAGCTGGAATCAAGATTGCTGGGAGAAATATCAATAACCTCAGATATGCAGATGACACCACTATTATGGCAGAAAGTGAAGAGGAGCTAAAAAGCCTATTGATGAAAGTGAAAGAGGAGAGTGAAAAAGTTGGCCTAAAGCTCAACATTCAGAAAATGAAGATCATGGCATCCGGTCCCATCACTTCATGGGAAATAAATGGGGAAACAGTGGAAACAGTGTCAGACTTTATTTTGGGGGCTCCAAAATCACTGCAGATGGTGATTGCAGCCATGAAATTAAGAGACGGTTACTCCTTGGAAGAAAAGTTATGATCAACCTAGATAGCATATTCAAAAGCAGAGACATTACTTTGCCGACTAAGGTCCATCTACTCAAGGCTATGGTTTTTCCAGTGGTTATGTATGGATGTGAGAGTTGGACTGTGAAGAAGGCTGAGCGCCAAAGAATTGATGCTTTTGAACTGTGGTGTTGGAGAAGACTCTTGAGAGTCCCTTGGACTGCAAGGAGAGCCCACCAGTCCATTCTGAAGGAGATCAGCCCTGGGATTTCTTTGGAAGGAATGATGCTAAAGCTGAAACTCCAGTACTTTGGCCACCTCATGCAAAGTGTTGACTCATTGGAAAAGACTCTGATGCTGGGAGCGATTGGGGACAGGAGGAGAAGGGGATGACAGTGATGAGCTGGCTGGATGGCATCCCTGACTCGATGGACAGAAGTCTGGGTGAACTCCGGGTGTTGGTGATGGACAGGGAGGCCTGGCGTGCTGCAATTCATGGGGTCGCAAAGAGTCAGACACGACTGAGCGACTGAACTGAACTGATAAGGAACAGAACAAAGCAAAAGTTAATTTAGAAAAGAAATAATATAAACCATGAAAATATCACTAAAAGAGAAAACAATATAGAAAGTATCCTGCTAGTGAAATGTCAGGCACAAAAGGACAAACACTGCATGAGCTCACTTCTATGTGAATTCTAAAAAAGTCAAACTCATAAAATCAGATTGTAGCACAGTGGTTGTCAGGGTCTAGTGTATGGGAGAAACTGAAAGATGTTGTACATAGGGTACAAAGGTTCAGTCGTATGGTATAAATATTTCCTGGAGATCTATCTATAGCCTGGTAACTGTCACTGTCATGAATACTTGAAATTAGGGAATAGATGGCAATTTAAATCTTCTGAGCTTCCCTGGTGGCTCAGAGGTTAAAGCGTCTGCCTGCAACTTGGGAGACCTGGGTTTGATCCCTGGGTTGGGAAGATCCCCTTGAGAAGGAAATGGCAACCCACTCCAGTATTCTTGCCTGGAGAACCCCACGGATGGAGGAGCCTGGTGGGCTACAGTCCACGGGTTCGCAAAGAGTCAGACACAACTGAGCGACTTCAAAACACACACAAGAGAGTAACTATGCAGAGGTGATGCATAGCTTATTTAGGTTGACTGTGGTGATCCTTTAACAATGTATGTTTGTTGTTTAGTCTCTCAGTCATGTCCAACTCTCTTGATCCTCTGGACTGTAGCTTGCCAGGCCCCTCTGTCTATAGGATTCTCCAGATAAGAGTACTGGAGTGGGTTGCCATTTTCTTTTCCAGAGAATCTCCACTACCCAGGGATTAAACTCACATCTTCTGCATTGCAGGTGGATTCTGTACCACTGAGGGCTTCCCTGAAAGCCACGGATCCACCTGCCAATTCAGGACACATGGGTTTGAACCTTGGGTCAACAAGATCCTTTGGAGAAGGAAATGACAACTTACTCCAGTGTCCTTGCCTGGGAAATCCCATGGACAGAAGAGCTGGACAAAGCATCAAGTTGTACACCTTAAAGGTATGCAATTTCTACATGTCAAATATATCTCAATAAAATGATTTAAAAAGAAAATGTTTAAAATGTGTTTCTTTGAAAATATAATTAAAACTAATAAAATAAATTAGGGCTTATAAGGATGAAATTTTTCAAGCACACAATAGCAATGTAAGAAAAGAAAGAAAGGAAAAGATCGACTCCACAGATGTGGAACACTAATAAGGGAATATAATGAATAACTAGTTGCCAATCTACTTTAAAATGTAGTAGACACTGACAAATTCTTTGAAAAGCTTGTTACCAAAATGACATAATATGAAATAGAAAAGCCAAATAACTCTTAACTAGGATGCAGACTATATTTTAAGATAAGGCTCACACACATACATACATCCAACTAAATAAAACAAGTCAGATAATTTTATACAAGAATTGCATCAACATATAATAAAGAAATAATATCAATGTTACATAAATCTTTGAGAACAACCATTTAGTATCATTAACTATCATTAAAACCATTCGTGAGTGCCTGCTATCAGAAAGGCTAAAATTAGAAAGACTAATCAAATCCCATGTTAGCAAGGACATGGAACACCATGTCCTTTCTTATATTGTTGGTGATACCATAAAATATTATGACTTCGGGAAAATATTTGAAAATATCTAATAGATAAGCATGAAAGTGAAAGTTGCTTAGTCATGTCGCACTCTTTGTGACCCTGTGACTGTAGCCTGCAGGCTCATCTGTCTCTGGAATTCTCCAGGCAAGAAAACTGGAGTGGGTTGTTGTGCCCTTCTCTAGGGTCTCTTCCCAACCTAGGGATCAATCCCAGGTCTCCTGCATTGCATATGGATTCTTTACCATTTGAGCCACCAGGGAAACCCCATAGATAAATATAGACCTACTCTATGATCAAAGAATTGCTTGCTAAATATTTATATCAGTAACTTAAAACACATGCCCATAAAAAGACTTGTATCTTAATGATTACAGCAGCTTTATTTATAACAGCCTCAAACAGGAAACAACTACTGAGGGGATGGGATGGGGAGGGATTTGGGAGGGAGGTTCAAGATGGGGACACATATACAGCCATGGCTGATTCTTGTCAATGTAAGGCAAAAACCACTACAATTTTGTAAAGTAATTTGCCTCCAGTTAAAATAAATTAATTTAAAAAATAAAATAAAATGCACATGAAGAGAAGAATGAGGAAACAAACTGGCATATGCTAATTAAATAAAGTACTACTTAGTGATGCAAAGAAATGATTCACTGATATATGCATGGTAATGTATGAATAAATCTTTAAGCAAAGAAACAAGATTAGAAGTATACCTACTGTATTATTCCAACTATATGAAATTCCATAATCAGAAAATCTAATCTATCAGGAAAAGTCAGGAAAAAAGTTGCCCCTGTGTGGGAAGTGTCTATTGATAAAAAGTGAGGAAATTTTCTAGGGTGATGGAAAATTCTTTATCTTGACTATACACCAAACTTATCCTCATCAAGCTTTACCAAAGTATACACTGATAATGAGTACTATTCACTACATGCAGCTAGTTAAAAAAAAAAAAGCATTGAAGTAAAAATTCTGGAGGTCTCTAGAGTTTTAAGGAAAATCAGAGGTAAAGTTTGTACTCAATAAACTCCATAGCTCCTTTTTCCTTTTCTATTCTAAGTAGGAATCTTTTAGTTATTATAGAGAAATGAAAGATATGTTGAGATTAGTATTCCTGTGATTTTGAAAACATACTAAACTCTATATTTCAAAGCTGTATATAAATAATGAGCTTCATTTTCACTTGCTAATATTTTAGTGGCAGTCAAAAGGAACTCATATCTAAAGACATAAATATAAGAAGATCACAATTGTATATATTGTAGCAAAGCATTAATTCAACAAACATTTTCAAATAATAAAATATAACAGATTTTAAAATTTCCCCCTTCATGGAGCATGTAAAAGAAGATGTCTTTCCAAATCACTGTGTGTGTGCTACAAGGCTTCAGTCATGTCTGACTCTTTGTGACCGTATGAACTATAGCCCATCAGGTTCCTCTGTCCATGGGGATTCTCCAGGCAAGAATACTGGAATGGGTTGCCATGCTCTCTTTCAGTAGATCTCCACCCAGGGATCGAACCTGATTTTCTTACTTCTCCTGCATTGGCAGATGGGTTCTTTACCACTAGCGCCTCCTGGGAAGTCCAGATCATTAAACTATTACAATTAGCACATATGTATATGCCAAATATTGAACAATTTGATTACTAGCTGTGAATGTGTGCATGAGCTCAAAAGTACACGCACACATAATGAGAAGTACTTAAACAAAGTATTTTCATTGGTTTACCACTGAAACTTAATCAACAGTTGAATTCTAAGAAGTCATTAGTATATTAGGTGATTATCAGAGTTTAAACTTGTTAATACATGAAAATACTCTCTTTTTTTTTCCAAAATTCATTGTGAACCTGTTGCACTATGGTGTTATAGACATTTAATCTAGGAAACTCTGAAACAGTGCTATATAGTAAACTTGAGTGTTTATTAAAGTAGTAACACGAATTTTCCAATTTTTCAAATGCTAATATTGACCTAGATTTAAAATGTTTAAATCCCAGAAATACCCAGAGACTGCTATCTTAAACATACCCTGATAATTATTAGAAGGAAAATATAGAGAAATGTTTGCAGAAGTAGAGGCAAGCTTCTATTTTAAAACCCCCTGCACATTTATCAGGAAGAAAGTAATAAATATATTCAGGGTCATAGGACCATTGTATAAAACAGTGGGATAATGATGCTGAAATGATTCACAGAAACCAGTAATAATGAGCCACAAAATTAAGCCCAATGTAATTAACCTGAGGAGCCAATCAGTGGCTCATTCACTGAGGAATAATGTAGAATTTTGTATAGTTTCAGGTTACACTTGAGACCCATTAATATCATGAGTAGTGTATAGAGTGTACAGATAGGTAAGAGACAATTAAAAATTACAGACAAAAGAAAATTAGTGTATTAGGTTGATATATTGGAAAATGGCATGCAAAAATAAAGATTGTTATCATAACTCTTTTTTTTATTTTTTCATTCACATATGATATTACTTCTCTGTCTCCTGCAGAAATATGGGTCAGTGGTGGCCTGCTGCAGGGTCAGGGGCACTCAGTGCAGCAGTGCATTCATGCAACCTTTTGAAGGAGGTCACCATTATCTTCATTAACTCAACCAGAGTTTGGCCTCAGGTCAAACAACAGGTAGGGAACACAGTGCCCCAGCCTCCCCCCACCAACAGTAAATTGGATTAAGGATTTACTGAGCACAGCCCCACCCCTCAGAATAAGACCAAGTTTCCACCTCAGTCAGTATCTCCCATCAGGAAGTTTCCATAAGCGACTTATCCTTCTCCATCAGAGGACAAACAACAAAAACCACAGTCAGAGAAAACTAATCAAACTGATCACATGGACCACAGCCTTGTCTAAACAGGGCTACACAAGACAAATGAATCATGGCTGAGAGGTCTGTCAAAATGTGGTCCATTGGAGAAGTGAATGGCAAACTATTTCAATTATCTTGATTTGAGAACCCCATAAACAGTATGAAAAGGCAAAAAGATAGAACAATGAAAGATGAACTCACCAGGTCAGTAGGTGCCCAATATGCTACTAGAGATTAGTGGAGAACTACAAAAAGAATGAAAAGATGGAGCCAAAGCAAAAAAACACAGTTGTGTATGTGACTGGTGATGGAAGTAAAATCTGATTCTGGAAAGAACAATATTGCATATGAACCTGAAATGTAAGGTCCATGAATCAAGTCAAATTGGAAGAGGTCAAACAGGAGATGGCAAGAGTAAACATCAACATTTTAGGAATCAGTTCAGTTCAGTTCAGTCGCTCAGTCGTGTCCGACTCTTTGCTACCCCATGAATCACAGCACGCCAGACCTCCCTGTCCATCACCAACTCCCGGAGTTCACTCAGACTCACTTCCATCGAGTCCGTGATACCATTCAGCCATCTCATCCTCGGTCATCCCCTTCTCCTCCTGCCCCCAATCCCTCCCAGCATCAAAGTCTTTTCCAATGAGTCAACACTTCGCATGAGGTGGCCAAAGTACTGGAGTTTCAGCTTTAGCATCATTCCTTCCAAAGAAATCCCAGGGCTGATCTCCTTCAGAATGGACTGGTTGGATCTCCTTGCAGTCCAAGGGACTCTCAAGAAGCCTTCACCAACACCACAGTTCACAAGCATCAATTCTTCGGTGCTCAGGATTCTTCACAGTCCAACTCTCACATCCATACATGACCACTGGAAAAACCATAGCCTTGACTAGAAAGACCTTAGTTGGCAAATTAATGTCCCTGCTTTTGAATATGCTATCTAGGTTGGTCATAACTTTTCTTCCAAGGAGTAACCGTCTTTTAATTTCATGGCTGCAATCACCATCTGCAGTGATTTTGGAGCCCAAGCAAATAAAGTCTGACATGGTTTCCACTGTTTCCCCATCTATTTCCCATGAAGTGATGAGACCAGATGCCATGATCTTCGTTTTCTGAATCTTGAGCTTTAAGCCAACTTTTTCGCTCTCCTCTTTCACTTTCATCAAGAGGCTTTTTAGTTCCTCTTCACTTTCTACCATAAGGGTGGTGTCATCTGCATATCTGAGGTTATTGATATTTCTCCCGGCAATCTTGATTCCAGCTTGTGTTTCTTCCAGTCCAGCGTTTCTCATGATGTACTCTGCATATAAGTTACATAAGCAGGGTGACAATATACTGCCTTGACATGCTCCTTTTCCTATTTGGAACCAGTCTGTTGTTCCATGTCCAGTTCTAACTGCTGCTTCCTGATCTGCATACAGATTTCTCAAGAGGCAGGTTAGGTGGTCTGGTATTCCCATCTCTTGAAGAATTTTCCACAGTTTATTGTGATCCACACAGTCAAAGGCTTTGGCATAGTCAATAAAGCAGAAATAGATGTTTTTCTGGAACTCTCTTGCTTTTTCCATGATCCAGCAGATGTTGGTAATTTGATCTGTGGTTCCTCTGCCTTTTCTAAAACCAGCTTGAACATCAAGAAGTTCACAGTTCATGTATTGCTGAAGCATGGCTTGGAGAATTTTGAGCACTACTTTACTAGCATGTGAGATGAGTGCAATTGTGCGGTAGTTTGAGCATTCTTTGGCATTGTCTTTCTTTGGGATTGGAATGAAAATAGACCTTTTCCAGTCCTGCGGCCACTGCTGAGTTTTCCAAACTTGCTGGCATATTGAGTGCAGCATTTTCACAGCATCATCTTTCAGGATTTGAAACAGCTCAACTGGAATTCTATCACCTCCACTAGCTTTGTTCATAGTGATGCTTTCTAAAGCCCACTTGACTTCACATTCCAAGATGTCTGGCTCTAGATTAGTGATCACATCATCATGATTATCTGAGTCGTGAATATCTTTTTTGTACGGTTCTTCCATTAGCAAACTCAAATGGACTAGAAGGACTGAATATAACTCAGATGACCATTATATCTACTACTGTGAGCAAGAATCCCTTAGAAGATATGAAGTAGCCATCACAATAAACATGATCCAAAATGCTGTACTTGATGCAATCTCAAAAACAACAGAATGATCTCTGTTCACTTCCAAGGCAAGCCATTCAATATCACAGTAATCCAAGTCTCTGCTCTGACCAGTAATGCTGAAGAAGCTGAAGTTGAACGGTTCTATGAAGACCTACAACACCTTCTAGAACTAATGAACAACAACAAAAAAATATCCTCTTCATTATAGGTGCTGGAATGCAAAAGTAGGAAGTCAAGAGATACCTGTAGTAACAGGAAAATTTGACCTTGGTGTACAAAATGAAGCAGGTCAAAGGATAACAGAGTTTTACCAAGAGAATACACTGGTCATAGCAAACACCCACTTCCAACAATACAAGGGAAGACTCTACACATGGACATCACCGGATAGTCAATACAAAAATCAGATTGATTATATTATTTGCAGCCAAAGATGGAGAAGATCTATACAGTCAGTAAAAACAAGATTGGGAGCTGACTATGACTCAGAACATGTACTACTTATTACAAAATTCAGACTAAAATTGAAGAAAGTAGGGAAAACCACTAGACTACTCAGGTATGACCTAAATCAAATCCCTTACAATTATACAGTGGAAGTGCCAAATAGATTCAAAGGATTAGATCTGATAGGCAGAGTGCCTGAAGAATGATGGATGGAGATTCATGACATTGTACAGGAGACAGTGATCAAGACCATTTCCAAGAAAAAGAAATGGGAAAAGGCATAATGATTGTCTGAGGAGGCCTTACACATAACTGAGAAAAGAGTAAAAGCTAAAGGCAAAGAAGAAAAGGAAATATACACCCATTTGAATGCAGAGTTCCAAAGAATAGCAAGGAGAGATAGGAAAGCCTTCTTCAGCAATCAATACAATGAAATAGAGGAAAGCAATAGAATGGGAAAGACTAGAGATCACTTCAAGAACATTAAAGAAGCTTTTAATTTTAATTAGATTCCATTTGTTTATTTTTGCTTTTATTTCCAGAATTCTGGGAGGTGGATCATAGAGGATCCTGCCGTGATTTATGTCGGAGAGTGTTTTGCCTATGTTCTCCTCTAGGAGTTTTATAGTTTCTGGTCTTACATTTAGATCTTTAATCCATTTTGAGTTTATTTTTGTGTGTGGTGTTCGAAAGTGATCTAGTTTCATTCTTTTACAAGTGGTTGACCAGTTTTCCCAGCACCACTTGTTAAAGAGATTGTCTTTACTCCATTGTATATTCTTGCCTCCTTTGTCAAAGATAAGGTGTCCATATGTGTGTGGATTTATCTCTGGGTTTTCTATTTTGTTCCATTGATCTATATTTCTGTCTTTGTGCCAGTACCATACTGTTTTGATGACTGTGGCTTTGTAGTAGAGCCTGAAGTCAGGCAAGTTGATTCCTCCAGTTCCATTCTTATTTCTCAAGATTGCTTTGGCAATTCGAGGTTTTTTGTATTTCCATACAAATCTTGAAATTATTTGTTCTAGTTCTGTGAAAATTATGGCTAGTAGCTTGATAGGGATTGCATTGAATTTGTAAATTGCTTTGGGTAGTATACTCATTTTCACTATATTGATTCTTCTGATCCATGAACATGGTATATTTCTCCATCTATTAGTGTCCTCTTTGATTTCTTTCATCAGTGTTTTATAGTTTTCTATATATAGGTCTTTAGTTTCTTTAGGTAGATATATTCCTAAGTATTTTATTCTTTTCGTTGCAAAGGTGAATGGAATTGTTTCCTTAATTTCTTTTTCTACTTTCTCATTATTCGTGTATAGGAATGCAAGGGATTTCTGTGTGTTGATTTTATATCCTGCAACTTTACTATATTCATTGATTAGCTCTAGTAATTTTCTGGTGGAGTCCTTAGGGTTAAGAAAATAATAGCAAATGAAGCAACTGACAAACAACTAATCTCAAAAATATACAAGCAACTTATGCAGCTCAATTCCAGAAAAATAAACGACCCAATCAAAAAATGGGCCAAAGAACTAAATAGACATTTCTCCAAAGAAGACATACGGATGGCTAACAAACACATGAAAAGATGCTCAACATCACTCATTATTAGAGAAATGCAAATCAAAACCACAATGAGGTACCACTTCACACCAGTCAGAATGGCTGCGATCCAAAAATCTGCAAGCAATAAATGCTGGAGAGGGTGTGGAGAAAAGGGAACCCTCCTACACTGTTAGTGGGAATGCAAACTAGTACAGCCACTATGGAGAACAGTGTGGAGATTCCTTAAAAAATTGCAAATAGAACTACCTTATGACCCAGCAATCCCACTGCTGGGCATACACACCGAGGAAACCAGAATTGAAAGGGACACATGTACCCCAATGTTCATCGCAGCACTGTTTATAATAGCCAGGACATGGAAACAACCTAGATGTCCATCAGCAGATGAATGGATAAGAAAGCAGTGGTACATATACACAATGGAGTATTACTCAGCTGTTAAAAAGAATTCATTTGAATCAGTTCTGATGAGATGGATGAAACTGGAGCTGATTATACAGAGTGAGGTAAGCCAGAAAGAAAAACACCAATACAGTATACTAACACATATATATGGAATTTAGAAAGATGGCAATGACGACCCTGTATGCAAGACAGCAAAAAAGACACAGATGTGTATAATGGACTTTTGGACTCAGAGGGAGAGGGAGAGGGTGGGATGATTTGGGAGAATGGCATTGAAACATGTATACTATCATGTAAGAATCGAATCGCCAGTCTATGTCTGACGCAGGATACAGCATGCTTGGGGCTGGTGCATGGGGATAACCCAGAGAGATGTTATGGGGAGGGAGGTGGGAGGGGGTTCATGTTTGGGAATGCATGTAAGAATTAAAGATTTTAAAATTTTAAAAAAAAAAAAAAAAAAAGAACATTAAAGATACAAGGGAACATTTCCTTCAAGATGGGCACAATTAAGGACAGAAATGTTATGGAACTAAAAGAAAAAGAAAATATTAGGGAGAGATGGCAAGAATACACAGAAGAACTATACAAAATAGATCTTCATGACCCAAATAACCACGATGGTGTGATCACTCACCTAGAGTCAGACATCCTGGAATGGGAAGTCAAGTGGACTTTAGCAACCATCATTATGAACAAAGTTAGTGGAGGTGATGAAATTCCAGTTGAGCTATTTCAAATCCTAAAAGACAATGTTGTGGAAGTCCTGCACTCATTATGCCAGCAAATTTGGAAAGCTCAGCAGTGGCCACAGGACTGGAAAAGATCAGTTTCATTTCAGTCAGTCCCAAAGAAAGACAATGTCAAAGAACATTTAAACTACCACAAAAAATTGCATTTATCTCACATGCTACCAAAATAATACTCAAAATTCTCCAAGTCAGGCGTCAACAGTATGAGAACTGTGAACATCCAGATGTTTAAGCTGGATTTAGAAAAGGCAGAGGAAGCAGAGATCAAATTGCCAACATCCGTTGTATCATTGAAAAATCAAGAGAGTTCCAAAACATACACTTTTGCTTTATTGACTATGCCAAAGCCTTTGACTGTGTGGATCACCACAAACTTTGGAAAATTCTTAAAAAGATGGGGATACCAGACCATCTGACCTGCCTCCTGAGAAATCTGTATGCATGTCAGGAAGCACAGTTAGAACTGGACATGAAACAACAGACCGGTTCCAAGTTAGGAAAGACTATATCAAGGCTGTATATTGTCACCCTGCTTATTTAACTTATATGCAGAATACATCATGTGAAATGCTGGGCTGGATGAAGCACAAGCTGGAATAGAGATTGCCGGGAGAAATATCAATAACCTCAGAAATGCAGATAACACCACCCTTATGGAAGAAAGCAAAGAAGAACTAAAGAGCTTCTTGATGAAAGTGAAAGAGCAAAGTGGAAAAAGTTGGCTTAAAACTCAACATTCAGAAAACTAAGATCATGGCATCCGGCCCCATCACTACTTGTCAAATAGATGGGGAAACAGTAGACACAGTGACAGACTTTATTTTGGGGGATCCAAAAACCACTGAAGATGGTGACTGCAAACATGAAATTAAAAGACATTTGCTCCTTAAAAGAGAAGCTATGACCAACCTAGATGCATATTAAAAATCAGAGACATTACTTTGCCAACAAAGGTCTGTCTAGTTAAAGCTATGGTTTTCCCAGTGGCCATGTATGGATGTGAGAGCTGGACTATAAAGAAAGCTGAGCACCAAAAAATTGATGCTTTTGAACTGTAGTGTTGGAGAAGACTCATGCGAGTCCCTTGGACTGCAGGGAGTTCAAACAAGTCCATCCTAAAGGAAATCAGTCCTGAATATTCATTGGAAGGACTGATGTTGAAGCTGAAACTTCAATAATTTGGCCACCTGATGTGAAGAACTGACTCTTTAGAAAAGACCCTGATGCTGGGAAAGATTGAGAGCAGGGGAAGAAGGGAACGACAAAAGATGAGATGACTGGATGATGTCACCGACTTGATACACATGAGTTTGAGTAAGCCCTGAGAGTTGGTGATGGACGGGAAGCCTGGCATGCTGCAGCTCATGGGTCACAAAAATAGCTGGACACAACTGAGTGACTGAACTGAACTGATGATATTATTATCATAATATTTCTTGAACAGTTGCCTTTTTAAAATACCTTGCTACATCTCACAAGAAAGGTGAAGAATAACAATTTTGGAGAACATTTTATACATGTCTTTAGGAAGTGTATGTTTAAGTCCCTTGAAATAACAACTTAGTATAGGAAACTATCAACTCAGTGGATATGAGTCTGAGCAAATTCAGAAGGAATAATAGTGAAGAACAGGGATGCCTATAATGCTGCAATATGAGGTGGCAAAGAGTTGGACACGAGTGAGTTACTGAACAACAACAATTATGTGGTAATATATAGTTGTGTAGTTATGTGATAAAATTATGTAATGAAATCTCTTACTTGGAAATACATAACCACATCATTATGTTATAGACTGTAAACAAGCACATCAACAGAAAAAAATATGACATTCTCTTTCATACTTTTCACTGATTAACTCATCCTTATCTGGGTAAAATTTTGGATACCAGTTTATAATAATCCATATTATAATTTAGATTTAAAATATGTAATATATAAAACCAAAGGTATGATATTAGTAGATAACCCATATTAGTGCATAATATAAAATTTTATGAACTGAGAAATTTCATGGTACATTCAAATGACAACTATAAATATAATGAAAGGAACACTGTAACCATGATTACGTTCTAAATGAACTGCACATGAACAGCTGGTGGGACATTCAGTTAGACACAGTCTATCATATAAATTCCATTTGCTCATTAACTGTATCCTTTAATACTCAACTACCATGTTTAAGATCAACAGAGAAAATATGTATATAATAGGAAACTATTGCACCTATTAACAAGTAAATACTGAGTCTTTTGAATTGTATTGTTCAATTCAATTTTTAATTTTTAAAATTATTCAGTTTATAAAATTGCATCATTTATATGATATGTTTTGTCCTACTGAATTATTTTTGCCTTTGTGAAGCTCTCCTGTTTATTTTACTTATTGTAAAGAACTTCAAGTAAACCTGGTCATGCTTGCCTTACTAATTTAAAAGCATGTTGTCAATCTCACCACCCTGCTGGAGTAGAGTCATAGCTAGTTGGCAGTACTCCACCATCCATCTTTTAAAATTATATGTGGCTGAGTTTAGTATTGTTTTAAATTATATATGATATATTAAAGAATTTTTGAATGGATCACTTGTCCTTATATTGGCAGTTATTCTATCAAGAAATCACTCTTAAACTTATATGCCAGTTATTTTTCTTATTATCAAGTGTATCACTAGCTTGATTCACAATAATTTTTCCTTCTTGAGGCTTCCTTTGAATCTACTCTTACGTCTTGTGTGAATTCCCTATTCCTTTTTACTTTTATAGCACTGTAGCAAACTTTCGACAGAGGAGGTTATTACTAAGGATTCCATCAACTTATAAAGTAATTTTTTTTAGTATAAAAATCATATGATTTAAAAAAGTAATTTTCTTTTGTGACCCAACATCTCCATAGACATTGGGATATAATGAGATACTTCCCACAGCAAGTTGGCCTGTGAGTTAAATGAGTTAATTTCATTCTTCTGTTTATTTTTTAAAATATCTTAATTTTTGGAGCCGTTTTAGATTTATAACAAAATTAAGAAAAAAAAATACCGATTTCCCATAGCCTCCTTGCCCTTACATGGAGCATGCCCCATTAACATTATTAACCAGAACGGTACTTTTTTTTTTTAGCAAGGATGAACCTACATTGACACTTCCAGTATTCTGGATTTGAGACATTATAAGAGGCGTGTATAATAGGCTCCAGTTTCCTCCACCTCATTAGAACTGTTTCAAATGGATTCTTTGTAATGGCTGAGTAATATTCCATTGTGTATATGTACCACAGCCTTCTTATCCATTCATCTGCTGATGGACATTTAGGTAGCTTCCATGTCCTGGCTAATATAAATAGTGCTGCGATGAACACTGGAGTACACGTGTCTCTTTCAATTCTGGTTTCCTCAGTGTGTATGCCCAGCAGTGGTAACTGAAGCCTATTATACAGAGTGAAGTAAGCCAGAAAGTAAAACACCAATATAGTATACTAATGCATATATATTGAATGTAGAAAGATGGTAACGATAACCCTGTATGTGAGACAGCAAAAGAGACACAGATGTAAAGAACAATCTTTTGGACTCTGTGGGAGAGGGCAAGAGTGGGATGATATGGGAGAATGTCATTGAAACATATAAATTGTCATATGTGAAATGAATTGTCAGTCCAGGTTCAATGCATGATACAGGGTGCTCGGGGCTGGTGCACTGGGATGACCCAGAGGGATGGGATGGGGAGGGAGGTGGGAGGGGGGTTCAGGATGGGGAACACATGTACACCCACGGTGGGTTCAAGTTAATGTATGGTAAAGCCAATGCAATATTGTAAAGTTAAATAAGTAAACAGGAAAAAAAAGTGGAATGCAAAAAAGAAAAACAGAAGAGGTGTGTAGTGATATCTCATTATACTTTTAATTTTCATTTTTTCAATGACATAAGATGTGGGGCATTATATCATAATTTTTTTTGCACCTTTATACCTTTGGTGAGCTCTCTGTCAAGATATTTGGCCCATTTTTATTGTTGGGTTGTCTGTTAAATTATTTTTGAGTCAATAGTTCTTTGTCTAGTTTAAATAGCTATCTTTGGTTATATATGTCTTTTGCAAATATTTTCTCCCAGTCTATATTTTATCCTCTCATTCACTTAATATTATTCATAAAATATTAGAAAATATAATCTTCCCTTAAGCCTGTTGACACTCTTTGATGTAATTATGATTTATACAAGGAGAAACTAATAGAATTAACAAAGAAACTAATAAACCATGAATAATATGTGCTTATGTCAAATTCAAAGATTAGAAGAAACAAAAAATTGTATGTGACAAGAACTATAACCCATCTAATATTGAAATGTTAAATACATATTTCACATTAATAATCAGAATTTAGAAAATGAATTCAGTAGAATTAAGCATAAACAAAATCTGAATCTGAAAAATTTAATTTCTCTCTATATATGTAATTCTTTTTTTTTTGTAATTCTATATAGAAAGAAATTTAAATTTAAAACTTAACTGCAAAGACAAAAAGAGGACTTGAATAAATGCTAAGGGAAAAGAAATACTAAGATACTATATTCCAGTTTGGAAAGAATTAATGTAAAGCTGACACTTGAACAACTCAAGGATTGTATTCCACGCTTTGAATCCTTGGTTCTTTCACATCTCTGGATTCAATCAATGACAACAGACCATGGAGTAGTGTAAAATTTTCTAGTGAAAAATATCCTTATTTAAGTGGACCCACAAAATGAAAACTAGCTTTGTTCAAGGGTCAACTGTAACATATATATGTCAGTTCTGCTAAAATTAATTTGTAAATTTAATTCAGTACTACTAGTTTCCAATTGGATTTGTACTTTATTTTTAAATTTTTATTTTAAAATAACTTTAAACTTAAAAGAAATGGCAAAAATAGTACAGAGAGTTTATTTTTACATGTTACTATCTTCTTCCAAAAGTATCACATTAAAAAATGATATTGCCACGACCAGGAATTTGGCATTTTTAAAACTATTAACCAAACTAAGAACTTTATATAGAATTTGCCTGTGTAAGGTAGAATTTTACTTGAAACTTTTCCTGTGTAGTTATATGAAATTTCATCACATGTATAGATTTGTCTAACTAACAAATATAATCAGATTATAAAATTGTTTAATAACCACAAATAAACTCACTTTTGATACACTTTAATAAGTCACACCTTTCCCTAAAGTTAAGCTTTGTCAAATATTCATTTGTTCTCTATAATTAAAATTGTGCACATTGAGAAAGTTATAGAAAATACACCAAAATTGGGTTTTGTCCTCAAAATAACACCTTGAAATTCACAAAATTGTGTGAACCCATATTTTGTTCCTTTTTATTGCTGAATTCTATTCCATGATATGTATACAGCACAGATTTTCTAGTTACCTGCTGAAGAAAATGTGTGTGTGTGTGTGTGTGTATATATATATATATATATATATACTATTCAAAATAAAATGGCTAGGTTTTTGTTTCTTTAGGAAAAATACCTAGAGCATAACTGTTGTGTAGTATGGTAATGTAGCTTTGGCTTTGTAAGAAACTGTCAAATTTTTCTCCAGAGTGACTGTGTTGTTTTACACTGCCACCAGTACTACATGAGAAAGATAGTCCCTCTACATTCCCATTATATTTGACATTCACTGATTTGCTTTTGACATAGTTCCATAAATTGCATGTTACTGCTTCTAACCAAATGCCATAGTATACTATGATAAGCTTTATTATATTTTACTTGAAAGTGAAAGTGTTAGTTGCTAAGTCATCTCCAACTCTGTGTGACTCCATGGACTGTAGCCCACCAGGCTCCTCTGTCCATGGAATTCTCCAGGCAAGAATACTGAAGTGAGTAGCCGTTTCCTTCTCCAGGGGATATTCCCCATGCAGAGATAGAACTCAGGTCTCCTGCATTGCGGGCAGATCCTTCACCGTCCGTTCTCTTAACATTGCAGTCTTATTGCTGAAAATTTACATATACTGTATAAAACATGGGTGTTTGTAAATTGCACTGGTTTATAGCCTAGCACTGAGATCACAAGATAATTATAATGTTAGTAAGCAGTGCCAGATTTCTTTCCAAAAAAATCTATACTTGTGTACTTCACTGGAATTAATTTATATTTTCCATATCCTAAGAAAAACTTGGTAAAGAATTCACCTGCCAATGCAGGAGAAGTGGAAAACAGAGTTTGATCCCTCGATCGGAAAGATCCTTGGAGGAAGAAATGACAACCCATTCCAGTGTTCTTGTCTGGGATTCCCATGAACAGAGGAGCCTGGCATGCTGCAGTCCAGACAGTCACAAAGAGTCAGACATTACTGAGCAACTGAGCACAAAAAAAGCTTTCATTATCAAACTTTATCATACTGATTTCTATATATAAGATTTTTTAAAAATTGAGTATCTCTAATGGATGGTGATGCATTCAGTATGCCAGCAAATTTGGAAAACTCAGTAGTGGCCACAGGACTGGAAAAGGTCAGTATTCATTCCAATCCCAAAGAAAGGCAATGACAAAGAATGCCCAAACTAGTGCACAATTGCACTCATCTCACACACTAGTAAAGAAGTGCTCAAAATTCTCCAAGGCAGGCTTCAGCAGTACATGAACTGTGAACTTTCAGATCTTCAAGCTGGTTTTAGAAAAGGCAGAGGAACCAGAGATCAAATTCCCAACATCCGCTGGATCATCAAAAAAGCAAGAGAATTCCAGAAAACCATCCATTTCTGCTTTATTGACTATGCCAAAGCCTTTGACTGTGTGGATCACAATAAACTGTGAGAAATTCTACAAGAGACAGGAATACCAGACGATCTGACCTGCCTCTTGAGAAACCGATATGCAGGTCAGGAAGCAGCAGTTAGAACTGGACATGGAACAGCAGACTGGTTCCAAATAGGAAAAGGAGTACATCAAGGCTGTATATTGTCACCTGCTTCTTTAACTTCTATGCAGAGTACATCATGAGAAACACTGGGCTGGAAGAAGCACAGGCTGGAATCAAGATTGCCGGGAGAAATATCAATAACCTCAGATATGTAGATGACACCACCCTTATGGCAGAAAGTGAAGAGCAACAAAAGACCCTCTTAATGAAAGTGAAAGAGGAGAGTGAAAAAATTGGCTTAAAGTTCAACGTTCAGAAAACGAAGATCATGGCATCTGGACCCATCACTTCATGGGAAATACATGGGAAAACAGTGGAAACAGTGTCAGACTTTATTTGTTTGGGCTCCAAAATCACTGCAGATGATGACTGCAGCCATGAAATTAAAAGATGGTTACTCCTTGTAAGAAAAGTTATGAGCAACCTCGATAGCATATTCAAAAGCAGAGACATTACTTTGCCGACTAAGGTCCATCTAGTCAAGGCTATGGTTTTCCCAGTGGTCATGTATGGATGTGAGAGTTGGACTGTGAAGAAAGCTGAGTGCTGAAGAATTGATGCTTTTCAAGTGTTGGTGGAGAAGACTCTTGAGAGTCCCTTGGACTGCAAGGAGATCCAACCAGTCCATTGTAAAGGAGATCAGTCCTGGGTGTTCACTGGAAAGACTGATGCTGAAGCTGAAACATTTGGCCACCTGATGCAAAGAGTTGACTCAATGGAAAAGACTCTGATGCTAGGAGGGATTGGGGGCAGGAGGTGAAGGGGACGACAGAGGATGAGATGTTTGATGGCATCACCGACTCGATGGACATGATTTTGAGTGAATTCCAGGAGTTGGTGATGGACAGGGAGGCCTGGCGTGCTGTGATTCATGGGTTTGCATAGAGTCGAACATGACTGAGCAACGGAACTGAACTGACTGTACATATAGTGAGGTTTAGAATCCCTTTGTAATTGCTTACACTTCAAATGTTCCCTTTAATGAATTATGTGTTAACTCATATGCTGTCTGTATCTTTCCTGGATTTTCTAACATTTTTTTTTTTATTTTAAATAATTTCTTTGAATCCTCTATTGTCTCCTTGTTTTTTCTCGACATGGCAAGAATTTGATTCTAACACAAATGTGCTCAGTCACTTCAGTCATTTTCAACTCTTTGTGTCCCATGGACTGTAGTCTGCCAGGCTCTTCTGTCCACGCAACTCTCTAGGCAAGAAGACTGGAGTGGGTTGCCATTTCATTAGAGGGGATCTTCCTGATCCAGGGATCAAATTTGTGTCTCCTATATGGGCAGGCAGATTCTTTACCACTGAGCAACCTGGGAAGCCTTCCAGTATGACACTTTGCAACAATTTCCTTTGAAAACAAATTCTTTGTGTTTAATCAAATACATTATTTTTTATACACTGAAAAAAGAAGAACATTTTGGATATTAGTAAGTTTTTCTACAATTTAACTACAAAACATTATTTCTGCATAATTGGGACTTATATAAAAGGAGCATAGATGGTGAATGAGAATTAATTTTTAAAACTTGCAGTCATTTCAATACTAGAAGCTCTGCCTTTAGAAGAATTAAAAAATACTGACCTGACAATTTAAAACAATTTTCACACAAGCTTCATTACAATTTTTAAATTCCAACTCATTTTTGTAGAAATATTGAATTTACATTTTCTTCCCCTTATTTTCATGTTTGATTTTAAAGTCTGAAACAGTACTCTTGAAAATTTATATCACAGATCATATTGTGAAGAGTTGAATTATATCAACAAGAAAATTTGCTTTCTTTCTTTCAGAAACAGACTTTTCTCATAAAGATCTTGACCCAAAATGACTCACAGCATGGTATGCTGTGATACAAGAGCAAAGTTGTAATTCAAAATACAATACTGAAATTTACTTCTCTCAAAAAGGTTTCACAACCACTGATGGGACTTAACTTAGATAGAAAGGAAAATACATAGGAAGGAAAATGAAACAAGCCTTTCATTTTGTCTTTTAAAAAATCCTGTGGGGGGAAAAAAAAAAGTCTTCCTTAAGCAGTAGCATGCCAAAGTAATGGTACCTTGGAGGGAGGAAGACACAAGTAAAAAGACAGCTAATATAAACAGTGTTCAGGATTTTTTCAACATTCAATCGGACTCACTTTATTTTTTAACTGAACGTTATGTCTTCATGCATGCAATCACAATTATATCAACTTTTAACTCTCTGAAGTTTGACTTTATTTGAATAGATCAAATTATAAGAAGGTATAATGAGAAAGAGAGAAACAGGTCCTAATAGGTAGGAAAGGAAAATAAGACTGAGAATGAAAATCGACCAGTTCAGTTCAGTTCAGTCGCTCAGCTGTGTCCGACACTTTGCAACCCCATGAATCTCAGCAAGCCTGGCCTCCCTGTCCATAACCAACTCCCAGAGTTCACTCAGACTCACATCCATCAAGTCAGTGATGCCATCCAGCCATCTCATCCTCTGTCAACCCCTTCTCCTCCTGTCCCCAATCCCTCCCAGCATCAGAATTTTTCCAATGAGTTAACTCTTCGCATGAGGTGGCCAAAGTACTGGAGTTTCAGCTTTAGCATCATTCCTTCCAAAGAAATCCCAGGGCTGATCTCCTTCAGAATGGACTGGTTGGATCTCCTTGCAGTCCAAGGGACTCTCAAGAATCTTCTCCAACACCACAATTCAAAAGCATCAATTCTTCGGCGCTCAGCCTTCTTCACAGTCCAACTCTCACATCCATACATGACCACAGGAAAAACCATAGCCTTTACTAGATGGACCTTAGTCAGCAAAGTAATGTCTCTGCTTTTGAATATGCTATCTAGGTTGCTCATAACTTTTCTTCCAAGGAGTAAGCGTCTTTTAATTTCATGGCTGCAGTCACTATCTTCAGTGATTTTGGAGACCAAACAAATAAAGTCTGACACTGTTTCCACTGTTTCCCCATCCATTTCCCATAAAGTGATGGGACCGGATGCCATGATCTTCGTTTTCTGAATGTTGAGCTTTCAGCCAACTTTTTCACTCTCCTCTTTCACTTTCATCAAGAGGCTCTTTAGTTCTTCTTCACTTTCTGCCATAAGGGTAGTGTCATCTGCACAGATGAGATTATTGATATTTCTCCTGGCAATCTTGATTCCAGCCTGTGCTTCTTCCAGCCCAGTGTTTCTCACGATGTACTCTGCATAGAAGTTAAATAAGCAGGATGACAATATACAGCCTTGACATATTGCTTTTCCTATTTGGAACCAGTCTGTTGTCCCATGTCCAGTTCTAACTGTTGCTTCCTGACCTGTGTACAGGTTTCTAAAGAGACAGGTCTGGTGGTCTGGTATTCCCATCTCTTGCAGAATTCTCTACAGTTTATTGTGATCCACACAGTAAAAGGCTTTGGCATAGTCAATAAAGCAAAAATAGAATTTTTTTCTGGAACTGTCTTGCTTTTTTGATGATCCAGCAGATGTTGGCAATTTGATCTCTGGTTCATCGGCCTTTTATAAAACCAGCTTTAACATCTGGAAGTTCACGGTTCATGTATTGCTGAAATCTGGCTTGGAGAATTTTGAGCATTACTTTACTAGCATATGAGATGAGTGAAACTGTGTGGTAGTCTAAGTATTCTTTGGCTTTTCCTTTCTTTGGGATTGGAATGAAAACTGACCTTTTCCAGTCCTATGGCCACTGCTGAGTTTTCCAAATTTGCTGGCATATTGAGTGCAGCACTTTCACAGCATCATCATTTAGGATTTGAAATAGCTCAAACAGAATTCCATCACCTCCAGTAGCTTTGTTCATAGTGATGCTTCCTAAGGCCCACTTGACTTCACATCCCAGGATATTTGGCTCTAGGTGAGTGATCACACCATCTTAATTAACTGGGTTGTGAAGATCTTTTTTATACAGTTCTTCTGTGTATTCTTGCCACCTCTTCTTAATATCTTCTGCTTTGTCAGGTCATACCATTTTAAATTAAAATATACTAATTTAACATGTCTAGATATAAGTCATGGCCTTCCCTAACAGCTCAGATGGTAAAGAATCCTCCTCCAGTGTGGGAGACCTCGGTTCGATCCCTAGGTTGGGAAGATCCCCTGGAGGAGGCAATGGCAACCCACTCCAGTATTCTACTTTTGAGACTCCCCATGGACAAAGGAGCCTGGTGGGCTACAGGCCATGGAATCACAGAGTTGGACACAACTGAGTGACTAAGTACAGCACAGACGTCAGTCACCTTTCATTTTAATCTAAAGATTGAACAAAATATCATATTATTTTGTGACAGCATACATATGATTAAAAAAGTTAAGTTCAGAATAATAGTACAGTGAGCAATTCCTTTTAAATAATGCATGAGAAATAATCCTAAATTAACTGATTATGTATTGGGAAGTTATGATAAAAAGGAAACCCTCCTTTTGCTTATTCTTAACAACTTCAGTTGAACAATGGAATCGTTTTCTTTTAATAATCTAAATTTTTGATATTATATACCACAAGCTATTGCCATATCTACTATTCAAAATAATTGGCCAAATATAGATAAGAAATGTCAGAATTCATTTTATATAATAATATTTAGATCTCAGTCATGAAATGTTCTAGAAAATATCAACAGTGAAATTTAAAAAGATATTAAAATGCATATTTATTAGATAATTAGTTGAAAAGAAATGAAGAAGGAAAAAATAAGTGTTTTGCAGAGATATAAAGAAAAAAAAATGCGTACCATATCTCTGACTAAGAGATTACTTGAAAATAGTATCTATTAAAAGTAAGGACAAGTTCTGTATTAATTCACCTGCTTAGTCTTTTTCCAAACTTAATTCTAATTGATCAAGAAGAGAAAGAAATAAATATAAAACATTCTTTGAACACTTCTAATTATCACAGAGCAAATTTTCCCTATACACA
Organism: Capra hircus; assembly: GCF_001704415.2. Taxonomy (NCBI): domain Eukaryota; kingdom Metazoa; phylum Chordata; class Mammalia; order Artiodactyla; family Bovidae; genus Capra; species Capra hircus. Next base: position 39,217,020 of record NC_030808.1, read on the forward strand.
CTTTGGGAAACTTAGTGGATTAAAATAAACAAAAATTGTTCTTTTACAGTTCTGGAGTTCCGAATTTCAGAAGTCTAATATGGTCTTGACTGGGTAAATTCAAAGTTGTTAAACAGCTACAATGTCTCTGGAAGCTCTAGGGGCAGAAATGAGTTCCTTGATTTTTCCATCCTTCAAAGATTTACCCAGAATCCTTGTCTTGTGAGCCCACCTCCCATCTTTAAATCAAGAAGTATAGTATCTTCAAATCCCTCTCCTCTCTCGTTTCTGTCTGTATTGTTTCCTTCTCTGACTCTGGTAATCCTACCTCCCTCTTAATCAGGACTCTTGATTATATTCAACTCAGTTCAGTTCAGTTGCTCAGTCGTGTCTGACTCTTTGCGACCCCATGAATCACAGCACTCCAAGCCTCCCTGTCCATCACCAACTCCTGGAGTTCACCCAAACTCATGTGCATCGAGTTGGTGATGTTGGGTCTCCCAAATAATTCAGTATGATCTTCCTGTATTAAGTCTTAATCACATTTCCATAGTCTCTTTTTTCATATAAGGAAACAAATTCACAGATTTTGGGGAGTAAGACATGAACATATTCTGGAGGCCATTATTCAGCCTACCACAGTATACCTATTGACTCCCAAGAAGTTACATCCATCCCATATGCAAAATACTGTATCCTGTCTCCATGTTTCCAAAAGCCTCAATCCATTACAATATCAACTCAAAGTCCCAAAGCTCATCCAAATCTAAACAGCTCAAAAGGTCCAAATTTCATCTTATAGATTACCTAAATCAAATACAGGTGACCAAATATAAAGACCTACAAGACCTTCTAGAGCTAACACCCAAAAAAATATGTCCTTTTCATTATAGGGGACTGGAATGCAAATGTAAGAGTCAAGAAACACCTGAAGTAACAAGCAAATTTGGCCTTGGAGTACAGAATGAAGCAGGACAAAGGCTAACAGAGTCCTGCCAAGAGAACGCACTGGTCATAGCAAACACCCTCTTCCAACAACACAAGAGAAGACTCTACACATGGACATCATCAGATGGTCGACATCAAAATCAGATTGATTATATTCTTTGCAGCCAAAGATGGAGAAGCTCTATACACTCAGCAAAAACAAGACTGGGAGCTGACTGTGGCTCACATCATGAACATCTTATTGCCAAATTCAGACTGAAATTGAAGAAAGTGGGAAAAACCACTATGACCTAAATCAAATCCCTTATGACTATACAGTGGAAGTGAGAAATAGATTTAGAGACTAGATCTGATAGACAGAGTGCCTAATGAACTATGGATAAATGTTCATGACATTGTACAGGAAACAGGAATCAAGACCATATTCAAGAAAAAAATGCAAAAAAGCAAAATGGCTCTCTGAGGAGGCCTTATAAATAGCTGTGAAAAGAAGAGAAGTGGAAAAGCAGAGGAGTAAAGGAAAGATATTTGAATGCAGAATTCCAAAGAATAGCAAGGGAGATAAGAAAGCTTTCTTCAGTGATCAATGCAAAGAAATAGAGGAAAATAATAGAATGGGAAAGACTAGAGATCTCTTCAAGAAAATTAGAGATACCAAGGGAACATTTCATGCAAAGATGGGCACAATTAAGGAAAGAAATGGTAGGGACCTAACAGAAGCAGAAGGTATTAAGAAGAGGTGGCAAGAATACACAGAAGAATTGTACAGAAAAAAATCTTATCGACCCAGAGAATCATGATGGTGTGATCACTCACCTAGAGCCATGCATCCTGGAATGTGAAGTCAAGTGGGCCTTAGAAAGCATCATCATGAACAAAGCTACTGGAGGTGATGGAATTCTGTTTCAGCTATATCAAATCGTAAAAGATGATGCTGTGAAAGTGCTACACTCAATATGTCAGCAAATTTGGAAAACTCAGCAGTGGCCACAGGACTGGAAAAGGTCAGTTTTCATTCCAATCCCAAAGAAAGGCAAAGCCAAAGAATGCTCAAACTACCACTCATCTCATATGCTAGTAAAGTGAAGCTCAAAATTCTAAAAGGCAGGCTTTAGCAATATGTGACCCGTGAACTTCCAGATGTTCAAGCTAGTTTTAGAAAAGGCAGAGGAACCAGAGATCAAATTGTCAACATCTGCTGGATCATCAAAAAAGCAAGAGAGTTCCAGAAAAATATCTATTTCTGCTTTACTGACTATGCTAAAGCCTTTGACTGTGTGGATCACAGTAAATTGTGGAGAATTCTGAAAGAGATAGGATACCAGACCACCTGACCTGTCTCTTGAGAAACCTGTACACAGGTCAGGAAGCTACAGTTAGAACTGGACAGGAACAACAGACTGGTTCCAAATAGGAAAAGGAGTACATCAAGGCTGTATATTGTCACCCTGCTTATTTAACTTGCATGCAGAGTACATCATGAGAAATGCTGGGCCAGAAGAAGCACAAGCTGGAATCAAGATTGCCGAGAGAAATATCAATAACCTCAGATATGTAGATGACACCACCCTTATGGCAGAAAGTGAAGAGGAACTGAAGAGTCTCTTGATGAAAGTGAAAAAGGAGAGTGAAAATGTTGGCTTAAAGCTCAACATTCAGAAAACTAAGGTCATGGCATCCGGTCCCATCACTTAATGGCAAATAGATGGGGAAACAGTGACAACAATTACTGACTTTAGTTTTCTCGGTTCCATAATCACTGCAGATGGTGATTGCAGCCATGAAATTAAACGATGCTTACTCCTTGGAAGGAAAGTTATGAGCAACCTAGATAGCATATTCAAAAGCAGGGACATTACTTTGCCAACAAAGATCCATCTAGTCAAGGCCATGGTTTTTCCAGTGGTCATGTACGGATGTGAGAATTGGAATATAAAGAAAGCTGAGCACCGAAAAATTGGTGTTTTTGAACTGTGGTGTTGGAGAAGACTCTTGAGAGTTCCATGGACTGCAAGGAGATCCAACCAGTCCATCCTAAAGGAGATCAGTCCTGGGTGTTCATTGGAAGGACTGATGTTGAAGCTGAAGCTCCAGTGCTTTGGCCACCTCATGGGAACAGCTGACTCATTTGAAATGACCCTGATGCTGGGAAAGATTGAGGGCAGGAGAAGAAGGGGACGACAGAGGATGAGATCATTGGATGGCATCATCAACTCGATGGACATGGGTTTGGGTGGACTCCAGGAGTTGGTTTTAGACAGGGAGGCCTGGTGTGCTGCAATTCAGGGGGTCACAGAGTCGGACACGATTGAGAGACTGAACTGAACTGAACTGAACTGAAGTGACCAAATAACAATTTCAAGATAAACATTTTTTCAAACTTACTAAAGCTAATTGACAAATAAAAATTTTATAAATGATTACTGTAGTCAAGATAATTAACATATAATTATTATTTTTGTGTACAGTGAGAGCATTTAAAATCATCTCTCTTAGCAGCTTTCCACTATATAAAGACATATTAACGATGGTCAGAATGCTGTACATTAGCTCTCCAGAACTATTCTTTCTACATAACTGAAACTTCATATTTTTGACCATGTTCTCTGTAGCCTCCACTAACCAGCCCCAAGCAATCACCATTCTACTCTCTGCTTCTATGAGTTCAGCTTCTTTAGATTCCACATGTAAGTGAAAGCATGCAGCCTTGTGCCTGGGTTATTTAACTTATCATAACATCCTTTAGATGTATCTGTGTTATTGCAAACAGCAAGGCTTCACTGTTTTTAAGTTGCTATACATGTGTGTGTGTATGCGTGTGACATTTTCTTTATTCATTCACCCATTTATTTACAAGTAGGCCGATTCCATTTCCTCACTATTGTGAGTCATGCCTCAGTGAACACAGAAATTATTCCAGTTCCTTTGGATACCCAGAACTGGAGTTGAGAGATTATATGGTAGTTCTAGTTCTACTTTATTAAGAAACCTCCATACTATTTTCCATGATGGCTGCGCCAATTTACATTAAATTTCCACTAACAATGTACAGAGATCCTTTATCTCTACATCCCTACCAACATTTACAAATTTTGTCTTTTTGATAATAGTCAATTCTAACAGGTGTGAGGTAATATCTCATTGCGGTTTTGATTTGCATTTCCCTGATGATTATGGTGTTGATCATTTTTTCATATACCATTGGACATTTGTGTTTTTTTGTTTTGTTTTGTTTTTTTGAGAAATGGCTAACCAGGAACTTTGCCTTGTATCAGGTTGTTTTCTTGCTATTGAGCTATTTGGGTGTGGATATTATATAGCAACTTATCAGATGTGTGGTTTTTATATATTTTCTACCAATCCATAGGTTGCCTTCACATTTTGTTGATTTTTTTTCACCTTTACTGTCCTGAAGTTTTTTAGTTTGATGCAATCATATTTGTTTACTTTTGCTTCTGTGGCCTGTGCTTCTAGTACTGTATCCAAAAAAATTTGCTCAGACCATTGTTAAAAAGTTGTTTTTTTATGCTGTTTCTGACTACAGTTTCAGATCTTGTGTTTAAGTCTCCTATCAGTTTTGAGTTGATTTTTATAAATAGTGTCAGAGGAAAGTCCAATTTAATTCCTTTGCATGTGAATATTTACTTTCCCCAACATCATTTACTGAAGAAAATGTGTTTGTCTTAAATCCATTAATTAAAAATGCATGGATATATATCTGGGCTCTATTCCCTTCCATTGGTCTATATGTTTTATGTTGGTAGCATGCTATTTTGATAGCTATAGCTATACAGTGTGTTTTGAAATCAGGTAGAGTGTTTCTTCCAACTTTCTTCTTTTTGCTCAAGATTTTGCTCTTTGAGGACTTTTGTGGTTCCACATGAATTTTGGAAATGTTTTTCTATTTCTGCAAAAACTACCACTGGTATTTTAATAAAGATTGCAATGAATCTGTAGGTCACTTTGGGCAATATGAACATCTTAACAACATTAATTCTTATGTTCCATAAACATGGTAAATTTTTCCAAATATTAATCCTTCTCAATTTCTGTTATCATTCTTTGATCATTTTCAGTGTACATATCTTTCATCTCTTTGTTTGAAATTATTTCCAAGTCTTTTATGCTATTATAAATGTAATTGTTCACTTAATTTTTTTTCAGATAGTTTATTGTTAGTGTATAGAAATTCTACTTATTTTTGTATGTTGATTTTATTTACTGCAACCTTACTAAATTAATTTATCAGTTCTAACAGCTTTTGGTAGAGTCTTTGGGACTTTATATATATATAACATTATGTCATCTGCAAACAAAAACAATTTTACTTCTTTTCTGATTACTCTAACTAGTATTTTCAATACTATGTTAATTAGAAATATGGCTTCTTGTTGTGAAGAGCCAACTCATTGGAAAAGACCCTGATGCTTGGAAAGTTTGAAGGCAGGAGGAGTAGAGGACAACAAAGGATGAGATGGTTGGATGACATCACAGATTCGATGGACATGAGTTTAAGCAAACTCTAGGAGATAATGAAGGACAGGGAAGCCAGTGTGCTGCAGTCCGCAGTGTCACAAAGAGCTGGACGCAGCTGAGCAACTGAACAACAACATAAAGAACAAGCAAGAACGCGTATCCACTCTTGAAACAGTGTTATTTTATCTTTACATGTGAGGACAAACACAATCCTTTTTACATCTTGATAAAAATCTTTACAGATACCATTTTGTGAGCAAGTTTTAATAAGAGCAAGATTCTCTTATTACTATATAATTATTGTTATTGCATTCATATACTCCAAGCTTTCTCTCTTGGAGTTTACAGACCTGTAAAGGTGAAGCACAGACTATGGCCCCCAAATAATTTATTGAAATAACACGATGAGTTCCTGTCCTGGTGACATCCAGCTATCTTGCTAATGTATCTATATTTCCTTTTTATAGTCTTTTGGCATCAGCAGGTATCACTTTCTAGAAAGTCATTTGCATGCATGCTAAGTCATGTCTGACTCTTTGGAAATCCATGGACTGTAATCTCTCAAGCTCCTCTGTCCATGGAATTTTCCACTCAAGAATATTGGAGTGGGTTGCTATTTCCTACTCCAGGGGATCATCCCAATTCAGGGATTGAGCCCACATCTTGCATCTCCTGCATTGGAAGGCAGATTCTTTATCATTTTGCCACCTGGGAAGCCCTAGTATGTTATTTTTAGTGAAAAATATGATTAACATTAAGAATTTCTTTGCATTTAAAATTTTTCTTTATACTAAAAGAACACTTCCAGTTTTCTCTGTAATATTTTAAGTCACTTATTTAAATCAGAGTAGTTAGGCAATGGCACCCCACTCCAGTACTCTTGACTGGAAAATCCCATGGATGGAGGAGCCTGGTAGGCTGTGGTCCATGGGGTTGCTTTGAGTCAGAAACAACTGAGTGACTTCACTTTTACTTTTCACTTTCATGCATTGGAGAAGGAAATGGCAACCCACTTCAGTGTTCTTGCCTGGAGAATCCCAGGGGCGGGGAAGTCTGGTGGGCTCATGTCTATGGGGTCACACAGAGTTGGACACAACTGAAGTGACTTAGCAGTAGCAGCAGCAGCAGCCATAATCCTTGACGTGTTTTAGAGATGGTGATCTCCTTAATGGATGTTGCAGAAATGTATTTGACTTTCTGGGTTTGTTCACCATTCAGCTGTTCATATATACCATAATATTTTTATTACAGCTGTATCTAATCCCAAGTGAAGGTAGCATTGTTACTGACAACATTTTGATGTTGTTGTTACTATTGTTGTGAAGAACTGTCAACTATTATAGAAACATCTTAAGGAAAACTATTACTATAAATAGTGAAACTGATGGATGATCAATACACACAAAAATTTTTGAGTTAGAAATCCACCTTATTTTTTTATTTATTTATTTATTTTTTTTTAATTTAAAAATCTTTAATTCTTACATGCATTCCCAAACATGAACCCCCCTCCCACCTCTCTCCCCATAACATCTCTCTGGGTCATCCCCATGCACCAGCCCCAAGCATGCTGTATCCTGCGTCAGACACAGACTGGCGATTCGATTCTTACATGATAGTATACATGTTACAATGCCATTCTCCCAAATCATCCCACCCTCTCCCTCTCCCTCTGAGTCCAAAAGTTCGTTATACACATCTGTGTCTATTTTGCTGTCTTGCATACAGGGTCGTCATTGCCATCTTTCTAAATTCCATATATATGTGTTAGTATACTGTATTGGTGTTTTTCTTTCTGGCTTACCTCACTCTGTATAATCGGCTCCAGTTTCATCCATCTTATCAGAACTGATTCAAATGAATTCTTTTTAATGGCTGAGTAATACTCCATTGTGTGTATGTACCACTGCTTTCTTATCCATTCATCTGCTGATGGACATCTAGGTTGTTTCCATGTCCTGGCTATTATAAACAGTGCTGCAATGAACATTGGGGTACATGTGCCTCTTTCAATTCTGGTTTCCTCGGTGTGTATGCCCAGAAGTGGGATTGCTGGGTCATAAGGTAGTTCTATTTGCAATTTTTTAAGGAATCTCCACACTGTTCTCCATAGTGGCTGTACTAGTTTGCATTCCCACCAACAGTGTAGGAGGGTTCCCTTTTCTCCACACCCTCTCCAGCATTTATTGCTTGCAGATTTTTGGATCGCAGCCATTCTGACTGGTGTGAAGTGGTACCTCATTGTGGTTTTGATTTGCATTTCTCTAATAATGAGTGATGTTGAGCATCTTTTCATGTGTTTGTTAGCCATCCATATGTCTTCTTTGGAGAAATGTCTATTTAGTTCTTTGGCCCATTTTTTGATTGGGTCATTTATTTTTCTGGAATTGAGCTGCAGAAGTTGCTTGTATATTTTTGAGATTAGTTGTTTGTCAGTTGCTTCATTTGCTATTATTTTCTCCCATTCAGAAGGCTGTCTTTTCACCTTGTTTAAGAATTATTAATAAAGAAAACTGAAGAAAAGTTAAAAACTGTTATACAGGTTTATATGTGAATATTAAATATGAATTTATAATAAATTTAAAAGCCTAAGATTCTATTTCTTTCCAATTTAAAATATATATTTACCAGAAATAAATTTACAAAAATTAATAGCTTTTTGATTTAACAAAATCACATTTAAGTACTAGTTTAAGTAACCTAGATTACCAGGTTTTAACTAACTGTGGAAACCATAGGCACATATTTTGGAGTTACAGTTTAAATGAATGCATCTTCAGCAACAGAACCAAGAATTAGTTTGCCTATGTTCCTACTCAGGGAGAAGTTATTAAGTGGGGAGAAGGATTAATTAAAGATAATATTCAAATTCATCTAGCTTTATAAAATATATATATTTTTCTTAAAGACAAAAACAAAGTGACAGAAATGTATAGTCATCAGTATCTATATAAAAATAATTTTTAATATTTTATTTATATCTTAATACCTCGAGAAGTTCACCAATTCTTTAAATATTCAAGATTAATATCCTAACAATATGACATCTCAGGTCTTACAAATTTTACCCATGACAAATTAAACACTACCTAAGCTAGAACCACAGAATACACATTGAAAGTATCCAAAAATTAAAATAGCTGCTAAAAAAGCCTGCCTGACATTTGCTTCATTGTAAGAACAATTACTTCTTGTATATTTTTGAGATTAGTTGTTTGTCAGTTGTTTCATTTGCTATTATTTTCTCCCATTCAGAAGGCTGTCTTTTCACCTTGCTTATATTTTCCTTTGTTGTACAGAAGCTTTTAATTTTAATTAGATCCCATTTGTTTATTTTTGCTTTTATTTCCAGAATTCTGGGAGGTGGATCATAGAGGATCCTGCTGTGATTTATGTCTGAGAGTGTTTTGCCTATGTTCTCCTCTAGGAGTTTTATAGTTTCTGATCTTACATTTAGATCTTTAATCCATTTTGAGTTTATTTTTGTGTGCGGTGTTAGAAAGTGATCTAGTTTCATTCTTTTACAAGTGGTTGACCAGTTTTCCCAGCACCACTTGTTAAAGAGATTGTCTTTACTCCATTGTATATTCTTGCCTCCTTTGTCAAAGATAAGGTGTCCATATGTGTGTGGATTTATCTCTGGGCTTTCTATTTTGTTCCATTGATCTATATGTCTGTCTTTGTGCCAGTACCATACTGTCTTGATGACTGTGGCTTTGTAGTAGAGCCTGAAGTCAGGCAAGTTGATTCCTCCAGTTCCATTCTTCTTTCTCAAGATTGCTTTGGCTATTCGAGGTTTTTTGTGTTTCCATACAAATCTTGAAATTATTTGTTCTAGTTCTGTGAAAAATGTGGCTGGTAGCTTGACAGGGATTGCATTAAGTTTGTAAATTGCTTTGGGTAGTATACTCATTTTCACTATATTGATTCTTCCGATCCATGAACATGGTATATTTCTCCATCTATTAGTGTCCTCTTTGATTTCTTTCATCAGTGTTTTATAGTTTTCTATATATAGGTCTTTAGTTTCTTTAGGTAGATATATTCCTAAGTATTTCATTCTTTTCGTTGCAATGGTGAATGGAATTGTTTCCTTAATTTCTTTTTCTACTTTCTCATTATTCGTGTATAGGAATGCAAGGGATTTCTGTGTGTTGATTTTATATCCTGCAACTTTACTATATTCATTGATTAGGTCTAGTAATTTTCTGGTGGAGTCTTTAGGGTTTTCCATGTAGAGGATCATGTCATCTGCAAACAGTGAGAGTTTTACTTCTTCTTTTCCAATTTGGATTCTCAATTCCAGAAAAATAAACGACCCAATCAAAAAATGGGCCAAAGAACTAAATAGACATTTCTCCAAAGAAGACATATGGATGGCTAACAAACACATGAAAAGATGCTCAACATCACTCATTATTAGAGAAATGCAAATCAAAACCACAATGAGGTACCACTTCACACCAGTCAGAATGGCTGCGATCCAAAAATCTGCAAGCAATAAATGCTGGAGAGGGTGTGGAGAAAAGGGAACCCTCCTACACTGTTGGTGGGAATGCAAACTAGTACAGCCACTATGGAGAACAGTGTGGAGATTCCTTAAAAAATTGCAAATAGAACTACCTTATGACCCAGCAATCCCACTTCTGGGCATACACACCGAGGAAACCAGAATTGAAAGAGACACATGTACCCCAATGTTCATCGCAGCACTGTTTATAATAGCCAGGACATGGAAACAACCTAGATGTCCATCAGCAGATGAATGGATAAGAAAGCAGTGGTACATATACACAATGGAGTATTACTCAGCCGTTAAAAAGAATTCATTTGAATCAGTTCTGATGAGATGGATGAAACTGGAGCCAATTATACAGAGTGAAGTAAGCCAGAAAGAAAAACACCAATACAGTATACTAACACATATATATGGAATTTAGGAAGATGGCAATGACGACCCTGTATGCAAGACAGGAAAAAAGACACAGATGTGTATAACGGACTTTTGGACTCAGAGGGAGAGGGAGAGGGTGGGATGATTTGGGAGAATGGGAATTCTAACATGTATACTGTCATGTAAGAATTGAATCGCCAGTCCATGTCTGACGTAGGGTGCAGCTTGCTTGGGGCAGGTGCATGGGGATGACCCAGAGAGATGTTATGGGGAGGGAGGTGGGAGGGGGGTTCATGTTTGGGAACGCATGTAAGAATTAAAGATTTTAAAATTTAAAAAAAATAAAAAATAAAAAAAAAAAGAACAATTACTTCTTATCAGCTCCTATAACTGTATTTCTACTTTCTTCTTTTAAAGGCAATCTATATCTTGGCTCATTATAGTGCTTCCAGTGTGAGCAATTTGAGGGTTTGGGAATGTGTCTCAACTGTATTCATACAGCATAAGAGAAAAATCCTGCAACACTAAACAAATGAGTAAGTATTGAGGAATGTTAGTATTCTTTTCCCTCCAAGAACTTCACACCAACTTCTATCATTTTACAGCTATTTCCTCCTACTTTGTCTATATCCTATACTATTAGTACTATTCTTCTGAAATAAGCAATAAAAGCAGAAGCATTTTCTTCAAAATCCGTTGCAAAATGCCTCAATATTATTGAGAGAGTAACTACACATTCACAGGTATAAAGAAGGATATCCACAGTGCAATAAGCCTTTAGTTTTGAAGGAAACTATGGAAGTTTAAGCCCTGATATTTCTAACTAGATATATGACCATAGACATTTAATTTGAAAACTATGATTCTAATGATTGACTGAAGGAAGTAACACCTGATCAATTCAATTCATGAAGACATTGTTGTAATTCTAACTAGTGAATGATTTTAAAACTTTCTTCAACTATGCAAAATTTTAACTACTTGTCAAACATTATTTGTGTTATGTCTATTCAATCTTAAATGATGAATAATTATATTTTTAAAAATAAGAAACAAGTAATTTCCAACATTTTAATTATTTAGATCCATCCATGTATTCATTCAAGTCATAAGTTAATTAGATATTTACTGTCTACCTTCTATGTGCCAGGGATTTTTATATCACTGTAATTTCAACACAGTGAAAAAAGAGCCTCACCCCCTCTTTGTCTCTCTCTCTCTCTCTCTCTTTCTGCCTCTCTTTGTATACTCAATTGAGAGAGCTGAATTTAACATATAACTGAGGAAGAGAACATCAGATAACAAAAAGTGTTATGAGGAAAATTAAAGTAGCATTATATTAGACAATGTTTTCTAATTTTGTTACTTTAATGGAAAATCTGTCTTAGGAGGTGACACTTAAATTGAAGTTTAAGAAAGGAGAAAGTATTCCAAAATCAAAATCACTGTGGAGAACTTTTAAAGCAGAGGAAATGGGTCAAAGTAGAAATAGGCTTGAATTGAAAAATTGGAAAAAATGTCTAAGGTTTCTTTGTCTGGCCCAGAAGGAGATATTTAAATAAAAACAAAACAGAGACTAGAATTGAAACTCCCTCAAGCACACAAAGTCATTTAAGCCAGATAAGCAAAACTTTAGTTTACTCTTTTCATAAATATAATCAAACAACTTATTTTTTATAAACGCCTCTGATGATAATCATAAAGGGTATTAAAGTATCTTTCTTAAAATAGTATAAAGCAATCACTTTTAACCATTTTCATGCCGTCTGAAAACCCCACTATCAGTAATTGTAAAGGTTAAAGAATATCCCCATTTTCAACCTGTAACATCGTTACCCTGTAACATCGTGCTTCTGAATCTCATACCAGTTTTGTTTCTGAAGTATCCCAGTTCATTGTTTCTCACTCAATAAAATGTTCATTTCAAGTAAAGTATTTTTTGAAAGATACAAAAGTGTTCAGGAAGTGCCTAGTTAGGTGAAGCAAACTTTTGTACATTTGCTTTTATTGGCTGACATATGTTCCCTCAAATTCATATGTTGAAGCCTTAATCCCAATACCTCAGAATGTGACTGACTCTAATCCAGTATGACTGGGAACTTTAAAAGGAGAAGGAATTAGGACAGACACACAGAGGGAGAAACACCATGTGAACATAAAGAAGGCTAACTGCAAACCAAGGAGAGAAGCCTCGGCAAGAAAAAAAAAAAAAAAAATCCTGTGGATGCCTTGATCTCAGAGTTCTAGTTTCCAGAACTGTGAGAAAACGTCTGTTGTTTACGGTAGTCTGTTGTATAGCATGCTGAGTTGTTTCGGTTGTTTCTGACTCTTTGCGACTCTATGAACTGTAGCCTGTCAGGCTCCTCGGTCCATGGGATTCTCCAAGAATGAATACCGGACTGGGTTGCCATGCCATCCTCCAGGGGATCTTCACGACCCAGGGATCAAACCCACATCTCTTATGTCTCCTGCACTGGCAAAGGGGTTCTTTACCACTAGCACCACCTGGGAAGCCCAGCAAATTAGGACACTGGTTTAGGAGATTTTATTTTATTCTAAGTGTAAGAGTCAATCATTGAGAGCTTTCAAGGGAACTACATTATCGATTTAATTTGTATTCCTCTAAGAATATTCTGGATATGTGTACAATTAATTTCTGTAAGGTCCTAGTTCAGTTCAGTGCAGTTCAGTCACTCAGTCGTGTCCGACTCTTTACGACCCCATGAATCGCAGCACACCCGGCCTCCCTGTCCATCACCAACTCCCAGAGTTCAAACTTAGGGTCGGTGATGCCATCCAGCCATCTCCTAGAGGGGATAGTAAAGAAGCCATACAGAGAGCCTTCTTCAGATGAGCAGAGCATATACATATTAGTGTGTTTGTGTAGGAGATGGTGGTGATGGTGCTTTAGTCGCTAAATTATGTCTGACTCTTTGCGACCTCCATGGATTGTAGCCCACCAGGCTTCTCTGTCTGTGGGATTTCCCAGGAAAGAATACTGAAGTGGATTGTCATTTCCTTTTTCAGAGGATATTCATGACCAGGGATGAAGCGCCGATCTCCTGTATTGAAGGTGGATTATTTACTGATTGAGACATCAGGGAAGCCCTTCTATATGTATAATTTATTTAATATCCATACATTAATTCTAGCCACATGTGTAACCACACTGCTTTATGGTATGTATTTGTTTTGGCAGATCTACTGTAACTCAGAGTTAAAGGTTTGTTTTAAAATTATTTATCAGAGATAATTATGGATGCTTAGGCAACTGGTCATATATCACTGCCCTATTAGTGACAAATCAATTTTTGCTAATTTTGTTTTGTTGCCATTTTTTTGGTAAACAGTTTGCTTTATATCAGAAACAGAAAAAAGCACATATTTTCACATATATATATATATATATACACATATAGTTAAAATAAAAATCAAGTTTTTAATCTATGAAAGAAGACAGTTTAGGAAAGTTTGATATATTGAAAAATGCATAGTACTGGGAATGAAGAAACACATAACTTAATCTTTTTACTGCTACTGCTGCTGCTAAGTCACTTCAGTCGTGTCTGACTCTGTGTGACCCCATAGGCGGCAGCCCACCAAATTTCCCCATCCCTGGGATTCTCCAGGCAAGAACACTGGAGTGGGTTGCCATTTCCTTCTCCAATGCATGAAAGTGAAAATTGAAAGGGAAGTCGCTCAGTCGTGTCCGACTCTTCGCGATCCCATGGACCGCAGCCTACCAGGTTCCTCTGTCCATGGGATTTTCCAGGCAAGAGTACTGGAGTGGGGTGCCATCGCCTTCTCTGAATTCTTTTACAGTATGATGTAAACAATGTAATAAATCTTAATTACTTAGAATCTATTGTATTAATAGAACCTATTAGAAATATTGAATTGATGAAAAAGATAGTGATTTAATGGAAACCAAGCAAAAACCAAGCAACTATTATAGATATTAAAATACAGATATAAACAAATTGCTTAGTTAACCAAAACCCCAGATATAAATAACTTTCCTTTTAAAATGATATATTCCATTTTAAAGTACATTATTTACATCTGACTTAATTTACAAAATTATATCATATTGGAATGTAAAGTCAGTGAACAGCATTCTTTTTAGATATAAAACATATGTTACTGGTAGCCATTGCCTGATGAAGCTTCAATATTCAGCTCAAAAATGTTGAAGCTATAATCATTAAACATATGTCAAAGACACAGAAACATAACAGCTCTAGTATGAGAGAAGTAAGATGGGAGAGAGGAATATAAAAGATCTTTATAGAGGCACAAAGAGAAATGCAAATCTAATTATAGTCATGTTTTATTATAAGAGATTCAGGATTGTCTTCACATCATTTAATTAGAACAAATGAGTAATAGCCAGAGTCACTTTAAAAGGGCCATTTAAGATAATATTTTACAGGAAAGTTGGTGATTCGTTTAAATGGCAGCTACTGCTTCCACCCAGAAGCTGATTACAGTACTAGAAATAACATAGAGGAACCACATTTTAAGTTTTCTATTTCTGTGTACAAATGTATGTAAAGGAAATGTCCAATGGGTTCTCTATAAGCCAACTGTGATATAAAGATTGAAGTTTTTATTAGGTATTAACATCTGCGAAAAGAAAAGGGAAGAATAATGGGGATGAGGAACAAGTCAAACTGTGGCCCAGGGTGGACAATGCCTCACCATTCTGTGGAAGGGACACTTGAGAGAGTGACATCCATCAAAGTTTTACCTGATGGACAAAATTAGCCAGGCCTTTATACAGGTGTCTTGCTTTGTCGTTCTGTCTGCAATCTGATGGATAAAGATAAGAGGCTTGTGGAATCTCCCTGATGGGAGGGACCTGCTGTGGAGGAATCTGGCTCTCATTCTAATGGATGGGGCCATGCTCAGTAAATCTTTAATCAAATTTTCTGTTGATGAGTGGGTTGGTGATCCTTCCCTGTAGTTTGGGCTAAGGCCAAACTATGGTATGGGTGTTGGCAACCTCCTTCAAAAAGACTTATGCCAGCACACCCTGGGGCTCCCAACACTATTGTAGTCAGTGACCTAGACCCTGTGGCAGGCCACTGTCTACCCACACCTCTTCAAGAGACTCTTAAACACACACGAGCAAGTCTGGCTCAGTCTCCTGTGGGATCACTGCTCCTTTCTCCCAGGTTTTGCTGTGCACAAGGTCCTGTTTGTGCCCCCAAGAGTCTGTTTCCCCAGTCCCATGAAATTTCTGCAATCAAATCTCACTGGCTTCCAAAGTGAAATTTCCTGCGGGTTTTCAGACCATTTGCTGGGTCCCCAAGCTGGGAAATCTGTTGTGGATCATAGAACTATCACCAGACAGTCAATACCCAAATCAGATTGATTATATTCTTTGAGGCCAAAGATTGAGAAGCTCAATAAGTCACTCAGTCGTGTCTGACTCTTTGCAACCCTGTTGATTATAGCCTACCAGACTCCTCCATCCATGAGATTTTCCAGGCAAGTGAGCTGCCATTTCTTTTTCCAAGAGATCTTCCCAACTGAGGGATTGAACCCAGGTCTCCCACATTGTAGGCAGATGCTTTACTGTCTGAGCCCCAGGGAAGTCCAGAGAAGCTCAATATAGTCAGCAAAAACAAGACTAGGAGCTGACTGTGGCTCAGATCATAAATGCCTTATTGCAAAACTCAGACTTAACTTGAAGAAAGTAGGGAGAATCACTAGACCATTCAAGTATAACCTAAATCAAATCCCTTCTGATTATATAGTGGAAATGACCAATAGATTCAAGGGATTAGATCAGATAGACAGAGTACCTGAAGAAATATGGATGGAGAGTCATGACTTTGTACATGAGGTGGTGATCCAAATCATCCCCAAGAAAAAAAACACTCAAAAAGCCAAAATGTTTGTCTGACAAGGCCTCGCAAATAGCTGAGAAAAGAAGACAAATGAAAGACAAAGGAGAAAAGAAAAGATATACCCATCTGAATGCAGAGTTCCAAAGAATAGCGCACAGAGATTAAAAAAAAAAAAAAAGCCTTCCTCAGTGATCAATGTAAAGAAATAGAGAAAAACAATAAATGGGAAAGACTATAGATCTCTTAAAGAAAATTAGAGATACCAAGATCTTTGCATTTCTTGCAAAGATGGGCAAAATAAATGACAGAAATTGTATGGACCTAACAGAAGCAGAAGATATTAAGAATAGGTGTCAAGAATACACAGAACTATACAAAAATGATCTAAATGACCCAGATAACCACGATGGTATGATCACTCATCAAGAGCCAGACATTCTGGAATGGGAAGTCAAGCAGGCCTTAGGAAGCATCACTACGAACAAAGCTAGTGGAGGTGATGGAATTCCAGTTGAGCTATTTCAAATACAAAATGATGATGCTGTGAAAGTGCTACACTCAATATACCAGCAAATTTAAAAAACTCAGCAGTGGCCACAGGGCTGGAAATGCTGTTTTCATTCCAATTCCAAAGAAAGACGATGCCAAATTGTCCAAGTTAGGCTTCAACAGTATGTGAACCGAGAAATTCCAGATGTTCAAGCTGGATTTAGAAAAAGCAGAGGAACCAGAAATCAAATTGCCAACATCTGTTGGATCATAGAAAAAGCAAGATAATTCCAGAAAAGCATCTGCTTCTGCTTTATTGACTACACCAAAACCTTTTATTGTGTGGATCACAACAAACTGTGCAATATTCTTCAAGACATGAGAATACCGACCACCTGAACTGCCTCCTGAGAAATCTGTATGCAGATCAAGAATCAACAGTTAGAACTGGACGTGGAACAACAGACCGGCTCTAAATTTTCAAAGGAGTATGTCAAGGCTATTCCTTCCAAAGAAATCCAAGGGCTGATCTTCAGAATGGACTGGTTGGATCTCCTTGCAGTCCAAGGGACTCCCAAGAGTCTTCTCCAACACCACAGTTCAAAAGCATCAATTCTTCAGTGCTCAGCTTTCTTCACAGTCCAACTCTCACATCCATACATGACTACTGGATAAAGCATAGCCTTGACTAGATGGCCCTTTGTTGGCAAAGTAATGTCTCTGCTTTTGAATATGCTATCTAGGTTGGTCATAATTTTTCTTCCAAGGAGTAAGCACCTTTTAATTTCATGGCTGCAGTCACCATCTGCAGTGATTTTGGAGCCCCCAAAAATAAAGTCTGACACTGTTTCCAATGTTTCCCCATCTATTTCACATGAAGTGATGGGACCAGATGCCATGATCTTCATTTTCTGAATGTTGAGCTTTAAGCCAACTTTTTCGCTCTTCTCTTTTACTTTCATCAAGAGACTTTTTAGTTCCTCGTCACTTTCTGCCATAATAGTGGTGTCATCTGCATATCTGAGGTTATTGATATTTCTCCCAGCAATCTTGATTCCAGCTTATGTTTCTTCCAGCCCAGTGTTTCTCATTATGTACTCTGCATAGAAGTTGAATAAGCAGGATGAAAATATACAGCTTTGACGTACTCCTTTTCAGGAATGATGCTAAAGCTGAAACTCCAGTACTTTGGCCACCTCATGTGAAGAGTTGACTCATTGGGAAAGACTCTGATGCTGGGAGGGATTGGGGGCAGTAGGAGAAGGGACTGACAGAGGATGAGATGGCTGGATGGCATCACTGACTCGATGGACATGAGTCTGAATAAACTCCAGGAGTTGGTGATGGACAGGGAGGACTGGCCTGCTGTGATTCATGGAGTTGCAAAGACTCGGACCTGACTGAGTGACTGAACTGAACTGAACTGATGTCAAGGCTGTATACTGCTACCTCACTTATTTAACTTATATGCAGAGTATATCATGCTAAATGCTAGGATGGATGAAACACAAGCTGGAATCAATATTGCAAGCAGAAGCGTTAATAATCTCAGATGTAAAGATGACACCACTGTTCTGGCAGAAAGTAAAGAAGACCTAAAAGAGCTTCATGATAAAAGTGAAAGAGGAGAGTGAAAAAAGTTGGCTTAAAATTCAACATTCAGAAAACTAAGATCATGGTACCCAGTCCCACCACTTCATGGCAGATAGATGGGGAAAGTATGGCAACAGTGACAGACTTTATTTTTGGGGGCTCCAAAATCACTGCATATGGTGACTGCAGCTATGAAATTAAAAGACGTTTGCTTCTTGGAAGAAAAGCTATGACCAACCTAGATAGCATATTAAAAAGAAGATCCATTATCTTGCCAACAATGGTCCATCTAGTCAAAGCTTTGGTTTTTCCAGTAGTCATGTATGGATGTGAGAGTTGGACTATAAAGAAAGCTGAGCACTAAAGAATTGATGCTTTTGAACTGTGATGTTGGAGAAGACTCTTGAGAGTCCCTTGGACTGCAAGGGGAGCTAACCAGTCTGTCCTAAAATAAATCAGTCCTGGATATTTTTGGAAGGACTGATGCTAAAGCTGAAGCTCCAATACTTTGGCCACCTGATGCAAAGAACCTGACTCATTAGAAAACACCCTGATGATGGGAAAGATTGAAGGCAGGAGGAGAAGGGGATGGCAGAGGATGAAATGGTTGGATGGCATCATTGACTCCATGGAATTTAGTTTAAACATGCTCTGGGAGCTGGTGATGGACAGGGAAGCCTGGTATCCTGCTGTCCATGGGGTCACAAAGAGTCAGACACGACTGAATGACTTTACCAATTGAGTTGCTTAGTCATCGGATTCAGGCATCCCTGAGAAAGTGTGACTTCAGGTAAGGCATATCTCTGTAGCCAAGCCAGACTCTGAAGTAGTTGATAGCTGGAGGCAGTCTGCTAGCCACATTCCTCAGTGGGAGGCAGAAAGCTGAGTCTCGAAATTCTATCTGGTTGGCAAGGTGATCCTGTCTACTTCTTTCCACCAATTGTGCTACTTGGAGCCACTCTCCGTATATGTTTGTGGGGCAGCTCCCTCAAAATTCCATTGAACAGTTCTTTCTGAAAAGAGACTAACAGAGGGATGTGGCTGTAATAGACCTCAGACTTTGCAAAGGCAGTCACGGTTAGTACTTCAGTTGTCATTCATTGCCATCATCCTCCACCATTCATTCTAGATTCTCCTTGCCCTCAGTTGGTACTTCTTTTTTGCCTTGATGTCTTACCCATTAGTGTGAACCAGAGTTTCATCCATGAGATGAGTCCTAGTCACTATGCCCTTCTTAATTTTGAGTTAGTGTACTTTTTTCTAGTTATATTCACAGTTGGGCAAAAAGCATCAAAAATTCCTTAAATTGATTATCTGTGTCTTCCCTGCATTTATTGGGTAGCATATACCACCTTATTAACAGTATCAATTACACTTGCAAAAAATATTGACTTTCCTTCTTGTTGCTATTTCTTGGATAAAAATAACCCCAAAGTGTCTGGGCAACAGATTTATGTAATAGTCCTGTAGAACTCTTTCCTCTGTCACTTTGGGTCTAGTACCTATAATCCTGTAGTGCCCAGATGCAGAGATATTTCAAAAGTTCCTGGTGTATCATTAGAAGGGCTAATAATAACTGAGGATGCTCTTGTTTCCATGCCTTGCTTCCCATTCCCATGTGTTTGTCCTCTGGAGAAACAGTGCAAAATAAACATTTTTTTCAATACATGTTAATGATCCTGGATGATGCATGCTATTCTTACAAAATATTTCCTTAGAGCTGTTATGCGCAGTGTATCTTCTGTAGGCCAGTGGGTTTCTTGGTGGTGCAATAAATGACAGAAATATTAGATCTTGTACAGCATTTTTAGTTTAAATGTGCTCAGTGGTCTGACACAATATTCTAAGGGATTCTTTGTCCATAGATCAAATGTTCCATAAGCTCACTGAAGTAGGTACTGGTCAATGCCCTGCTAACAAGAAAGGCAAACCCATACTCAGAATATATGTCTATGCACGAGAGAACAACTCCTGATATGATCAGAATGGAAGGAATACAATATAATAAATTTGCCACCAAGTATTATAGGTTTCCTCTAGCATTATGGAATTTGGGGTTTTTATTGTTGGTGCCTGTTGTTGGCAATTTAGATCATTTTTGGCAGTGAAAGTTCATTCTGTTATGCTTCTGACTCTGCAACCACAGCTTCTTCAGTCATATCTTTTCATGTGAACACTGGCTTGTCCATTGAAAGACAAGGTGTCAGCTAGTTGGATGACACCAACTAACCAGGTAATTTTATTTACTTAATAGTTCAGTGCTTCTTCAATGGTGAAAACTCTCTAGTGGACAATAATATATGATAAAAATGTCATGCTTACTTCAATATGTCCATCCACATGCATTTACTCACAATGAAAAAGAAAGTGAAAGTTGCTCAATCATGTCTGACTCTTTGCCACCCATGAACTGTATAGGCCATGGGATTCCCTAGGCCAGAATACTGGAGTGAGTAGCTTTTCCCTTCTCCAGGAGCTCTTCCCAACCCAGAGATCGAACCCAGGTCTCCTGCATTGCAAGCAGATTTTTTACCAGCTGAGCCACAAGGGAAACCCTTAACTCATAATACTTCCCTTCTATTTTCCCATCTGTTTTCCTCCAGTTTCATGACCATTTGTGCAGGAGATTTGTCTCTATTCTCAAAACTATTTATGTTCTAATTTTGATTCATTGTTTTCTGCTGAAGTGGAAAAGTAGATGCCCTTTCCAAAGAATTTCCTTAGATATTATCTTTCAAGTTCACCCCTAAGTAGACTATAATAAAACTGCTGTCCACTTTTTATGTGCACCCATACAATGAAATGACCCCTCTATAAATTAAGTTCAGACATTTTTATCCTTATTTAGGAGGTCATACAGAATTTCCCATCAGCCATAGGTGTGAGTTGAAAGTTGGATACTGGTATAAACCATTAATGCCTTGAGAGTTGTGGAGTTTTATAAGTGAAAAAAGTTACAACAATTTCATGTTTACTTTGGAGAGAATTCCCAGAATACTCCTGATTATCTATATTTCCTAAGTAGTTTTAGAATATGTCAGGTTCCTGAATCTTCACAGAGTTTATGTTCTACCCTCTAGAGTATAGATGCCTTACCATATCTTCCAGCATGCTAGTCATGTCATGCTTATAAAACTCAACCAAAATATTATTATTATTGTGATAAATCACTGTGGTGTTCTGCAGTGTGTCCAAGATATCCAGATATCCTCTGACCAGACTGTGATGGAAAGCAGAATAATTGACATGACTATAAAACTAAATCAGTATAGCTGTTCATGACATGAGTGCATACAGTTTCTGACCTTCTTTTTTGATTGAAATAGAAAATAACATATTCACTAAATCAATGGCCAAATGCCATGCCCCCAGGCTATATTAATCTGCTTTAGCAAAAATACTATATTTGATTGCTTGACTGATTTTGCAATAGTGTACAGTTATCTTTCCATGATCCATTTGGTTTTTATAGGAATTTAACTACTGAAGTACAGGAAGACGCATAGGACACTGATTACCTCCTCTACATCCTTTAAGTCTATAAGGTGATACTAATCTCCTCACAATTCTCAGTGAGATATTATTTTGTACTTACTACTCTGGCTGGAGACAGCCAGTTTAAGAGACTTTCAGTTTACTTCCCACTTAATAGCTTTTATCCTACAGATCAAGAACATAATGGTTGTGCAAACTACCAACTATGACAATTCCTATTACATATTTGTTGTTATTGTTTTAGTTGCTAAGTGAAAGTGAAAGTAGCTCAGTCGTGTCCGACTCTTTGCCACCCCATGGACTATACAGTCCATAGAATTCCCCAGACCAGAATACTGGAATGGGTAGCCTCTTCCTTCTCCAGGGGATCTTACCATCCCAGGGATTAAACCCAGGTCTCCCACATTGCAGGCAGATTCTTTACCAGCTGAGCCACCAGGGAAGCCCAGTCTCTAAGTCATGTCCAGCTCTTTTGTAACCCCATGGACTGTAGCCTGCAGGATTCCTCTGTGACTAGCTTTTCCCAGGCAAGACCACTGGAGTAGGTTGCCATTTCCTTCTCCAGTGGGTCTTCCTGAAACCATGATCAAACCCTTGTCTCCTGCATTAGCAAACAGATTCCTTACCACAGAGGACCAGGAAAGTCCAAAGGAAAACATCATTAGATGAGTTCAGATGCTGTATGTTCATCTAGTGTAAGCCAGACCCTAGCTAGGATTTAATTTATTGTTTGATTTTTATGTATTACTACACTTAGATAATGGTCATGATAACACTTTAGGATTCAGGATATCAGTGACAACTGGCAAGAGTGAACATTGACATTCTAGGAATCAGCGAACTAAAATGGACTGGATGGGTGAATTTAACTCAGATGACCATTATATCTACTACTGTAGGCAGGAATCCCTCAGAAGAAATGGAGTAGCCATCATGGTCAACAAAAGAGTCTGAAATGCAGTACTTGGATGCAATTTCAAAAACGACAGAATGATCTCTATTTGTCTCCAAGGCAAACAATTCAAAATCACAGTAATCCAAGTCTATGCCCCAACCAGTAATGCTGAAGAAGCTGAAGTTGAACGGTTTTATGAAGAGCTACAAGACCTTTTAGAACTAACACCTAAAAAGATGTCCTTTTCATTATAGAGGACTGGAATGCAAAAGTAGGAAGTCAAGAAATACCTGGAGTAACAGGCAAATTTGGCCTTGGAATGCAGAATGAAACAGGGCAAAGATTAATAGAGTTTTGCCAAGAAAATGCACTGGTCATAGCAAACACCCTCTTCCAACAACACAAGAGAAGATTCTACACATGGACATCACCAGATGGTCAACAGCGAAATCAGATTGATTACATCCTTTGCAGCAAAAGATGGAGAAGCTCTATACAGTCAACAAAAACAAGACCAGGAGCTGACTGTGGCTCAGATCATGAACTCCTTATTGCCAAATTCAGACTCAAATTGAAGAAAGTAGGGAAAAGTGCTAGACCATTCAGGTATGACCTAAATCAACTCCCTTATGATTATACAGTTGAAGTGAGAAATAGATTTAAGGGCCTAGATCTGATAGATAGAGTGCCAGATGAACTATGGAATGAGGTTCGTGACACTGTACAGGAGACAGGGATCAACACCATCCCCATGGAAAAGAAATGCAAAAAAAGCAAAATGGCTGTCTGGGGAGGCCTTACAAATAGCTGTGAAAAGAAGGGAGGTGAAAAGCAAAGAAGAAAAGGAGAGATATAAGCATATCAATGCAGAGTTTCAGAGAATAGCAAGAAGAGATAAGAAAGTCTTCTTCAGCGATCAATGCAGAGAAATAGAGGAAAAGAACAGAATGGGAAAGACTAGAGATCTCTTCAAGAAAATTAGAGATACCAAGGGAACATTTCATGCAAAGATGGGCTCAATAAAGGACAGAAATGGTCTGGACATAAGAGAAGTAGAAGATATTAAGAAGAGGTGGCAAGAATACAAAGTAGAACTGTACAAAAAAGAGCTTCACGTCCCAGATAATCATGATGGTGTGATCACTAATCTAGAGCCAGACATCCTGGAATGTGAAGTCAAGTGGGCCTTGGAAACCATCGAAAGAAACAAAGCTACTGGAGGTGATGGAATTCCAGTTGAGCTATTTCAAATCCTGAAAGATGATGCTGTGAAAGTGCTGCACTCAATATGCCAGCAAATTTGGAAAACTCAGCAGTGGCCACAGGACTGGAAAAGATCAGTTTTCATTCCAATCCCAAAGAAAGGCAATGCCAAAGAATGCTCAAACTACCGCACAATTGCACTCATTTCACATGCTAGTAAAGTAATGCTCAAAATTCTCCAAGTCAGGCTTCAGCAATACGTGAACCATGAACTTCCTGATGTTCAAGCTGGATTTAGAAAAGGCCGAGGAACCAGAGATCAAATTGCCGTCATCCGCTGGATCATGGAAAAGGCAAGTGAGTTCCAGAAAAACACCTATTTCTTCTTTATTGACTATGCCAAAGCTTTTGACTGTGTGGATCACAAGAAACTGTGGAAAATTCTGAAAGAGATGGGAATACCAGACCACCTGATCTGCCTCTTGAGAAATCTGTATGCAGGTCAGGAAGCAGCAGTTAGAACTGGACATGGAACAACAGACTGGTTCCAAATAGGAAAAGGAGTACATCAAGGCTGTATATTGTCACCCTGCTTATTTAACTTAGTACATCATGAGAAACACTGGACTGGAAGAAACACAAGCTGGAATCAAGATTTCTGGGAGAAATATCAATTACCTCAGATATGCAGATGTCACCACCCTTATGGCAGAAAGTGAAGAGGAACTAAAAATCCTCTTGATGAAAGTGAAAGTGGAGAGTGAAAAAGTTGGCCTAAAGCTCAACATTCAGAAAACAAAGATCATGGCATCCGGTCCCATCACTTCATGGGAAATAGGTGGGGAAACAGTGGAAACAGTGTCAGACTTATTTTGGGGGGCTCCAAAATCACTGCAGATGGGGACTGCAGCCATGAAATCAAAAGATGCTTACTCCTTGGAAGAAAAGTTATGACCAACCTAGGTAGCATATTCAAAAGCAGAGACCTTACTTTGCCGACTAAGGTCCATCTAGTCAAGGCTATGGTTTTTCCTGTGGTTATGTATGGATGTGAGAGTTGGACTGTGAAGAAGGCAGAGTGCCAAAGAATTGATGCTTTTGAACTGTGGTGTTGGTGAAGATTCTTGAGAGTCCCTTGGACTGCAAGGAGATCCAACCAGTCCATTCTGAAGGAGATCAGCCCTGGGATTTCTTTGGAAGGAATGATGCTAAAGCTGAAACTCCAGTACTTTGGTCACCTCATGCGAAGAGTTGACTCATTGGAAAAGACTGTGATGCTGGGAGTGATTGGGGGCAGAAGGAGAAGGGGACGACAGAGGATGAGATGGCTGGATGGCATCACGGACTCGATGGACATGAGTCTGAGTGAACTCTGGGAGATGGTGATGGACAGGGAGGCCTGGTGTGCTGCAGTTCTTGGGGTCTCAAAGAGTCGGACACGACTGAGCGACTGAACTGAACAGACTCAACATTTATAATAGTGTTTAGGTATTCTCCATTTCCCAGTTCAGTTACTCATATAAACTGTCCTATGGTCCTTTGAAGAAGTATTGATGAATTCATTTCATATATAAATAACCTGGAAATTAAGAATTACTTCTTCCTAAAAATGCAGCCACCTCTTCAGTTCAAGAATTTTGGGTCTGATCACTTGATCGGTTTTAAAAACTCGGATGGAAATCATGAATCTTTATTTGCAGGATTGACCTCAGGATTCTAGTTATTTGTTCTCAATTTTTTTATTCTCATGGTACAGCCATCCGTTTATTTATACCTCGGTTAGAAATGGTTAATATAATAGCAATTTAATCATCTCCATAATATTCGTGAGACAGATTCTCCTGGTCACCATGTAAACCTTGGTGGTTATTATAATTACAATCTGCTGGCTTTTGGCATATAAGCTCTGTGATACGGTCTTTACTGTGAGATATTATGAAGCATTGCTATCAGACAAGTTTTGAAACTGACTCTTTTACTGTCAGGTTTGGACTTACAGAAGAGAATCATTCCTGAAATCACTGGAGATGCTGGTTCCCTTTTCACCAGCACATTTATTATGAACATCTTAACTGGGATGCCTGTGGTCTGTTATTTTCCTTAGAACACACTCTCTGGTGGGTCTTCCAGTATCACTTTTGGTGGATATACTTGGAAGTATATCCACATAGTATATTCATTCTAGGACACTGAATTTACTGAGCGTTATAGTCCTTTTACCATTGTTTTCCCCGAAACTTCCAGCACTTCAACTTCACTTAGCATGAAATGTTATTTTTTCATGCTTAGGATACTGACCTATTAATAACCTTGCTACATATATTTGACCTGAGGCCAGTGATACACAAAGACTCTAAAACCTTCTCATGAATCAAGTATTACCCCATATTTAAATCCCATTTCCCTGGTGGCTCAGACGGTAAAGTATCTGCCTACAACCCAGGAGACCCGGGTTCAATCCCTGGGTTGGGAAGATCCTCTGGAGAAGGAAATGGCAACCCACTTTGGTACTCTTTCCTGGAAAATTCCATGGACAGACAGTCCATGGGGTCACAAAGAGTCAGACACAACTGAGCGACTTCACTTTCACTTTCTTTCAGAATAAATAATCATACCAATAATAACGTACAATACATATATATACATATATGAATTCTATAAAAATACATCTTAAAATATGCAGAATGCATTATATATATTCTGTGATATAAACGTGTGTGTGTGTGTGTGTGTTATATAGATGTACAAGAGTACATATATTTGTAGGTAGATAAATAGATAAAAAATAATTTCTCTGTAAAAAATAGTTGAGTTGATGTGAACCTCCTTATACTAGTTTCTAAGAGTAAAACAATAAAATATGTGTCCAGTAGTGAGCATTTGATATACATTGTTACTTTTCCTTTCTTGAAATAAACTCTTCTATTAAGCATAAGTTTTTTTTGTTATAAAAGAAGTACTGGATATTTATTTACCTGTGAGCATATGGATCAAGCGAGCAATGAATAGAAACTATTGCTATCTATTTAGTCACCAGCATTCTAAGTCAAACTCTTCTGTGCTAAAATGATAAAGTATTTGGCACATAAGAAATCTGTCATATAAATATAATTTTGATACAAGTTGGAGCACAGAAATTATTATACTGTTGTAAGAAAGACTACTATCAAGTAAACCTAGGATGAAATATAAAACTAGAAAGCAGTAGAATGCAAACATATAAGAATATTCTTACCATACTGTTCAAGATGATACAGAAAACAAATCCTAATGCTAAAAAGTAAATCATGATTTGAAGATTTGAATTTTGGGAGCTGGGAAATTTTTTAAATTCTTAAAAGGCAAAGATATTTCATTAATAAGGAAACAAACTCCTTTAATAATTGCATATCTTATAACACTATACAAAATTTAATTCAAACTACAAAGATGAATTCTTCTGATTGCTATTGCTATATTATAATCTGCCCCAAATTATTTATATAAAATAAGTGCTTGATTAATTTCAAAAATTCTGTTGATCAACAATTTGGACATAATCCATTCGAATGACTTATCTCCCTTGCATAATATTTGTGGCCTCAGATGGGATCACAAGATAACTGAGCTTGACTCAAACAGCTGAAGAGTCCTCAAAAGGCTAGTGGTTGAAAAACCTTAGTCACTCAGTCCTGTCTGATTCTTTGTGAACCCATGGACTATAGCCCGGCAGGCTCCTCTAACCATAGAATTCTCCATGCAAGAATACTGGAGTGGGTTGCCATTTCCTTCTCCAAGGGATCTTCCCTATCCAGGAATCAAATTCACGTCTCCTGCATTGCAGATGGACTATTTAATTTCTGAGCCATCAAGGAAGTGCCTGAAAAAGCTAAGTACAAAGGCTTTTATTTCCAGATAGATTTCTATTTTGCATATCTGCCTCTGGGCTGAAAAGACTGTGTGATCACCCAATTGGCTTGGTGTTTTCAGCATGATAACTAGGTTCCATGAGAACGCTTTCTAAGAAAATGATCATTCCAGAGGAACTAGGGAGAAGATACATGGTCTTTTCTGATCTTGCCTTTGATGGAAATTATCTATCATCAATTCTTCCATACTTTACTACCTAAAACTACACAGTCTTGTCCAGATCCAAAGGGAGAGGATATAGACCTGATCTCTCAAGGGAAGAGAGTCAAAATGTGCCCTTTTTTTTTTTAATTGCCACATGCAGAAGTAAAATAAAAAGGAATGGTTTTTGTGGTTTCAAGAATTAATCTACATGAATAAAAAGGTAATATGGGGTATTGCTAAGTATTACAAGTAAAATGTATTTTCATTTGAGCCGAATTGCTGGGTGATAGATGAAAAAAGCCAATCTTTCAATATTCTCCAATACAACTTTAGGTATCACAACTTGAAACAGTATTTTCAAACAAACAGTGTGGCTTTGTTACCTAACTAAGGTCAAATAAACACAGCTTTCAACATTTTGATATTCAAAGTATTCTGTAAGTTCCTACCAAATAATACCATGATCTTTTTTAATAAAAGGATTACAAATTTTCTAATAGCCATTTCTCAATTCTGATTGTAAAAAGATCATCTTTACATAATGTTGAAAGCATGTAACTTTTATTTTATAATGTCTGGTTTTAAGTACTCCTACTGATACTGGTCACACTATAATAAAGATAAGGTAAAATCCAGTACCATCTCCAGAATCATATGACTAGTTGTGCCATGTATTTGTACCCCACCTTACAAAGAAGTAAGCTCAGATGTTAAAGTGTCTGCCTACAATGCAGGAGACCTGGGTTCAATCCCTCGGTTGGGAAGATATCCTAGAGAAGGAAATGGCAACCCACTCCAGTATTCCTGCCTGGAGAATCCCATGGACGGAGGAGCCTGATAGGCTATAGTCCATGGGGTCATAAAGAGTCAGACATGACTCAGCGACTTTACTTCAGTTCAGTTCAGTTCAGTTCAGTCGCTCAGTCGTGTCCGACTCTTTGCGACCCCATGGATCACAGCACACCAGGCCTCCCTGTCCATCACCAACTCCCGGAGTTCACTCAGACTCGCGTCTATCCAGTCAGTGATGCCATCCAGCCATCTCATCCTCTGTCAGCCCCTTCTCCTCCTGCCCCCAATCCCTCCCAGCATCAGAGTCTTTTCCAGTGAGTCAACTCTTCACATGAGGTGGCCAAAGTACTGGAGTTTCAGCTTTAGCATCATTCCTTCCAAAGAAATCCCAGGGTTGATCTCCTTCAGAATGGACTGGTTGGATCTCCTTGCAGTCCAAGGGACTCTCAAGAGTCTTCACTTATTTATTACAAAGAAGAGGACAGTAGAAGAAATGATCCGTGAGATAGAGCTAAATATTGTAACTAATGTGAGAAATTTCTTTAAAAGATATCAATAGAATTAACTAGCAAGTTTTAATTGTCACAGTCCCTCCCCATAAATACCCTAGACACATGTTGCACAGTAGGATAGCAGCTCTTGAGATTTAAGAATATTTTTTTCATAAAATAAATTTCTACTTTTCTTGTATTTCAGAATCATAATACTTAAAATATTTACTCTCCTATAAATGAGCTACTCTAGAACTTTCAGAGATGATTTTACCAATGGCTTAAACTTACCAATGATGTAGATTCATTAACCAACTAAAAAGGAGAAAAGGAAGGGGCTCTTAAAAGATGCTTTCAGAGGTTTTTTCATTCTATAGGAAAAGCAGGATTCATGTGAAAGTAATTTTTTAATAAAAGTGTCTTAATGAATCTATTAATTATGCAAAAATTCAGTCAGAACATAATTTGAAAGCAATAGGCTTAGGCAATAAGACAGTAAACAGCTATAAATTAAAAAAAATATGGTTGTTTTGCTTATTGTGCGGTGGACATACTAAAACCTCTGAGTTGCATTAAACATTTTCAGAATTGATATTGATCTAACACAAAAGACTTTGAACCTCTAACAATTCCAATAGTCCAAACATTATTTTTGGTTACCATGCCAAGAACACTGTGTCAAATCTTTTGTGGAAGCAGCATTCCTGTTACTTAACTGAGTACAATTTAGTACAGTACAAAGTTTTTCATTTTGTTTTATCTCTGGTCCTTACCATAAAAACAGATCCAGTTGGTATTTAATCAATACATATTGCAGTGCTTTGCTTTAAAAAAAAAAAAAGGAGAAGAAGAAAGAAATTTTTTAGGATTTATTTAATCTCATATATAAAAACTGGTGCAAAAGTAATTGCGGTTTCAGGCCATGAATTTTAAAATCGTTATAACTAGGGCTCCAACACTTCTTTATTAATCTAAATAGGAACCATTACAATCAACACTTTTTTTGTCAACGAGAAATAAGTTTGTTTGTTCTTGTAGTGTTAAAATCTGTGCTTTGGGATTCAACAAACTCTAGGAAAGCATTTTCTGCCTCTTGCTGGTTGAGGAAGCACTTTTCCTGCAAAATCTTTTCCAGATGCTTTAAGATGTGGCAGTTGGTTGGTGGGAGGTCAGGTGAATAGGGAAGATGAGGCAAAACTTTGTAGCCCAATCTGTTCAACTTTTGAAGCATTGATGTGTAACATGTGGCCAGGCATTGTCATGGAGAAGAACTGTGCCCTATCTATTGACCATTGCTGTCTGCAGGCATTGCGGTTTTCAGTACATCTCATTGATTTGCTGAGCATACTTCTCTGATATAATGGTTTTGCCAGAATTCAGAAAATCGTAGTGGGCCAGATGGGCAGCTGACCATGAAACAATGACCATAACATTTATTTTGGTGCAAGTTTGGATTTGGGTAGTGCTTTGGAGCTTCTTCTCGGTCGAAACACTGAACTAGTCATCATCAATTGCATAAAATCCACTTGTCAAAGCACTTCATAATTTGATCAAGAAATTTTTTTGTTTGTTTGTTTGTTTTGCACAGAATAAGAGAAGACACCTCAAAATGATGATTTTTTTTTTTTTTTTTACGGTCAGCTCATGAGGCACCCACTTACTGAGTCTTTTCACCTTTCCAATTCACTTCAAATGTCAGAAGACCACAGAATGTTTATCTTCGAGTTCTTTGGCAACTTCTCATGTAGTTTTAAAAGGATCAACTTCAATGACTGCTCTTAATTTTTCATTGAGAACATGAAAAATTTTCCTCTGGCCGGCCACTACACTCATCTTCAAGGCTCTCATCTCCTTTGCTAAACTTCTTGAACCATCACTGAACACATACACACATTTATTAGCAGTTCCTGGGCCAAACGTATTGTTGATGTTGGGAGCTGTCTCTGCTGCTTTAAGATCTATTTTAAACCTGAATAAGAAAATTGCTCGAATTTACTTTTTGTCTAACATTATTTCCATAGTCTAAAATACACATAAAATAAATAGAAAGTAAAAAAAATAGTGAGAAATATGCATTAAAATGACATACAACATAACCACATTTATAAAGAAAATATTGCAATATCAAACAGAAATTTCCACAATGCAAGAACAATTCCATTTGCATCAATCTAATAGTTCTGCCATAAGAGTAAATTTAAGTTGAGGAGGGCATGCCAACCCACTCCAGTATTCTTGCCTGGAGAATCCCATAGAAAGAGGAGCCTGGCAGGCCATAGGCCATAGGGTAACAAAGTGTTGGACATGACTGAAGTGACTTGGCACACACACACACACACATACACACAAACACATAGCATCTAAATCCAATTTGATTCTTTGTGATAATGTCTGTCTATATATTCATGAAAATAAATATTTTAAGCTTATTCATAACGTGATTTAAGTAGGATATTAAATATCCATACATATATAATACATTGTTTAAAACCCTATCATATTGATGTCCATCTGCTATGAATGTGCATAAATGATTTATTATTTAACCATGTTAAAAACTGGCCCAAAGTCATTAAAAATAAAAAACTATATATTGCATAAACTATATGCTATATAGTGCAGCTATATAATACTTATGAATAAACAGAAAGCATAGTGCAAAATTTCAATTATTATATCCCCATATTTTAAAAATAAAGTAAATTACTATTCATAATTTTAAAAATGGTTCAATTATTATAATCTAAGTATGTGCTTATACTTACTTAGATTAAAGATAAAACTATATCTTTAAAGATAAAAGATAAAAGCTTGCTGTAATATTTGCTTTTGCTCTTGTCATAACATGTTAGAAGTTGTTTAGCAACTTTAAAGTTGATATTCATATATAAAATAGCAAAATAATATAAAAATTCCTTTTGTAAGTCATAAAAGGCAGATAATCAATGATTCAAAGGATATAAAGGAATATTATTTTGAAATGTGTTTTTGCTATTAACAAGTTATTTAAATTTTAAATTATTCATTTTCAGGCTGTATTATGTGCTAGGTTGCTTCAGTCATGTCAGATTCTGTGTGACCCTATGGACTAGCCCATCACACTCCTCTCTCCATGTGATTCTCCAGGCAAGAACACTGAAGTCACTGAAGTTGGTTGCCATGCCCTTATCCAGGGGATCTTCCCAACCCAGGGATCAAGCACACATCTCTTATGTCTCTTGCATTGGAGACAGGCTCTCAACATAAGCACCACCTGGGAAGCCCAAACATCTAGTCAGCCTCCCTGTCGGGGAATTGGACCCTGGTCTCCAGCATGACAGGCAGGGATACTCACCACTATACTAATGAGGATGTAGCACCAGGCATAAAAAATACTAGGTCTTTATATATTTGAAGAAAGTATTCTACTGGGAATGTGATACAATCGTAAAAACAGTGATGAAAGGGAGAGAGATAGTGAGAAGGAAAGATATAATAAGGATAAACAGGACGACAAAAAAGCTTTAAAATATGTAAATGAACATTTAAGAAATATCTAAAAATACACCCAAGATAGATTATTTAAGTTATCTTATTTTTTTTCAAACCTTTTGTATATCCTTTAGTATATTTTTCTCCTGGATATTATAAGCTATGACTTGCGTGCATATGTGCTGTCGCTTTACTTGTGTCCAACTCTGCGACCCCATGTACCACAGCCTACCAGGCTCCTTGGTCCATGGGGATTTGCCAGGCAAGAATACTGGCGTGAGTTGCCATGCCCTCTCCTAAGAGATCTTCCCAACCCAGGGATTGAACCTGCATCTCTTATATCTTCTGCATTGACAGGTAGGTTCTATATGACTAGTGCCACCTGGGAAACATAAGCTGCTGTGTTTTATTTTATACTTGTTGCTAAGTCACTAAGTTGTGTCCAGCTCTTTGTGATCCCATGGACTGAGGCATAACAGGCCTTTCTGTTCTTAACTATCTCCCAGAGTTTGCTCAAAGTCATGTCCATTCTGCTGATGATGACATCCAACGATCTTATCCTCTGTTGCCTTCATCTATTTTTCAAACAATCTATTGATACTTAATATTTATGCTATGGTGGTGATGGTTTAGATTCACATTTTTACAACTTTATTTTTCCTTTGTTTCAGAAAGTTTTTCATGTGGGTTTCATTTCTTTGCATGTTTTTATTATATATTATTCTAGCTGTTTTTAAATTTTTCCAACACTTGGATCCTAGAAAGGTGTTCATTCTATTTTTATTTTGTTGTGGTTTTGCTTTTGTCTTTCCTTTGCTTGTTCATTGAGTTCATGTCCATGTCTGTAGTGGCCATTCATTAAGTGTTAAGAAATGCACAGAACATTTTAGTAAGTGTCCAGTCCTTACTTCAGAGCACTGGAAAGAATTTTTTTTTGCTCACCAGTCTCCCACTAGCATTCACAATCTTAGGAGCAGGAAGAATTAATCACATACTTTAGATTCACTTAGTTTGGGATAACACTATGTTCCAGCTTCCTCTGTCTGTACCCTGACTAGAAACTGAGGCCTTTTGAGTCTAACATGGTTGGATGTTACTTGACCTTTAGCCTTATGGAAATTCTGCACAGGAGATACAGCTTATGGTTAGATGGGAGTTGAGAATGTAGAGCCATACAGATGGATACTGTCCACCATCTGCTACAATAGCTTAATATTAAAAGTCACTTATTATTTATACTAATTTTTATGGTATATACAGAGTTAATTATATTCTTCACATTTGATAGAAGATATATTAACAAAATTTTCTTAAAAATAGGAGAAACAGAATATGAAAATGAATTGAAAGAATGTAACATTATCCTCAAAATCTTAAATCCCAATGGGCAGATATAAAGAAAAATAACTATACAAGATAAATATGCCAAACATGAAATTAAAATGGATTTTTATAAGAGACATAAACTCTGAAGACAAGAGTCGTATTCAGTGGAAAGGTGGTCTTCATTCTGAGTCTGCATGTAAGGATGAGAAGAACATCAATGTATGTAGAGCATGAACCAGGTGGAATGAAAGACACATTTATTCCAAGGAAGCACCTGTTCAACAGTATAGAAAGTCATGGGGAAAAGCACATAATACATGTGAGCAATAAATAGTTCCATGAGGATGAATTTTAGAATATCTACAGAGGAATGTCAGTTGACAAGATTTTAAATGTCTGAGATTGAAATCTAAACAAGAATGAGCATTTATTGGATATCACATGTCAAACAGTGTACTAGAATATTTACATGCACAAACTCAATTTATTCCTCACTCCAGCTGAAGGAGATTGCTGGTATTATTTCCTTTTTGTTAAAGAGGAAACTAAGGTGTAAAGGACCTAATTAATTTAGCCAAGATCAAATTCTTGGTATAACTTCAAGTAACTACAAAATCTGCCAAGTAATTTTAAGGAGTTAAGTATGCAAAAAATCAAATTAATTTTATTTCAGAATGCATGTTAAGATACCATGATCTAATTAAAAATTGGATCATTCTTTATGGTACTAGGGACTTCCTTGAAGCTATGGGCTAAATCATTAAATTCACATCAAATGCCTTCAAATGTTATTTTGTAATTCAGTACATAAATTACAAACATTAAATTTCCCCAGGACAATGTACATATACTATCATTTAATATTCATAAAACATTTTTCTAGTGAACAAAATGGAATACATAGGACTGTAAACATTTACTAATTAATTAATTATACCCCTTATTTATGTAGCTCTAAAGTGCATGAATGGCTCAGAGAATTATAAGTATTCTACTTCACAAGTTTCTATTAAGGAGCTGATTATGTACAGAAAGTTCAAATAATGAAAACCCCCAGTACTGTAGGCTTGTTGAAACAACTTAGTATTACGCTATATGAATAATCTGTTTACATCATCCTGATTTATAATAAAAGTCTCAAGATAGCAGCATTTATAGCTGCATGGAAAATTACAGTATTTTTCTGGCATGCTGTGTGGTGTTATACTAATTAAAATTTTATTTTAATTTTATTCCAGTGAGATCAGTGCATTTTAATATGAGATGTCACACTGTAATCAATTTAGCCAATTTAAAGCTTTTATATTTGTACCTTAAAAGACGCGGTAGTTTTATGAAGGAATCTCAGAAAAGTAAGTGGAAACATACTTTCACAGGTTGTCAGGTTTTTCTCCAAACTTTTATAGTTTTAAATAATATAATTTTAAAACTAAGAAGATCAGTTCAGTTCAGTTCAGTTGCTCAGTCATGTCCGACTCTTTGTGAGCTCATGAACTGCAGCATGCCAGACTTCCCTGTCAATCACCAACTCAAGGACCTTGCTCAAACTCATGACAAATGAGTCAGAGATGCCATCCAGCCATCTCATCCTCTGTCATCTCCGC
Organism: Capra hircus; assembly: GCF_001704415.2. Taxonomy (NCBI): domain Eukaryota; kingdom Metazoa; phylum Chordata; class Mammalia; order Artiodactyla; family Bovidae; genus Capra; species Capra hircus. Next base: position 39,252,584 of record NC_030808.1, read on the forward strand.
CCCCTGCTTCATTCCTTCCCAGTATCAGAGTCTTTTCTAATAAGATAGTTCTTCACATCAGGTGGTCAAAGATCAAAGTTTCAGCATCAGCATCAGTTCTTCCAGTAAATATTAGGGACTACTTTCCTTTAGAATGGACTGGTTGGATCTCCTTGCAGTCCAAGGGACTCTCAAGAGTCTTCTCCAACACCAAGTTAGAAAGCATCAATTCTTTGGCATTCAATTTTTTTTATAGTCCACCTCTTCCATCCAGACATGACTACTGGAAAAACCATAACCTTGATGAGACAGACCTTTGTGGGCAAAGTAATGTCTCTGCTTTTTAATATGCTGCCTAAGTAGGTCATATAGCTGTGAAAAGAAGAGAAGCAAAAAGTAAAGGAGAAAGGAAAGATATAAGCATCTGAAAGCAGAGCTCCGAAGAATAGCAAGGAGAGATAAGAAAGCCTTCCTCAGTGATCAATGCAAAGAAACAGAGGAAAAAAACAGAATAGGAAAGACTCGAGATCTCTTCAAGAAAATTAAAGATACCAAGGGAACATTTCATGCAAAGATGGGCTCGATAAAGGACAGAAATGGCATGGACCTAACAGAGCATAAGATATTAAGAAGAGGTGGCAAGAATAAACAGAAGAACTCTACAAAAAAAACATCTTCATGATCCAGATAATCATGATGATGTGATCTCTCACCTAGAGCCAAACATCCTGGAATGTGAGGTCAAGTGGGCCTTAGAAAGCATCACTAGGAACAAAGCTAATGGAGGTGATGGAATTCCAGTTGAGCTATTTCAAATCCTGAAAGATGATGCTGTGGAAGTGCTGCACGCAATATGCCAGCAAATTTGGAGAACTCAGCAGTGGCCACAGGACTGGAAAAGGTCAGTTTTTATTCCAATCCCAAAGAAAGGCAATGCCAAAGAATGCTCAAACTACTGCACAATTGCACTCATCTCACACTCTAGTAAAGTAATGCTTAAAATTCTCCAAGCCAGGCTTCAGCAATACATGAACCGTGAACTTCTGGATGGTCAACCTGGTTTTAGAAAAGCAAGAGGAACCACAGATCAAATTGCCAACATCCGCTGGAACATCAAAAAAGCAAGAGAGTTCCAGAAAAAAATTATATTTCTGCTTTATTGACTATGTCAAAGCCTTTGACTGTGTGGATCACAATAAACTGTGGAGAATTCTGAAAGAGATGGGAATACCAGGCCACCTGACCTGCCTCTTGAGAAGCTTACATGCAAGTCAGGAAGCAACAGTTAGAACTGAACATGGAACAACAGACTGGTTCCCAATAGGAAAAGGAGTACGTATATTGTCACCCAGCTTATTTAACTTCTGTGCAGAGTACAACATGAGAAACACTGAGGTGGAAGAAGCACAAGCTAGAATCAAGATTGCTGGGAGAAGTATCAATAACTTCAGATATGCAGATGACCCCACCCTTATGGCAGAAAGTGAAGAGGAACTAAAAAGCCTCTTGATGAAAGTGAAAGAGGAGAGTGAAAAAGTTGGCTTTAAGCTCAACATTCAAAAAACTAAGATCATGGCATCTGGTCCCATCACTTCATGGGAAATAGATGGGGAAACAGTGGATACAGTGTCAGACTGTATTTGTTTGGGCTCCAAAATCACCGCAGATAGTGATTGCAGCCATGAAATAAAAAGACGGTTACTCCTTGGAAGAAAAATTATGACCAACCTAGATAGCATATTCAAAAGCAGGGACATTGGCAACAAGTTCTGTCTAGTCAAGGCTATGGTTTTTCCAGCAGGCATGTATGGATGTGAGAGTTGGACTGTGAAGAAAGCTGAGCGCCAAAGAATTTTTGAAGTGTGGTGTTGGAGAAGACTCTTGAGAGTCCCTGGACTGCAAGGAGATCAAACCAGTCCATCCTAAAAGAGATCAGTCCTGGGTGTTCATTGGAAGGACTGATGCTGAAGCTGAAACTCCAATACTTTGACCACCTCATGCAAAGAGTTGACTCATTGGAAAAGATTCTGATACTGGGAGGGATTGGGGGCAGGAGGAGAAGTAGATGACAGAAGATGAGATGGCTAGATGGCATCTCCAACAGAATGGATAGGAATTTGGGTAAACTCCAGTGGTTGGTGATGGTCAGGGAGGCCTGGTGTGCTGCGATTCATGGGGTCACAAAGAGTCAGACATGACTGAGGGACTGAACTGAACTAAACTATGTTGGTCATAACTTTTCTTCCAAGGAATAAGCATCTTTTAATTTCACAGCTGCTGTCCCCATCTACAGTGATTTTGGTGACCTTCAAAATAAAGTCTGCCACTGTTTCCACTGTTTTCCCATCTATTTGCCATGAAGTGATGGATATTTCATTGTATCGTATCCACAAGTTTCATCCTTAGTCAAAGGAGGGGATTATTCAGGGTATGTATATCTGTGAGCATGAACCCTGAGAGCCACTTTAGAAATCTACACGTGACAATGAAAACTATTAAATGTGAGACAGTTTGTTTATTCATAGGTTGTTTCTGAGTATATTTCGGTATAGTCAGAAAAACAGTACCATGAACAGAAAAATTTTAAATAAGAAACTAGTTTCAAGGTTGTTGGCAGAGATGAAAAACAAAAAAGGTTAAATAAATACAACAGGAAGCTTTAATAAACTTTAGGGCTGGATGGGCCAGAGGGAGACCATGCTACTAGAGCACAATACCATGAGATAGTTCCAGAACCAAGTCTTGCTGTGCAGAGGCATCAGGCAGTAGCTGGCACTCTGAAGGAAGAGTCATTTGGCTGTAGCTAGAGTTGAGGGTCTTCAGAGAAGTATAGAAGCTTAGACCACCGAAAAGGGCTATTTGGGACTTCAGAGAGGATAGTCCTCTACCTCTCTTCCTCTTTCCAGCAAAATTCTCCCCAATGGTTTCCACTGACTGAACTCAATCAGAATCCAGGGTACAAGCACTTCTGATAAATGTAGCATGTAAAGCCATCCCACCACTCTAGAGTTCCTAGCAAGGGAAAGGAATTTGAGAACAGACAAACGGCAATCAAACCAGACTTGGGTTACAAATAGGTCCACTGGGAAAATATATTCTTGTTGAGATTTTGCAACATGAGGGAGTAAAGATGGACAAGGTTTTTCATAACAGAAAGTGATTTTAGTATATATTAAATTTTGTATATATGCATGTATGTATATATAAGATTTTAAATATAAAATTTCCAAAAAAGATTTTAGAAAGCAATATAACTGAGCTACAAAGTAGAGAGATACTAAGAAGAAGAAAGAATTTCACTTTCAGCAAAGCTGCTATGTTGTGTGACTAAGTGTCTGTTCAGCCAAGCATAGCCACAGTTTACGCCTGCTGCCCCTGATACTCTCAAAACCTTCTCTGGTTTAGACAAATTGTATGTCAACCTACCTAAAGAAGAAAATGAACCAATTTGAGTGGAATAAACTATTAGAAACTCACTCACATCTACCTGAAAGGAATAGGGAAATAGATGAAGATTAAATACTTGAGGCATACCAAACCACTACAGAAGAAAACCTGGCATTCAAAAATGTTATCCAATTAAATCTTCAGGCAGAATTCTCATAATACTCATAATCACACAGCATAAGCATCGTTTTTACCCAGGTTCTCAGGGACCCAGCCTTCAGAAACATTAAAACAGCTTCACTTAAGCCAGCTGTTAAGGTTGATTTTACAGTGACAGGGACCTTGGATATTAGGGCTAAATTTCCCCTAAAGAAACAATTTATCAGGCCTAAGCAATTTCAAAGAGGGAGTAAAAATCTTGGAAATTCTTTTTCTCAAGAGAGTATAAACTCTGTTTAGAACATTACGGTTCAAATAACAACAAGAAAGGGAATACAGAAATTAAGACCTTTGAGTATGCCAGATCAAAAGTAAAAGCACCTCAAAAATGATCAAGTGGGCTATCACAATTTCAAACTTTTAAACTCTGGGATGTCAAGAGTATTTCCCAGTGTCTTTCTCTTGGCCTCTGGTGTTTACCAACAGTTCTTGGCATTCCTTTTCTTACAGAGTTTTGTCATTCCAAATTCTGCCTCTGTTGTCACATGATCTTCTCTTTGTGTGTCTCTGTATCTATCCTCCACTTGTTATATGACCGGTTGTACCGAACTCAGATCATGCTAATCGAATATGACATCATCCTAACTTAATTATATCTACAAGAATCCTATTTCCAAATAAGATTGTATTCACAGATACCTTGTGAGCAGCATGGGCTGCTTTCAGTTCTTTTCTTCCCTTTAACAGAATACACACACACACACACACACACACACACACACACATATATATATATAATCAGTTCAGTTCAGTCACTCAGGGGTGTCCGACTCTTTACGACCCCATGAATTGCAGCACGCCAGACCTCCTTGTCCACCATCAACTCCGAGTTTAACAAAACTCATGTCCATTGAGTTGGTGATGCCATCTAGCCATCTCATCCTCTGTCATCCCCTTCTCTTCCTGCCCCCAATGACTCCCAGCATCAGAGTCTTTTCCAATGAGTCAACTCTTCGCGTGAGGTGGCCAAAGTACTGTAATCTCACCTTTAGCATCAGTTCTTCCAATGAACACCCAGGACTGATCTCCTTTAGGATGGACTGACTGGATTTCCTTGCAGTCCAAGGGACTCTCAAGAGTCTTTTCCAACACCACAGTTCAAAAGTATCAATTCTTCGGCACTCAGCTTTCTTCACAGTCCAACTCTCACATCCATACATGACCACTGGAAAAACCATAGCCTTGACTAGACGGACCTTTGTTGACAAAGTAATGTCTCTGCTTTTGAATATGCTATCTAGGTTGCTCATAACTTTCCTTCCAAGGAGTAAGCATCTTTTAATTTCATGGCTGCAATCACCATCTTCAGCTAATTTGCAGCCCAAACAAATGAAGAGTGACACTGTTTCCACTGTTTCCCCATCTATTTCCCATGAAGTGATGGGACCAGATGCCATGATCTTTGTTTTCTGAATGTTGAGCTTAAAGCCAACTTTTTCACTCTCATTTTGCACTTTCATCAACAGGCTTTTTAGTTCCTCTTCACTTTCTGCCATAAGGGTGGTGTCATCTGCATATCTGAGGTCATTTCTATTTCTCCTGGCAATCTTGATTCCAGCTTGTGCTTCTTCCAGCTCAGCATTTGCCATGATGTACTCTTCATAGAAGTTGAATAAGCAGGGTGACAATATACAGCCTTGATGTACTCCTTTTTACTATTTGGAACCAGTCTGTTGTTCCGTGTCCAGTTCTAACTGTTGCTTCCTGACCTGCATATACGTTTCTCAAGAGGCAGGTCAGGTGGTCTGATATTCCCATCTTTTGAAGAATTTTCCGCAGTTTATTGTGATCCACACAGTCAAAGGCTTTGACATAGTCAATAAAGCAGAAAGAGATGCTTTTCTGGAAGTCTCTTGTTTTTCTGATGATCCAGTGGATGTTGGCAATTTGATCTGTGGTTCCTCTGCCTTTTCTAAAACCAACTTGAACATCTGGAAGTCCACGGTTCACATATTGCTGAAGCCTGGCTTGGAGAATTTTGTGCATTACTTTACTAGAGTGTGAGATTTATGCAATTGTATGGTAGTTTGAGCATTCTTTGGCATTGCCTTTCTTTGGGATTGGAATGAAAACTGACCTTTTCCAGTCCTGTGGCCACTGCTGAGTTCTCCAAATTTGCTGGCATGTTGAGTGCAGCACTTTCACAGCATCATCTCTCAGAATTTGAAATAGCTCAACTGGAATTGTGTATATGTATATATATATATATATATATATATATATATATACACACACACACACACACACACACAAAGACAAACATACATATGTGTGTGTGTGTGTGTGTGTGTGTGTGTGTGTGTGTATGGTGGTATAGTCCATGTCCAACCCTTGTGACATCATGGACTGTAGCCACCAGGCTCCTCTGTCCCTGGGTCTGCTGCCTTGCATGTGGATTCTTTACTGACTGAGCCACCAGAGAAGCCTATGTATACGTACATAAAGTGTTAGTCAGTACCCCTACTGGCTCTTTTTGATCCCATGGACGGTAGCCCGCCAAGCTCCTCTGTTCATAACGAATTCTCCACATGAGAATATTGAAGTGAGTTATCATTTCCTGCTTCAGGGGATCTCTGAACCCAGTGATTGAACCCGGTCCTCTTGCATTGCAGGCAGTTTACCATCTGAGCTACCAAGAAAGCCTATATATATGTATATACATGTAAATTCAGTTGAAGATATTGCTCCCTCTCTATATTTGGGTAGAGCCACAACAGTAAATTTTAGCAGGGATGACCACAAAATCTATACTTTTTTTGATAAAGATGTTTTGACCATAAATATGCGGATCATGGTGGAGAGGCCTGATAGAATGTGGTCCACCATAGAAGGGAATGGCAAAGCACTTCAGTATTCTTGCCTTGAGAACCCCATGAACAGTATGAAAAGGCAAAATGATAGGATACTGAAAGAGGAACTCCCCAGGTCTCCCCAGGTCAGTAGATGCCCAATATGCGGCTGGAGATCAGTGGAGAAATAACTCCAGAAAGAATGAAGGGATGGAGCCAAAGCAAAAACAATACCCAGTAGTGGATGTTACTGGTGATAGAAGCAAGGTCTGATGCTGTAAAGAGCAATATCTCATAGGTACCTGGAATGTCAGGTCCATGAATCAAGGCAAATTGGAAGTGATCAAACAACAGATAGCAAGAGTGAACGTCGACATTCTAGGAATCAGCGAACTAAAATGGACTGGAATGGGTGAATTTAACTCAGCTGACCATTATATCTACTACTGTGGGCAGGAATCCCTCAGAAGAAATGGAGTAGCCATTATGGTCAACAAAAGAGTCCAAGACAGTACTTGGATGCAATCTCAAAAACGACAGAATGATCTCTGTTTGTTTCCAAGGCAAACCATTCAATATCACAGTAATCCAAGTCTCGGCCCCAACCATTAACGTTGAAGAAGCTGAAGTTGAATGGTTCTATGAAGACCTACAAGACCTTTTAGACTAACACCCCCAAAAGATGTCATTTTCATTATAGGAGACTGGAATGCAAAAGTAGGAAGTCAAGAAACACCTGGAGTAACAGGCAAATTTGGCCTTGGAATGTGGAATGAAGCAGGGAAAAGACTAACAGAGTTTTCCAAGAAAATGCACTGGTCATAGCAAACACCCTCTTCCAACAACACAAGAGAAGACTCTACACATGGACATCACTAATGGTCAACAGTGAAATAAGATTGATTATATTCTTTGCAGCCAAAGATGGAGAAGCTCTATACAGTCAATAAAAACAAGACCAGGAGATGACTGTAGCTCAGATCATGAACTTCTTATTGCCAAATTCAGACTTAAATTAAAGAAAGTAGGGAAAACCACTCAACCATTCAGGTATGGCCTAAATCAAATCCCTTATGATTATACAGTGGAAGTGAGAAATAGATTTAAGCACCTAGATATGATAGATAGAATGCCTGAAGAACTATAGACTGAGGTTCGTGACATTGTTCAGGAGACAGGGATCAATACCATCCCCATGGAAAAGAAATGCAAAAAAGCAAAATGGCTTTTCAGGGAAGCCTTGCAAATAGCTGTGAAAAGAAGAGAAGCAAAAAGCAAAGGAGAAAAGGAAACATATAAGCATCTGAATGAAGAGTTCCAGAGAATAGCAAGGAGAGATAAGAAGCCTTTATAAGTGATCAGTGCAAAGAAATAGAGGAAAACAACAGAAGGGGAAAGACTAGAGATCTCTTCAAGAAAATTAGAGACATGAAGGGAACATTTCATGCAAATATGGAATTGATAAAGGACAGAAATGGTATGGACCTAATTGAAGCAGAAGATATTAAGAAGAGGTGGCAAGAATACACAGAAGAACTGTATAAAAAAGATCTTCACGATGCAGATAATCATGATGATATGATCACTCACCTAGAGCCAGACATCCTGGAAAGTAAAGTCAACTGGGCCTTAGAAAACATCACTACGAACAAAGCTAGTGAAGGTGATAAAATTCCAGGTGAGCTATTTCAAATCCTGAAAGATGATGCTGTGAGAGTGCTGCACTCAATATGCCAACAAATTTGGAAAGCTCAGCAGTGGTCACTGGACTGGAAAAGGTCAGTTTCCATTCCAATCCCAAAGAAAGGCAATGCCAAAGAATGCTCAAACTACCACACAATTGCAGTCATTGCACATGCTAGTAAAGTAGTGCTCAAAATTTTTCAAGCCAGGCTTCAGCAATACATGAACCATGAACTTCCAGATGTTCAAGCTGGTTTTAGAAAAGGCAGAGGAGCCAGAGATCAAATTGCCAACATCTGCTGGATAATGGAAAAAGCAAGAGAGTTCCAGAAAAACATCTATTTCTGCTTTACTGACTTTCAAAGCCTTTGCTCTGTGGATCAAAATAAACTGTGGAAAATTCTGAAAGGGATGGAAATACGAGACCACCTGACCTGCCTCTTCAGAAATTTTCATGCAGGTCAGAAACCAACAGTTAGAACTGGACATAGAACAACAGACTGGTTCCAAATAGGAAAAGGAGTACATCAAGGCTGTATATTGCTTATTTAACTTCTATGCAGAGTACATCATGAAAAACGCTCGGCTGAAAGAAGCTCAACCTGGAATCAGGATTGCTGGGAGAAATATCAATAACCTCAGTTATGCAGATGACACCACCCTTATGGCAGAAAGTGAAGAGGAACTAAAAAGCTTGTTGATGAAATTATAAGATGAGAGTGAAAAAGTTGGCTTAAATCTCAACATTCAGAAAACAAAGATCATGGCATCTGGTCCCATCATTTCATGGGAAATAGATGGGAAAACAGTGGAAACAGTGTCAGAGTTTATTTTGGGGGCTCCACAATCACTGCAGATGGTGACTGCAGCCATGAAATTAAGAGATGATTACTCTTGGAAGGAAAGTTATGACCAACCTAGATAGCATATTCAAAAGCAGGGACATTACTTTGCCGACTAAGGTCCATCTAGTCAAGGCTATGGTTTTTCCAGTGATCATGTATGGATGTGAGAGTTGGACTGTGAAGACAGCTAGATCCAAAGAAATTATGCTCTGAACTGTGGTGTTGGAGAAGACTCTTGAGAGTCCCTTGGACTGCACGGAGATCCAACCAATCCATTCTGAAGGAGATCAGCCCTCAGATTTTTGGAAGGAATGATGCTAAAGCTGAAACTCCAGTACTTTGGCCACCTCATGCGAAGAGTTGACTCATTGGAAAAGACTCTGATGCTGGGAGGGATTGGGAGCAGGAGCAGAAGGGGACAACAGAGGATGAGAGGGCTGGATGGCATCACTGACTTGATGGACGTGAATCTGAGTGAACTCCGGGAGTTGGTGATGGACAGGGTGGCCTGGCGTCCTGTGATTCATGGGGTCACAAAGAGTCGGACACGACTGAGCAATTGAACTCTACTGAATTGAAGTTTAGTATAATAGACTTTGAAAAGAGCAATAAATCTATGGAGTAGCATTTTGAAGCCAGCTCTTACTCCTTTTCTAGTGGGCTCAGTGACAAAGAGATTCACCTGGAATCTCTGCGTTTGGACACAAAAATTTGCCCTCCTAGATGTGAAGGATAAATTCAAAAGGATTTGTGATACTTGTTTTTATTTTCTTTCCTTCTAATATAACCTGGATTATGAGTTAATTTTTCTATTAGATGCTGTTTTCCCTTGCTTTCTGATCCTGACTCTTAGTGAGACATTTCCTCTTCTTGAATGCATATACTTGGCATATAAATTCTCTCATGCACTCTGAAACTACAGTTACATTTGCTCCAACTTAGTAATGTTATCTAATCTTTCCACCAGTTTTATTGAAAATATGTGCTTTATTGGAGTTATATGTATATATATTCATTCATGTGATTTACATTTACCAGCATTTGTATATAACCTGTTCATTTGAATGTTTCTCTCACTATTAACCCAGGTTTTGATTTCTAATCTTCCACCACTACATATGATTGGCTGAACTCAAACATATTTGGAACCATAGCTTCTTCAAAGAATTGTGGAAATACAGACTTTAGTTTTTCTATACGTGAGATCTAAGATAGTACTTCAAAAGGAAATTTGAATAAATGTTGAGCATGCCAATCCAAAAAGTTGCAAATATTTTCTCGGAAATAAAAGCTGCTAAAATTTTCATGTTTTATACTCCAAACTGATACCAATATATTTAATAATTCAGTATTGTTGCTTCAAAATTGTATGTAGCATCTCTTTCTCTATATATTTATTTATTTCACATATATATATGAAATGGAGAAGGAAATCACAACCCATTCCAGTGTTCTTGCTTGAAAAATTCCATGGACAGGGGAGCCTGGTGGGGTACAATCCATGGAGTTACAAACAGTCAGACATGATTGAGCATCTAAAACACACACACACACACACATATAAGGTATATAAATATACATATATATATATATATACATATATATAAAATGCCCATTGTGGGTTTTCTCAGTAGCTTCTTTTTGAACAATACACTTCAATTTGCTCAATACCCTAGTCTCCCCAGTCAATAACCTAGATTCAAAACACATTTGACCCTACAAAAGTAAGAACAGAATGAACTGAACATTGCCTTCTCCAAAGGGGAAAATAAATAATCTCAAATAAAGATGTGGATAGTTAAAGAAACTCTTGTGATAGAAATAATACTTCAACCGATATCAGTGTGAGAACACTTAAACTATATAAAATTATACACTGAGTATGTAAAGAGAATTAATAATCCAAATTAACTTCCATACTGAGCAAAATAAAGAATTAGTATTAGAGCAGGCCTTGACTTCAAAGAACACAATAGCATGAGGAATAATGGTCATTCATTCTCAGCAAGGGTCCAAAATCCATTTCATTAGACTGCAAATACATTTATCAGTATGAAAAATACTCTGGCTAATTTCAAGTTCTAAGTCATTACAAAGTGATATTAGGTGCAATAAATTCCTAACCATAAAATGTTGCTCTCTAAGAAATGATTTCAGCTTTATTTAATTTGGTATTACAGTATTAATTAGTATCACAGCTATAAAATTGCAGTTTTAGCCCTGGGCATTTTGCCACTCCAAGTATTGTTTACTAAAATAAATCTAGCTGGAAATAATCATTTTTATAGTGAGGGATGTATGATTCTTTATTATGAATTAGATTTGGAGATGATATTTCAAGGGTTTTCTGTGCCACAATATTAATAAATTTTCTGCCTACAAACCCTCGCAAAATGACAAGTATAGAAATGAAGAAATATTCCAAAGGTACACAGGGAGGGTGGCTTTACATTATCTCTTCTTTTAGAAATACTTTTAAACCCTGGAACTTTCACATACCAATGCCCTCGCTTGTATCACACTTGAGCCATGACTGGCTCTTCTGCTCCTACAGAGCTTTCCAGTGTTGAATTAGAGACTGAGCCCTTCACATTGTCTCTTCCTCACTAGCTCATCCTTGCTCCTGTATTCCTCTTTTCTGCTCTTTAATTTTCTGTAATGATTTTCTTTAGTGCCTATGTATATCTTAATCCTTCTACCTCTGGTTTAAAAAAAAAAAAACTCATTTTGAGTGCTTATCCTGAAAAACTGGATTTATTAATATGTTATATATTATATGGAGAAAAGGGAAATCTTACCATTGAATGCAATTAAAATAATATACAGCTAGACCCTGAACTCGTAATAGGATTTTAGTTGTGAATATCTTTGAGAGTTATCAAAAAGAGAAAAAAAAAACTGAATCCTTCACTACTTAAAAATGCTCTTGCACAAATGCCAGCAATCATACACAAATGTCACACCAACAGTCTATTCTCTGTTCTGTTTAATTAGTACATTGCAGTGATAGTGCTATAATTTTAATTGTGAAATTTTGCCCCCTTTAAAACCAAGACAAAATATAAGAAAGAAAAAAAAAAAACTTGTAATATTAGAACTCATTCAACATTTAGAACATTGCTTGTACCATCTTCTTGAGTTTCAAAAACTCAGTGTGCAAAGTAATCTAAATATAAAATTGTATAAAAGTATTTGCATTCATGTATGATTTTCTACATGACCTGAGATTAATTCAATCTGCTAGTGCAGAACTGCAGATATAGAGGGCCACATGTAAAGTTATACATGGATTTTTAACTGCAGGCAGGCATGTTAGCACCACTAATCTCTGTATTGTTCAAGAATCAATTTCATACAACTTTTTTAGTAAAACAATAGATGCTAGGAAGAGAGAGAGATGGAGAGGGAAAAGGAAAAGTTATAAATAGTTTTGTTTTTTCAACCCGAATTTCCAACATTTTGTCTGTAGTCAGAAACTTACTGTCAGAAACCTGGTTATTGAAGTGTTCTGCTGACTAAAACATCAGTCAGTCAGTCAGTTCAGTCACTCAGTCATGTCTGACTCTTTGTGACCCAATGATTCACAGCACGCCAGGCCTCCCTGTCCATCACCAACTCCCGGAGTTCACTCAGACTCAACGTCCATTGAGTCAGTGATGCCATCCAGCCATCTCATCCTCTGTCGTCCCGTTCTGCTCCTGCTCCCAATCCCTCCCAGCATCAGAGTCTTTTCCAATGAGTCAACTCTTCGCATGAAGTGGCCAAAGTACTGGAGTTTCAGCTTTAGCATCATTCCTTCCAAAGAAATCCCAGGGCTGATCTCCTTCAGAATAGACTGGTTGGATCTCCATGCAGTCTGAGGGACTCTCAAGAGTCTTCTCCAACACCACAGTTCAAAAGCATCAATTCTTCAGTGCTCAGCTTTTTTCACAGTCCAACTCTCACATCCATACATGACCACTGGAAAAAACATAGCCTTGACTAGATGGACCATTGTTGGAAAAATATTGTCTCTGCTTTTCAATATGCTACCTTGGTTGGTCATAAGCTTTCTTCCAAGGAGCAAGTGTCTTTTAATTTCATGGCTGCAGTCACCATCTACAGTGATTTTGGAGCCCCCCAAAATAAAGTCTGACAGTGTTTCCACTGTTTCCCCATCTATTTCCCATGAAGTGATGGAACCAGATGCCAGGATCTTCGTTTTCTGAAAGTTGAGCTTTAAGCCAACATTTTCACTCTCCTCTTTCACTTTCATCAAGAGGCTTTTTAGCTCCTCTTTACTCTCTGCCATAAGGGTGGTGTCATCTGCATATCTGAGGGTATTGATATTTCTCCCTGCAATCTTAATTCCAGCTTGTGCTTCATCCAGCCCAGTGTTTCTCATGATGTATTCTGCATAGAAGTTAAATAAGCAAGGTGACAATATACAGCCTTGATGTACTCCTTTTGCTATTTGGAACCAGTCTGTTGTTCCATGTCCAGTTCTAACTGTTGCTTCCTGAGCTGCATACAGGTTTTTCAAGAGGCAGGTCAGATGGTCTGGTATTCCCATCTCTGACAGAATTTTCCACAATTTATTGTGATCCACACAGTCAAAGATTTGACATACTCAATAAAGCAGAAAGAGATATCTTTCTGGAACTCTCTTGCTTTTTTGATGATCCAGCAGATGTTGGCAATTTGATCTGTGGTTCCTCGGCCTTTTCTAAAACCAGCTTGAACATCAGGAAGTTCACGGTTCACCTTTTGCTAAAGCCTGGCTTGGAGAATTTTGAGCATTACTTTACTAGCATGTGAGATGAGTGCAATTGTGCGGTAGTTTGAGCATTCTTTGGCATTGCCTTTCTTTGGGATTGGAATGAAAACTGACCTTTTCCAGTCCTGTGGCCACTGCTGAGTTCTCCAGATTTGCTGGCATATTGCGTGCAGCACTTTCACAGCATCATCTTTCAGGATTTGAAACAGTTCCACTGGAATTCCATCACCTCCACTAGCTTTGTTCATAGTGATGCTTTCTAAGGCCCACTTGACTTCAGATTCCAGGATATCTGGATCTAGGTGAGTGATCACACCCCCATGATTATCTGGGTCGTGGAGATCTTTTTTGTAGAGTTCTTCTGTGTATTCTTGCCACCTCTTCTTTATATCTTCTGCTTCTTCTAGGTCCATACCATTTCTGTACTTTATTGAGCCCATCTTTGTGAAATGTTCCCTTGGTGTCTCTAATTTTCTTGAGATCTCGAGTCTTCCCCATTCTCTTGTTTTCCTCTATTTCTTTGCATTGATCGCTGAGGAAGGATTCTTATCTCTTCTTGCTATTCTTTGGAACTCAGCATTCAGATGCTTATTAGTCTTTGCCCTGCTTCATTCCATATTCCAAGGCCAAATTTGCCTGTTACTCCAGGTGTTTCTTGACTTCCTAGTTTTGCATTCCAGTCCCCTATAATGAAAAAGACATCTTTTTTGGGTGTTAGTTCTAAAAGGTCTTGTAGATCTTCATAGAACCATTCAACTTCAGTTTTCTTCTTCGTTACTGGTTGGGGCATAGACTTGTATTATTGTGATATTGAATAGTTTGCTTTGGAAATGAACAGAGATCATCCTGTCATTTTTGAGATTGCATCCAAGTACTGCATACTAAACTTACATCACTTTAAATTTGTAGTACATTTTAAATCTAAAATAGAATAATCTCAGTTGCTAATGAGATGTGAACTTTTTAAATATTTATTAAAGAAAAAATAACTTTAGAGGCATTGCTTATCTCTGTTGTGTGTAGGATGTCATCATCAGGGAGTAAGAGCTTATCCCCTAACTTTTATCTCTGTTACATACATTTTTAGTGCTACACGCTTGCTTGTGTGCTAAGCCTCTTCAGTCATGTCTAACTCTTTGTAACCCTATAGACTGTAGCCCACCAGGCTCCTCTGTCCATAGGATTCTCTAGGCAAGAATCTTGAGTGGGTTCCCATATCCTCTTTCAGGGTCTTCCTCACCCAGAGATAGACACACCATCTCTTAGGTCTCCTGCATTGGCAGACAGGTTCTTTACCACTAACAAAACTTGGAAATCCATTAGGGCTACATATTTAAATGCAAGTATTGCATCGAATTCATACATTTTTAGTGTAAAAGTTATCATATATGTCAGCTTCTAATATTATTTGAACATTTGAATATTTATTATTTGAGTAGTTAAGAAGGTAAATATTTCTCTTTCAGTAATACCCCGTACATTAACTCAAGTAATATATAATGTGGACAACAACTTTGAGATGTCTGTTGTCATTATTTCCATTTACCCTGAATTTTGGCAAGTGATTAAATTAAAAATAGGATGGAAACAAAGCTCTGTTTCTGTATCTGTTCTTGGAATATATTCAAAAATTTATCAGCAATAGCTAAAAATATGTACCCTTCTATTTTAAAAATATGAAGAAATTTAGAAAGGGAAAGACTTAATTTCTAATTTGAAAACATGAATATGCGGCCAACTTCCCATTCTTTTGGAAGAAAATAGTATAAAACTTCATATTTTTAAAGATGCTGACCATGTCCGTTAAGTATCTTTGACATTAACTAATCTTTCAGGTAATCCTTCTTGCTCTTCGGTCTTTCTAGTTCTCAGCCCTCTTTTCATCTCTGCAAAATCTAAGCATAACTTGTTGACCTGATTTCAAAGATTTTTTTTTCATACATTGTTCTGTACCTTAGCAAATAGATATACCTTTACATATAATTCATGTGTGAAATGTGCACCCTTTATAAAAACTCTATAGACATGTAGACAAGGCAAAAAATGTGATTAAGAGCATGGACTGTGGACTCTATAGAAGAGGAAGAACAAACAAACCAACAAAAATAATAGCTTGAGGCTCAAAATGGCCATGCTTTAAAGTTTACGTATAAACCAAGTTTCTTTCAGTTTAGTTCAGTTCAGTCACACAGTCATGTCTGACTCTTTGCGACCCCATGAATCACAGCACGCCAGGCCTCCCTGTCCATCACCAACTCCCAGAGTTCACTCAAACTCACGTCCATCGAGTCGGTGATGCCATCCAGCCATCTCATCCTCTGTCGTCCCCTTCTCCTCTTGCCCCCAATCCCTCCCAGCATCAGAATCTTTTCCAATGAGTCAACTCTTCACATGAGGTGACCAAAGTACTGGAGTTTCAGCTTTAGCATCATTCCTTCCAAAGAACACCCAAGACTGATATCCTTCAGAATAGACTGGTTGGATCTCCTTGCAGTCCATGGGACTCTCAAGAGTCTTCTCCAATACCACAGTTCAAAAGCATCAATTCTTCAGCACTTTTAATAAGGTTCTTATTATCCACTTAATAAAATGACTGAAGGCGCAAAAGTCCAGTCTATTAAGCTATAGTTCTAAGATAAATGTTCCCTAGTGGAATTTCACTCATCCTATTTGCAATGTTATCCCTAGCCATAAGTCAGAGTCTTTAGAGACTGCTTCTACTCTTTCAGACCAGCAAGTACTATTTAGTGCACTGAAGCAGTAACTTAATACTATTCTGGTGACCTGTAACAGCTTGATACAGTTTTCAAAGGTAGTTAACTTCCAAATAGGAGGTACTTTACCTGCTATTTAATAAGTACTGCTTCAGTAAACTAGATAATACCTTGATAGCCAAAAATGATCTAATGCTACTTCCAAAATTTAGGGGGTAGACAGGAATATAGCAATATTATTTTTCTACCAAGGTGTAACATACTTCTACTGTGATCACAGCAGCAAGAATATAAAATGCTTTGAAACAGAGTTTGAACTCATATGAGCTAACAGAATAATAATATCAATACCTTATCTTTAGAAATAAATAAATATATATTTATAATTTAATTTAAAACGGAATCTGAAACCTGCATTCTATTTTAAAGATGAAGTTACAGGTTTCAAATTTCAATTTGACGGTGATTCATAATTTCTAAATTCATCCTTTTTCTCACTTTTGTGTTACCTAACGTGTTTTCCAGTTTTTAGCAGTAATGTTTATTAACAAATACAGCTTTACAGCAAGAGTCCTTGAAAAAGATTTTTTTGTAGTTTTGTGTATTGAAATTAAGATCTCATGCATCACAGTTAGTCATGACTTACATTAATGCTTGAAATAATTTCACAATTTTAATAACTTTCTAAGTACCAACCAATATATTTAATATTATTCCTTCTCCCATCCCTTGAAATACTTCTTCATAGCCCTTATAATCACATCTGAAAAAAGTGAAAAGTGAGCGTGAGTCACTCAGTCATGTCCAACTCTTTGTGACCCCATGGGCTGTAGCCCACGGGCTCCTCTGTCCATGGAATTCTCCAGGCAAGAACATGTGAGTGTTTAGCTGTTCCCTTCTCTAGGGGATCTTCTAGAACCAGGGATAGAATCCAGGTCTCCTGCATTGCAGACACATTCTTTATCATCTGAGCCACCAGGGAAGCTCAAGTACATCCACTCAAATGCAATTCTAGATATTCAGATGTCCACTTCATGGGAAATAGATGGGGAAACTGTGGAAACAGTGTCAGACTTTATTTTGGGAGGCTCCAAAATCACTGCAGATGGTGACTGCAGCCATGAAATTAAAAGAGGCTTACTCCTTGGAAGAAAAGTTATGACCAACCTAGATAGCATATTCAAAAGCAGAGACATTACTTTGCCGACTAAGGTCCGTCTAGTCAAGGCTATGGTTTTTCCAGCAGTCATGTATGGATGTGAGAGTTGGACTGTGAAGAAGGCTGAGAACTGAAGAAATGATGCTTTTGAACTGTGGTGTTGGAGAGGACTCTTGAGAGTCCCTTGGACTGCACGGAGATCCAACCAGTCCATTCTGAAGGAGATCAGCCCTGGGATTTCTTTGGAAGGAATGATGCTAAAGCTGAAACTCCAGTACTTTGGCCACCTCATGCGAAGAGTTGACTCATTGGAAAAGACTCTGATGTTGGGAGGGATTGGGAGCAGGAGGAGAAGGGGACGACCGAGGATGAGATGGCTGGATCGCATCACTGACTCGATGGACATGAGTCTGAGTGAACTCCGGGAGTTGGTGATGGACAGGGAGGCCTGGAGTGCTGCAATTCATGGGGTCGCAAAGAGTCAGACAGGACTAAGTGACTGAACTGAACTGAACTGAGACATAAGAATCATGGGTTTCAGTCTTTGGGGGAACTGAGACTTTGCATGCACATATGACTGCCTTAGAAGCTGTTTCTGAAGTACTTGGGCCACCAAAGCGAGACAATATTGTTTACAGTGATTCTGTCAATATCATCCTCTACAAATTTTTAAAAGTGGTCTTCACTATTCAAAACTTACTCATTACCACACAGTAGCATTGCCAGTGGTTCAATGATAATTACAAAAGTAATGTACTAGGGAAAGATTCTGAAATATATTTTCTTACACCAATGATTTTACAATAGAAGTGGACAAGACATAGGGTATATTGGGGGCATTCAGTTAAAGGCTATGGACTCTCTTTCTCTGTGCCAAAAAAATATGGAGAGAGATACACTTATAAACTCTAGTTCATAAACTACTTCAATGATTTGTCAATCCAAATCAAACATGGATTTTCTAGGGGCTTCCCAGCCTTATTTCAACAAATATATCTTACTCTCATAACTCTCTTTAGTCTAACAAATTACATTTGATTGAAAGATTGCTCAAATGTTTTAAATGGTCCAAAAGAGAAGATCAATTTCCACTTGCCTTTAATTATGTTAACAACAGCTTATAACCACAAATCTTCAATCTTGTAGCAGCGTCCTGAAGAAAATAGGAATTCAACCGTTATTCTCTGGGTGAATAGCAAATGATTAAATGGAATTAACTATTTGATAGTATCAAATTTCTTGAAGAATAAAAAAATCCTTTGGTTTGTATTTGCCTTGTTTATTTTTTGGTATGGCTATATAAAATCAGATAAACTATTATAAAGTGAAAACTTCCTGATGTGAGTGATGGAGCTGAGAGTAACCAATAACTAACATGTTTATAAAAGAAACTAGGAAAATTTGGTTCAATTTGCTATATATTAGTAATGATATTATAAATAAACCTCAAGTTCCTTGCTAAAAATTGTTCCTCCAAACTATCTATATCAAAAGTATAATAGCAGAAACAATCTATCTCTTTCAGCCTTAAAGTAGTATGAAATAGATGCCAGATTCTCAGCATTAAATGGATGCTAATATATATTTTAGGGCGTTTTCTGATGCCCTTCAACAGTGCTATCAACAGTCTTAAAGCTAAGCCACATTTTTTGCTATCTCAGCATCTGGTAGCACAGAATGTCTGTTGAGATTGAAGGATGAAGTTCACTTTGAGTGCTGTGTATGTATGAGTGTGCAATTCAACTCTGCATCTAAAATGCCGCCTCAAATGTGTAGACAGTATGTACTTCAGAGTTTAAAGTTCTAAGGGTGTTTTTTTGTTGTGTTAGAAGTTGTAGCATATCTTGTGCATGTGAACTTTTAAGATAAGCAGGCTGGCTTATCAACCTTAGTACAGAAGTTGAACACCTTTCTTTTATTCACTCAGGTAATGAACCTACACAATAGGTAGTCCTCCCTTGAGTAGAGCTAGGTTTGCATCTTGGCCTTTCTCTTCCCTTAATTTTAAAATACATTAAATCAGCTGCAATGCGGCAATATGAACTTCTCAAATATCCATAAATGAAATATCCAGATCAGCCTCTCATAGGCAAATAAGCAGCCATAACATTTTTGCAAATTCTCCCTCTGAAACCACAGAGAAGAAACTCTATATACTCACCAATGATCCTTATCAAATAGCGACTTTGTGGAATGCTCTTTGCTTCACAGTCTCTCTGGAGGTTACTAACTCTAATGGGAAGGCAATGTACCATTGGCTATTATTCTTGCCAGCAGTGAACATTGAAAAAAGATGCATCCATTAATTTTGTGTTCTCATTATAGGGTGAGATCCCAGTGGAACTATCTTTACTTTCCTCTGAAAATTAATTGTAGCTTTTGCTATTTATATTTAGCAGAGGGTTAGATCCCTGATCCTAGACCTTTTATGAATCTTAAACCATCAATGTGAATGATAGTTCATTGTATTTTTTCTCCCAGAGTTAGCCTTACAATGTTCTTTTAATGTTCTTTTGGTATTATTTTTATGGAGAATAAATGCTTTATCAACTTTTACTGAAACAGCAAGGCAGATTCCATACTATTTTGGATATCACCATGTGCCAGGAGCCAGCATGAGGAACTCCACCCATGGCAAAGGTCATGAGGAAGGAGGCTTTGGAGTACACAAAGGTGGGGTCAAGCCTCAGGAAACTCCATGTTGCTGAGCATCTACCCCTCAAAACCAGAGTCCTACTTCACTGTGTTATGCTCTCACCTACACCTCTGACTTTATGGGGGGCTGACTCCCCACCACGTCTCTCGGAGAAGGAGTTAACTTGCAGCTCCAGTTAATAAAAATTCCTGGGCATGACAAGAGTGTTTCAACTTACAAACTCCTCTGAAGGTTCTCTAGCATTTCTGAGCAGGTTCGTCTGGCCACATGTGATTGTTTACAGCCTCCCAACCATGAGAGGCATGAGATGCTTTAAAAGTTTCTAAATACAGACTCTTTTGAGAAGTTAGAAAATTATTA
Source organism: Capra hircus (assembly GCF_001704415.2). Classification (NCBI taxonomy): domain Eukaryota; kingdom Metazoa; phylum Chordata; class Mammalia; order Artiodactyla; family Bovidae; genus Capra; species Capra hircus. The sequence continues at coordinate 39,273,131 of NC_030808.1, forward strand.
GTATAGTATAGTGGGTTGATCAGAAATTATATTGGTGAAGGGTTTTTCATTTGTTGAGCCAACATTTACTGCTAAATCTCCATATTCCCTGCCCTTATAATGAATAAAACTAGCCTATAGGAGAAATAAGTATTAACCTTTAGATTAATCATGTTAACTTTAGGCTAAGTAAATTCTTTTCTTAGTTGTAACCCACTACACCCTCACCCTATAGGAATGCAACTTTATCTGGTACCTTCTGAGGGTAGTGCCTGGTTTAAGAAAAATCACCCCTGGAAAATAAGTTTCTGGTTATCAGAAAGAAAGGATCACAAAATGTCAGCAGGCTTCATGGCCAGAAGATGATGTAAAACCCCTAAGACCTTTATGTATACTTTTATATGAAGCACCTGATTTTGATAAAGGTCAGGACTGCTGACCCCCGCGTGACTTTAAAATTTCCATTTGTCTCTATGTGTAACAAAAGGTATATAAGCAAACCTAAAAATAAAGAAATCAGATCTATTTCTGGAAAGACTGATTCCCTTGTGTCATTCTTTCTTGTTCCCCGTTTTTCTGGCTGAATTTCCATCTGGAGTGTGGGTGCTTGCCAAGCCTGCTAATTTTGCCCTGGCATTTAAGTTCCAAGCAAGAGGGAGCCCAAGGCGGGTCACCCTCCAATATTCAAGTGGGCACTGGTGGCCTACGTAGGTGGTGCAAGCTTCTTGTCTTGAACCTTTATTGGTATCCCATGTAAACCAAGTTATTCAGCCTCTTTTTCTCCACTAATATTTCCTACTACACTATCCGTTTCTAATCTATCTCTATATCTGTAATTAAATAAGTTTTTTCCTAGGACGCCAACTCCGTCTCCCCTTCAAATTACCCTGGATCCACCAGGGCTGGACCCCGGCAACCATGTCTGATAAAACAGATAATAGTATGCTCCAAGGCAGGAGAAGAATATTATTTTTAAAGGAGAAAAGTTTTCACTGAAAAGTGTTTTGTGTAATAGTGGATAATAAATATATTAAGCTTTTTTTCCTCTCAAGTGGCAAATTAATTAATGAGGCATCTTACACAATTACAAGAGACAGAGACATAACTCAATTGGAATAAACACAAAGTGGTTTATTTTTCTTGTTTAATAAGTAGTCTGAGGTAGGGAGTTGTTGATAGTAGTTTAGATGCTCAAACATGTCAGATTTGGAATCTTAAAAATCTTTATGGCATTTTTTCTCATAGTGTCAAAATTAATGCTACAGTCCAGCCATCACATTCTATTCTAGATAGACAAGAAGAGCAAACAACAAAAAACTAAATTGACTCTCTTTAAGGAAGTTTCCCTATTTCCTATCCAAAATTTTCCTTGTACATTTCATGAGTTATTTTAATTTAAAATTGACTTGTCATTATTTATCTGAGTGGGATGTTACATCACAAAATGTAGTTCTTTTAAAAAGGAAGAAAAACAGAATGCATATTGAAAAAACAGTTACAAGTCTATTCAAAAGGTACTATATATTTTTTTTACTAGATTAGAAGACACAAAATTAAACTTCTATTTTGACTACTTATACCAATAAGGAACATAGTTAAAATTTGTTAAATATCATCTACTTGAAAAAAGGCAATAATTGAGTCATAAAAATTATCTTAGTTATTACTCTTTGTAATAAACTGGGAATAAGTAAGTTGCAAATATAGCTTGGTTTCTCAGATCACAGTCCTGTAGGGTAAATTTTGTCTTATTTAACAAAATAGTAATTACCTTTCATAACAACAAAATAATATTTCTAAACTAAAGATTCCTGTAATTTGATCATTAGAATACCTATGCGCTGTGGACAGAATTGTATTTTATTGGTTTTATTTTTCCTAGCTATGGAAACAAATTAAAGCAGATATGAACCCAGTTATGCTAGTATCTTTGAGCCAATGAAACAATTGTTACCCAGTGCAAGTGTCTTTGTAAGATCACCTTTTTGTATGAGGGACTGCTTGTCTGTGATTGAGAAAATAATCTTTCTGTTTCATCCATAGCCCTTGAGATGTTCCTAAAATAGTCACACTATAATTTTACATACAAAGAACCTTTCCTATTGGCTCAGACATACAGTGCCCTTTGGTTGCTCAAATGTGATTCATTATTATTGAATTATATTTTGCATCTTTATAGAACCCATCATCTTCATCTTTTAACATTTTAATGTAAGATTGTTTGCTTATTCTGTATTTCTCAAATGATTTTTAAAAGTGGTATTCAGATTATAGTAAAATTTGCATACTATAAATATACCATTTGAAATACAGAACTGGAAGAAATATTAAATTAAAATTCTATTACAGTGGAGAAGGCAGAATTTTGACCTACTTGAACACTTTCATTTCATTTCATTTTTGTATGAACAGGCTGATCCATAGTATTACAATAACATCAAGCATAATTTTGAATAAAAAGTGTTTGTAGCTGAAAATGTGGTTATTATTTTGTGCATTCAAATTTATGTTTATGTGTAGTGTGATTTATTAAAATTTTTGTACTTTTATCCTAAAAGTGTGATTTACAAGTGGACATATACACACTTCAGAGAAGGGTTTTTCTTTGTTTCAATGCATTGAAAACACAGTAAAATATTATATTTTCCAAAACACTTTGAAAGGAGATTGTAAGCAGCAAACTTTATTAAATAGGAAAAGATGCATGCCTATGCATTAGGCTAACCTATTATCCTTCATTTTAGAACTTTATAAACTGTTTCATACTGCAACAGTACATAATGAATCATGCACGTTGCACTCTTTCTCACAGGTATTCTTAAAGTTAAATGTCTTATAAAATTGCCTAAACGTTCTCTTATTATCTTCTATATATTGCTTCCTGAACAAGTATTTTTTTCTGTTTGTATTCACTAAAGTTAGCTATACTCTGTGAATTGAGAAAACCTCTGGGCAAAGCACTTCAAAGTCTAAGCCAGTTATTTGTTAGCTGACCTTTAAAATCAAGTCATCTTCCATGTATCTTGGATTCTGCCACCAAATATGGATATTGATATGTTCCCATTTATAGGTAATGTTGAGTAACAATAGAAAGTTATAATACAATAATTTATTCATTTATTCATTCAACAGTTTATTAACCACTAATATTGAACCCCATGTATATAGTCATTGTAATAGCATTATAAAAAAATTTTACCAATGTCAAGTTAAACCTCATGAGCACACCAATGTATAAAACAACAAAGAAATTACAAGAAAGTGAAAGAAGTCTTCAGAGAATAGAAGCCTAATAGCTACAAACATAAACTCATGTAATTTTAAAATAGCATTCCTCTCAGCATTTCCTTTCATTGAGGGTATTTATAATATTTATATGATTTTTAAGTCTAACTCATTATCTGGATTCCAAGGTTTATACATCAGATTGTAAACAAGCATTAGCAAGGACCTATGAGAACAGGTCTATGGCATCTAAATTACAAATGATACATATTATATGACTGCAAGAGTGAGTGAAGATTCAGAAAGTAACAGCTGATACCTTGACAATGAGGCGGCAGCCACAAGTTTGAAAAAATAGCATTTCTGGCAATTTAGTGTATCAACAGAATATTACCTAATAATACCTCCAAAAACTAAACACACATTTAGTGCTGAGATATGTGTGCAACACTTGAGAGATCAATTGTGCAGCTCTGGTTTCAAGTTCTATTCCTTCAATATGTGTATATTATTTATTTAGCAGTGGTAAAAAGGAAAATATGTTTTACTAAATTCAAATTACATTTTTGTCCTATATTTTAAATAAATATTTATTGTAGCATTTGTTATGTGACATTTAACCTATGTAGAAACTTTTACTTGTAAAAAAATTCAGGAAAAAATAAATAATTTCCATTAACTAGCACCATTATAAGTATTCATTGGTTTTAAACTGAATTTTAATTTAAGATGACTACTTGTTAGCAGTTATTCTAACTTTCATTTCTCCCAACCTATAAATATAGTTATTCTGCTAAAAAAAATTAACAGAGATATTTGTCACCTGTGATTTTTTTCTTTTTGATACACTGTATAAATCTGTAGAAATTTGATCAATGTGCAGTCCGCCATTAATACAGGAGTTTGTATGAGAAAATCTCAATTAAGCTGACCCCAACACCAGTATGTTTGCAATAATATTTTAAATCAATGCCCTGGGTATCTGCCATTTTGGTCAATTCTTTAAGCTCGTTCAACATAGAATGACTTTAGTAAAGCAATGTCTCCTAATGGCAAAGTACATGAGGTCCACAGTTAGACATCAAGGAATAAGCCCAGGCAGAGCCATAATTGGTAACTTGGTGACTAACAGTGGTAAAGTATAAGAAATACATAACCAAAGATTTTAGGAGTTCAGTTTCTTTAATGATGAATAATAGTAGTATCCACTTTAGAGATAATTGCAAGAAATATATCAGAAGTAACTATAAAGTAAACTTATGCTCAGTTCAATTCAGTTCAGTCGCTCAGTCGTGTCTGACTCTTTGCGACCCCATGAATCGTAGCACTCCAGGCCTCCCTGTCCATCACCAACTCCCGGAGTTCACTCAGACTCATGTCCATCGAGTCCATGATACCTTCCACCCATCTAATCCTCGGTCGTCCCCTTCTCCTCCTGCCCCCAATCCCTCCCAGCATCAGAGTCTTTTCCAATGAGTCAACTCTTCGCATGAAGTTGCCAAAGTACTGGAGTTTCAGCTTTAGCATCATTCCTTCCAAAGAAATCCCAGGGCTGATCTCCTTCAGAATGGACTGGTTGGATCTCCTTGCAGTCCAAAGGACTCTCAAGAGTCTTCTCCAACACCATAGTTCAAAAGCATCAATTCTTCAGCACTCAGATTTCTTCACAGTCCAACTCTCACATCCATACATGACCACTGGAAAAAACATAGCCTTGACCAGATGGACCATTGTTGGAAAAATAATGTCTCTGCTTTTCAATATGCTACCTAGGTTGGTCATAAGCTTTCTTCCAAGGAGCAAGTGTCTTTTAATTTCATGGCTGCAGTCACCATCTGCAGTGATTTTGCAGCCCAAACAAATAAAGTCTGACACTGTTTCCACTGTTTCCCCATTTATTTGCCATGAGGTGATAGGACCAGAAGCCATGATCTTCGTTTTCTGAATGTTGAGCTTTAAGCCAACTTTTTCACTCTCCTCTTTCATTTTCATCAAGAGGCTTTTTAGCTCCTCTTCACTTTCTGCCATAAGGGTGGTGTCATCTACATATCTGAGGTTATTGATATTTCTCCCTGCAATCTTGATTCCAGCTTGTGTTTCTTCCAGCCCAGTGTTTCTCATGATGTACTCTGCATAGAAGTTAAATAAGCAGGATGACAATATACAGCCTTGACGTACTCCTTTTCCTATTTGGAACCAGTCTGTTGTTCCATGTCCAGTTCTAACTGCTGCTTCCTGACCTGCATGCAGGTTTCTCAAGAGGCAGATTAGGTGGTCTGGTATTCCCATCTCTTGAAAAATTTTCCACAGTTTATTGTGATCCACACAGTCAAAGGCTTTGGTATAGTCAATAAAGCAGAAATAGATGTTTTTTCTGGAACTCTCTTGCTTTTTTGATGATCCAGCGGATGTTGGCAATTTGATCTGTTGCTCCTCGGCCTTTTATAAAACCAGCTTGAACATCAGGGAGTTCATGGTTCCACGTATTACTGAAGCCTGGCTTGGAGAATTTTGAGCGTTACTTTACTAGCATGTGCAATGAGTGCAATTGTGCGGTAGTTTGAGCATTCTTTTGCATTGCCTTTCTTTGACATTGGAATGAAAACTGACCTTTTCCAGTCCTGTGGCCACTGCTGAGTTTTCCAAATTTCCAAGTGCTGGCATATTGAGTGCAGCACTTTCACAGCATCATCTTTCAGGATTTGAAACAGTTCCACTGGAATTCCATCACCTCCACTAGCTTTGTTCATAGTGATACTTTCTAAGGCCCACTTGACTTCACATTCCAAGATGTCTGGCTCTAGATTAGTGATCACATCATCATGATTATCAAGAAGTCAAATTATGCTGAGTATTTTCTGTGAATAAATTTGAACAGTTATAATATTTTAATGTGTGGATGTGAGAGTTGGACTGTAAAGAAAGCTGAGTGCTGAAGAATTAATGCTTTTGAACTGTGGTATTGGAGAAGATTCTTGAGAGTCCCTTGGACTGCAAGGAGATCCAACCAGTCCATCATAAAGGAGATCAGTCCTGGATGTTCATTGGAAGGACTGATGCTGAAGCTGAAACTCCAGTCTCCAATACTTTGGCCACCTGATGGGAAGAGTTGACTCATTGGAAAAGACCCTGATGCTGGGAGGGATTGGGGGCAGGAGGAGAAGGGGATGACAGAGGATGAGATGGCTGGGTGGCATCACTGATTCGATGGACGTGAGTGTTGGTCAACTCCGGGAGTTGGGAATGGACAGGGGAGCCAGGAGTGCTGCGATTCATGGGGTCTCAAAGAGTCGGATCCGACTGAGTGACTGAATTGAACTGAATATTTTGATAAATATCTTTGAATATATAACATGGTATTTAAAGATATTTTTTCTATCATTTGTAAATTCAATAAATTGTTTAGAATATTTATTTGGTTATGTTAGAATATTAAATGAGCTATTATTTGCCTCTGTCCTTTAAAATGTTGGAAATTTAAAAAATATATATGGATGTATTAAAATACATAGCACATGAAAGTAAATCTTTTCAATTCTAATTATGGAATTTAAATATCTAAAAATGCATTTTTATGGTCAGCTGTGATGATTGGATAAGTCTTTGAGAAAGAAATGAATCTTGAGTCAACTTCTGAGAATCTTAAACTTTAGTCTATAAAATAATCAACAGGGAAGCCTGGGCAAGAATCAGTACTTCCTATGAGTAGGCCTGGGATATAGGGCAAAAAATAAAATTTTCTAAAGGCATTGCAGAAGATTCTGAAGCAGTTGAACATCAGTTCACACTTTGGGAATACTGTTCTAGAAGATATGTCAATTTTACAAAGAACAATGTAGTGCAGGAGGCACAGGAAGCAGGCATAAAGGAATGTTAAACATTTTAGTGTGATAGTAACTCAAGGTTAGAGAAGAGTGTTAATTGGTGTTTCACAGCTTACATTGCTCAGATTTGGAGAGAAATGAATGCCAAGCAAGGAACCTGAACTTAGTATCTAAAGCTGATAGAGAGCTACTTTATTTTTTAAAAGATATTTTTCAATATGTAACTTAAAATTAAACTGTCAGTACTTCTTTGGTTGGGTATGGAAGAATAAAAGTGACATTAGAAAGCCAGGGGCAATAACACATGAAGGAATGGACTCCTGGTCTTCCTCATCGGTAAAGGGTAAAAGGAAACAAAACATGTCACTATGGTTGTAGTGATGACCAAAACCGATTAGATTTTAGGTATACATATTTTCAAAAGAAAGAAAATATAGATATCTTGAGATTTAGAGTTAACAAAATGTTGATTATATTGCTTATTAGAGGGGAAAATGTGTACAGTTATGTGAATAAGATGGTTGTTTTAGACATGTTTTTTTCTAAGCAGAGTAATATAGTAAGAATTATGATATACACTTTCATAATTTGGAAATTGATTAGAACTAAAGACAAAAGTAATTTCTATAAAATAATAACCAAAACATCAAGATGAAATGCTAGTTTTAAATGCCTAAATAGACTTCAACTTTATAGCTATCTTTTCATCCTCAGATTAATCTTGTTTTCCCTGTGAAAAGCAGTCCATATTTTAGAAAGGGAGAAGAGAGTGAAGACAAACCTTTTTTTCCTCCACCTATGTTGGAGCATTGTGTCCCCTAAGAAGGAATCTTGTCTCCACACCAACCTGGAAACCCACAGACAACCAAGTAGAGCCCTGGAATATACTAGCCATATTCACTGAGTGCCAGATGTCATAAATGTCTGCTGGATATGAATGTCTAGCTTTCACTCACCCAACTTCTGAAACTAGTGCCATTTTTACTTTGGAAAAACATCCCTCTCTGCCTTTTAATCCAGGAAACTTCAATCCATCTGGTACTTCTACTCAAGCTGTGTTCACTTAACTCAGGCCAGAGCAATTAATGCAATTTATTCTTTAGTCACAGTGATTAATTCATGCAAAATAATGTTCTCCTAAGACTCTAGAGGAGAATTCATTTCATGCTTCTTTCAACTGCTGAAAACTGCCAGCATTTCTATGGATTGTGGCTGCCTCACTCTAATCTCTGCCTTTGTGGCACCATTGCCTCCTTTTCTTCTTATATTGCCCTCTGTCTCCCTCCTAAAAGGATATTTACAAATTCCTTTAGAACCCATCCAGATTACCTGTAAAGATTACCAGATAATCTTTAATCATATCATATAAGGTAACATTCACAAATTCCAGAGATTAGAGAACACATTTGTGGAGACCATTATTCAGACTAACATAATGACCATTTTCTAAGATTTTACATAAAAATGTTTGGATAGTTGGTTCATTTGTGTGTGTGTGTGCTTGGAATGAGTGAAAAATAAAACAAAGATTTTATTGCTGATATCCAACTTGCTACTGCTAGAAGAGGGAAGAGAAATACAATCTATTTATTAAATGAGGGAAAGGAGAGACCCAAGTCTGAAACCTGGTAACCGTTTTAGCACCTATACTCAGCCCTGTCAAATGTAAACTCTACACTCTGGACCTTGCAGGATAAGATTCCCCAAATTCCTTAATCGTTATCATTGCCATGGCAGTTGTTTAAGTCATTTTAAATTGGAACTTAAACACAGATATCTCACTACTCTTTCTGTGTCTCCAAACAAATTTCTTAGGTTTTATTTTCTGAGGATCAAGATATTTAATCTATACTTAACATAATACAAAAAACTTTTTTATCTACACTTAAGCTTCCAAACTATAAATAATTTAAAAGGGTGCTTTTTATTCCCCATTTTTCTCTCTTTAGTAGTCAGTGGGCATAACTGGAAACAAAAAATATGGCTTAATGTATTCTTATTATCTGCTGATTCTTATGCTTAGAAATATGCAAACGGATTATTTGTTCTTTACTAACTATAACATGCACAAGCCAAATATCCCAGTTCCTAACAATGCACACTGCTTAGATCCACAGCAGGGTCATACTGTTGAAAAACAATCATGTATAAGACTTAATCCTTCCTCTATGTTTATCCATATGGCTCTACTGCTTAATTTTTTAAAAATATTTCTACATTTGAAGAGTTTATATTTGTATGACTGCTGCTGCTGCTGCTAAGTCACTTCAGTCGTGTCCGACTCTGTGCGACCCCATAGACGGCAGCCCACTAGGCTCCTCCATCCCTGGGATTTTCCAGGCATGAAAACTGGAGTGGATTGCCATTTCCTTCTCCAGTACTTGAAAGTGAAAAGTGGGAGTGAAGTTGTTCAGTCGTGCCTGAATCTTAGAGACCCCATGGACTGCAGCCTATCAGGTTCCTCCATCCATGGGATTTTCCAGGCAAGAGTACTGGAGTGGGCTGCCATTGCCTTCTCCAGTATGACTGCTATGACTTATTATTAAGTTGTTATAGCTGGGTCTCTTGGAAACTATGATAACCAGAAAAATGCCCCGCAAAGATGTCCATGTCCTAATCCCCAGGATCTGTTAATATGTTGCCTTATATAACGAAAGGGACTTTACAGATATGATTAAGTTTTTTAAAATAGAGAGTTATTCTGTATTATTCATGTGAACCAATGTAAGCACAAAGATTCCCATAAGAAGAAGGCAGGGGAATGAGAGTCAGAGAAAGATTGGAAGATGAAGAACATAGCCATGAGCCAAGAAATGCAGGCAGTCTCCAGAAGCCCAAAAGCAAGGAAGCATATCCTCCCACACAACCTCCAGAAGAAATGCAATGCAGGTTTCCCTCTCTTTCTGATAGTACAGCATTCCCAGGAAACCTCTTGTAAGTTGTGAATGTATGTTCAGTTGTGTCTAACTTTAGTGACCCCATGGGCTGCAGCCCACCAGGCACTTCCATCCATGAGAGTTTCCAGGCCAGAATACTGGAGTGGGTTGCCATTTCCTTCTCAGAGGGTCTTCACAACCCAGGAATTGAACCTGCATGTCCTGTGGCTCTTGTATTGCAGGTGGATTCTTTGCCACTGACCCACCTGGGACGCCCCTTTTTAAGTTAAAATAGCATAAAGTGAAGAAGCAGTTACCATAGGACACATCTGGGTAACAAGTGCACAAATAAAACAAGATAAAACACAGGTGTTCACAGACACAGTTCAAAGCTATGGCAGCCTAATACTGAGATGCTGAGTCTTGTTCTCTGGGAAGGACTTTGATAGGGGCACTCTCACTGCCATGGATGAACACTCTCCATAAACAAACAAAAAAAAAATGAAGATTATTTCCACGTTTTGCCTTTTTCCATAAAAGCCAAAATTCTTTTTGGATTTTTCTTTCAGTCAGCAAAAAGAAATAGGTCTTTTGTATAAGTGAAGTGGCATAATGCAAACCTTCAAAAAGCAGGAGATACTGGAACTACATTTTCACACTTTTCATACTTCCATAAAGAAGGCTGAGAACCAAAGAATTAATGCTTTTGAACTGTGGTGTTGGAGAAGACTCTTAAGAGTCCTGTGGACTGCCAGGAGATCAAACCAGTCAATCCTAAAGAAAATTAATCCTGAATATTCATTGGAAGAATTGATGCTGAAGCTGAAACTGAAGCTGAAGCTCCAATACTTTGGCCACCTGATGCCAAGAGCTAACTCATTAGAAAAAACCCTGATGCTGGGAAAGATTGAGGGCAGGAGGAGACGGGGACAACAGAGGATGAGGTGGTTGGATGGCATCACCGACTCAGTGGACGAGAGTTTGAGCAAGCTCTTGGAAATGGCGAAGGACAGGGAAACCTGGCATGTTGCAGTCCATGGAGTTGCAAAGAGTCGAACATGACTGAGCAGCAACTTGAACTGCCAAAACCTTGGCAATGGCTCAGTAAAACCCATTCTGACCTCTGGAAGCATAAAATATTTTACAATTTTAAGGCATTGAATTCTTAATGATTTGTTACAATACCAAAAGGAAACTAACACAGTGTCCCTACCCTCTTGTTGGTGCTGGTGCAAATACTGAGACTAATGTCTCATGTGTGCAAACTGTCTTGGAGGATGCCCTTTAGAGACAGAAGCTGTCTGGCTCTGTGGTCCTAAGATTTATGCTGCATCCCATTGCACTGGTAGCATGACTCTATAGGTAATAACTGACTCTGAAAGTATGAGTTATTTGGAAGTATGCGGTCTGTCTCAAGTGTGAGCCGACAGAGCTTCACAAATTACATTCCAGAGTTAGACGTCATCTGAAAACATTCTAGCATAGTTCCTTTGCCTTTTCACAGTTTCTTTTCTTCTTATAGCACTTAGAAAGCTAGGTAAGATAAGACATTGTTGTGCTTTCAAGTTTCACTAAATTCAAACAAGAATAAGTCTAATAAGACATTTTATTTTTCTTCATTTCTAATGTAGTCAATTATACTATCATTTATAATTTTTCTATGTCATTAGTTGTTTAATTACTACTTAGAATAACTACTACCTATTATATACCTTTGAAGTGTGGAAGCTTTTTACATCAACATTAAGAAAAATTCATGGATCAAATCTGTCAAATCCAGATAATTACTGTGACAATTTTTTTTAAACAATGATTTCTGTTAAAATTATTTAGTAAATGTTTGCCCTCTATTGACCTCAAAATTGTTTTATAGAAAAGAACATTATCAAGAAACATTATAAGGACTTTATATTTGAAGTAATTACCCCAACATTGATGGAAAAGCATAGACTGATTTCTTCAAAGCCAGTGACCCACTTTTAGAAATCATATGATCTCTATTCTTGCAAAATTACTTAAATTATAGATACTTTATCATATCACTTAACATTTTAAAAAAACAAAACTATATACTTTATTGAAGGACAATGCATTTAGTAGAAAAAATAATTTTTGAACTAAATATTGAATATAAAATTTAAAGCATATTAGGGCATTCTCAATGTGTTGTCCAAAAAATAATATCCATGTTGCTAGTTGTAGCAGCAAGAAAAAGGAGTGTAGAATATATTTAATTGTTTGATCATTAGAATGAATAATCTAGTGAATATGATTAAGTATTTGAAATAAATAAGAAGATATTACATGTAAAATAAAGGAGTCCACACTTTAAATATATTGCATTAGTGAATAAAGCAGAGGTGACCACTTTTATAATACTTTAAATCTGGATTGTTTATCTCACCACATCTAAATTCCTAGATATTAAGCAAAGTGCATTCCATTAAAATTGTGAACTATTAGACAAAAATAAAATCAATTACTGTAAAGAGAGTTATTTTGCATTCTTTCACACAGAAGCAAGTCTTAGAGTTTATGTATGATTATAAAAGGAATAGTAAACATAGATAATACATTCAGAAACAAGATAAGTGGAATGCAGTAGAAGGAAATATTCCATCAGCTCAAAAATTTAAAATCCAATAAAATAATGTGACTATGTTAAGCTACTTTTATTTTAAACTCTCAACAAATAAGAATAAAGAGGAATTATAGGAATTAGAGAGAAATAAATTTGTTAGTCACGTTCTTTATATTTGTAGGTCAATGCAATAGTGAATGTTCAGGGCTTTGGGTTTTTGTTTTCATTCTGTCTTCTTTCTTTTTTCTATTTCTTATTTTTTTCTGCTCCTTTGTATTTCCCTGTTTTGAATTCCCAAAGGAAGAAGTCAAGTGTCTCAAAGATAAAACAGAGATGGCAATGGCAACCCACTCCTGTATTCTTGCCTGGAAAATCCCGTGGACAGGGGAGCCTGGTGGGCTGCAGTCCATGGGGTCTCTAAGAGTCAGACACTACTGAGCGACTTCACATCACTCGCTTCACTCACTTCATATTTTATCACTGGAGAAGGAAATGGCAACCCACTCCAGTATTCTTGCCTGGAGAATCCCATGGACAGAGGAGCCTAGTGGGCCATGGTCCACGGGGTTGCAGAGAGTCAGACATGACCGAAGTGACTGAGAATGCACGCATGCATAGAAAGATAAAACACTTCCAAAATTACATACCATCTTTCATGAAAAAAAAAATTTCCATTAAAAACATCACTTTAAGTGTATTCAAAAATATAGCAAACCAGTGCTCAGAAATGTTGAAATTCCCTGACCAGTGGCTACACTTCAACAGATACTGCCTAATAAATACAGAATTGATAAAATCTGGTAATAACATTGAGAATAACCAACTTGAAATATTCTACCTATATATTCAGAATGTTAATAGATTAAAAGAGCATACTTGTGTAGTAAGATTCTTACAATAAAATTATGGCTTCTCTCTCAATCATTTTTAATAATGGTCTTCCTGTTCCTCATTTATTTCCCTATCACTTAGGCATTTTTTAAATAATTTTCCTTCTGGGGACTCAATTATGCTGGCAGCTTTATAAATTTCTTTGTATTTTTAAGGCAGACACAATGTTTGTTTATATGTGGAAATGACTGTCTGTATATACTGTTAAGAGGAGGATATCTTAGTGCTTTCCTATTTATTGTCTACTTTGGGAAGTGCTTTAATACAGCACTTCTTAGAGATAACTGTTAACATACCTTTTAATTTCTGCTTACATGAATAGACCATTTGTTTAAATTTTCTGTGACAGATAATAGTTATTTTTTGCATATTATGTATAATTTATCAGAATATAACAATAAAAATGGAAAGGGCTAATGCTGATTCAATGTCCCGTAACTAGTGTTCAACTGATCTGCTTGCTGCTGCTGCTGCTGCTAACTTACTTCAGTTGTGTTGACTCAGTGCGACGCCATAGATGGCAGCCCACCAGGCTCCTCTGTCCCTGGGATTCTCCAGGCAAGAATACAGGAGTGGGTTGCCATTTCCTTCTCCAATGCATGCATGCATGCTAAGTTGCTGCAGTCCTGTCCGACTCTGTGCAACCACATGGATGGCAGCCCACCAGGCTCCTTTGTCCACGGGATTCTCCAGGCAAGAATACTGGAGTAGGTTCCCAGTTCCTTCTCCATCAACTGATGTGGAGCCTTTTAAATACAAAATTTCCTGTGGAAGATGGACATAACAGTACAAATAATGCAGATCCTTAAGAACAATTCAGTGTCTCTATCTATGGAGTGTAGAGGGAGGGCAGTGCTAAAATGAAATTGACATTTCCATAGTCAGTCAGTTTTGAAGAGAAAAGGTATTGGGAACTTTTCAACATTGTGGTGTTATAATACGTTTAAAAAATATGTTTTAAAAACTCTCAATGTGGTCATCAATTCACGACATCTGTCAGTCAAATCATGTGATATATTACATAAACTTACACATCGTGCTGTATGTCAATTTTATCTGTATAAAACTGGAAGAAAAACAAAATGTTCTATATTTAAAAAACAAAACAAAAAGTATCTCTCAATATTCATCGTCAGGAAAGTACCCAATTAAATTTAAAAAGATCCTTTATTCATCACATCTTTATTAAGATTATACCACATTCTCGACAGTGTTTCAGACACTTACAGACGTGATAAGAATCATATACTTTTCTCTAACATAGTCTTCATTGTATCATGAGAAAAGAATAATTTGTATAAGAAATAAATAACATGCATAGTATATTAGTCAATTCTAATTGCTAAGAATACAAAACAGACCATGCAAGAATGACATGGGGTGGAGGTGGAGTTGAGGTTTTAGATGGAATGGCCACAGAGAATCTCTGTGACTTTTGAATAAAGAGAAGACATATGAAAGTGAGTTGGCTAGCCATGGTGATGCTCTGAGATCCTTCATCTCAGAGAGATGAGGAAATGCAAGCCTTTGAGGCAGAAGCCCAACTGGTGTGTCTCAGATTCATGGGGAACCTCAGTGGATGGAGTAAACGCATGGGAGAAGACTGGCAACATGTTCAGAGATGTAATGGGAAGCAGATCATGCCGGGCTGGGATCTGTATAGGATTTTTGCTTTATTTTGAGTGACTTGAAAAGTCATTTAAGTGAACATGAGTGTTAGATATCCACTTAGTTTTACCAAACCAGATCAATGTCAAATTATTCCATGCTGCTAGATAAGTCATTTCTCCTCATGTGTTCCATCTTCTTAAATCATGTTGATTATCTTCTACTCAGTGATGCCTCCTTTAGTGTTCTCTCTGTTTATATCTTTATTCCTTTTCTTTTGATTTATGGGTTTGGGAATTTGTGTATGAGATGGAAATAAAGACAAGTTTAATGGAAATTCTCTACATTTTAACAATAGGCAAATCCAACATACATGTCTGTTGAGTGGATTTAGAAAGCAAATTCTGACCTTTGTAACAAGTTCCATTCTTCTATTAGAGCTTTCCCCCCCACCTCTCAAATTTAGTTTTAGAAATAAATTTCAATCAATTAAAATATAAACTATATCTTTAATATGCACAGCCTGTTTCTCTAAGCTGGAAAATTTGAAAGTTTTTTATTGTCATAGACAATAACATATATATGTATATAAACACCTACCTATAATACTTGGCACAATATAATTTTTAGATAATACTATTGAGTATAATGGTATTACTATAATTACCAAAGCATTACTTTAGTTGAAAAATACAATTACTTAAAGGTTGCATATTTGCATTTTTAAAATTTTCTCTAAGATATTAGTTTCAAAAAAAAAAAAAAAACGGTTACCAGTATGGCACAGTCTTATTTCTTCTTGGAATAACTACAGTAGCAAAAATACTTGTCAACAAGTTAATAAAATAGACATAGTAGAACATTATATAAAACTATGCAGTGACTCTGCAGATTTTGCTACATATTTATAATTCCTTCCTGATCTCTATTTATCTCAGTTACATCCATGGTTTCATCCTTCCATCTTCTGGCTGAAGTAGAAGACGTCAGGGGTTATTCTTGCTTTCCTCTCAGGCCGCAGCACCTTAGCTTTCCAAGAAACACATCTCCTTTCTTTTGCATTGGTGGCTGCTGTCTCATATGCTCGCGTTTAAAACTGGTGTAATTTCCTCTTCTATGAACTGAATATCTATTTAGTAGTAGCATTTGTCTTGTCAGCTCTTGATTACAATTCACTTTTTAAAATAGGGAAAGTTAAGCTATGCTTGTTGTTCTTGTTATGGCAGTTTCAGTTTAATTTTCTTCCTCAACAGCTTTGCTTGTTCACAAAAAAAGAACACTATATTTTTCCAATGACAACTTATTTTTACCTATAAACATTCTTCATTCACTTTTTTCTCATCCTCTGACTGCCAAGACTCAGATTACTCTTACGTTATCTTTCATTGTAACTATCTCAAAAATAATGATAGTTTCCTGACTGAAATAAACAACTGATTACCCTCACTAAATATTTTGAAAATATTCAATTATTCAAGTGAAGTACACTAATCAAAATTATCTAAAAACTCATTTTTAAATGTTTTGATGTTTTTAAAAATTTGCATTAAAAATACTAAACTTCACAGTTGATAAAAACATGCATTAAGAGGTCTCTTTTTTAACTTAGAATGGCAAAATGCTGTCAGTATTGAAGAAAACAATGCCTATCATTTATCAATCAAATCTAACTTTCCTTAATGGTATTCCTGATAATTTCCCAAGTCATGCAAGTATTTGTGTTGTTGAAGTATGCCATGTTTATTCTAGATCTTAGATTATAGTAGTAAATAAACAAATATGATTGCTCTCATGAAATTTTTCTTTGGTGTCAAATATTAATTTCTAAATTATTTATTAAAAATAATATTTAGTACTTTAATTGGAAACAACATAAATATCAGATTTTATTATCATGTTTGGTTATGTCAAACAATATTTGTGTGTAGATTATAAATCACTAAGATATAATTTACTAGCAATTTATTAAATTCAAGTGAATGAAAATTTGAGTATATTAGATTTACATTTCACATTTAAAGAGAATCTGAAATAAGCATATTAATTGTAAAAATACATTAATCATCTAACCAAAAGAAAAGTTTGCTGCTTTTCCATTGCTAATGATGTTTTTGAGGAAGCAAAATTGAAGAAAAATTATTTTATCATGAAAAACTTGCAATTGATTTCCTTCCTCAGTCTTTTTAGTGTAGATATTCCCCAAACTTCCATAGAGCAATCATTGATATCGAAGGGATTCCTTTTGATGCCAAAAGTCAGCTATTAAACATACGGCTTTGCCATGTTAAATATGTAGTTACCTTTTCTTCCCTAAAACATCAAGGAAAAATGTAACAGTAGTTACTATATATTTTAAGCATTTATAAAACTCAGAACATTGTAAGGAAATACAACTAACAAATTATGCATCTTTTTTAGTAGGTCTTTTTGTGTTCCAGTTATTTGGATTATGAAGAAAAACACTTCACTATAAGAGGTTCCAATGTGTTCAGATGGAAATATATTGTAATGAAAAAGATAAGTCCATATGCTATGAACTGGCAACAGCTGTTTCACTTTCTTCCTATGGGATGAGGGAGGAACAGAAACTGTAGCACCTTGATGAATATTAAGATGCTAAGAAATAGGGTACTGGCAAGATAAGTCTGCAGATTTTAAGTTCTTTATGGTTATATCATTAAATCCAATGGCAGAATGATGTGATACTACACGCACCGTACAATTATCTGAAAATTGAAAAACTTCAATCAGTGTAATAATAGTATATATGTGTGTATACTAATACAGCCTGAATTTCTTTGAGTTATTTTACTGAATTAGCCAGGTGTCTCAATACATTGCAGACACAATCTTAGCAAGAGCATGTTTAAATCCTAACACCAACCAATAAATTCTTTAAAGCTAAAATAAACTTTATGTAGGTCTTTATCACATAATGTAATAGGTAAAATCGTTTACCTTTGAAACAAAGTGCTTCAGAAAGTATAGAAAATTACATATTATGCTTTTTTTAGGGAGTAGCTTTGCTCTATAGTCTCAATGCAATTCCCATATGCCTAACAGTACCTATAAAGCTGTATTAGTGGCTAAGGATACAAGATTTCAATTCAGATGCCAGAAATCAAAATCAGATTTTACCATAGCCGTGTTTAAGACTCTATGGATTCCCATGATAGAGTCTCTATGGGTTAGAACTCTATGGATTCCCTCCCCAATATATCCTCAGCTTTAGATCTTTTCTGAAGTACCTGGAGAGTACACTCTGAAGTACCTAGACAGTAGTACTTGATGCACATTTTTTTATTTGTTTCACAGATATTAAAACCTCCACTAAATGGAAGATGTTAACTACTTGATGACCAGGAGCACATAGCCTCCAGGCCTACTGGTGCCTGAGAATTGATAATGCCAACCACCCTGTTACCTCACCACCAACCAATTAGAAAGTCATGCACAAGCTGATCTCATACTCTGGGACTCCCTTACCACACCTTGCCTTTAACAATGCTTTCCTGAAACTCATCGGGTAGTCCAGGCTTTTGAGCACTAGCTGTCCAAGACTTCCTGTATGGAGCCTTAGAGTACAGGCTGCATGCCCCTTCACCACACAGGTATCAGTAGATTGGTTTTATTGCGCACAAGGTGGCAGGCCTCAGTTTGGCTAGGTAACACTTGTAGGAATTCGGGAATATAACTTAAACATTCTATGTCAAAGCTTACTCATCAACTCTAGAAATGATTGGAAATTTATCATGTCAAGTGTCCAAATATTTAACTCAAATTTTGATACTATCTACCCAAAAACAGTATCAGATTCCACAGGGAAAGTGTTCAGCTCCACAAAAAGACTCAGCATCCTTCAGATGCCAATCAAAAGCCCCAGGTAATTTGTGCTGCTCATCAGCTACAAGTTGGAATTTCTAAAGACACCCTCCTTGATGTAGATTAAATAACAGCTCATAGAACATATTACTTACTAGATTGCTAACTTATTATAATATGATATAACTCAAGAAAAGCAAGATAAGTGATGCATAGGGCAAAGAATGTGGAAGGGGTGTGGTGAAAGGGGTGTAGCAGAACCTCCAGGCCTTCTCCATGCACCCCAATCTCTCAAATCTCCATGTGTTCAAAACACTGTTTTCTTGGAGCTTTGCATATTCTTTTTTTTTTTTTTTTTGCAGATTCTTTATTCATAGTGATTGATTAACTAATTGACAGCTGGTAATTGATTCAAATGCCAACCTCTCTCCTCACCTGGAGGCCAGGGGATAGAAGTGAAAGATCCAAATTTTTAATTACACAGTTGGTTCTCCTTTTAACCAGCTCTCCTTAGGTGGGCTCCAAAAGCCACCTAAAAGAGAAAGAAATATCTTTCTATCTCTCAACTTCTAGGAAATTAAAAACTTTGGGGAATCAGAAACCATGGAAAAAATCAGATATATACAAGATATATATTTTGGTTATTTGAAGAACTAAATGTACATTTTATTATAAATCACAATACCGAAACTACAAATGCTTCCAATAAGAAGTTGAGTTAAGCTACAAAAAAAAAAAAAAAAAAAGTAGGCACTCTGGGTTTATTACACTAAAATGTATGCTGAAACACATGAAAGAGATGAATGTGTAAGGAGCCTATTGTACCAAAAAAACCTAGAAGAAATTTAACACAAAAGTTTTATTCTAACATTTATACAAGATAAAGTAAGAAGGAGATATATTATGTTACAAAACACTCATTGTCTAATAAAAGGGCATTTTAATTTTTCAATGGAAAATATTTCTTGTATTCAGTTCAGTTCAGTCACTCAGTCGTGTCTGACTCTTTGAGACCCCATGAATTGCAGCACGCCAGGCCTCTCTGTCCATGACAATCTCCCGGAGTTCACTCAAACTCACGGCCATTGAGTCAGTGATGCCATTCAGCCATCTCATCCTCTGTCATCCCCTTCTCCTCCTGCCCCCAATCCCTCCCAGCATCAGAGTCTTTTCCAATGAGTCAACTCTTCACATGAGGTGGCCAAAGTACTGGAGTTTCAGCTTTACTATCATTCCTTCCAAAGATTTCCCAGGGCTGATCTCTTTCAGAATGGACTGGTTGGATCTCCTTGCAGTCCAAGGGACTCTCAAGAGTCTTCTCCAACACCACAGTTCAAAAGCATCAATTTTTCGGCACTCAGCTTTCTTCACAGTCCAACTCTCATATCCATACATGACTACTAGAAAAACCATAGCCTTGTATTAGAATCTCAGAGAAATTCATTATATTAATCATTCCATAAGAGACTTTGGAGAAGATATTAAATAGTTTTAACACAATTCAATACTGTGTTGATAAAATAAAAATTCTTTTGAAAAATAAAGTTTCTCTTGCTAATATAATAGTTACCCTACTAAGTCCATACTGAGAGCCAAACAGTTTAAGTCATAGCTGATAAACTGGTGACTAGGCTACTGGTATATTAACTCTCAGGATTTTATATTTGCCTGCAGTATTGCCTTCACCAGACAATCCTAAAGGAAATCATTCCTGTATATTTATTCTGAATATTCATTGGAAGATATGAATTGCGAAGAACTGACTCATTGGAAAAGACTCTGATGCTGGGAAAGAATGTAGGCGGGAGGAGAAGGGGATGCCAGAGGATGAGATGGTTGGATAGTATCACTGACTTGGTGGACATGAGCTTGAGTAAGCTACAGGAGGTGCTGATGACAGGGAAGCCTGCAATGCTGAAGTCCATGGGGTCACAAAGAGTCGGAGAGGACTGAGCAACCTAACTGAACTGAACTGATTGCTTTGACAGATCAAAGAAAGAGACCTAAGTGAGTTTATTTTGGAAAATTAGAGAAAATAGACATAGTATTTTTTGGTACCCTGTATTATTTATATATTGTTTAGGTTTTCCATATTCTTACCTGTATTATAAAAGCTTGGTCAATTTTCTACTGAGTATAGTTTGTCATGAATTTTTACTGTACTTCTAACTTAATTCCTAGCATTTACTTTAAATATTGCCTTATTAAAGAAAATTCTATGTTATTTGATGTATAGATATATATATATATATATATAATTGTTGTATGCTCATTATGAATTGTGACTTTAGCTTTAAAAATTCCATTCTTTTTCAAGTATAATACTTTCTGTTAACTATTTTGCTCAATTTCAGGATTGTTACTGTTTTCTCATTTAGTCCATTAGCCTGATATATCTTGTACATTTCATTATTATTAACTTTTTTCAATTTTCTACATTTTAAATCTTTCAAATAACCTGTTTGTATTTCTGAGTAAATTCTCATCACTTAAAGTGATCACAGTTTTATTATTTTTTCCGATAAGGTTTTTATAAACTTATTTAATGTTCTTCTATATATATTGTGGAATAAGAGAGGTTTGAAGAATTCTTCAGTTCAGTTCAGTCACTCAGTCATATCTGACTCTTTGCGACCCCATGGACTGCAGCACACCAGGCCTCCCTGTCCATCACCAGCTCCCAGAGTTTACTCAAACTCATGTCCACTGAGTCAGTGATGCCATACAGCCATCTCATCCTCTGTCCTCCCCTTCTCCACCTGCCTTCAATCATCCCAGCATCAGGGTCTTTTCAAATGAGTCAGCTCTTCACATCAGGTGGCCAAAGTATTGGAGTTTCAGCTTCAACATCAGTCCTTAATCAATGTTCAGGACTGATTTCTTTTAGGATGTACTGGTTGGATCTCCTTGCAGGCCAAGGAACTCTCAAGAGTCTTCTCCAACACCACAGCTCAAAAGCATAAATTTTTTGATATTCAGCTTTCTTTACAGTCCAAATCTCACGTTCATACATGACTTCTGGAAAAAACCATAGCCTTGACTAGATGGACCTTTGTTGGCAAAGTAATGCCTCTGCTTTTTAATATGCTTGTCTAGGTTTGCCATAACTTTTCTTCCAAGGAGCAAGCATCTTTTAATTTCATGGCTGCAGTCACCATCTACAGTGATTTTGGAGTAAAAAAAAAAAACAAAAAAACTCACTATTTCCCCATCTATTTCCCAGGAAGTGATGGAACCAGATGCCATGATCTTAGTTTTCTGAATGTTGAGCTTTAATAAAACCCAACTTTTCCACTCTCCTCTTTCACTTTCATCAAGAGACTCTTTAGTTCTTTCTTTCTGCCATGAGGGTGGTGTCATCTGCAAATCTGAGGTTATTGATATTTCTCCCGGCAATCTTGATTTCAGCTTGTGCTTCATCCAGCCCGGATTTTCTCATGATGTACTCTGCATATAAGTTAAATAAGCAGGGTGACAATATATAGCCTTGATGTACTCCTTTTTCTATTTGGAACCAGTCTGTTGTTCCATATCCAGTTCTAACTGTTGTTTCCTGATCTGCATACAGATTTCTTAAAAAGCAGGTAAGCTGGTCTGGTGTTCACATCTCTTGAAGAATTTTCCACAATTTGTGGTGATCCACACAGTCAAAGGCTTTGGCATAGTCAGTAAAGCAGAAGTAGATGTTTTTCTGGAACTCTCTTACTCTTTCGATAATCCAGAGGATATTGGCAATTTGATCTCTGGTTCCTCGGCCTTTTTAAAAGCCATTTTGAACATCTGGAAGTTCTCAGTTCACGTATTGTTGAAGCCTGGCTTGGAGAATTTTCAGCATTACTTTACTAGCATGTGAGATGAGTGCAATTGTGCAGTAGTTTGAGCATTCTTCAGCATTGCCTTTCTTTGGGATTGGAATGAAAACTAACCTTTTCCAGTCCTGTGGCCACTGCCAAGTTTTCCAAATTTGCTGGCACATTGAGAAGAAGAAAATGAAGAATTCTTAGTTAACAGTATTTTCTATTAGTGCCGCAAATTTGTTTCTTCAGTGACTTGTTCATTTTTGTAGTTGGGGGAGAAGCTGTGTGTCTTCCAGCACTTTTTTGTTTGTTTAGCATTGCCATAAGTTTTTTCTATTTTGCTTACTTTATCATCAAAGGAAATTTCCTTGCTTTCAAAATTATATTCCCAGAAAGGGTATCTTTTCAAGACTTGCTACTTCAAATCCTAGATATTGTTGTTTTTCTTCAGTTACCCATTCATGTCCGACTCTTTGTGACACCATGGACTGCAGTTTGCAGGCCCTCTGTCCCTCAGCATCTCTTGAAGTTTGCCCAAGTTCATGTCCATTGTATTGGTAATGCTGTCCAGTCATCTCATCCTCTAATGCCTTCTTCTCTTTCTGCCCTCAATCTTTCCTACCACCAGGGACTTTTTCCAATGAGTCAGCTGTTCACATCAGATGACAAAAATACTTAAGTTTCATCTTCACCATCAGTCCTTCCAATGAGTATTCAGGGTTAATTTCCCTTAAGATTGACTGGTTTGATCTCTTTGCTGTCCAAGGGACTCTCAGGAGTCTTCCGCAGAACCACAGTTCCAAAGCATCAGTTCTTCATCACTCAGCCTTCTTTACAGTCCAGCTCTCACAATTGTATGTGGCCACTGGGAAGAGCATAGCCTTGACTATATGGAAGGCTGTGTTGGCAGAGTAATGTCTCTGCTTTTTGATATACTGTCTAGGTTCATCATAGGTTTCCTCCAAGAAGCAAAGGTCTTCTGATTTCATGGCTGCAGTGATGATCCTCAGTGATTTTAGAGCCCAAGAAGAAGAAATCTGTCACTACGTCCACCTTTTCCCTTTTTATTTGCCATGATGTAATGAGACTGGATACATTGATTTTAGTTTTTTAAATATTTACTTTTAAGCTGGCTCTTTTTAGGACTTGCCACTTCAAATCCTAGATACCTTTAGCTAAATGAAAGGAATTCTTTCATATTGTGTATATATCTATATATACATAATCACAGTAATGTACCCTTTAAATCACACTACATTTTTATATACCTCGATACAGCTGAAGTTAAATCAATCTATCATCCAATCAATCAATCATTGGTACTTTTAAGCCAGTGGTACTTTTAAACTAGATAACTTGTTTGTTATTTCACATATTTGAGGAACTTTACCTTGCTGAAGGTAGTTTTTAAATTATTGAAGATAGATTTTAGCTATTAAAATTAAATCCATTGATTCTATTTTACTTTTTAAATGTGGCCATTTGATTTACTGTGTTAATTAAAATTTGTCTGGGATTATATTTTCACTGGAAAACACTTATGTAGACATTTGATACTATTTTTTCATTAGAAATTATTACATGACTTCTCTTTTTTTAAGAGTTATATTAATAGCCAGTCATGACCATTGTCAATACCCATTTCTTCATTAAGTCTTACAAAGGGAGAAATTCTAATTCTAAAATTTCTTATTTCTTATCTTAAACAGTTATATAAAACATTGTTCTTAAATTTGGCATCTGTGGCACTTTTCATGTCTACTTTTATATTTCGAATAAAAAGTTTTGAGCAAATTATACATTTCTAGAATATAGAGAGTTTTGGAGGGGTTGATAAATCATCTTAGAAAAAAAAAATCAAACTAAAATTTTAAGAAGACCTCCATGGAAAAGACTGTACTTACAATCATTCAGTGAGAATATGGATGTATCAGAGATAGGCGGACAAAAAAGGAAAGAACAATTCAGAGAACGGAAATGTGTACACTCAAAAGAACATGAGTAATCCTATCACTATGGAAATATTGTGCAATATTGCTGGAATACAGCATTTGTAGAGGAAAATATTATAGTATAAAGTCAGAAAGTGCTTTGATTAAACAACCTTGAATGATACTATATCATGCTATGGTGTTCATCATTGCTCCAATTCACAGGAGAACTCTTCAAGGATTAGTTTAATCTTACCATGGTCTACAATCAGTGTAACTCTACATGCAACTATATACGCAAGTTATCCAAAAACCTTACCCTTGTTCAGCGGTTCTTAAAACTTTCTGAGAATCAAAAGCAACTGGTTTTTACAAAATGATGATTTGGTACAGGAAAGTAACAAGTCTTAAGTTCCTTCCATTCATCTCCTAATCTCCTTCTGATGTCCTTGCCCTTATTCTCCTAGTTGTTCCTGATAGCCACTTTGGTTTTTCTTGCTTAATTTCCTGAGGAATATTTTATTCCAACTCCCAAAGGGGAAAAGGATCCTACTACAAAACTTATTAGTGTAGTACTAAAATTGATTATTTAGTTGAATTCTTACTTTTTTCTTTTAAAAAGAAAATATCTCTCACCATACAAATGGGAGAGAATAAGAAAAGGAACAGATAACTACATGATGAATCAAGATATAATTCTGGTGCAGTGTGATAAAGAGATTGTCTTTGTTCTGTAGGTAAGTAATGGCTCTTTTCTATAGTTTGCATGACGCCCTTATCCCTGAAAGAGGTGCCCAAAAGTTCCTAAAGCTTGTGAATACATTGCCTTACATGACAAAAAGGTAAAATGAAAGGACTTTTAAGATGTAATTAAAGTGAATTGAAGTCGCTCAGTCATGTCCAACTCTTTGCTACTCCATGGGCTGTAGCCTATCAGGCTCCTCCGTCCATGGGATTTTCCAGGCAAGCGTACTGGAGTGGGTTGCCATTTCCCTTCTCCAGGGGTTCTTCCTGACTCAGGGATCGAATCCAGGTATCCTGCATTGCAGGCGCATACTTTACCGTCTGAGCCTCAAGTTGCCACAGATGTGATTAAGCTAAGGTTATTGAGATGAGAAAAATATGTAAGATTATTAAGGGTGGGCTCAATGTGAACATAAGAGTCATTGTAAGAGGAGAAAGTAGGGTCAGAATTAGAGAAAAACTGACAAGACAACAGAAGCAGACAGAAAGAGTTTAAAAGATGCTCTTAGAGCTTCCATTGGTAAAGAATCTGCCTGCAATGCAGGAGACCCCGGTTCGATTCCTAGGTCAGGAAGATCTGCTGGCGAAGGGATAGATTACTGACTGCAGTATTCTTGGACTTCCCTTGTGGTTCAGCTAGTACAGAATCCACCTGCAATGGTTTTGATCCCTGGGTTGAGAAGATTCCCCCAGAGAAGGGAAAGGCTACCCACTCCAGTATTCTGACCTGGAGAATTCCATGGACTATAAAAGTTGGATAGACTGAGCAACTTCACTTCACTGCTGGTTGCTTTGAAGATGGAGAATGGGGCCATAAGCCAAGTGCAGGCAGCATGTAGAAGATATAAAAGGCAAGGGAATGTATTCTCCCCTAAAGCCTCTAGTAGAAATCCAATCCTACTGGTCCATTTTAAACGTCTGACCTGCAGAAACCAGAAAGAATTGGGCAGGAAGGACATTTATAATTAAGTAATTATTGTGATTGCTGTTGTTTCATTGCAAGTTTAGTCACTCAGTTGTGTCTGACTCTTTGTGATCCGAGGGACTATAGCCCACCATGCTCTTCTGTCCATAGGATTTCCAAGGCAAGAATACTAGAATGGGTTTCCATTTCCTACTCTAAGGATTCTTCCCAACCTAGGAATTGGCCCTGTGTCTCTTGCATTGTATTAACAAGGGACTGTGAAATCATAGATCAAAGTGATTGCAGTGTAAAAGCAAGAAAAGTTTCAATATAAGGAGACATTTTTGAAGGAATACAAATTATTTTCTAGGGCTAAAGAAAATGAAAAAATTTAATACATATCTTCAGTTTGGGGTTTGAGCATGGATGAGTAATATTATATTACAAAAAATAGATGTTGTCAGGGAAAATTACAATCTGGCGTTAAAAAGTGATGAATTAAGCTTTCTGCACAGGTTCACAAATAAGTCATAACACATTTAATGTGACTTGTCCTATTACAACCAAAAATAGTGGTCAACACTGTTCCAGCTAATCATAAAATACTGAAATAAGATGATGGTGTTTAAGTATTATTAAAATTTGCCTATGTTTTTTCTGTATTTTCCAAGTTATTCTATGCTCTCTATAAATGCTAAAGCAAAAATCCTCTTATTCTATTTGTCTATAAATAATCCAAAACACTCATAAAACTAAGATTATAAGTATTTACTTTATACTCACCTAGTCCGAGGAGGCATAAGAAATTATTTAAATTTCTAAGTATTCACATGAGTTCATGATGCTATCCTAGGTACTATTCAAATGTGTATAAGTTTTATTTTATATGAAATATCATTAAAGGGTCCATTTTATAAAAATAAATCCAGAATTAATTTCAAGAAATTTATTTTAAAAAGAAAATATAAATAATTCTTCATATAGCTAATGTCTATTGCAGTAATGCAGTGTACTTACAAGCATATGATACATAATTTATATTATACAATATTATTTACAAATGAAAATGTGAGTATGCTCAAACTTCTCTGTGTATCTAACTGTAAATTATTTATATTGAATCTCAAAATCAAATTTGTCTTTTAACAGTAGTCAAAATATTAATATTTATTTCATTCTCAGGAATACATCATGATTCCTTTTTCAATCATTCATCACGTAATAAACATGTAAACTATTTTCTATCATAAACCTTGTCAATACATATAATGGAGGTTCATTTTCAAACTATTTTAAAAGAAAAAATTAAAATAATGGGATGACAGGTCTAAAGTAGGCAAAGGTGTTTGAAAAGTTCTGTATGAAATAAAGAGGCTCATTATTTTTGAAGGGATTTATAATATAAGCTTTATCAAAATATTTATTAACTTCTGTACTGTTTCCTATTATGAAACTGCTTAGGAATTTTCAAGGCAGCCAGTTCTGTACTTCCATTAAAATTATAAAGACATGGAGAAAATAAGGCCCCAATATAGTACTGAAAACATCAACTAAAATGTTATCTAAATTTAATATGGGAATTCAGAATAATTTAAGTACTTATTTCTTACACTCAGGCTTCCGCTCATAATAAATAACACATTTTAATTTTTCCCTATTGTCTTATGTGTCCTTCCTCAATACTCTCCTCAAATAATGGTCCACAATACAGGGAAGAAATAAATCATTAGGTCTTTAAATACACTGTAGAAACACTGAGATTTAAAAAGCTGAGTTTTTAATGTACATTAGTTCATTAGCTTATTCCTCAATCTGAGTTTCTCACATGAAGATTTAATGAGTAAAAAAAAAAATAAAATAAAATCTGGATTAAAAAGTGTCACTAAAATTTCAAAAATTAGGGAAGTAAGATAGCAACACAAGTAACTCTACCTGGGAAAATTATAAGGTATACAGTGACCAAATAAACTTTATATAAAAATATAAGAATCAAGTAATGTAACACACCAAATTATTAATGTCAATTCCCCAAAAGACATCTTGAATGAACAAGGTTACTTTCTTTAAATGGCAGAGCCATACTTGAAAAAGTAGTCAGTATAAATAATTATTTGACGGTTAAAAGGGCAAGTTGGTTACATACACCATACTTTCACTGAAAGCTTACCTATCACACATGACTTCAGCTGAATCTGAGCCAGAGGATCAAAACACATAAGCCCTTGATTCACTAGAGGTTGAAGCCCCTCCTTTTTCTCCCTAACATAATGGCCCAAGCATCACTATTCTGAAAGTTTCCAAAAGCCTGATGCAAACAGACTGCAATATACTTTTCCTATCTTTATCTTTTTATACAATTCTCAGGTCTGCGACATTTTTAAAGGCTCTTTAACAATATTGATATTAAAAAGTTTTCAGTATATTTGTGTGCTCTTTATTATTAAATTTTATTTAAGTGCAATAAGTACATTGTATTCTTAAAAGTTATCTCTTTGGCTTGGGGATATTTTTTTCCATAAGCATGGAATCTATAAACCTAATCAAAACAGACACACACACACACACACAAAGATGAAGAAAAGTCTTTTCTAGTACTAGGGATGCTGGAGCAACTTTGAGGAGATATTTCACATCCAAGGGCAAAGGAGAAGCTGTAGCCTGATAGTAGGAGGGGTAAAACCACATATTTAGAACAAAATAACAATACATAATACGCCAATAAACCCCATACCCGCCAGAGACACTCAGAGGGCTCAAACATACCTTGTGCACACCAGGACCCAGAGACCCCACAGAGACTGAGACAAAACTGTATTTGGGTGTCTCCTGAGGAATTATCTCCTCAGCAGTGGACTGCTGCGGGGGAGGACTCTGGGTGCAGTAGACCTGGGTACAGCATAAGGGCCATGGGAGGAGGTTGCCATTAACCCCACCACAGAGCCACCAGCACTTACACAAGACTGGGGAAACAGACTCTGGGAGGGCACACACAGAACCTTGCATGCACCAGGACCCAGGAGAAAGGAGCAGCGACCCCACAAGACACTGACCCAGACTTTCCCGTGAATGTCCAGGAGTCTCTGGCGGAGGTATGGGTCAGGGGTGGCCTGCTGCAGGGCTGAGGGCACTGAGTGTAGCAGTGCATGCATGGGACCTTTAGGAGGAGGTCGCCATTATATTCCTTACCTGCACCATAGTTTGGCCTCAGGTCAAATACTAGGGAGAAAACACAACCCACCCTTCTATAGAAAATTAGGTTAAAGATTTACTGATCACAGCCCCACCCATCAAAACAAGACCCAGCTTCCTCCTGAGTCAGTCTGTCCCCTCAGGAAGTTTCCACAAGCCTCTTACCCTTCTCCATCAGAGGGCAGACAGACTGAAAACAACAATCACAGAAAACTAAGCAATTTGATCACATGGACCACAGCCTTGTCTAACTCAAGGAAACAATGAGCCATGCCTTGTAGGGCCATCCAAGACAGATGGGTCATGGTGGAGAGTTCTGACAAAATGTGGTCCACTGGAGAAGGTAATAGCAAGCCACTTCACTTCAGTATTCTTGCCTTGAGAACCCCATGAACAATACGAAAAGGCAAAAAGATAGGACATTGAAAGATTAATTCCCCAGGTCGGTAGGACCCAATATGCTACTGGAGATCAGTGGAGAATTAACTGCAGAAAGAATGAAGAGACAGAGCCAAAGCAAAAACAACAACGAGCTGTGGATGTGACTGATGGTGGAAGTAAAGTCAGATCCTGTAAAGAACAATATTGGATAGGAACCTGGAAATTTAGGCCCATGAATCAAGGCAAATTGGAAGTGGTCAAACAGGAGATGGCAAGAGTGAATGTCAACATTTTAGGAATCAACATACTAAAAGGGACTGGAATGGGTGAATTTAACTCAGTTGACCATTATATCTACTACTGCAGGGAATAATCCCTTAGAAGAAATAGAGTAGCCATTTTAGTCAACGAAAGAGTCCAAAATGCAATACTTGGATGCAATTTCAAAAATGACAGAATGATCTCTGTTCATTTCCAAGGCAAATCATTCAATATCACAGTAATCCAAGTCTATGCCCCAACAAGTAATGCTGAAGAAGCTGAAGTTGAACGGTTCTATGAAGATCTACTAGGCCTTCTAGAACACTCAAAAAAGATATATTTTCATTATAGGGTACTGGAATGCAAAAGTAGGAAGTCAAGAAGTACCTGGAGTAATGGGAAAATTTGACCTTGGAATATAGAATAAAGCAGGGCAAAGGCAAACAGAGTTTTGCAAGAGAAAACATGGTCATAGCAAACACCCTCTTCCAACAACACAAGGCAGGACTCCACACATGGACGTCACCAGATGGTCAATAATCTGAAATCTATCTGAAATCAGATTGATTGTATTCATTGCAGCCAAAGATGGAGAAGCTGTCTATACAGTCATCAAAAACAAGACCTGGAACTGGCAGTGGCTCAGATCACTTCAGCTCAGTTGACCAGTCATGTCTGACTCTTTGGGACCCCATGGACTGCAGCACACCAGGTCTCCCATTCCAGTAGCAAGTACTGGAGTTTACTCAAACTCATGTCCATCGAGTTGGTGATGCCATGCAACCATCTCATCTTCTATCATCCTCTTCTCTCAACTTCAATCTTTCCCAGGATCAGGGTATTTCCTAACGAATGACTTCTTCGCATCAGGTGGCCAATGTATTGGAGTTTCAGCTTCAGCATCAGTCCTTCCAATAAATATTCAGGACTGATTTCCTTTAAGACGGACTGGTTGGATCTCCTTGCAGTCCAAGAGACTCTCAAGAGTCTTCTCCACACCATAGTTCAAAAGCATCTATCCTTTGGTGCTCAGCTTTCTTTATAGTCCAACTCTCACATACACACATGACTACCAGAAAAAAAAAAAAAAAAAAAAAAGCCTTTACTAGACGGACATTTGTTGGCAAAGAAGTGTCTCTGCTTTTTAATATGCTGTTGGGTTGATCATAACTTTTCTTTCAATGAGAACATGTCTTTTAATTTCATGGCTGCAATCACCATCTGCAGTGATTTTGGAGCACCAAAAAATAAAGTCTGTCACTGTTTCTGCTATTTCCCTGTCTATTTCCCATGAAGTGATGGGACCAGATGCCATGATCTTCGTTTTCTGAATGTTGAGCTTTAAGACAACTTTTTCATTTCCCTCTTTCACTTTCATCAAGAGGCTTTTTAGTTCTTCTTCACTTTCTGCCATAAGCATGGTGTCATCTGGATATCTGTGGTCATTGATATTTCTCCAAGCAATCTTGATTAGAGCTTGTGCTTCATCCAGTCCAGTGTTTCTCATGATGTACTTTGCATATAAGTTAAATAAGCAGGGTAAAATATACAGCCTTGGCATATTCCTTTTCCTATTTGAAACCAGTCTGTTGTTCCATACCCCATCATAAACTGTTGCTTCCTTACCTGCATATAGATTTCTCAAGAGTCAGGTTAGGAGGTCAGGTATTCCCATTTCTTCAGATCATGAACTCCTTATTGATAAATTCAGACTTAGACTGAAGAAAGTAGGGACAACCATTAGACTATTCAGTTATGATCTAAATCAAATCCCTTACAGCTATACAGTGGAAGTGATTCAAGGGATTAGATTCAAGGGATTAGATCTGATAGAGTGCCTGGAGAACTATGGACAGAGGTTGAAGATACTGTGCAGGAGGCAGTGATCAATACCATCCTCTAGAGAAGAAATGCAGAAAGGCAAAATGATTGTCTGAGGAGGCCTTACAAATATGTGATAAAAGAAGAGAAGCAAAAGGAGAAGGAGAAAAGGAAAAGTATATCCATCTGAATGCAGAGTTCCAAAGAATAGCAAGGAGAGATAAGAAAGCCTTCCTCAGTGATCAATGCAAAGAAATACAGAAAAACATTAGAATGGGAAAGACTAGAGATCTCTTCAAGAAAATTAGAGATACCAAGGGAACATTTCATGCAAAGATGGGCTTAATAAAGGACAGAAACGGTATGGACCTAACAGAAGCAGAAAATATTAAGAAGAAGAGGCAAGATACACAGAAGAACTATGCAAAAAATATCTTCACGACCCAGATAATCAAGACGATACGCTCACTCACCTAGAGGCAGACATCCTGGAATGTGAAGTCAAGTGGGCCTTAGAAAGCTTCACTACGAACAAAGCTAGTGGATGGAATTCTAGTTGAGCTATTTAAAATCCAAAAAGATGATGCTGTGAAAGAGCTGCACTCAATATGTCAGCAAATTTGGAAAACTCAGTAGTGGCCACAGGACTGGAAAAGGTCCGTTTTCATTCTAATCCCAAAGAAAGGCAATGCCAAAGAATGCTCAAACTACCACACAATTGAACTCATCTCGGATGCTAGCAAAGTAATGCTCAAAATTCTCCAAGCCAGGTGTTGAGGCCTGATAGAGGCCATGACTAACATAGGCTGGAGCAAGCATCCTGGAAACAGCTAAGACACTGCCCAGGCAGGATCAAAATTAATTACCCCTGACAGGAGGACTCAGCCTGTCAGCATGCTCCCCATAGCCTGGTCTGTGCCATTCGGGAGGAGGATAGATATCTCCTAAGAAAGGCCGCACGCGAAAATCTAGCCAATTAGTAGATGCAAAAAAACCCTTGTAACCATTCCAACCTTGCCAATTCCCTGTCTTTGTCCTGAACCTATAAATACTACTGTAATATAGGGCTCAGGGCTCTGGCTTTATTCCACTGTGTTGGATGCAGCCAGGGCCCTGGCTCGAGCTAGCAATAAATTCCCTTTTTTGCATTTGCGTTGCCATGGATGTCCTGTTTTCTCAGTTCTGGGGATCGGGACCTTGGGCATAACACAGGCTTCAACAGTACATGAGCCGTGAACTTCCAGAATTTCAAGCTGGTTTTAGAAAAGGCAGAGGAACCAGAGATCAAATGGCCAACATCTGTTTTATCATCATAAAAGCAAGAGAATTACAGAAAAACATCAACTTCTGTTTTATTGACTACACCAAACCTTTGACTGTGTGGATCACCACAAACTGTGGAAAATTCTTCAAATGATAGAATACCAGACCTTCTTACCTGCCTCCTGAGAAATCCATATGCAGATCAAGAAGCAACAGTTACAACTGAACATGGAACAACAGACTGGTTCTAAATCAGGATAGAAGTACATCAAAGCTGTATATTGTCACCCTGCTTATTTAACTTCTATGTAGAGTACATCATGAGAGATGCTGGACTTGATGAAGCACAAGCTTGAATCAAGATTGCTGGGAGAGATATCAATAACTTCAGATATGTAGATGACAGCACCCAACGGCAGAAAGTGAAGAAGAACCAAAGAGTCTATGAAAGTGAAGGAGAAGAGTGGAAAAGTTGGTTTGGAGCTCAACATTCAGAAAACTAAGATCATGGCATCTGGTCCCATTACTTCATGGCAAATACATAGGAAACAGAGGAAACAGTGACAGACTTTATTTTGGGGGGCTCCAAAATCACTGCAGATTGTGACTGCAACCATGAAATTAAAAAACACTTGATCCTTGAAAGAAAAGCTATGGCCAACCCAGACAACTTATTAAAAAGCAGAGACATTACTTTGCCAACAAAGTTCTGTCTAGTCAAGGCTATGGTTTTTCCAGTAGTCATGTATGGATGTGAGAGTTGGACTATAAAAAAGCTGAATGCCGAAGGACTAATACTTTTGAACTGTGGTGTGAAGAAGATTCTTGAGAGTCCCTTTGACTGCAAAGAGATACATGGACTCCATGGATGCATGGATCCATGACTTTCAGTCCATCCTAAAGAAAACCAGTCCTGAATATTCACTGGAAGGACAGATGTTAAAGCTGAAACTCTAATACTTTGGACACCTGATGCAAAGAACTAATTGGAAATGAACCTGATGTTGGGAAAGATTGAAGGCAGGAGGAGAAGGGGACTACAGAGGATGAGATGGTTAGATGGCATCGCTGACTTAATGGGCATGAGTTTGAGTAAACTCTGGGAGTTAGTGATGGACTGGGAGGCCTGCCCTGCTGAAGTCATGGGATTACAAAGATTTGGACATAACTGAACTGAATTTAATAATATCATCATTTTAAACCAACAAAAGTATTTATCTGCATATAATGGATAAAATTACTACTTAACTATATGATATGGAAACCAGGTTTATTTATATACATATATATTCTTATCTAGGGCTTCCCAGGAGGCACTAGTGGTAAAGAACCTGCCTGCCCACACAGGAGACATAAGAAGATTGGATCCCTGGGTCAGTAAAATCCCTGGAGGAGGGTATGGCAATCCACACCAGTATTCTTGCCTGGAGAATCCCATGGAGAGAGGAACCCAGTGGGCCACAGTCCACAGGGTCGCACAGAGCTGGACACAACTGAAGTGATTTAGGATGCATGCATATTCTTATTCTTTGTGAAAACATATGGAATATATGCTTTCTTTGTAGACTCTTTAGATTAAAGACAGGAAAACAGGCACAGAATATCATTACATGGTCTTTATTGTCTTTAGTGGTAATTGATCAATGGAGAGTGTTTCCTTCTTTAAAAAAAAATGGTAGTGAACATATACCTTTTTTCTAAGTAAGGAAAATACCTTGGTATTCTATTTATACTCAGCAACTTCTCTAATAACATTGAAAGTAGCTAATGTTTATTTAAAGGATAATAAATAAAAGCACCATATGTTTTAACCAAAACAGAATATAAAATGAGTCCAAAAATGGTTTCAATATTACTATTACCTCTGATGCCCAGGAAAATAACGTATTACTATGTTAAATGTATACAACCACCTCTATCTTGGGCTTTCGCAGTGGATGCAGATACAGATCTGTCACTCCTTTTGACACAGCACTGACAGCAGCCCTATCCCACAGAATGATGAAAGCCTAATGCAATCAGAATTTCTAATCTCCCTGCAATCACATATTCTTTCACTGAAGCTCTGCCAGGAAGCATTTCCTCTGAGAACAATGCTCAAACGTTTCATTACAGAACTCAAAACCGCTTAAACTCATAGCATTTTGGATACTCACATTTACACTAAACTTGAAAGACCGAAGTGGAATTCATGTGAGGGGTCTGAGCCTCAAAAAGTAATTATAAACATTTTTTTTTTTTCTGTTTTGAAAATTAAATGCTTCGTGAGTGAGACCATTGGTTTTGTAATCAAGTTTGATTTAGTTTTCTCATTTCTTTTGGGACCCTGTGCTTTTGTGGATGCCATGAATATGTGAATAAAAGGTGAGAATGCAGGGCTCACCTGATTTAAAAGATTGTGCCTGAGTGTGTGTGACACTGTGTCTGCAACTGTGTATGCACGTGTGTGTGTGTAAATATGTCTCTCATTCTGTAGTAATTTGCTCACTATATTATTAAATGATCACATGTTAGATTTGTCAGGGTTTTGTTGTTGTTGTTGTTGTTGTTGTTTTAGATTACTTGAGTGCATTCAAAGACAATGTTCAAAACTGCTTAGGCATGTTGGAATCTTTGTGATGCCATGTAGCATACAGTCCATGGAATTCTCCAAGCCAGAATACTGGAGTGGGTAGACTTTCCCTTCTCCAGAGGATCTTCTCAACCTAAGGATCAAACCCAGGTCTCTTGCATTGTGGGTGGATTCTTTACCAGCTGAGCCACAAGGGAAGCCCAAGAGAATGTTGGACCACACTTAAATTCTTCTAAAACAAACTAAACCGAACTTGCGCTAAATATGTTTTCCCTTAAATCCTAATTGAAAGTGACTTTTTAGAAGTTCCCATTTTAAAAGAGCTTCTTTTATAATGATTCAGCTTTGCAAGTAGAGAACTAACAAACTCTCTCCATTCCCTCAAGGAATCACCCAGTAAGATTTTTGCCTTATATCCCAGAGAAAGATTTTAAAGCAAGGGTCAGCATATTTTTTTTTCTGTAAAAAAGCAGCTAGAAAATATTTTTATGACTTGTGGTCAGAGGTCTCTGTTTCGCCTACTAAACTTTGCCAGGAGAGCAAGAAAGCAGAATGGCTATGTTCCATTAAAACTTTATTTACAAATGAAGAGGTGAGCTAGACTTGGCTTGAGGGCTCTGGATTGCCAATTCCAATCTAAAAGAAGAAAGGAACCTATGGAAATTGTGGCAAGGTTTAATGTGTCAAATCTAAATATTAGACTATGTAAGCATGCACAATAAATCTGCTTGTATTAATAACTGTATATTAACACTGAATCCTATTAATCTGAAAAGGACAGTCACAAAACATATTAGCATTCATTGGGAATCACTCTGTATAACAGGATTTCTACTTAATTTTTCAGCAAATTAAAACAAAGAACAGAAGAAATTATAAAGTTGATATAAAATTTCAATTTCCACACTTTTATTAGGTTCTCACACTTTTTGGATTTGATAGTTTTTCTACTTAGATCTTAAAATTTTTCTCAAAGTACTAAAATAGCGTTTGTCAGTGGATTAGAATTCTTTTCACATACACACTATATTTAAAAATGGAAGACATGATCTACAGCTATATGTTAAAAAAAGATCTAATTCAATACAATAAAAATTTACCTCAGAATATAAATTTTTAAAGTTGGCTGAGTTTTTTGGTCACTGTACATAAAGAGTGGGAAAATTAAACAGATGAATGGCTATAGCTATCAACATAGAAAATGGGATACTGTCTATATATACTCATTCTCCACTTCGCCTTTCTATTGAGTGGCTTATAAAACTTCTTACGATTTTGTCTGTACCTAAACTTTATTAAATCACTTCCTGCCATTAATATCAAGAAGGGTTTCTGTCTCCAGTGCTGAACTCTGATTTCTGATAACTTTTGTTAACCTTTTTTAAGCTATTACAACACATGTTCAAAACTATAAACTGGATAAATTAAAAGGTGACTTCATGTTAACATCCACTGTAACAACAGTCAAACTTACTGGGTAAAGTGTGAATATTGATTTGGTTGACTACTGAATGGAAGTTTTAGCAAAGCCTTACAAGGAGAAATAAAGGAGGAACAATTTTAAGTACTTTGAAGAACAGCCTTTGCAGGAGATAAGGCTTCAAGCTTTTCTCAAAGATTTCCCAATAAGTCATTTTGGGAAGACAAAGCAAAAAAGATTATGATTAATCTTATTAATTATAATTAATTAATAATTAAAATTCATTATAATCTAGTTAATCTTATTAATTATTATTAATAGGTGATCCTACTGAAACCATGCTTATTGTATCAGAGGATTTGAAGATAACCACAATTAAACTGGGGGAGAAAGTACTAAATTGGTATTGGAGTTAGTAAATAAAATGACAGATATCTGATTTAAGAATTCTATTTAATAGAGACCTTTGTCTGTATTCACTTTCATGTGGAAATAAGCGGATGCTAGCAGATCTCAAAACTAAAATATTTCCAGGGGAACTTTGATCTGACCCTATAATGTCTATGACTTAATCCTTATGGCAAATCACCAAGAATTCCAAGACTGCAGCAAAAGAAGTAGACTCCAAATCTGTGCAGAAAATCTTTTAAAAGATTCACCTGGAAATATATCTTTCTGATTATTTTGAAATAATTACTTTTTACAAAATCTTGTTAGTACAAAATTTGGTTCAAGAAAATTCATTTCAATAAACAGTACTGATTACATTTTAAGCACTTTATTAGATACTAGCATACATAAAGGAGTGTATGTGTACGTGTGAATGTGAGTGTGTGTGTGCATGTATGTATGTTCCTAAAAACCTACAGGTTAATATACTGAAGAAAAATTTTAAAGTATCATTCTGGATTCTTCTTTCAACAAAAAAAGGCCCCTCCACTACTTGTAACAGTTGTACAAAACCTTGAAGAATAAAGAGATGTTTTCACAACTTTTATCCTCTATATCTTTATACTTGTTAATCTTCTTTAGTTTCACATTTTTTTTCAACTATATTATTGAAGATATTACCTCTCTGGTCAATATATTTCAATCTTCCAATGTCTTTTATATCATTTTATAAACTTTAAAATCACTTTACTGTTATAATTTGTATACAATGACATGAACCCATTTGGAATATGGAGTGGGTGAATTCTGATATTGTATACACACTTGAAACTCTCACAACAAGCATGATATAGATCATTTTAATCATCCCCCAAAGTCTCTTACTGAACTTTTGCTATCAATCCCTTCTCCCAATTGCCAGGTCAGAGTTATCAATTTACTTTCTAGCACCATGATTTGGCTTGTCTATTCTATAATAACCATAAAAAGAGTTGATAAAACATATACTCTTTGATGTCCAGGTATTTTCACGCAGCATAAAATTTAAGAGATTTATTCTAGATACTGTGTACATAGATAGCATGCTTATTGTAAGGTAGTATTGTATTGCATGAGTATAACACAATTTGTTTTTTACTCACATCTTGACAGCAAACAGGATTGTTTCCAATTTCAGGCTACTGTTAATTAAGTTGCTGTGACTACTTGAGTTCAAATATCTTGTAAGCTTCGGAACAAAACACAGCACTTCAGTACTACACTGAGGGGCCATTTCAAAAAGTGAAATCATCAAGAAAAAGCACAAAGCACAAAAACATGCCACAAAATTGATTTTGCAAAGGACATTTACTTACAGCGCGAGAGCAGAAACAAAAATGCAAAACATGACATTGTTGAACCTCAGCTGGGAAAGTGCCAACCTTCCTGTTGGGATTCAATCCACAATAAGAAGAGATATCCTCTCACCTTCTCTCCACCACTTTTAGCAGGGAAAGGCCATGTGAGGACACACAGCAAGGAAGCGGCTATCTACTCCCAGAAAGAGTGCTCTCCCCAGACACTGACCTTGCTGGCACCAAGTTCCTATTGTTTAAACTGCCCATTTTAAAGTATTTTGTTTTGGCAGCCTGAACTCACCAATAAAAACAGGATGAGTTCTCAACTGTTTTGATACTTTGCACATGTTCACTAATGCCCCTGAAAGAGCTGCATGTATTGATTTTGATGTTACAAATAAATTTTAGAGAGTAGGTAAATTCGCAAATAAGTGAAGTGAAAATGAAGTCACTCAGTCGTGTCTATTTGTGACCCGGTGGACTGTAGCCCACCAGGCTTCTCGGCCCATGGGATTCTCCAGGCAAGAATACTGGAGTGGGTTGCCATTTTCTTCTCCAGCAGATCTTCCCGACCCAGGGATTGAACCTAGGTCTCCCGCATTGCAGGCAGACGCTTTAACCTCTGAGCCACCAGGAAATTCCACTATTACATATAGGGAATCCACAAATAATGAGGATCCTCTGTGTGTGTCTGTGTGTCTCTCTTGGATAGAAACCTAAAATGGGATTGAATTGATTGGTCATATGGTAAATATGTTTAATTTTTAATAAGCTCCCAGAGTGTTTTTTCAATATATGTTTCAATCAGTAGAGTATGAAATTTCTACCTGCTCTGAATGCTCCCATACATGTGATATTGTCAGTCTTTTTCGGTTTTGTGATTAAAGTATATGTGTGTCTTACATCATTATAATGTCTTATTTTACGAGTTTATTGGTATTTATTTTGCATATGCAAAACCTGCCTGTGTGCACGGTATATTATACTTTTGAGAAATCAACTTTATTGAGACACATTGTATAATTAAATGCATCCATTTCCAGTGTACAGTTGAATGAATTTTGATAAATATACAATCCCATGAAACCACTGTCAAGATAGCAGACACATCCATCACCACCAGAAGTTTTCTTATTATCCTTTGTTCTCTTAGTTCCCATCCAGAAGGTCAAGGTCTCCAATTCTTCTTTTGGAAATGATACGGTATCTTTGGAAAGTTTTTATTTTATTTTAATTTTATTTTATCTTTTTTGTTTAGATCTATGTGCCATTCATTCGAAGGTAAGTTTTGTGTTGTGGGATTAGGGTTATGATTTGTTTTCTTCCATATGAATATCTGTTGTTCATGCAACTACTACTGAAAAGACTATTATTTTTTTTTCCTTAGAACTTTATCAACATTCAGTTGTGTGGGTTTATTTCTTGATTCTAATTATTTTTCCTTCAGCTATTTATCTATCAGTATTGTCAGTGCCATGTGTTCTTGAGTATGCAAGTGTAGAGAAAGACAAAACTCAAGTAATGAAGTGACACATTCATGTTGGAAATGGTGTAAAATTCTATGATTTCATTAAATAACATAAATTCAACTAGCAATTTTGGAATGTTTACTTTGTTTCAGCTACTTTGTTCTACACTGAGAATGAAAATAGAAAACCTTATTTCTCAAGATCTCATAATCTAAATATAACCTGAACAAGAAATGTTAAAATAGAAATGTATTCAAAATAGGACAAAAACAAGAAAAGCAGGACTTCAATTTATCTGTGCAAAGTAGAAATTCTTACAAGATTAATTACACCCATAGTGGGATTCTCCATTCTCTTCTTATCACACAGTAATTTAAAGGCACAATAAGGTTATCATACTTGTTCATTTTGCATAATAATAAAAAAATTTGGTGCAAGGGGACCAAATAGCAAACATATTTGTTTCAATATGTTCATTAAGATGGTTACAGATATAATTTAATTCAACATGGGATCAATTAAGAAAAGTAAATGCATTTTTAAAAAACTAGATCATAAAAATTAATAAAAATTACTGGTTATGTCTGTTGCAATGGTGAAGGAAGGTAGTTGTCAAAGAAGAGTGTAACTGGGTGACTAGATGAACTAGGTTGTCATAAACTTAGATTACATATATGGGAAGAAGATGGTGCAAATAGATGATAATTTAGAACATCATCAGTTGAGCTTCTTAAGGTATTCATAGGAAGGCCATTAGGTCATTATAATTAAGTGCTTGGGAAAGACAGGCAGCCTTTTAAATGCCAGTGATGCATACCTAATCACATATTCCAGAAATTATCTCATTAAATAAATGAACTGGATCATGAATGCATTATGTCTATATTAAAAAACACCATCTTTGAAAGACTCATGTGAAAATTTAGATAGATAGTACTTCACAATTCTATCGATAATGTATTTTTATTTAAATTGAATGCATATGTGCAGTTAACTTACTCATGAATATTCTCTGAGATGAAGACTTCCTCATAATTGATCCAATTATAAAAGTCATAGAAAGATGGAAAATATTTTCATTGTAGTTCATAATATCATCTACCTCAAGGTCAATTTTTTTCATCAGTTATGGTTATTATTAGAGGGATTTTATTACATAATTGATTGAACACATGCATGAATAGAGACTAGTTTTAAAATATTTTGATTATTTAAAGGTACCCTTGTATCTTATGTTTATTAATAAATGGAATAATTTTTAGTTAAAAAAAAAGTGCATAATTCAGGATCTTTGAATTTGATAAAGAAACATTATTTTTTTACATATCTGTAACTGCTGCAACCAAAGAATATAAATGTTACTTCAATGACCAACACTGAATATCTTTGGCTTTGTTACTGTCTAGTAGTATCCCACAAGAATGATTTATCTGTCATGTTCTTATTCTAGATGCACAGGGAGGATGTAAAAAATGGTAACTGTAATTCAACAATTATCTCTCCATTTGTTTTCAACTTTGTAATTGAATCAATCCATGTTGTTTGTTTCCTGCATATCTATTTCAGACCCTCTCCAGACTTTACATTTTAATCCACTATTGGGTTAGTTTTAATAACAATAAATAAAAGAAAATATTTATGGAAAAATGATGATGTACCAAGTACTCTGTTCAACCTTTTGATTAATTCATGACTCTCCAAAATGGGCTGTTTCATCTCTAGAGATATAGAAATAGTTATTAAAAAAAAAAAACTGTGTCTTGTATAATCATAAAGGACTCAATTCCAGGTATACAACTTTCAAAGGTAATAGTTCCTAAAACCACTGTTTCTCTAAACATCTATGTTTATGCTCATTCCCCTACCTTCTTTCCTCTTTCACAATAGTCTTTTCCCATATTTGGAAAACAGGTAGAATTTGTCACTGACTATTAATTTTGTGGCTTCCCAGGTGTCACAGTGGTAAAGAACTGCCTGCCAATGAAGGAGTCACAAGAGATACAGATTTGATCATTGGGTTGAGGAGATCCTCCGGAGAAGGAAATGACAACTCACTCCAGTATTCTTGCCAGAGAAATCCCATGGACAAAGGCACCTGGTGGGCTACAGTCCATGGGGCTGCAAAACATCAGACACAACTGAGCATGCACATGCATGTAAATTCTATAATGGTTCACAAAGAGAATATTTCAAAATATTAGTATTTATATTAAGAAATAAAAATGTGAATAGCAAATAACTAGTGGGAATACAAGAGAATGAAGAGAGAATCTTTCTGAAGAGCAGGCACATGGGGAAAGCCTAAAGCAAGGGGTAAGATGAGACCGTTGAGTAAAACTCTCAAGGAATGAGCCCCAATCACAGCACAAGGTAAACCCAGAAGATTTGAAGCTGGTGGTACATTGAGAATAATGTACAATCAAATCTATACCCAGAAAATATCCTCTTGTGCTATTCTGCATCTAGATTATAACTTAACAGATGAGTGCAGATACCAGGAAACCAAATGATCCATTATTAGGAACTAGAAGCTACTGAAGCTGTGTGATTCTTAAAGAAAAATGGATCAAATCTAATTGATCTAAGTTTTATTTAAGAATTATTTTATTTATTTAAGAATCTAAAAGAAAGGAGCACAAATCCAAAACAAGCATAAATAAAGAAATATTAAAGAACAATCTATTAATAAACTTAAAAACTAGAAAATAGAGTTAGTTATAGTCACTAATACTGATAAAATTCTCACTATGACTAGAAACCCACACTCACACAAATTACAAATATTAGGAAGTAAGAAGGAGAAATCACATCATACATTACTAATATTAAAAGGATAATAAGAGAATATATTCCTCCACCTGTGATTGAGTTATACCCCAAAAAACACACTGTGAATTGAAAATATCATAAGTTGAAAAGCATTAAATAAGCTTAACTTACTGAATATCATAGCTTATCATGTCATTGCTATTTAGATACTAAGTCATGTCCGAATCTCTGGTGACCCAGTGGATAGTAGCAACCAGGCTCCTCTGTCCCTGGAATTTCCCAGGCAAGAATACTGGAGTGGGTTGCTACTTCCTTCTCCAGGGATTCTTCCCAACCCAAGGGCTAAACCCACAACTCCTGCATTTGCAGGAAGATTCTTTACCACTGCGCCACCAGGGAAGCCCTAGCGTAGCCTAGCCTATCCTAAAAGTACTTGTAACACTTATGTTAGCCTTAAGTTTGGCAAATATAATTTAAAGCCTATTTTATTATGAAGTGTTCAATAACTCATGTAATTTATTAAACAACACATTGATAGTGAAAAACAGGATGATTGTATAGGTAAAGAATAGTTCTAAGAGGATTGGTTGTTTTCTCTTGTGATCGAGTGGCTGACTGGGAGCTGCCAGCGCCCTGCATCACAAGTATCATACTGCATGTCACTAGACTGGGAAAAAATAAAAATTC
The DNA here is from genome assembly GCF_001704415.2 of Capra hircus. NCBI lineage: Eukaryota > Metazoa > Chordata > Mammalia > Artiodactyla > Bovidae > Capra > Capra hircus. Next base: position 39,316,872 of record NC_030808.1, read on the forward strand.
AAAATTTGAAGCATGGCTGCTACTGAATGAATATGACTTTTGCATCATCATAAAATCAAAAAGTTGTTAGATCAACCAGTGCAAGTCAGAGACAGTTTGTATTATAAATAAATTTATGCCGATAAACTTAAAAATTTAGATGAGATTCTATAATTCCTTGAAAGATTCAAAGTAGCAATCATTATCCAAGGAGAAATAATACTCTGAATAATTCCATATGTATAAAAGCTACTGAATCTATAGCTTTAAAATATTCAGAGTAAGAAAACTCTAGGCTCTGATGACTTTCCTGAGGAGTTCCACCAAACATTTAAAGGAGAAATAACAATTCTATATAAACTCTTCCAGAAAATGAAAAGGGAGTATTTTTTTCATATTATTTCAGAAGATTATCATTACCTTAATTTAAAAAGTAAGGGAAAAAATTACAGATTGATGTACTTAATAAACACACTTTAAAAATTATTCATTAAAATACAGCAATATATAAAACATAAAATCTAGCAATACATAAAATACAATACATACACCAACACCATAAATCAATTTTTGGTTTATCCCAGGAACCTAAGTCTGATTCAACACCTGGATATCAATGTAGTTCACCATATTAACAGACAAAAGATGAAAACCAATATCCTATTAGATTCAGTAAAGTTCTCTAATAAAATTTAACATTTACTCATGATAAAAAGTATAGGCAGCCTAGGAGTACAAGAGAGCAACCTCAACCTGATAAATCAAAAACAATAACATACACACAAAGACTACAGCTAATAAAACTATTAATGATAAAAGACTAGACAGTTTTTCCCAAAGCTTGAAACAAGGTGAAGATATCTTCTCTCACCATTAAATAAATACCTATTTTTAATATCATACTGGAGGCCCAAGCTGGTACAATCAAGCAAGAAACATAAATGTCAGATATACTTACTGGAAAGAAGAGAGATTAAAATTATCTTTTCACAGATAAGTTATATAGAGCATGCCACAGGATCCACCCAAAAGATTTATTTGAATAAGAAAGTTTAATAACTTCATAGCATGCAAGGTCAATATGCAAAAATTTATTATATTTTAAACACTGACAATGACTAACTAAAAATTAAAGATTTTATTTTACCATTTCCTGTAATACCAGTACCATGAAATACTTAGTTGTAGGTCTATTAAGATATGTGCAAAGATCTGTATGCTGAAAATTACAGAACACTGGTGAAAGAAATCAAAGGAGATCTAAATAAATACAGATGTGCACTATCTTCATGGATTGGAAGTCTCCATAGTGAGAAAATATCAATATGAGCAATATGAACTATTGCAATTCCAGTGAGTATCTAGACTGGATTTCTTTTTATAGAAATAAATAATCCTTTCAAAAATAGCTAGAATAGCCAAAATATATTGAAAAAGGACAAAGTTATAGTGCTTAAACTATAAGATACCAAGATGTAATCTAAAGCTATAGTAGATAAGATAGTTTGTATTGGCAAAAGGATAGATACATAGACCAATAGAATAGAATAAAGAATCTATAAATAAATTCATATACAAGCTTTACTTTTAATTTTGCCTTTCTTGGTAAGAAGTTGAAAATCATGACAAACTGTTAAAGACCACGTTAACCTCAGATGGAGATGTTCCTCACTGGAAGATGCTTAACACATATATGGGTCTCTGTATGTTTGAAAGATTTCTAAGAAATCTATATGGCATTATATCTACATTTTTCACTTAATAGATTTGAATTAAATAATAACAATAGTCAAATATGCAGTCTTTTCTATCTTAAAAAATAAATCTAAAAGTCATTTTTCAACATTCCCCTTTACTAAATGAATTTTAAGGTATCCATATTACTAAGTCAATATTAAACTGAAGTTTAACTGTAGACCATCCCAAATTATCTTGAGAGTAAGTGGAAAACAAATGAACAAACAGAAAAGATCCTGTAACCTTTAAACAATAATTAAAATTTGAAGTCTTAAAAGTGGGTAGAAGAAAACACTTTGCTTTTAAACATTATTTTGTTAAATATGATGTACAAATCATAATATGCTATTATCACAGAATGAAAAGAAATCTATTTGTTTATCTCAAATTTGAATTTCAAGAACAGACTACTTACTGAACATCGAATGTCAGAAGCTGATATAAAACAAATATGGAAAGGTCTCTCTAAATGTCACACCTTTTTCTTTTCAAACCAGAATTAGACTAATTTAGCTCATTAATTAACTGATGATATTTTACACAGCAACAATTTGTATAGAATATAAAATTCACTTCATATTGTGCAAAGAAGTAGAAATATAATTTGTCTTTTAAAAGTAAATCATTAGTATTACAGTATTGCATATTAATTTCCTTTTGAATGCCTACTTGAATAATAGAAAGTTCCCAAAGACAAAAACCTTCTTTAAATTTACATATCCCAAAACATAATTTGACAGAAATGACCATTAGTAAATGCAAAATTAATTCTTAGGGGAATCTTACTTTTCCTGTTTTCATTCCAATTTTGAAGAGACTCTAGAATTGACATTTTTAATGTATGCAAAGCATTCTAGACTAATATATTTTTATTTCTTAACTGCTTAAATAAAAGCAAAATCTGTGAACATTAGTAAAAAGGAGGATACCTGATTTACTATTTGTGCAGTTTTATCAAAAATCACATATCATAGTTGTTTTAATTAGAAAGCTGAAAGATTTGACATAAACCTTAAGCAAGCATCCCTGGGACTTTACATAATTTCACCTCTTTAATTCATGTTTATAAAACACAATCTACAGTTTTTAAATACTTTTTCTTACTGAGTTTATAACTTTTAAGAAGAAATATACTATACAGTATTGTAAAGTAAAATAAAGTAAAAGTAAAAATTAAAAAAAAAGAAATATACTGTGTCAATATAATGTAAAGTTTTTAGGAAGAAGCCATTTTTATGCCTCCATTAGTCAAAGAACTTCATTATTTCAAAAGCAGGTGATTCTTCTAAGCAAAACTTTCAAAAAATGAGGAGAATTTCTAGGATAAAAATAATAACTATAGAATCAAAAGGTAAGAAAGTGATTTAAAGGTCATCCTGAACATCTTTCAAAGGAGTTAATGACTTTTCAGGCTTTTTTCCCCTCAAGTGAAATCAATCTCTAATTGATCCACACATTTGTGTGCAGTTGATGGAAATGATCATTCCTATCTCTGTGTTGTAAATAGCAATCTTGTCTTTTCTGCTTTCATTATTCTAAAAAACCTATATGTTAATCAACTATATATTTTGAATGATAACTTTCATTATATTTCTTTTTAAAATATTTATATTTGCAGTGAATAATTATTATATACTATGATTACAAATTTTCTTAGAGAAAGTTCTAACTAAATTTAATATTTTTATTATTTTCCTGTGTCCTATATACAAGCGGGGCTTCCCTTGTATATAGGACAGTAGTCTTCCCAGTGGTAAAGAATCTGCCTGTCAATGCAGGAGACTCAAGTTCAATCTCTGGGTCAGGAAGATTCCCTGGAGAAGAAAATAGCAATCCACTTCAATATTCTTGCCTGGGAAATCCCATGGACAGAGGAGCCTGCCGGGCTACAATCCACAGGGCCACACAACTTAGCAGCTAAACAGCAACAACATATACAAACACAATGCCTAGCACATGCCACCAGCACTTAGTCGTGTCTGACTCTTTGCGACCCCATGGACTGTAGCCTACTAGGCTCCTCCCTCCATGGGATTCTCCAGGCCAGAGTACTGCAGTGGGGTGCCATTTCCTTAACCAGGGTCTGAAAAGGGAGAAAGTCCCAAATGGCACCATCTACTGGATAAGTCTTTTCCAAACATTCCATCCTCTCTAAGAGGTCACTGGTGATTTTGATGTTCATCATGGCATAGACACAAGGACTAAAATGTTCAATGTCATAACTTATGTGAGAGCCACCTGAGGTTGGACAAGAAAAGACTTACAGCAGGTAATGCCTCCTTGCCTCTTTTTATGATCACAATTCTGACTTCCATGAGCATTTAACCTTATTCAAGGGTACAGATTTCACATATAACACTTAACTCAAAGGAGAAAAGTAATCAAAAATATGTATAAAATATGAAGTGTCACTGGGAAAAACATGAGGTGTCTACCCCACCTTCATCATTTAAAGTAAATACACTCACATAATTAAAAACTTAAGAACCTGATGGGCCACTCTGTGGGTTCTAACCTTTTATCCTAGGGCTAAGGTCTGCAACTATCCTCAGAAACACAGTTTTCTTTACCCTTATTGTCACTTTCAATATCCATCAGAGTTGCTCTTGATCTTGGGTTCATTACCTGGAGAGACAGAGAGATATTATTCCTTAAACAATTGATCCAAAGATTCCAGAGGGTGATGGGGTAGGGGGGTTGGTTGTGGTCTGATATCTCTAAAAACTTGGGAGAGTATAGGAAAATAAATAGTATTGCATATTTTATGGAAAAGTTTTAACTGGACCCAATGGTCCATGCTGTATATGGTAAGGGAAATTCCAAATTTATTTCCTTTGGCCTCTTTCCACCAGGCTGATCAGTGCTTACATTTCTATGTTCTTTGATTGCTTAGCAGAATAAATTCACACACAGCACACACATAAACACACATTTGTGTGGACTTTCATGGATGCATCAAAAATACTAAGGCTTTAAAACATATTGAAGAAAATAAAGGTTCTTATAAATGAATCTTAACTGATCATGCTCATGTGAAGTTAACATTTCACATTGTTCAGTTCAGCTCAGTTCAGTCACTCAGTCGTGTCCGACTCTTTGACACCCCATGACTCGCAGCACGCCAGGCCTCCCTGTCCATCACCATCTCCTGGAGTTGACTCAAATTCACGTCCATCGAGTCGGTGATGCCATTCAGTCATCTCATCCTCTGTTGTCCCCTTTTCCTCCTGCCCCCAATCCCTCCCAGCATCAGAATCTTTTCCAATGAGTCAACTCTTTGCATGAGATGGCAAAAGTACTGGAGTTTCAGCATTAGCATCATCCCTTCCAAAGAAATCCCAGGGCTGATCTCCTTCAGAAAGGACTGGTTGGATCTCCTTGCAGTCCAAGGGACTCTCAAGAGTATTCTCCAACACCACAGTTCAAAAGCATCAATTCTTTGGTGCTCAGCTTTCTTCACAGTCCAACTCTCACATACATACATGACCGCTGGAAAAACCATAGCCTTGACTAGACGGACTTTTTTTGGCAAAGTAATGTCTCTACTTTTGAATAAGCTATATAGGTTGTTATAACTTTCCTTCCAAAGAGTGTCTTTAAATTTCATGGCTGAAATCATCATCTGCAGTGATTTTGGAGCCCAAAAAAGTAAAGTCTGACAGTGTCTCCCCATCTATTTCGCATGAAGTGATGGGACCAGATGCCAATATCTTAGTTTTCTGAACGTTGAGCTTTAAGCCAACTTTTTCACTCTCCTCTTTCACTTTCATCAAGAGGCTTTTTAGTTCCTCTTCACTTTCTACCATAAGGGTGGTGTCCTCTGTATATCTGAGGTTATTGATATTTCTCCCTGCAATCTTGATTCCAGCTTGTGTTTCTCCCAGTCCAGCGTTTCTCATGATGTACTCTGCGTATAAGTTAAATAAGCATGATGATGATATACAGCCTTGACATACTCCTTTTCCTATTTGGAACCAGTTTGTTGTTCCATGTCCAATTCTAACTGTTGCTTCCTGACCTGCATACAGGTTTCTCAAGAGGCAGGTTAGGTGGTCTGGTATTCCCATCTCTTTCAGAGTTTTCCACAGTTTTGTAATCCACAGAGTCAAAGGCTTTGGCATAGTCAATAAAGCATAAAAAGATGTTTTTCCGGAACTGTCTTGCTTTTTCCATAATCCAGTGGATGTTGGCTTTGATCTCTGGTTCCTCTGCCTTTTCTAAAACCAGCTTGAACATCAGGAAGTTCACAGTTCATGTAATGGCCTTCGTTTTGGAGTCCGTTACTTTTGTTCCCACCTCCTGATCACTATTTTCTAAAGCTTCTACTTCTTTCCCACTGTCCCCTGACAACTTGGTTGCCCTCACTCTGTCCCCTGAAGCCTGGATTGCCTTCCCGCTGTCCTCAGAAGTTGTAGTATCCTTCCCATAGTCCTTCTAGCTCTGGTTGCTCCATGGGCACAGAAAGCTGCCTGTTCTGTGAATCAGGCTACTTTTCCCATACTTCTGGTAATGAAGCAGTAGGGATATCAAAGCAAACACCCTGCTTTTCTTTGGGAAAGAACATTCCCTTCACTTTGGAATCAATATCCTTACCCAGTTGCTCTTTAAGTTCTTTGCAAGCATAACTAATGTTTGGCATTTCAGTTGAGCACCACAAGATCATGGCCACAAAGCCTGCATCTGAGCTGATGAAGGAGCTCTGGTCTTCTGACATGAAACTGGAAAAGTGGGCCTGGGCTCTGCCAGGGCTTCCCATGTCTCCCTTCTCCTCAAGCACAGTGGGAGGCACAGAGAGCAAGAGCCTGATGGCATGTTTGCTAGACACTTTTATTATGTATGTTGCAGAAGGAACTCTCTTGAGAGTCCCTTGGACTGCAAGGAGATCACACCTGTCATTCCTAAAGAAAATCAATCCTGAATATTTATTGGAAGGACTGTTGCTGAAGCTAAAGCTAAAATAGTTTGGCTACTTGATGAGAAGAGCTGACTCATTAGAAAAGACCCTGATGTTGGGAAAGATTGAAGACAGGAGAAGTGGATGGCAGAGGACAAGATGGCTGGATGTCATCACTGACTCAATGGACATGAGTTTGAAGAAGCCCTGGGAGATGATGAAGGACAGGGAAGCCTGGCATGCTGCAGTCCATGAAGACCCAAAGATTTGGACATGATTGAGCAACTGAACAACAACACCAACAAGTCACTAAACTCAATGTATAAATGTTATGTTTATTCTGACTGCTCCACAGACTAGCAGTTCCCTTTCTTTCTACCTGTCTTTGGACTTCCCTATTTCCTGAGACACATTGAAACTAGGCCAATTAATAACCCTACAATGGTCTCAAGTGTTAAAGTAAGAGTTGCAAGTCTCTTGTTTTAAGTCAAAAGCTAAAAATGAGTATGCTTAGTGAGAAAGGTTTGTCAATAGCTGAGACAGGTCAAAAGCTAGTCCACCTGTGCCAGTTAGACAATTTATGATTGGAAATAGAGAGTTCTTCAGGGAAATTAAAAGTGCTACTCAAGTGAACACAGAGAATATAAGAAACAGTCTTGTTGCTGACATGAAGTTTTAGTTCAGTTCAGTTCAGTTGCTCAGCCGTGTCTGTCTTTGTGACCCCATGAACCGCAGCACGCCAGAACTCCCTGTCCATCAACTCCCAGAGTCCACCCGAACCCATGTCCATCAAGTCTCATCGTCTGTCATCCCCTTCTCCTCCTGCCCTCAATCTTTTCCAGCATCAGGGTCTTTCCCAATATGCCAGCTCTTCACATCAGTTAGCCAAAGTATTGGAGTTTCAGCTTCAACATCAGTCTTTCCAATGTACACCCAGGACTGATCTCCTTTAGGATGAACTGGTTGGATCTCCTTGCAGTCCAAGGGACTCTCAAGAGTCTTCTCTAACACCACAGTTCAAAAACATCAATTCTTCAGTGCTCAGCTTTCTTCACAGTCCAACTCCCACATCTATACATGACTACTGGAAAAACCAGAGCCTTGCTTAGATGGACCTTTGTTGGCAAAGTAATGTCTCTGCTTTTTAATATGCTGTCTAGGTTGGTCATAACTTTCCTTCCAAGGAGTAAGCATCTTTTAATCTCATGTCTGCAATCACCATCTGCAGTGATTTTGGAGCCCAGAAAAATTAAGTCAGCCACTTTTTCCACTGTTTCCCCATCTATCTGCCATGAAGTGATGGGATCAGATGCCATGATCTTAGTTTTCTGAATGTTGAGGTTTAAGCCTTTAAAACTTTTTGAAGTTTTAGTGGTCTGGATTAAAAATAAAGCCATCCACAACACTTTGTTAAGCTGAAACTTAATTCAAAGCAAGATCCTAGCTCTCTTCTTCTTGATGAAGGCTGAGATTGGTACAGAAGCTGCAAAAGAGAAATTTGAAGCTAGCAGAATTTCGTTCATAAAGTTAAGGAAAGAAGCTGTCTCTGTAACATGCAATTACAAGGTGAAGCAGCAAATGTTGATGTATAAGCTCCAGACAAGATATCCAGAAGACCCAGCTGAGATAATTTAATGAACATGGCTACACTAAACAATAGATTATCAATGTAGATGAAACAGCCTTATGTTGGAATAAGAGGCCATCTAGCACATTCATAGCTAATAGAGAAGTCAATTCCTGGCTTCAACATTTTAAGGAACAGGCTGACTCTCCTGCTACGGGCTAATGCATAAATAGCTGATGACTTTAAGTTGAAACCCATGCTCATTTACCATTGTGGAAATCGCATGACCCTTAAAAATTATGCTTATATATACTCCACTTTGTTGGGAAGATCCCCTGGAGAAGGAAATGGCAACCCACTCCAGTACTATTGCCTGGAAAATCCCATGGACAGAGGAGCCTGGTAGGCTACAGTCTACGGGGTCGCAAAGAGTCGGACACGACTGAGTGACTTCACTGTTCACTGTTCACTATGCTTTATAAATGGAAAAATAAAGACTGAATGACAGCACTTCTGTTTACAACATGCTTTATTGAGATTTTAAGCCTGCTGCTGAAAATTACTGTGCAGAAAAAAAAAATTTAAATATTACTGCTCATTAACAATGCAACTGATTGCTCAAGAGCTCTGATGGAGGTGTACAATGACATTAATGTTTCCATGCCTGCTAACACAATATCCATCTTGTAGCCCAAGGATCAAGGAGCAATTTTAACTTATTATTATTTAATAAGTACATTTCATAAAGTGCCATACATAGTGATTCCTTTATCTGGGCAGTGTAAAAAAAAAATACCTCTGGAAAGAATTTACTATTCTAAATGCCATTAATAATATTTATGATTCAAAGGAAAAGGTCAAAATGTCAATAACCATAGAAGTTTGAAATATGTTGACTTCAACCCTCATCAACAACTTGGAGAGGTTCAAGACTTCTGCAGAGAAGTAATTACAGATGTGTTAGAAATAGCAAGAGTATCAAAATTAGAAGTGGACCTTGAATATGTGATGGAATTGCTGCAATGTCATGATAAAATTTTAATGGATGAGAAGTTGCTTCTTATGATTTGAGCGAAAAAAATGGTTTCTTGAGATGGAATCTACTCCTGGTAAGGAAGCTATGAAGATTGTTGAAATGACAACAATGGATTTAGAATTCTACATAAACTTAGTTTATAAAGAAAAAGCAGTGTTTGAGAGAACTCCAACTCTGAAAGTTCTACTATGGCTAAGATACTATCAAACAACACTGCATGCAACAAACAGATGATTTCATGAAAAAGTGAGAGTAAAAGTCACTTAATCATGTCTGACTCTGAGATCCCATGAGCCCACCAGTCTCCTCCGTCCTTGAAATTCTCCAGGCAAGATTACTGGAGTGGGTTGCCATTTCCTACTCCAGGTCATCGTCCCCACCCAGTGATCAGATCCAGGTCTCCTGTATTGCAGGCAGATTCTGTACCATCTGAGACCCCAGAGAAAGGAAGAGTCAATTGATATGGTAAACATTATTGTTACCTATTTTAAGAAATTGCCACAGCCTAACCTTCAATCTTCAACCCTGATTTTCAGCACATCAACATCAAGGAAAGACTCTTCACCAGCAAACAGATTAGGACTCCCTGAAGGTTCAGAAGATAATCAGCATTTTTAGGAATAAAGTGTATATTTTAATTAATGTGTGTACATTTTTTAGACATAATGCTATTGCTTATTTACTAGATTACAGTATAAAGTAAGCATAGCTTTTATATGCATTGGGAAATGAAAAATTTTGTTTAACTCAGTTTACTGCTGTGTTCTAGAGCCAAACCCACGATATCACCCAACATGGCTGTGTACATCATGATAATGTTTATTAATTCAGTCTCTCAAGAGGTTGTTACACAGATGTTACTCTGAGCTTTTAAAGGTCGCTCCATGCCTGATTCTACAACTGGCTCAGCAAAAATGTAAGATGAGCTTGGAGCAACTTGTTCAGTTCAGTTCAGTCACTCAGTCATGTCCAACTCTTTGAGACCCCATGGACTACAGCATACCAGGCTTTGCTACCCATCACCATCTCCCAGAGCTTGCTCAAACTCATGTTCATTGAGTCAGTGATGCCATCCAATCATCTCATCCTCTGTTATCCCCTTCTCCTCCTGCCTTCAATCTTTCCCAGAATCAAGTTGTTTTCCAATATGTCAGTTCTTCACATCTGGTGGCCAAAGTGTTGGAGTTTCAGTTTCAGCATCAGTCCTCTCAATGAATCTTCAGGACTGATTTCCTTTAGGATTGATTGGTTTAATATCCTTGTAGTACAAGGGACTCTCAAGAGTCTTCTCCAACACCACAGTTCAAAAGCATCAGTTCTTTGGCATTTAGCTTTCTTTATGGTCCAACTCTCACATCCATGCATGACTACTGGAAAAACCATAGCTTTGACTAGACAGACCCTTGTAGGCAAATTAATGTCTCTGCTTTTTAATATGCTGTCTAAGTTTTTCATAGTTTTCTTCTGGGTGCAAACGTCTTCTAATTTCATGTCTGGAGTCACCATCTGCACTTATTTTGGAGCCCAAGAAAACAAAGTTTGCCTCTGTTCCATTGTTTTCCCATCTATTTGCCATGAAGTGGTGGGACTGGATGCCATGATCTTTGTCTTTTGAATGTTGAGTTGTAAGCCAGCTTTTTCACTGTCCCGTTTCACTTTCATCAAGTGGCTTTTTAGCTCCTCTTTGCTTTCTGCCATAAGGGTGTTTGAATCTACATATCTGAGGCTATTGATATTTCTCTTGGAAATCCTGATTTCAACCTGTGCTTCATCCAGCCCAGTATTTTGCCTAATGTACTCTGCAATGGCAATCCACTCCAGTATTATTGCCTGGAAAATACCAAGGACAGAGAAGCCTGGTAGGCTACAGTCCATGGGGTCGCAAAGAGTCGGACACGACTGAGTGACTTCACACACTCACTCACTCACTCTGCATATGGGTTAAATAAGCAAGAGTGACAATATTCAGCCTTGATGTATTCCTTTCCCAATTTTGAACTAGTCTATTGTTCCATGTCCTGTTCTAACTGTTGTTTCTTGACCTGCATACAGATTTATCAGGAGGCAGGTAAGATTGTACAGAGCAGCTTGCAGTATGAGAAAAAAAGTGTTAAAATATTAAAGGATGAGGACATTTCAAAGGACTCAGAAAGTAACATGAAAGAGCTCCCAATGGCAAGAACGGTAGCAATTTGAACAAAAAAGAAAGGAAGAAAATGCAATAGTGGATTATAACAAACAGTATAACATCAATACACATGAGATCATACTATTATAAATAAATTACTGAATGAAGAAATAAATGGGAAGAGATAACTCCTTTCAAAAAATTCCAAATAGTACACATACATAGTTGCTCTTCTAGGAGATGAACCTCAATGTTCTCACCACTTTTAAGATGGGTTGGACATAAGCTGGAATACAGAAAGGGAAAATAGTAACTGTACAGTGGATAAACCTAGCAAACCCTATCTAAAACTAAATGATTATGTTTAACATCATCAGTGATGTCATATGAATAAAATGCACCTTTTATATGATGTAGTAACAAAGGTACTCCATTCATTACAAAAATTAAAAACCAAATCTAACCATGACAAAACATCCAACAAACTGATATTGAAAGAAATTTTACAAAATAACTGATCAGTTCTTGTGAACTCCAAGCAAACTTAAAAATTCCATAAAACAAAGTAAACTGAGAAAATGTCACAGACCCGAGGAGACTAAGGAGACATGATAACTAATGGCTGTGTGGTATCCTGTATTGGATATTGGGGGGGAAAAGGAATATTCATGGAAAAACTGATGAAATTCAAATACAGCCTCAAGTTTAGTTAATAGTAATGCACTAGTACATCATGAGAAATGCTGGGCTGGAAGAAGCACAAGCTGGAATCAAGATTGCTGGGAGAAATATCAATAACCTCAGAATGCAGATGACATCACCCTTATGGCAGAAAGTGAATAGGAACTAAAAAGCCTCTTGATGAAAGTGAAAGAGGAGAGTGAAAAGGTTGGCTTAAAGCTCAGCATTTAGAAAACTAAGATCATGGCATCTGGTCCTATCACTCCATGGGAAATAGATGAGGAAAGAGTGTCAGACTTTACTTTTGGGGGGATCCAAAATCACTGCAGATGGTGACTACAGCCATGAAATTAAAAGACGCTTACTCCTTGGAAGGAAAGTTATGACCAACTTAGATAGCATATTCAAAAGCAGAGACGTTACTTTGCCAACAAAGTCCATCTAGTCAAGGCTATAGTTTTTCCAGTGGTCATGTATGGATGTGAGAGTTGGACTGTGAAGAAAGCTGAGCACTGAAGAATTGATGCTTTTGAACTGTGGTGTTGGAGAAGACTCTTGAGAGTCCCTTGGACTGCAAGGAGATCCAACCAGTTCATCCTAAAGGAGATCAGTTCTGGGTGTTCATTGGAAGGACTGATGTTGAAACTGAAACTCCAATACTTTGGTCACCTCATGCAAAGAGTTGACTCATTGGAAAAGACTCTGATGTTGGGAGGGATTGGGGGCAGGAGGAGAAGGGGACAACAGAGAATGAGATGGTTGGATGGCATCACCCACTCAATAGATATGAGTTTGGGTAAACTCCGGGAGATGGTGATGGACAGGGAGGCATGGTGTGCTGCGATTCATGGGATCGCAAAGAGTCGGACACGACTGAGTGATTGAACTGAACTGAATGCATTATATTCATTTCTTAGTTTTGACAAACGTACCATCCTAACAGAATATAAGATTAACTGAATATTTTGTTAACCAACACTGAAACTGGGTAAGGGACATACAAGGACTCTCTTCACTAACTCTGCAACTTTTACATTCATCTAAAATGTTCCCAATGGAAGATTGTTTTATAAAGTAGTCATTTTGCTGATCTATTAGGCCAGTTACTTTATAGTGATAGAGACCATGGTAAGACCAGTGAAAACCATAAGCAGGAGCAGATTGTCAGTCTGTTTGCTCTAAAATAATTTCTGTGGTCAGAAACAAAACTGTGTGTAATACCATCATTATGAGTAAGATATTCTAGAAATTCATAGGTGGTGGTTTGGGCATAATAATTGTGAAAGGAAGGCAAATGCACATTATATAAGGATCTAGTCTATGACAATGGAAGGGTTCTTATGTAATTAATCAACCCCCAGGAAAGTTGTTCAGTCATGTCTGAATTTTTGTGACCCTGTCGACTATACAGTCCCTGGAATTCCCCAGGGCAGAATACTGGAGTGGGTAGCTGTTCCCTTCTCCAGGGCACCTTCACAACCCAGGGATCAAACTCAGGCCTCCTGCATTGCAGGTGGATTCTTTACCAGCTGAGCTACCAAGGAAGGCCAGATTGCCCAAGACTTGTGCCATATTGGCAAAATAATTGGTCTCAGCCATTGATAAGTTGAACAATTAATTAGCAATGGTTCTAATCAAATAAACATGAGTATTGGAAGTCCATGTAGTTGAACCCATATACATACTCTACCTCTTTTGCCATGGCATGTTTATTTGTGAATTTATTGAGTACAGACATGGTTGGCTGGGGGAAAAAATCTTCCTGATATATACAGAATAGGTTATCCCATTATTAAGATTTTCATCTACTGAGATTTATCTTTGATGAATATTCACACAAGGCACACATATCTATCTGCTCTGTGCCCATTTGGAAAGTTCTGTCTACTTCTTTCGGAGAAGGCAATGATAACCCACTCTAGTACTCTTGCCTGGAGAATCCCAGGGACAGGGGAGCCTGGTGGGCTGCCGTCTATGAGGTTGCACAGAGTCAGACACGACTGAAGTGACATAGCAGAAGCAGCAGCAGCGGCAGCATCTACTTCTTTTCCTAATTTTTAAATTATATTCCTTTTACATACTTGAACATTTAGCCAAACCATTAGCTACAGTATTTAAGTCAGTTGTAAATCTATACCTTAAAATCATATCCCTTAGAAAATAAATACAGCACATTCTTTGATGGTCTACACACTGGGAGGATTTTGCTTCTCCATTGTCAGGGCTCCTCTAGTGCAGGTCTACAGCTGTTCATTTTCATATACTAACTAACGTATCATGCAGAACAATTGCTCCTCATAAATCCAGAAATATTTGAGAGGGAATAGTCAAAGTAGCAGGAATATGAGCCATGAAATTCTGGGAAACAAGATTAGGCATCATGTGCTTTCAACTCAGTTGAACTCAAACTCATATAAATAACATCCATCTGATGTTGTTTATCAGTGCTATTGACATACCCAATATTATGGTTTGGTGTATGTGACAAAACACAATTCTTTACGGATACTTTGGATTGCATGTTAATGTTAATGTTTCATGTTACTGTAGGGGTTCATTACAAAGCACTCACTCTCGACTGAGGCCAGTGCAGGCAATAAATTATGTCAGTAAAATACTTATTAACAAAGGAAGGCAAAGTTTTCCACCTAAAATTCTAATGATCTGCACTATAATTAAGTAACCGGAAACTGTAAGTAACCAGAAACAGGAATAGTTACTAAAAGATCTATAGGAAGCTTCACTTTTCAGATAACTATATGTAAATGGTACTGCTGCTGAAGCCACCTCAACATAGAGATGGAGAGATTTTTCATCAAATTGCTGGCTCTGCAGTTTTCTCTTTATTTTCCTTTCCCAGTAATTAAACTGTTTTTTTAAAATAAAACTATTGACTTTTTGATCTCTAATCTGCACAAGAGAAAAAATATCTACCAACATACCTATTCACTTCCTTCAGTTAATTTTCCATCCTTTAGTTTTACATATTAATATTAACTTTAACCACTAATGCACACTTTCTTTGATAAAGCCCATTTTTGGAAAAGTGTATGTGAATAGATCAGTTTAAAAAGTAATATGACTATGCTTTATTGGAAAAAAAATCTGAATATAGAAGATAATTTATAAAGACTCTATCGTATTTTCAGTAAAACTGAAAAACGTTGTTAGTGAAACTAACAAAACATTTTATATGAAAAAAGTTATGTATCATTAAAATGAGCAAATCAGAAATATCTTAGATTACAGAATAAAGACCATCATGACATCAACATTTATAAAGCAAAAGCTGTTGGCAGTATTCTGCTACTTTCATATTAATAAGTATTAGAGGGTTCTGTCATTTTTTTCATCTTTTATATCTAGAAGCCAAGGCTTTGTTACAAGACATAGGCAATTACAATATAGTGCTTGAGTGCTTTCCAATATGGCAATGATGACAAAGACAACAAAATACTGCTATGAGAATAATAATTGTTGTTGTTTAGTTACTAAGTCATGTATGACTCTTTGTGACTCCATGGACTACAGCCTGCCGGGCTCCTGTGTTCATGGGATTTCCCAGGCAAGAACACTGGCATGGGTTGCCATTTTCTTCTCCAGGGGATCTTCTCCACTCAGGGACTGAACCTGTATCTCCTGCATTGGCAGGCAAGTTCTCTACTGCTGAGTCACCAAGGAAACCCAAGAATAAGAATAATTAACATAAATTAACTGTTTGTCATGCATCAGATATTAGGGTATTGCACCAATACCTACTACCAGAGCTCACTACCTGATGTACTTAGAAGCAAAATTGTGGTACTGGCTTTTGAGGAAAGATAGCTTTTTTGCAAGTTTGACCAGCAAGGAGTCAGGAGGGCGGGCATAAATCTGTCTCCCCTATCTGAGGTTAGTTTCTATTTTTATGAGTGAGGGAGGACAGGTTGCTATATGAAAGCACTGGCAGGGAACATTTTGATTGGGGGGCTTTGGAACTTTGCCACTTATGGTAAGATACAGTAAAGAGAGCTTCAGCACCATATCTTCCTGGACAGTGGACCCTTTGCTTCTGAAAGGATTTAAGGGCTCAGGCTCATACCATATCATATCCCAGTTCTTTGGTTCTATGGGGTAGATTTGGGAGGTACAACCTATTTAAGTCAAATTTTCTCCTCTACACATGCTTTGGCTTCATGACTAGTGGATTTGTTCTCTTGTGTCAGAAAAAGTATCTGTATCCTGTTAGACACAAAGCCGGGCCTGTTTGGTCCAGCAGTTATAATAGAAATTTTTAATTTAAACTGAATATGATGTTGGGGAGGGAGTGGGAGGGGGTTCATGTTTGGGAACGCATGTAAGAATTAAAGATTTTAAAATTTAAAAAAATAAAAATTTAAAAAAAAGGGAAAAAAAAGAATGTATAAAAAAGTTTATAAAAAAAATAAAAATAAATAAACTGAATATGTCTTTCTAATCTTATATCTCCCTAATATATATTCTGAGGCCATTCCTATGGGATTCTCAGAGGGAGTGTTAGGCAGGTATTTTTGCATTGACATCTTAGCTGAAACAGATTTTTTTTTAAAAAAAAGAGCATGTGTTTTTTTCTGTGTAAAATATATTCTAGTGTGGCTTATAAAAACAAAGTAATAGTATTATGAGGGTAAATAGTGAATATAAAGTTATGTTTATATTTGTAGAAGGTATCTAATTCTGTCCCTATTTTACAAATGTAAAATAGATGTGTATCTAATCACAACTAGTAATTTTATTAGTAATATTATTCATAAGATTATAGACCAAATAATATTCAACTCAGTTATGCAAATAATACTACTCTAAAGACAGAAAGTGAAGAGGAACTAAACAGCCTCCTGATGAGGGTGAAAAGAGTGAAAAAACTGGTTTGAAACTCAATATTCAAAAAATGAAGATCATATCATCCAGTCAGTCCCATCAATTCATAACAAATAGAAGGGGAAAAATTATAAGCAGTGATATATTTTATTTTCTTGGGCTCCAAATTCACTGCCAATGGTGACTGCAACCAAGAAATTAAAAGATATTTGCTCCTTGGAAGGAAAACTATGACAAACAACGTATTAAAAAGCAGAGACATCATTTTGCTGACAAAGGTTCCTATAGTCAAAGCTATGGTTTTTCCAGTAGTCATTCACGGATGTGAGAGTTGAACCATAAAAGACTGAGCACCAAAGATTTGATGCTTTTGAAATGTAGTGAGTGCCAAAGAACTGATGCTTTTGAATTGTAGTGCAAGAGAAGACTCCTGAGAGTCCCTTGGCCTGCAAGGAGATCCAACCAGTCAGTCCTAAAGGAAATCAACACTGAGTATTCTTTGGACAGACTGAATCTGAAGCTTTAATACTTTGGCCACATGATGCAAAGACCTGATTCACTGGAAAAGATTCTGATGCTGGAAGAAATTGAAGACAAAAGGATAAGGGGGCAACAGAAGATGAGATGTTTAAATAGCACCATCAACTCAATGGACATGAATGAGCAAACTCTGGGAGATAGTGAAGGACAGTGGAGCCTGGCATGCTGTAGTCCATGGGGTTGGAAAGAGTCAAACATGACTTAGTAACTGAACAACAACAACAAAATCCATATTTATATTTTATAATTTTTTCACTATAATAACATAATCCATATATTATACTGATTGCCACTATATTTTGTTGACCTAATAAAAGCAAACAGAAATGAAAATACACTTAGGTAGTCATAAAGATATATAATTAATTTTAACTTTTGCAACTTCTCAAAAGTTCCAAAAATTCTGCAAATTTTACAAAATGTTATTTTTTGTACCCTCTTCCTTTTACTTCCTTTACTTCAAAAAACATTTTCATGTGTTTTATGAATATTCTTTTGTTTCAATGTATCCTTTAAAATATTATATACATTTATTTTAAATTGGATAATGCAATATTACATGATTATCTCATTCCATTTCTTACTTAAAAAAAAAAGTACATGTTTTAAGATCCGTACAAGCTCCTGAGTTTAGAGGAGCCCATTAATCTTTGTTCTTGTAGACCACCCCATGATATGTATCTATGTATGGTCACCTGATGCAAAGAGCTGATTTATTTGAAAAGACCCTGATGTTGGGAAAGATTGAGGGCAGGAGGAGAAGGGGATGACAGAGGATGAGATGGTTGGATGGCGTCACCGACTCAATGGACATGGGTTTCAGTAGACTCTGGCAGTTGATGGACAGGGAGGCCTGGAGTGCTGCATCCATGGGGTCACAGAGTTGGACATGGCTGTGTGACTGAACTGACTAATGTGTTGAAATGCTTTGAGATTGATCCCCAAAATGGCTTCATAAATCACTTGCCAACCAATACATGGTACCTGTTTCTACATTTTTCCAGTGGCTTAGTGGTAAAGAATTTGCATGCAATGAAGGCGACTAAGGAGATGTGGGTTCAATCCCTGGGCCTAAATTGTCCCTGGAGGAGGGTGTAATTTTTGCCTGCAAACTCCCAAGGACAGAGGAGCCTGGTGGGCTACAGTCCATGTGGTTGCAGAGTTGGACATGACTGAATGAGCACACACACAAGCATTTTAATACATTTTCATTATACATTTTATATCAATAAGTTAATACATCCACATACATTATTTTTAGGCTTTTGGTTCATCTTACCTGTAAATTGCTTATTTAGTTCTTTTACATATTATCAATTGGAGTTATTTTTTTCTTGTTGAATTTACTGTATTTCCTTTATATTCTAAAAATTATTCTTTTATTCATTTTTCATGATATAAATATCATTTAATCTAGCATCTCTCTGTTGGTTTTAATTATGGTGTATATCATATAGACCTTGTTGCTGTTGTTGTTGCTGTTCAGTTACTAAATCATGTCCTACTCTCTGACCCCATGGACTGCAGCATGCCAGGCTCCTCGGACATCCACTGTCTCCTGGAGCTTTCTCAAATTCATCTTACTAAGCAACAAAAATAAATTATTTCATTATTATTAGTCATCTGTATTGAGAAGTACAATAATTTTCACAAATTGCAAATATGCAATTTGATGAATTTTGAAAAATTTCTTCAGCTTTGCACTTAACAAAAGTAATAAGGTTACAGAATATTTTTGTCATCCAGTGAAGTTCTGTCCTGCACTTTTGTAGTCAGGCTCCTACCCCATTCCATGTGTACTTTCTTTTTGTCACTCAAGTCTTGCCATTTCTAGAATTTTCTTATAAAGGAAATCAGATTATATAATATTATATGTCTAACTTTTCATTTAGCATTATATTTCTGAGATTTCTCCATATTGCTCTCTGTTTTTGTTGTTGTTTAGTTACTAAGTCCTGTCCATCTTTTTTGTTACCCCATGAACTATAGCATGCCAAGCTCCTCTGTCCATGGAATTTCCCAGGCAAGAATACTGGAGTGGGTTGCCATTTCCTTCCCCAGAGGATCTTGACCCAGGAATCAAACCTGTATCTACTGCATCATCAGGCAGATTCTTTGCCACTAAGCCACCATTGTTCTCTATGTCTGTGGCTAATTATTTTCCATTGTCTACTAATTTTCCTTTGTATGAATATATAAATTGCCTATCTATTTAAATGTCAAAGACTCTTGCTGACTTCTCCCAATTGTGTTTGTTCAGTAATTATTAAAAGCTTCTATGAAATTTAAAGTACAAATACTTGTGTTAACATGTACTTTCCTTATTTTGAATGAAAGCCCAGTGGTAGTATCAGTTTTATATAATAAATGTAAAGTTTAATTTGTAAGTTTTTTTCAAGGTGACTACATCATTTTCATTTCACCAGAAATAAATGAGTTCTACTTGTATTACATGAACAGAAATACTTGCTACTATCAGGGGTTTTGTTTGCTTGTTTTTTAAAATCATTCTAAAATTTCACAATCATATATCATTGTTTTATTCTGAAAAAAGTCTTTATTAAGTAAATGTTTAGCAAATATTTTACCAGTTATTGACTTGCATTTACAACGTCTTTTGAAGGGTAAATTTAAACATTAATTAAGTCCAAGGTGTCAATATTTTATCTTTTACAAGGCTTTTTATTTTAAACCACTTCTGCCTAAGTTTGACTTCAAGCTTCTCTTTTTTTATCTAGAAATTTTATACTAAATTTTCTATTAAAATTTTATGTGGCATGTAATAAAGGTTGAGGTTCATTATTTTTATGCATAGATAATTATTCCAGAAGCATTTGTTTAAAAGTTTATCCTTTCTTGGCACTGTTTTTTCAAAGTTCAATAATTATGCATACAATATATTGTATACACATTATATACAACATAGACATTCCATATATATCTACAGCTATAGCTATTTTCTTCCCATACAGGACTGGCAATTATAGAGACATTATAGCAGTGAGTATCTTACAACTTTTCCTGTTCAAAATAATTTTGAATGCTTTAAATCCATCTTATTGCCATGCAAACAGTACAAACAGTTTGTCACTGTGATTAGTTAATTTAAAAAAAAAAAATAAATAAAATTAAAAAACAAACAAATTTAAAAAAAGCCTATTATAATTTTGACAGAAATTGCATTAAATTTTTATATTGATTTGAGAAAAAATACTATTTTAACAAATTTAAGTTAATATCATTAACATAGTATGAAGGGAAGTGAGGTGAAAGTCAATCAATAGTATCTGACTTTTTGCGATCCCATCGACTATACAATCCATGGAATTCTCCAGGCCCGAATACTGGAGTGGGTAGCCATTCCTTTCTCCAGGACATCTTCCCAATCCAGGGATTGAACCCAGGTCTGCTGCACTGCAGATAGATTCTTTACCAGCTAAGTCACCAGGGAAACCCAAATTAACATACTATATTTGTCCATTAATTTAGATTTTCAGAAATCTCTCAGCTATATTTTATAGTCTTGAGTATATAGATTCAGCATCTTTTGATTTAAAGATGCTCGAAATTTATCACAAAAACAGATATATAGATCAACGAAACAGGAGAGGAAGACCAGAAGTAAACCCAGGCATCTATAGTCAATTAATCTATGATAAAGAAGGCAATAATATGCAATGGAGAAAAGACAGTTTCTTCAAAAAGTGATGCTGGAAAAATTGGACAGCTAGATGTAAAAGAATGAAATCGAAACATTCTCTAACACTGTACACAAAAATAAACTCAAAATGGTTTAAAGACTTAAATGTAAGACAGGACTCTATAACACTCCTAGAGGAAACACAGGCAGAACACTCTTTGACATAACTTGCAGCAATATTTTTTTGGACCTGTTTCCTAAAGAAATGGAAATGAAAACAAAAATAAACAAATGGGGCCTAATTAAACTTAAAACATTACTCAAAGGAAAAGAAAAAAAAAAATAAAAGACAACCCAAAGAATGAGAGAAAATACTTGCAAATAATGTGACAAAAGTTTAATTTCCAAAATATACAAAAAACTCATGCAGCTAAATTTCAAAAACATCTCAATCCAAAGATGAGATGAAGATCTAAGTTAACATTTCTTCAAAGTATACATATAGATGCCCCAAAGGAAATGAAAAGATATACAACAGGCTAATTATTAGAGAAACAGAAATCAAAACTATAATGAAGTATCAGTGGTTAGAATGACAATTATCAAAATATCTACAAAGAATAAATGCTATAGAGGATGTGAAGAAAAAGGAATCTTCCCATCCTATTTGTGATAATATAAATTGGTGCACTCAATCTGCCAGCAAATTTGAAAACTCAGCAGTGGCCACAGGACTGGAAATGCTCAGTTTTCATTCCAATCCCAAAGAAAGGCAATGCCAAAGAATGCGCAAACTACCACACAATTGCACTCATCTCATGTGCTAGTAAAGTAATGCTCAAAATCGTCCAAGCCACGCTTCAGCAATATGTGACCTATGAACTTTCAGACATTCAAGCTGGTTTTAGAAAAGGCAGAGGAACCAGAGATCAAATTGCCTACATCCGCTGGATCATTGGAAAAGCAAGAGAGTTCTAGAAAAACATCTATTTCTGCTTTATTGACTATGCCAAAGCCTTTGACTGTGTGGATCACAATAAACTGTGGAAAATTCTGAAAAAGATGGGAATCCCAGACACCTAACCTGCCTCTTGAGAAACCTGTATGCAGGTCAGGAAGGAACAGAGAGAACTGAACATGGAATAACAGACTGGTTACAAATAAGAAAAGGAGTCCATCAAGGCTGTATATTGTCACCCTGCTTATTTAACTTCTATGCAGAGTACATCATGAGAAACGCTGGACTGGAAGAAGCACAACTGGAATCAAGATTGCCGGGAGAAATATCAATAACCTCAGATATGTAGATGACACCACCCTTATGGCAGAAAGTGAAGAGGAACTAAAAATCCTCTTGATGAAAGTGAAAGAGGAGAGTGAAAAAGTTGGCTTAAAGCTGAACATTCAGAAAACTAAGATCATGGCACCTGGTCGCATCACTTCATGGGAAATAGATGGGGAACCAGTGGAAACAGTGTCAGACTTTATTATTTGGGGCTCCAAAATCACTGCAGATGGTGATTGCAGCCATGGAATTAAAAGACGCTTACTCCCTGGAAGGAAAGTTATGACCAACCTACATAGCTTATTCAAAAGCAGAGGCATTACTTTGCCAACAAATGTCCATGTAGTCAAGGCTATGGTTTTTCCAGTGGTCATGTATGGATGTGAGAGTTGGACTGTGAAGAAAGCTGAGCGCCGAAGTATTGATACTTTTGAACTGTAGTGTTGGAGAAGACTCTTGAGAGTCCCTTGGACTGCAAGGAGATCCAACTAGACCATTGTAAAGGATATCAGTCCTGGGATTTCTTTGGAAGGACTGATGCTAAAGTTAAAACTCCAGTACTTTGGCCACCTCATGCGAAGAGTTGACTCATTGGAAAAGACGCTGATGCCAGGATGAATTGGGGGCAGGAGGAAAAGGGGACAACAGAGGATGAGATGGCTGGATGGCATCACCAACTCGATGGACATGAGTCTGAGTGAACTCTGGGAGTTGGTGATGGACAGGGAGGCCTGGCTTGCTGCGATTCATGGGGTCGTAAAGAGTCAGACACGACTGAGAGACTGAACTGAACTGAACCTAAGTTGGTGTAACCATTATGGAGAACAATATGGAGATTTCTTAAAATACTGAAAAAAAAAATTGTCACAATCCCACTCCTGGACCTGAATCTAAAGAAAACTAGCATTTTATAAGATACATGCACTTCAATGTTTATAGCAGTTATATTTACAATGGCTAAGACACAGAAGTAATTTAAGTGTCCATTAACAGATGAATGAAAAAAAAAGGGTATATATGTACAAAATGGAAAGTTCTTTGGTCATTATAAACGAAATAATGTCATTTGCACGAAGATGGATGAACCTACCGACTATCATGCTAAGTGAAGTTAAGTCAGATAGAAAAAGAAAAATATATATGATATCACTTATTTGTAGAATCTAAAATATATATATATATATACAAACAAATTTATATACAAAGCAGGAATACACTCACAATCATAGAAAATAATCTTAGAGTTACCAAAGGAGAAGGGAGGCGAGAGGGGTAATTTAACAGTTTTAGATTAAAACATACTCTCCTCTGTATATAAAATATATAAGCAACAAGGACCTACTGTATAGCATACACACACACACACACACATATACATATCTGTCTGAATAACTTTTCTGAACTCCTGAAACTAACACAACAATAAAATTAACTGGATTTCAATAAGCAAAACAAATAAAGTTTAATATGTCTATAATATAATATATATAATACATACATATGCAATGAATACATGTTTTCACTCAAGACTGAGTATATTCCTAATATTTCACATTGTGATATCACAAATAGTTTTCTTTTCCTTTCCAAATAGATGTGGTTAGTAACAGAATGCAACTTCTTTTCTTACAGTTACCTTGTATCTTGTGGCATTGTTAAACACACACGTTATTTTGTTAACTATTTTATAGATTCCATAGGATTTCTGCTTCCGCCTTTCTATGCTGTATGAATTGTATTTGAAAATCTGTGGGGTTTAAAATTTTTTTTTCTCTGACTAGAATATTCAGTAAAATCTTGAATTGTGAGAGTAGAAGCTAGTGCTTTCTTCATTTTAGGAGAAAGATTTCTTTATGATGCTGCAGAATTTTTGTGAATGATGTTTACTAAAGGCAAGTCCCTTTCTGTGAAAGACATTTGTGGGTTTAATTATAAATAAAGTTTGAGTTTTTCAATTTCTAGGACACAAAGCCCTAAGTGGTCATGAGTTATTACAAATTTAATGTCTTACTGAATGCAATATAATAAAATATTAAGAAATTGGAGATTCTTATTCATGAATGGTATTGTCCCATACTTTTTTGACATCTATTTCACTGACAGATTTTGAATTTAGGGTAATTTTGTCTTCAAAAATAGTTTGTAATTGCTTCATTTTCCCTTAATTTTCTGCAATAGTTTATATAGGATGCAGTATTTCTTTATCAAGAGTCTGAGAATTGACCAGTGAAGCCAATGAGGTCTGAAATTTTTATGTGAGACATATTTTAAACAATTCAACTTTTTAACAGATAGGAGAGAAATGGTATGGACCTAACAGAAGCAGAAGATATTAAGAAGAGGTGGCAAGAATACACAGAAGAAATACACAAAAAAGATCTGAATGACCCAGATAAACATGATGGTGTGATCACCAGAGCCAGACATCCTGAAATGCAAAGTCAAGTGGGCCTTAGAAAGCATCACTACAAACAAATCTAGTAGAGGTAATGAAATTTCAAGTTATCTATATCAAATCATAAAAGATGATGCTGTTAAAGTGCTGCACTCAATATGCCAACAAATTTGGAAACCTTACCAGTGGCCGCAGGACTGGAAATGCTCAGTTTTCATTCCAGTCCCAAAGAAAGCCAATAATAAAGAATGTTCAAACTACCATACAATTGCATTTATCTTATACACTGGCAAAGTAATGCTCAACATTTTCCAAACTCGGCATCAAAAGTATGTAAAATGAGAAATTCCAGATGTTCAAGCTGGATTTAGAAAAGGCAGTGGAACCAGAGATCAAATTGTCAACATCTGTTGGATCACCGAAAAAGCAAGAGAGTTCCAGAAAAATATCTACTTATGCTTTAGTGACTCCACCTAAGACTTTGACAGTGTGGAACACAGCAAACTGTGGAAAATTCTTCAAGAGATGGGATATCACACGACTTGACCTGCCTCCTGAGAAATCCGTATTCAGGTCAGGAAACAACAGTTAGAACCGGAAATGGAAAAACAGACAGGTTCCAATTTGGGAAAAGACTATGTCAAGACTGTATATTGTCCAGACTTAAATATTATGCAGAGTAAAGCATGCAAAATGCCAGGCTGGATGAAGCACAAGCTGGGATCAAGATTTCTGAGAGAAATATCAATTGCCTCAGATATGCAGATGACACCACCGTTATGGCAGAAAGTAGAGAAGACGTAAAGAGCCTCTTGTTGAAAGTGAAAGAGGAGAGTGAAAAAGTTGGCATAAAGCTCAATATTCAGAAAACTAAGATCATGGCATCCGATCCCATCACTTCATGGCAAATAGATGGGGAAACAGTGGAAACGGTGACAGACTTTATTTGGGGGGGCTCCAAAATCACTACAGATGGTGACTGCAGCCATGGAATTAAAAGACGCTTGCTCCTTGGAAGGAAAGTTATGACCAAGCTAGATTCATGTTGATGTATGGCAAAACCAGTACAATATTGTAAACTAATTAGTCTCCAATTAAAATAAATAAATTTGCATTGAAAGATTTTTTTTGAAAAAAGCAGAGACATTCCTTTGTCAAAAAAGGTCCTTGTAGTCAAGGCTATGGTTTTTCCAGTAATCATGTATGGATGTGAGAGTTCTAGTATAAAGAAAGCTGAGTGCCAAAGAACTGATGCTTTTTAACTGCAGTGTTGGAGAAGGCTCTTGAGAGCCCCTTGGACTGCAAGGAAATCCAACTAGTCCATCCTAAAGGAAATCAGTCCTGAATATTCATTGGAAAGACTGATGCTGAAGCTGAAACTCCAATACTTTGGCCACCTGGTGCAAAGAGCTGACTCACTGAAAAAGACCCTGATGCTGGGAAAGATTGAAGGTGGGCAGAAAAAGGGACCACAGAGGGTGAGATGGTTGGATGGCATCACCGACTCAATGGACATGAGTTTGAGCAAATACTGGGAGTTGGTGATGGACAGGGAGGCCTGGCATATTGTGGTCCATGGAGTCACAAAGAGTTGGACATGGCTGAGCGACTGAACTGAACTAAACTGACAGCATTTTCTTATCATTTTAATAAATATAGAATCATGAATGATGTCCTCTTTATTTTCTGAGATTGGAAAATTGTTTTTTCTCTTTATTCTTATACTTCAACTGCCTAGGGATTGGTGTACTTTCCCTTTTTCTTTTATGTTGATTCTTTGCAGAGTGTTGCTCTTTCTTCTCACATAGAAGCCAAACATACTTCCCCTCCGAAGTTTTCCAGAGTGTTCTATTATGTCTCTTAAATACACAAATAAATTAATCATAAAATCTCATTCAGCAGCCATGCTAAGTTTGTCATTAGAACTAAAGTCGTCATATTCCTGTGCATGGTCATTAGAATATATACGTGAGTTAAAAATGAACGAGTTAAAAATGTTACTTTCTATTTTAAACTTTTTTATTTTGATATAATCATAGATTCATACACATTATTAAGAAATGATACAAAGAAACTCAGCTTTCTTTATAGTTGAACTCTCACATCCAAACATGACTACTGGAAAAACCATAGCCTTGACTAGATGGACCTTTGTTGGCAAAGTAATATCTCTGCTTTTTAATATGCTGTCCAGGTTGGTCACAACATAAGAGTAAGCATCTTTTAATTTCATGGCTTCAATCACCATCTGCAGTGGTTATGGAGGCCAAAAAAATAGTCAGACACTGTTTCCACTGTTTCCCCATCTGTTTCCAATGAAGTGATGGGATTGGATGCCATGATCTTAGTTTTGTAAATGTTGAGCTTTAAGCCAACTTTTTCACTCTCCTCTTTCACTTTCATCAAGAGGATTTTTAGTTCCTCTTCACTTTCTGCCATGAGAGTGGTGTCATCTGCATATCTGAGGATATTGACATTTCTCCCAACAATCTTGATTCCAGCTTGTGCTTCTTCCAGCCCAGTGTTTCTCATGATGTACTCTGCATATAAGTTAAATAACCAGGGTGACAATATACAGCCTTGACATACTCCTTTTCCTATTTGGAACCAGTCTGTTGTTCAATGTCCAGTTCTAACTGTTGCTTCCTGAACTGCATACAGGTTTCTCAGGAGGCAGGTGAGGTGGTTGGTATTCCCATCTTTTTCAGAATTTTCTACAGTTTATTGTGATCCACACAGTCAAAGGCTCTGGCATAGTCAATAAAGCAGAATAGATGTTTTTTTGGAACTCTCTTACTTTTTAATCATCCAGTGAATGTTGGCAATTTGATCTCTGGTTCCTCTGCCTTTTCTAAAATCAGCTTGAACATCTGGAAGTTCACAGTTCACGTATTGCTGAAGCCTGGCTTGGAGTATTTCAAGCATTACTTTACTAGCATGTCAGATGAGTGCAATTGTACGGTAGTTTGCGCATTCTTTGGCATTGCCTTTCTTTGGGATTGAAATGAAAACTGAGCATTTCCAGTCTTGTGGCCACTGGTGAATTTTCCAAATTTGCTGGCATATTGAGTGCAGCACTTTCACAGCATCATCTTTTAGGGTTTGAAATAGCTCAGCTGGAGTCCCATCACCTACACTAAGTTTATTCTCAGTGATGCTTCCTAAGGCCCATTTTTCCTCACATTCCAGGATGTCTGGCTCTAGGTGAGTGATCACACCATCATGATTATCTGGGTCGTGTGAATGTGTAGTTCTATGCAATTTTATCACATTTATAGATTGGGTTATGCACTATTAAAGCCAATATTCAGAAGTTACATCACCATGAGGATTTTTCATTTTGCTCTTTAACTATATATATATATAAGATACAATTTCCAATATTAATAAATGTTTTTTTGATAAATATGTAATGCAGTTTTTAGAAAGGAATATAACACTTGATTGAGCAATAATAAAGGGCACTTGTGTAAAGCAAATATGAAGATATTTATATTTTAAGGTGTTTAAATATGAAATGTAAATACCTTAAATATGAAGTGAATATTCAGAATTTTAAAGTTGACAATTCTCCTTACATCAATAAAAAAATTAAGTAAAGCTGATATAAATTCTGCAGAGCTTTTATGTTCTCCTTTGCATACTAAATATGTCAAAACTGGTTCTATAATTAATGTGACAAAAACAAATAAGTGTTATAAATCAAAGAAATATCATGTTTCCATTATTTCCACTACTAGATATCAACATTATCATAAACCTTTAGTAATTAAAATAATAAAAATATTGTGAAGAACTTATAAAAATCAACAGAACAGAAGGGAGATTTCAGAACGATAGCTGAATGTATATACTTCAGTGATATATGATGTTGGCTTGTAAATATGTGAATGACTTTCCTTTAACTGGTAATTTACATAGGAAATATTAAATTGTACTTCTACCATGAGTCATGCACTAAAATTATTACCAAACATATTTTTTAAATGTGAAACAAAATTTTAAATATTTTGAAAAATACACTTTCTAGCTGTGTAGGAACACATTTCAAAATAATATATTAAAGAGCAAATTCTTATGGAAATGATTAATAGATTTGATTTCAAGAACTTAAAATGCCTCTTCTTCAAGACAATATCAAGGAGACTCAAAGATATTGATTGTCATAATATATTCACCATGCATAAATCCTGGTGCATGAAACTACTGGAATTGGTATTATTTATTGAGCTTTTGACCCACTTCAGTGTTCTTGCCTGGAGAATCCCAGGGACTGGGGAGCTTACCGTGTATTGGGTTGCATAGAGTTGGACACGACTGAAGCGACTTAGCAGCAGCAGCAGCAGCAGCAGCAGCATTGAGCTTTTGACTACATAAATGTTCATTATGCAATTGTTGCTCAGTTTTGTATCACAGATATTTCACAAATATATCTTACATATTAAAAGCATTATATTGGCTCTTGGCTTATCAGTTTTCATTCCAATTTTTCTAAATTTTTTATCATAACTATTAATAACTTTTACATCTATTAAGAAGTTTGTCAGATTTTCTAATTGACTTAAAACTGAAGTATTATTCAACACATTTTGTAATTTTATACCTTTTTCAGATATCTGAAATATTTTATTTAGTTATGGTAAGAAATTATTTTTCAATGCACAATTGAATATAGTTTTCTATAATAAGCACTATTGAACAAAACTTTCTCTACATCTGATATTTTCTAGCTTCATAGAAATTCTACATATATGAAATATATTCAGGAACTTTTCCATTTTTATATAAATTTGAAAACAATATAGTATGAAAAATCTATGAACCCTGAAAACTGAAATAATACACTACTCTCTCACAATTCTTTTCTCTTCTTAAACTCAAATTGGAAATAAATATTTTCTTCCCAGTCATATGTTTCATCCTAATACAATTTATGAGTGACATATATGAAAAAGCTTTTAAACTTTTGCTGATGCTTGAAAGAAGACATATTCTTTATTTTTACACTAAAAATTCACCATGTTTGGTTCAGTTCTGTCACTCAGTCACATTGAACTCTTTCAAGCCAATGGACTGCAGCACGCCAGGCTTTGATGTCTATCACCAACTCCCAGAGCCTACTAAAATTCATGTCCATCCCATCAGTGATGCCATCCAAACATCTCACCCTTTGTCGTCCCCTTCTTCTACCACCTTCAATCTTTCCCAGCATCAGGGTTTTTCCAATGAGTCAGTTTTTCGCATCAGGTGGCCAAAGTATTGGAGTTTCAGCTTCATCATCAGTCCTTCTAATGAATATTAGGGACTGATTTCCTTTAGGATGGACCAGTTGGATCTCCTTGGAGTCCAAGGGACTCACAAGAATTTTCTCCAACACCAGAGTTCTAAAGCAACAAATTTTCAGTGCTCAGCTTGCTTTATTGTCCAACTCTCACATCCATATATGACTACTAGGAAAACCATAGCGTTGACTACACAGACCTTTGTTAGCAAATTAACATCTCTGCTTTTTAATATGCTGTCCAGGTGGGTCATAACTTTCCTTCCAAAGAGCAAGTGTCTTTTAATTTCATGGCTGCAGTCACCATATTCACTGATTTTGGAGCCTCCCAAAATAAAGTCTGACACTGTTTCCCCATCTATTTCCCATGAAGTGATGGGACCAAATGCCATGATCTTAGTTTTCTGAATGTTGAGCGTTAAGCCAACTTTTCCACTCTCCTCTTTTACGTTCATCAAGACGCTCTTTGGTTCTTCTTCACTTTCTGCCATGAGGCTGGTGTCTTCTGCATATCTGAGGTAATTGATATTTCTCCTGTCAATCTTGATTCCAGCTTGTGCTTCATCTAGCCTAGTGTTTCTCATGATGTACTCTGCATATAAGTTAAATAAGCCAGGTGACAATACACAGCCTTGACATACTGCTTTCCCTATTTAGAACCAGTCTGTTGTTTCATGTCCAGTTTTAACTGTTCCTTCTGGACCTGCATACAGATTTCTCAGGATGCTAGTCATGTTGTCTGGTATTCCCATCTCTCTAAGAATTTTCCACAGTTTGTTGTGATCCACAGTCAAAAGCTTTGGCATAGTCAATAAAGCAAAGTAAATGTAAAAGTTCAATAAGTAAATATTACTTAAAGTATATGGTTTCCCTAGTAGCTCAGCTGGTAAAGAATCCACCTGCAATGCAGGAGACGCCATTTAGATTCCTAGTTTAGGATGATCTGCTGGAGAAGGGATAGGCTACCCAGTCCAGTACTTAAAGTATTAAAAAAGACTAATTTATCTATAAATATCTCAAAACATCTATATACAAAGGTATATTTTCTCTTCAATCTGTCAAAGTTGATTAATATCATATTAAAATTTTCAGCAATCTCTTTTCTTAGTTTATGGTTTATTTGTATACTTTATTATGGTACAAGATGCCTAAATAAAATACATGATATTTATGTAATTGAACTATTTCTCAATATAAATTGACCACCAATTTCTCTCTGGTGATTATAGCCACATATTCCTGTATTACTATAACATTACTTCTTTATGTTTGTGCATTTGCCTAATAAAACTTTGTCAACATAATTAAATTTGACCTTTATTTTTATGATGTGTTCCCTTTATAAGTGCACACCGATACATTTTTAACCCAAGCTGACAGTTGTTGATTTAATAGGGTTATTATTACATTAATTACAGATATTCTCCTGGCTTATATGTTTCAAATTCTGACATATTACTTCATACACTCTGTTTTGTTTTGTCACTTTTGTTGTATGTAATACAATTAAGAAATTATTTCATTTCACATATTGACCCCAGCAGTTTTCTCATGGCTTCATGGAAGGCTATTTTGAGGAGGGTTCTTAAGCAAAGAATGAATTAGTACCTGAGTTATTTACACCAGGCAAGAGATACAAACTCTTTTAATTTGATGACCAGGGTAGGGAAATCTTAAGTGGATGCTGGAGAAAAAAGAGTGTCAATATTAGTTAAGGCTGTATCTTCCAGAAAATATGGTATTATAGTTTGGTTTGATTATTGTAAATATTTCCTCAGAATTCCAACAGGACACTCCATTAAGCATTGGAATCGCTCTGCCATTCTTTCTTTAGAGGTAACATTTTTATCAAAGCATAACTGATGCACAATTCTATGTTAGTTTTGGCTGTGCTAGACAATGATTTTACATTTGCATACATTATGAAAGGATCACTACAATAAGTGTAGTAACCATCTGTCCCCAAGGTTATTACAATGTTATTGAGCACAAACCTTATGCTATATACTACTTCCTCATGACTTATTTATTATATGACTGGAAGGTTTTTACCTCTCAAATCATTTAACCTATTTAACCCATCCCTCAACACCCTCCCTTCTGACACTCACCAGCTTATACTCTGTATCTATGAGTCTGTTTCTGTTTTGTTTTTTAGTTTCCACATAGCCTAGAAATCATTTGACACTCAAGTAATCAATTAATCTACAATTAAATAGGCAAGCATATACAATGGGGGAAGAAAACCTCTTTAATAAATAGTTTTGGGAAAACTGGACCACTACATGCAAAATAGTGAGACTAAACTAACTTTTCACACAATATACAAAAAAATCACAAAACTAATAAATACTTAAA
Source organism: Capra hircus (assembly GCF_001704415.2). Lineage (NCBI taxonomy): Eukaryota > Metazoa > Chordata > Mammalia > Artiodactyla > Bovidae > Capra > Capra hircus. The sequence goes on from NC_030808.1 coordinate 39,349,232, forward strand.
TATAAGGCTTAGAACCATAGAATTCTGATGAAAATGTAAGCTATATGTTCTGACATTATTAGCAATATTTATGGGACTACATCTAACTAAAAACTTTCACATGGAAAGAAACTATCAACAAAACAAAAAGACAGCCTACTGAATGGAAGATGATATCTGCAAATAAATATGCAAAGGAAATGCATACACATTTTTCCAAAGAAAACATACAAATTGACCTCATGAATATATACTCAATGACACTGTCATTAGGAAAATTCAAGTTAAAGCCATAATAAGATACACCTTGTCCCAGTCAGAATATGCATGCATGCTAACTAAGTTGCTTCAGTTCTGTCTGACTATTTTTGACCCTATGGGCCTAGACAGCATATTAAAAAGCAGAGACGTTACTTTGCTGACAAAGGTTCATCTAGTCAAAGCTATGTTGTTTTTTTTTTTTTTTTCCAGTAGTCATGTATGGATGTGAGAGTTCTACTATAAAGAAAGCTGAGCACTGAAAAATTGGTGCTTTTGAACTGTGGTGTTGGACAAGACTCTGAGAGTCCCTTGAACTGCAAGGAGATCCAACCAATCCATCTTAAAGGAAATCAGTCCTGAATATTCATTGGAAGAACTGATGCTAAAACTGAAACATGAATACTTTGGCCACCAGATGTGAAGAACTGACTCATTAGAAAAGACCTTGATGCTGGAAAAGATTGAAGGTGGGAGGAAAAGGAGACAACAGAGGATAAGATGGTTGTATGGCATTACTGACATGATGGACATGAGTTTGAGCAAACTCTGGGAGTTGATGATGGAAAGGAAGTCTGGCGTGCTGCAGTCCATGGTGTTACAAAGAGTTGGACACAACTGAGTGTCTGAACTGAATTGAACTGGATCTTAGTCCACCGGGCTCATCTATCCATGGGATTCTCCAGGCAAGAATACTGGAGTGTGTTGCCATGGCAATCCTTCCTCCAGGGGATCTTCCTGGCCCAGAAATCAAACCAATGTCTCTTAAGTCTCCTGCCTTGGCAGGAAGATTCTGTACCACTAGTGCCACCTAGGAAGCCTCTAGTCAGAATAGGTACCACCAAAAAGACAACAAATAATAAGTGTTGAGGAGGATGTGGAGAAACAGAAACCCTCATGCACTGTTGATGGGGTTGTAAATTCATTCAGCAAGTATGGAAAATGGTAAGGAGTTTCCTTTAAAAAATTAAAAATAGAACTGCCATTTTTGTTGTTCAATCACTAAGTAATATCCGACTCTTTGAGACCTCATGGACTGGAGCATGGTAGGCTTCCCTGTCCTTCTCTGTCTCCCAAAGTTTGCTCAAACTCATGTCCATATGAACCAGCAATTTCACTTCTGAGTATTCACCCAAAGAAAACAAAAACACTAATTTAAAAATATATGCACTCTAATATTTATATTAGCATTATTTACAAGTGCCAAGGTATGGAAGCACCTCCCTTCTTGAGAAGAAAATGATGGCAGCCTGTTCTCAGAGAAGTTTCACATATAGCTAAAAGGCACTCATGGACCTGAGCAGTGCATGGATTGTTTATGACCTTCCCAACCTTTGGTCAGCACCACTCTCTTGCTGGCCTTGGCTACTTGCTGTGTTTCTCGGATGGTGGTCATTCTCAGTTTAAATCCTTCCCTCTATTGCCATTGCCCTTTATCTAAAGCCACTGCCTCCTTCATAAACTGTGTATGACAAGAGAAAGACCAGTATAACTCTCAGCTAAAATTGAGTGGGACGTTATATAAAATGCAGCAACCAGTTCTGACTCAATGCAGCTGATAGAGACCACAGACATACAGCAGTATTGGATAACACATTTTCCTAAATCAGAGGTACTCTGGCTGCCCAGAAGGGCTGAATAACACAAACATGATATGATGAAGTTAAAGTGCTGGGTGGGTAAACATTTAACATTGAGAGACAGAGGATAAGAAAGAGCCAGCAGATTACTGGCTCATTCTTCTGGCCCAGATGGATGTTCTGACCTGTCACCATGGATGACAAATATGACCAAGAAAACAACTAACTTTCTTATGAGGCCAGGATAAATTTACCTTGGCAGCTCATTTCATTTGCTCTCTCTCCTAGCCTATGGTACTTCATTTTTGAATCACTCTTGCTTCATTGGATTGTAACCAACCAACATGAAGCATGTAAGCTTTGCCTCAAGCTAGTTTTTAGGGAAACTATAGAAAAAGACAATTTTCATCATATTATCAGTTAAGTTCAGTCACTCAGTCGTGTCTATTTGTGACCCCATGAAGCGAAGCATGCCAGGCCTCCCTGTCCATCACCAACTCCCAGAATTTACCCAAACTCATGTCCATTGAGTTGATGATGCCATCTAACTATCTCATTCTCTGTTGTTCCCTTTTCCATTCTCCTCCTGCTTTCATTCTTTCCCAGTATCAGGGTCTTTTCAAATGAGTCAGTTCTTCACATCAGGTGGCCAAACTATTGGAGTTTCAGCTTCAACATCAGTCCTTCCAGTGAACACCCAGGACTGATCTTCTTTAGGATGGACTGGTTGGATCTCCTTGCAGTCCAAGGGACTCTCAAGAGTCTTCTCCAACACCACAGTTCAAAAGCATTAATCCTTCTGCACTCAGCTTTCGTTATAGTCCAACTCTCACATCCATACCTGACCACTGGAAAAACCATAGCCCTGACTAGATGGACCTTTGTTGGCAAAATAATGTCTATGCTTTTGAATATGCTATCTAGGTTGGTCATAACTTTCCTTCCAAAGACTAAGCGTCTTTTAATTTCATGGCTGCAATCACCATCTGCAGTGATTTTGGAGCCCCCCAAAATAAGTCTGACACTGTTTCCACTCTTTCCCCATCTATTTGGTATTTGGCATGAAGTGATGGGACCAGATAAGTTTTCTGAACGTTGAGTTTTAAGTCATCTTTTCTACTCTCCTCTTTCACTTTAATCAGGAGGCGCTTTAGTTCTTCTTTTAGTTCTGCTATGAGGGTGGTGTCATCTGCATATCTGAGGTTATTGATAATTTCTCCCAGAAACCTTAATCCCAGCTTGTGCTTCATCCAGCCAAGCGTTTCTCATGATGTACTCTGCGTATAAGTTAAATAAGCAGGGTGACAATATACAGCCTTGACGGATTCCTTTTCCTATTTGGAACCAGTCTGTTGTTCCATGTCCAGTTCTAACTGCTGCTTCCTGACCTGTATACAGATTTCTCAAGAGGCAGTTCAGATTGTCTGGTATTCCCATCTCCTTCAGAATTTTCCACAGTTTATTGTGATCCACACAGTCAAAGGCTTTGGCATAGTCAATAAAGCAGAAACAGATGGTTTTCTGGAACACTCTGGCTTTTTCCATGATCCAACGGATGCTGGCAATTTGATCTCTGGTTCCTCTGACTTTTCTAAAACCAGGTTGAACATCAGGAAGTTCACAGTTCACTTATTACTGAAGCTTGGCTTGGAGAATTTTGAGCATTGCTTTACTAGTGTGTGAGATGAGTGCAATTGTGTGGTAGTTTGAGCATTCTTTGGCATTGCCTTTCTTTGGGATTGGAATGAAAACTGACCTTTTCTAGTCCTGTGGCCACTGCTGAGTGTTCCAAATTTGTTGGCATATTGAGTGCAGCACGTTCACAGCATCATCTTTCAGGATTTGAAATAGCTCTACTGGAATTCCATCACCTCCACTAGCTTTGTTCGTAATGATACTTCCTAAGGCCCACGTGACTTCACATTCCAGGATATCTGGCTCTAGGTGAGTGATCACACCATTGTGATTATCTTGGTCTTGAAGATCTTTTTTGTACAGTTCTTCTGTGTATTCTTGCTACCTCTTCTTGATATCTTCTGCTTCTGTTAGATCTATATCATTTCTGTCCTTTATGGTGCCTATCTTTGCATGAAAAATACCCTTGGTAGCTTTAATTTGCTTGAAGAGATCTCTAGTATTTCCCATTCTGTTCTTTTCATCTATTTCTTTGCATTGATCACTGAGGAAGGCTTTTTTATCTCTCCTTGCTATTGTTTGGAAGTTTGCATTCAAATGGGTATAACTTTCCTTTTCTCCTTTGCTTTTCACTTCTCTTCTTTTCATAGCTATTTGTAAGGCCTCCTCAGACAGCCATTTTGCTTTTTTGCATTTCTTTTTCTTGGGGATGTTTGTGATCCCTGTCTTCTGTACAATGCCGCGAACCTCTGTCCCTAGTTCATCAGGCACTCTATCTGATCTAGTCCCTTAAATTTATTGCTCACTTCCACTGCATAGTCATTAAGTGTTTGATTTAGGTCATACCTGAATGTTCTAATGGGTTTCCCCATTTTCCTCAATTTAAGTCTGCATTTGGCAGTAAGGAGTTCATGATCTGAGCCACAAAGTCAGCTCCCAGTCTTGTTTTTCTTACTGTATAGAGCTTCTCCATCTTTGGCTGCAAAGAATATAATCAGTCTTATTTTGGTGTTGACCATCTGGTGATATCCTTGTGTAGAGTTTTCTCTTGTGTTGTTGGAAGAAGGTGTTTGCTATGACCAGTGCATTCTCTTGGCAAAACTTTATTAGTCTTTGCTCTGCTTCATTCTGTATTTCAAGGCCAAATTTGCCTATTACTCCAAGTATTTCTTGACTTCCTACTTTTGCATTCCAGCCCCCTATAATGAAAAGGACATCTTTTGGGGATGTTAGCTCTAAAAGGTCTTGTAGGTCTTCATAGAACCGTTCAACTTCAGCTTTTTCAGTGTTACTGGTCAAGGCATAGACTTGGATTACTGTGATATTGAATGGTTTGTCTTGGAAACCAACAGAGATCATTCAGTCGTTTTTGAGGTTGGATCCAAGTGCCGCATTTTAGGCTCTTTTGTTGACCATGACGGCTACTCCATTTCTTCTAAGGGATTCTTGCCCACAGTAGTAGGTATAACGGTCTTCTGAGTTAAATTCACCCATTCCAATCCATCTTAGTCTGCTGATTCCTAGAACATCGACGTTCACTCTTGCCATCTCCTGTTTGACCACTTCCAATTTGCCTTGATTCATGGACCTAACATTCCAGGTTCCTATGAAATATTGCTTTTTAGAGCATCAGATCTTACTTCTATCATAGTCACATCTGCAACTGGGTATTGTTTTTGCTTTGGCTCCATCCCTTCATTCTTTTTGGAGTTACTTCTCTACTGATCTCCAGTAGCATTTTGGGCACCTACCGACCTGGGGAGTTCATCTTTCAGTATCCTATGTTTTTGCCCTTTCATACTGTTCATAGGGTTCTCAAGGCAAGAATACTGAAGTGGTTTGCCATTCTCTTCTCCAGTGGACCACATTCTGTCAGACCTCTCCACCATGGCCCATCTGTCTTGGGTGGTCCCTCACAGCATGGCTTAGTTTCATTGAATTAGACAAGCTGTGGTCTGTGTGATCAGATTGGCTAGGGGTCTGTGATCGTGGTTTCACTCTGTCTGCCCTCTGATACCCTCTCTCAGTGCCTATTGTCTTACTTGGGTTTCTTTTACCTTGGATGTAGGGTATCTCTTCACAGCTGCTCCAGCAAAGCACAGCTACTGCTCCTTACCTTGGACATGGGGTAGTTCCTCTCGGCTGCTTATACATTATAAACCACATATTTGACAAAATTTGGTATTTCCTCCTATTAATGATGAAAATATAGGTAATATTATGTTCTTCTGAATGCTGCTTTTTAGGTTTTGTTTCAAATCTCATATTTTTAAATCAAAGGGATTAGTTATTATCCATTATTAAATTTATTGTTTAAATGGCTTTCCTATTTGAAAAGTATTTGTCATCACTATTCATTTTCTAATTTAAGATATGATATATATATATATATTTTTTTTTTTTCAATTCTGAATTTCCTATACTGGTACATTCATCAGGTGCAATTTTTTTTCTAAAATTTTGAACAGAACCTAAACCAAATGTATTTCCATGATACATTATTCTGAGCCAATTAATACCTTGGAATATACTCAAAGTGGCTATATACCTATTTTTAAATTCAAATATTTTCATCTTAATTTCTACAGATATCTGTTTTCTGATGTCCTTCAGTTCATTTTCCTCAGTGCAATTTAATTTAATTTAATTTAATTGCACCAGTTTTTACATATTTTCTAATTTTTCTCAAAGGATCTATTCTATCATCAATGAGTTTCACCACTATTGCAGTTACTCTTTTATTTCTGTTTTTAAATTTTGAAATTGTTGCCCCACTATGGTGATTCATAAAAAGTACAATATCATACAACTGAGACTATTAGAAGCTAAATAAGATAATATATTTGAAGCACTTAGCACAAAGCAGAGCACAAAATAAGCACTCAATACTTTTTATATATTATTATTTCTTTTATTTTTACTAGTATCATTTATGCTAGGCTAAAAAATGTTTTCACAAAATAACAAGAACTAATCTCCAGAATCTGTGAGAATCTTTTGCCATACTTATATAGTAAATCATATTATTAAAATCATTTGAGAGGGAACAATCCTGGATTACCTGGGTGGGTCCAAAATGCAATTGCATCTGTCCTCATAAGAAGGAAACAGAGGGAATTTCACACAGATAGAAGAGAGCAAGATGCAGCCAGTAGAGAAATAGGAAAGGTGACAATGTAGGCAGAGATTAGAGAGATGCAGTCACAAATTAGGGAATGGTGGCAACTATATAATGCTGCAAGAGGCAAGAGAAAAATTTTCCTCGGGAGCTTCCAAAAGAGCAAAGTCTTAAAAAATTTTTATTTTGGCTAAGTGATACTATTTTCAGACTGTTGGCCTCTAGAATATGAGAGAGTAAGTTTCTGTTGTTTTATGCCACTAATTTTGTAGGAATTTGTTATTTCAGTCATAGGATATTAATACACTATTAAAACTATTATTATTTCAGGTTACATAAAATATTCTGTTTAAAATGTCTCTTGAACATAGAAATGTTAAAATATAAAAATGAATACTCTATAATTCAGCATGATAATCATTTTTAAGACAGGAGGTTCTCTTCTCTTGTTTTGCCTAAAATGGACTAAACTGCAGTGATATTATTTAGTTTTGTTTTACATGTGGGGAATAAAAGAAGACTGGGCATATTCAGTTTTCAACCCATATTAAGCAGTAGTGATAGAAATTGAAATATCCCAAATCCATTAAGGTAATCTTTACTGAATAACATAGATACATCTTAGAAGTGACACAGCAGCAAGAAAACAATTATAAAGTGATACAAGTGAGCACATGTATAAAACAAATGTACTATTTTAAGCAAAAATTGTAAAATGAGAAAATAGAAGCAAAGTTTGTATATTTTTGTGACTAGAGTTTTGATTTCTATTTTATTCTCACTTAACTGTCTTTGTATTTTATGTTTATCTTATGCTTATCTTATGTTTAGCATCAAGATAAAAACCATAAAAAAATTTCCAGGAAATATGCAGCATTTACATATTGTTTTGCTAAATGTTCGATTTCTCCTGACTGATGTCTCAGCTAAATATTCATTTCTAGGGAAATGATGTCTTCCTCTGAAATTAAACAATTGCAGAAAGATACGTATTCAGCCTGGATTTTATTATTTTATATAAGCTATACTTACTTTTAGGTGTTGACTATCTGGTGATGTCCATGTGTAGAGTCTTCTCTCGTGTTGTTGGAAGAGGGTGTTTGCTATGACCAGTGCATTTTCTTGGCAAAACTCTGTTAGTCTTTGCCCTGCTTCATTATGCATTCCAAGGCCAAATTTGTCTGTTACTCCAGGTGTTTCTTGACTTCCTACTTTTGCATTCCAGTCCCCTATAATGAAAAGGACATCTTTTTCGGGTGTTAGTTCTAAAAGGCCTTGTAGGTCTTCATAGAACCATTCAACTTCAGCTTCTTCAGCATTACTGGTTACACATAGACTTGGATTACAGTGATCTTGAATGGTTTGCCTTGGAGACGAACAGAGGTCATTCTGTTGTTTTTGAGATTGCATCCAAGTACTGTCTTGGACTCTTTTGTTGACCATGATGGCTACTCCATTTCTTCTGAGGGATTCCTGCCTGCAATAGCAGATATAATGGTCATCTGAGTTAAATTCACCCATTCCAGTCCATTTTAGTTCGCTGATTCCTATAATGTTGACGTTCACTCTTGCCATCTCTTTTTTGACCACTTCCAATTTGCCTTGATTCATGGACCTGACATTCCAGGTTCCTATGCAATACTGCTCTTTACAGCATTGGACCTTGCTTCTATCACCAGTCACATCCACAGCTGAGTATTGTTTTGCGTTGGCTCCATCCCTTCATTCTTTCCTGAGTTATTTCTCCACTGATCTCTAGTAGCATATTGGGCACCTACTGACCTGGGGAGTTCCTCTTTCAGTATTCTATCATTTTGCCTTTTCATACTGTTCATGGGGTTCTCAAGGCAAGAATACTAAAGTGGTTTGCCATTCCCTTCTCCAGTGGACCACATTCTCTCAGACCTCTCCACCATAATCCCCCCATCTTGGGTTGCCTTACGGGCATGGCTAAGTTTCACTGAGTTCAACAATGCTGTGGTCCTAGTGCGATTAGATTGGCTAGATTTCTGTGAGTATGGTTTCAGTGTGTCTGCCCTCTGATGCCCTCTTGCAACACCTACCATCATACTTGGGTTTCTCTTACCTTGGGCGTACACATGGACATCACCAGATGGTCAACACTGAAATTAGATTGATTATATTCTTTGCAGCCAAAAATAGAGAAGATCTATACAGTCAACAAAAACAAGATCAGGAGCTGACAGTGGCTCAGATCATGAACTCCTTATGACCAAATTCAGACTTAAATTGAAGAAAGGAGGGAAACTGCTAGACCATTCAGGTATGACCTAAATCAAATCCCTTATGATTATACAGTGGAAGTGAGAAATAAATTTAAGGGACTAGATCTGATAGACGGAGTGCCTGATGAACTATGGAAGGAGGTTCGTGACACAGCACAGGAGACAGGGATCAAGACCATCCCAATGGAAAAGAAATGCAAAAAAGAAAATGGCTGTCTGGAGAGGCCTTACAAATAGCCTTGAAAAGAAGAGAAACAAAAAGCAAAGGAGAAATGGAAAGATATAAACATCTGAATGCAGATTCCATAGAATAGCAAGAAGAGATAAGAAAGGCTTCTTTAGCGATCAGTGCAAAAGAATAGAGGAAAACAACAGAATGGGAAAGACTAGAGATCTCTTCAAGAAAATTAGAGATACCAAGGGAACATTTCATGCAAAGATGGGCCCGATAAAGGACAGAAATGGTATGGACCTAACCGAAGCAGAAGATATTAAGAAGAGGTGGCAAGAATACACAGAAGAACTATACAAAAAAGATCTTTACGACCTGTATAATCACGATGGTGTGGTCACTCATCTAGAGCCAGACATCCTGGAATGTGAAGTCAAGTGGGCCTTAGAAAGCATCACTATGAACAAAGCTAGTGGAGGTGATGGAATTCCAGTTGAGCTATTTCAAATCCTGAAAGATGATGCTGTGAACGTGCTGCACTCAATATGCCAGCAAATTTGGAAAACTCAGCAGTGGCCACAGGACTGGAAAAGGTCAGTTTTCATTCCAATCCCAAAGAAAGGCAATGCCAAAGAATGCTCAAACTACCACACAATTGCAATCATCTCACATGCTAGTAAAGTAATGCTCAAAATTCTCCAAGCCAGGCTTCAGCAATACATGAACCGTGAACTTCCAGATGTTCAAGTTGGTTTTAGAAAAGTCAGAGGAACCAGAGATCAAATTGTCAGCATCCGTTGGATCATGGAAAAAGCCAGAGTGTTCCAGAAAAATATCTATTTCTGCTTTATTGACTATGCCAAAGCCTTTGACTGTGTGGATCACAACAAACTGTGGAAAATTCTGAGAGAATGGGAATACCAGACCACCTGATCTGCTTCTTGAGAAATCTGTATGCAGATCAGGAAACAACAGTTAGAACTGGACATGGAACAACAGACTGGCTCCAAATAGGAAAAGGAATATATCAAGGCTGTATATTGTCACCCTGGTTATATAACTTATATGCAGAGTACATCATGAGAAACACTGGGCTGGAAGAAGCACAAGCTGGAATCAAGATTGCTGAGAGAAATATCAATAACCTCAGATACGCAGATGACACCACGCTTTTGGCAGAATGCAAAGAGGAAATAAAAAGCCTCTTGATGAAAGTGAAAGAGGAGAGTGAAAAAGTTGGCTTCAAGCTCAACATTCAGAAAATGAAGATCATGGCATCTGGTCCCATCACTTCATGGGAAATAGATGGGGAAACAGTGGAAACAGTGTCAGACTTTAGTTTTTTGGGCTCCAAAATCACTGCAGATGGTGACTGCAGCCATCAAAATAAAAGACGCTTACTCCTTGGAAGAAAAGTTATGACCAACCTAGATAGCACATTCAAAAGCAGAGACATTACTTTGCCAACTAAATTCCGCCTAGTCAAGGCTAAGGTTTTTCCAGTAGTCATGTATGGATGTGAGAGTTGGACTGTGAAGTAGGCTGAGCACCGAAGAATTGATGTTTTTGAACTGTGGTGTTGGAGAAGACTCTTGAGATTCCCTTGGACTGCAAGGAGATCCAATCAGTCCATTCTGAAGGAGATCAGCCCTGGGATTTCTTTGGAAGGAATGATGGTAAAGCTGAAACTCCATTACTTTGGCCACCTCATGCAGAGTTGACTCATTGGAAAAGACTGATGCTGCAAAGGATTGGGAGCAGGAGGAGAAGGGGATGACAGAGGATGAGATGGCTGGATGGCATCATTGACTCGACGGAGGTGAATCTGAGTGAACTCCGGGAGTTGGTGATGGACAGGGAGGCCTGGCTTGCTGTGATTCATGGGGTCGCAAAGAGTCAGACACCCTTTAGCGATTGAACTGAACTGAACTGAACTGATACTTATTTTTAAAAAAATTCCTCTTTTTGAGTTGATTATTCCATATATGCCCTAATGGTTGGAACTGTTAGTAAAAAAAAAAAAAATACTCTGTGTATCACATGAACATAGGAATACTGTGGGTCATTCTATGATGGGTTGTATTGAACAACTAAGGCAGAATTTTAGGCAAAATCTGATACATTTTGTCCTATAGGCATTGAGCCACAACTTAACACAGTGACTAAGTGTATGGATTCTGGAACTTGCTTCCTCCATTTTTATTACACTTCTGCCACTACTAATTGCATCTTGATTTTCTCAATACTTATTGGATATTTAATATAAGTAAAACACTTGGAATATTGCCTGAAAACATAAAATTTACTCAGTAAATTGTATTGGTTTTTTATTATTATTTGAAGCTTAAATTTCTAGGAAATATTTGTTAATGCCCAGAGCAGATCCAATCAGTCCATCCTAAAGGAGATCAGTCCTAGGTGTTCATTTGAAGGACTGATGTTGAAGCTGAAACTCCAATACTTTGGCCACCTGATATGAAGAGCTGACTCATAGGAAAAGACTCTGACCCTGTAGGGATTGGGGGCAGGAGGAGAAGGGGATGACAGAGGATGAGATGATTGGATGGCATCACCAAATATATGGACATGGTTTTGGGTGGACTCCGGGAGCTGGTGATGGACAGGGAGGCCTGGCATGCTGTGGTTCATAGGGTTGCAAAGAGTCAGACAGGACTGTGCGACTGAACTGAACTGAAGTGACAAAGAGTCACTTTGTCAAGACACTACAGAGCTAACCTGTGTGCAGCTGCTTCCAAATATTTGAGGGGCAGAAGGGAACTGGAGAAGTGACATTTCTGGGTTACAGTATATATCTGTTTTTTAGCTTGTTTGATTTGTTAATACTTTTTAAAACTATTATGCCAATAATCATGATGATTATTGGTCTGTTATTTTATTATTTTATTTTTCTATTTGGGTTATGCTAGCTTTATAAATTGAATTGGAAAATAGTCCCTCCTTCTCCACTTTCAGAGAAACAAATATTAACAGATTTTCTTACTTGAATGTTTGATAGAATTTATCAGTGAAATCCTCTAGATGTACATTTTTCTTTCAGAAAGGTTTTTAAAATAACTTATTCAACCATAGATATATTTGGGTTTAATTTTCTTGCAAAACATTTTACAAATTATGTTTTCAACAAATTTAAACACTTTTAAGCTCTAAAAATGTGTTGACATGAAATTACTCTGATTATCATTTTAATGTCTGTAGGATGATTGCTGACAATCCCTTTATTTTATTTCTTCTTTTGCTGATTTGGGTTCTCTGTGTTTTGGAAGAGTATGAAGAAAGATTGTCAATATTTCTTATATTTTTGAACAACCAGATTTTGGCTTTTTTAATTTTCTGCCTTTAATCTTTTACCTACTTCATTGGTTTTCATTATTTTCATCGTTCTGTCTCCTTTTGCATTACTATTCTCTTTCTTGTTTTGTGTCTTAAAACGGAAACTCAGGTTATTGACTTCAGAACATCCTTTTCTCTAATATTAACTATAACTTTTTCTCTGAGTCCTGTTTTAGCTGCATCCTAGCGAATTTTCATGCTATAATTCCACTAATATACTAGCTGCTTCTTTTATGATTTCACAAATGAAATGACTTTATGGAGCTTGTCACCTTTGCTTCTTGTCCTGCTTTTTACAAGGAACTTATCTTTCCTTTCCCCATTGGCCCTGTCTTGCTCAGTTTGGATTCTCCCACCTGCACTGGTCTCTATAGTGCGGAGCTTTGTGTTGGCAGGGCGTTGAGTTGTGTTAATTTAGTGTATTAATAGGGTTCAGACTGCTCCAGCACTCTAAATTCTGCATTACTCATCAGATTAATCTCGAGTAACTCTCTGATTTTCATTGCTCTTTAAGACTGGCCTAACATATCTTCCTCTAACTAAAACTTTCAGCAGAAGCCCAGTTGGGTTCTTCTGCTTCTTCCCATTAGAGACACAATGGAATTCTTCTGGCTACCAATGTGTTGCCCTTGCTTACATGGGTTTATGAGTCTTCAAAGATATTTAGAGATATTCTGCCACCAAGTTTAGCAACCGATCTTATCCAGATGTCTTTAGTTTTACTATCCTGGTGGTTTTTATCTGTTTTTAATGAAGAATTTGATAAGATGAAAAGGAATAACTGTGATCTTGCCATCACCATCTTCTCTAGAACTTCTCCTCTTGTAACTCTTTTTATTTGCACAATATGTAACTGACCTTTATGCATTTATGAACTAATTTATAAATTATCATATAATATATGGATATTAAAATATAGAGAGAATTCAGTCAGCAAAGGGAATTATGATTACCCTAATGAGTAGTCATTTAGTAACAGTAATTTTTAATATTCCTTAAGCATATGAAGTACGCATTTAATAAATGTATTTTACCTTAGCTATTCTTTAAAGTTAAATCCAGATGTCAGATATATAAAATGTCAACCCTTTGAGATTTATTTATTTAAGTAGCTTCATAGGATTTTTTTTTAGGGAATTTTCTAGGTGAATTGTAACAGTGATTTGGTAACAAATATACAGAGAGAATAATTTTTGAAACTAATACCTACTCATTTCATTCAGCAGAAAATCAGTTGGGTCAGTGGTGATGCAAAATAAATACATTGTGAAAACAAAATGGTTTATTTGTATTGAGTTTTATCTGCCTTTAGGGCTTTACATGTTTCACTAAATTGAAATTTCATACACTGAGAATAACTCTGATAGCTCAGTAGCTTTCTATTCCTATGCTTTTCTGATAATGTCCTTTCTAGAATAGAAAATAAATGAGAAATTAATTGCTTAAACTCTGAAAAATGCTTTTCTTTGAACTCAATGAAGCACAAAGATAAATAGTGTATTACCAAAGGGAATTTAGCTCTATTTATGACTGCTTGTAGTGTGAAAAATATTGCTTGTGATCTCTAAAGACTTTCTTTATTTTCAAAACATGGTATGTTCCTCACTCTATTAGAGAAAAATGGAAATGCAAAATAGAATCTGGATTAAGGGACTTTACTTAAACAATTTTTAAATGATTCTGTGTCATTTTTGTGGTGTTTTGAATTCTATTAAAACCTTAACTGATATGGCTTCTCAAATAATGATGTACTGTAGTATATTTACACTCTAAATTTTTTGCCATTCTTTATCATCCATGTTACTTATTCTATCTAATAATCATTTACTATGATACAAGTGTTTTCTTTTCTTTTTCCATGCATCTTTTGAAAATTTTGAACTAGAAATATAGAATCTGTTTGAAACAAGTTTGTAGGTTTGTTACAGCCATCTAGCATCTAAACATAGCTCTTGACATAGTTCATAACATAAATTATATTTTCATATGGATTTTATCATTTAGAAAAATACAGAGTATGCTTTACAAATAACATAAACAATAAAACATATATTAAATTATTTGTTTCACTGAAACACTAGATTGAACATAGCTAAAGTGCATAAGCTAATTTTCTATGAATTCTAAGTTAGTATTATGTATATTTAACACACGATGGAGAGACTCCAATAAATTACATCTTTTAACCATTTATATATTATGTATTAACCACTATATATGTTATAAATCAAGTACTAGATTTAATATAATTTCTGTTAGGCTATATTGCACTATTTTGTCATTATTCTTATTTACCTCAAACTTAATAATACAATAAAGCATAGCTCATTGAAGGAAAGATTTTTGCACATTCCTTTGCTACCTAATATTTAGTATGAAATTTATTGAAAAGTTGATAGAAAATATCAACTAATATTTTATATACATACACACATATTTTTTATTTAGTCACCAAGCCATTCTGACTCTTTTTGTGACCGCATGAACTGCAGTCCACCAGACTCCTCTGTCCATGGGATTTCCCAGGCAAGAATACTGGAGTAGATTGCCATTCTCTTCTTATGGGGATATTTCCAATGCAAGGATCAAACCCTCATCTTCCTGCATTGCTAGGTGGTTCTTTATCACTGAGCCACCAGGGAAGACTGTACATATACATATAATAACTATCAAGTTTATATTTGTATAGTCATAGGTTAACTCATTTGAAATAAGTTCCAGAGTTAAGATATATATATATAAAGTTAATTTCCTCTGTTTCTTTGTATTTTTCACATAAGAAGACTTTCTTATCTTTCCTTGCTATTCTTTGGGACTCCGCATTCAGATTGGTATACCTTTCTTTTTCTCCTTTGCTTTCACTTATCTTCTTATCTCAGTTATTATAAACACTTCCTCAGGAAATAACTTTGCCTTTTTGCATTTCTTTTTCTTGGAGATGTATTTGACACCACCTCCTATACCATGTTATGAACCTCCATCAATAGTTCTTCAGGCATCCTGTCTATCAGATCTAATCCTTTGAATCTATTTCTCAGTTACATTTTATAATCATACAAGATTTGATTTAGGTCATATCTGAATGGCCTAGTGGTGGATCACAACAAATTTGTGGGAAATTCTTAAAGCTATGGGAATATCAGACCACCTGACTTGCCTCCTGGGAAACCTGTGTGAAGGAGAAGAAGCAACAGTTACAATCAGACATGGAACTACAAACTGGTGCAAACTTGGGAAAGGAGTACTTCAAGGCTGTATACTGTCACCTTGCTTTTTTAATATATATGTAAATTATACCATGTGAGATTGCTAAGACAAATATCAATAATCTCAGATATGCAGATTCCAACACCCTAATGGCTGAAAATGAAGAGGAGCTAAAGAACTTCTTAATGAAGATGAAAGAGGAAAGTGAAAAATCTGGCTTAAAACTAAACATTCAAAAAATGAATATCATGGTATGCAGTCCCATTCAGTCAGTTCAGTTCAGTCGCTCTGTTGTGCCCTGCTCTTTGCAACCCCATGGACTTCAGCACACCAGGCCTCCCTATCCTTCACCAACTCCCAGAGCTTGCTCATACTCATGTCCATCAAGTTGGTGATGCCATTCAATAATCTCATCCTCTGTCGTTCCTTTCTCCTCCTGCCTTCAAACTCCCCCAGCATCTGGATCTTTTCCAGTGAGTCAGTTTTTCACATCAGGTGGCCCAAGTTTCAGCTTCAACATCAATACTTCCGATGAATATTCAGGACTGATTTCCTTTAGGACGGACTGGTTGGATCTCCTTGCAGTACAAGGGAGTCTCAGGAGTCTCCTCCAACACCACAGTTCAAAAGCATCAATTCTTCAGTGCTCAGCTTTCTTTATAGTCCAACTCTCACATGACTACTGGAAAAACCATAGCTTTGACTAGATGGACCTTTGGCAAAGTAATGTCTCTGCTTTTTAACATGCTGTCTAGGTTGGTCATAGCTTTTCTTCCAAAAATCAAGTGTCTTTTAATTTCATGGCTTCAGCCAACCTCTGCAGTGTTTCTGGATCCGAAGAAAATAAAGGATGTCACTGTTTCCATTTTTCCCCCATCTATTTGCCATGAAGTGATTGGAACAGATGCCATGATCTTTTTCTTTTTTATCTTTGTTTTTTGAATGTTGAGTTTTAAGCCAGCTTTTTCACTCTCATCTTTCACTTTCATCAAAAGGCTTTTTAGTTTCTCTTCACTCTTTGCCATAAGAATGGTGTCATCTGTGTATCTGAGGTTATTGATATTTCTCCTGGCAATCTTAATTCCAGTTTGTGCTTCATCCAGCCCAGCGTTTCTCATGATATACTCTGCATATAAGTTAAATAAGATGGTCTGTTATTCCCATGTCTTGAAGAATTTTCCACAAGATATGGGAATACCAGACCATTTTACCTGCCTCCTGAGAAATCTGCATGCAGGTCAAGAAGTAACAGTTAAAACTATACATGGAAAAACAGACTGGTTCCAAACTGGGAAAAGAGTATGTCAGGCTGTCTATTGTTTTCTCAGTATAAATTAAATAAGCAGGGTAACACCAGTCCCGTTACTTCATGGCAAATAGATGGGGAAAAAATGGAAACAGTGACAGACTTTATTGTCTAAGTCTCCAAAATCAATGCAGACAGTGACTGCAGCCATGAAATTAAAAGACACTTGCTCCTTGGAAGAAAGGTTATGACAAACCTAGACAGTGTGTTCAAAACAGAGACATCATTTTTCCAGCAAAGGTCAACAGAGTCAAAGCTATGGTTTTTCTAGTATTTATGTATGGATGTGAGAACTGGACCATAAATAAGGCTGAGTGTTGAAGAATTGATGCTTTTAGACAGTGGTTCTGGAGAAAACTTTTGAGAATCCCTTTAACATCAAGAAGATCAAACCAGTGATTCTAAAGAAAATCCACCTTGAATATTCATTGGAAGGACTGATGCTTAAGCTGAAGCTCCAATATTTGAGCGCCTGATGCAAAGAATTGACTCATTGCAAAAGACACTGATGCTGGGAAAGATTGAGGGCAAAGGGAGAAAGGGTCGACAGAGGATGAGATGGTTGGATGGCATCATCAACTCAATGGACTTGAATTTGAGCAAACTCCGGGAGATAGTGAAGGACAAGGAAGCCTGGTGTGTTGCAGTCCGTGGGATCGTAAAGTGTCGGACATGACTGAGCAACTGAAGAACAACAACCTAGTGAACTTCCTTCTATCCCTATTTGAATAATTAGCATCTCCAATATACATTGTTTTATGTTGGACAAAGCACAGCAAAACAACTGCATATCACTGCTAGGGTGACCATCTTGCTCCAAAGTAAACAGATACATTGTGTGTGTGTGTGTGTGTGTGTGTGTGTGTGTTAGTTGGTCAGTCATGTCTGACTCTTTGCAACCCCATGGACTGTAGCCCACCAAGCTCCTATCTCCATGGAATTCTCTAGGCAAGAATACTGGAGTAGGTAGCCATTCCCTTCTTCAGGGGATCTTCCTGACCCAGGGATTAAATCTGGGTCTCTTGCATTGCAGGCAGTTTCTTTACCACCTGAGCCACCATGGAAGACCCCTAAAAGACACTTTGCATATAGGTATACGCTGATACAAACAATGAGTGACTTATTACAAAGTAATACTGACGTGGAGATTCATATTGTCCGTAATGAGGTAATTTTCATATGATTAAAGGAAATAGTGGAGATCGTAAAAATTTGTCTATTTCTGTCACTGATAATTTATATATCCGATCTAAGTTATTGCTCAGTATGCCTCTGTTAACTTTCCTTTCTCAACAATGGGTCAAATTATTTTGTCTTGCTTCTTGATTTTTGATCAAGATATTCTAGATATCTTGCTTTACAAAATTAAAAATTGCAGTATGTATTATTATTTATTCCCAGGAAAAGTTATGCCAAGTCAATAAAATCTATCTGAGCTGAGTTTGAATTTATTATTTATTGCCTTATTTTGGCTCAGCTCAGCACTAGCTTCACATGTTTTGAAGGCAACATGAGGGTTTATTCCTCAGCAGAACACTGGATCGGAGCACAGTAGAGATTTTGTGTTCACTAGCTGATATGCTTCCAAGGCACCAACTTTCCTAACGATGGAAGAGCCGTCTGCCTTGAAATGTGGATACCAGGTGTGGGAGTTACTTTAGTCCTCTTTGTTCTATCATTCCAGCAGTAGCTTTCTGTCTCTCAGAATAGAGACACTTCCCTATCTATAAACCTGCATTTTACAATGAGGACCTGATGTTTTCTACCAGGTTGTCTGTGTCTCTCTTTGTGACTGCAGCTTCAGCCAAGACATTGCCTTTCATCTACAGAGGATCTGCTCAGACTCTGAGGAGACCTCTCTGTTTCCTTGCCTTAATTCCAATCTTTTGCCTACTATCACTGTGCATTTGTTAAAAGTCTATAGGAAAGTGTTGGCCAGTAGCTACATATGCAGTCAGACAGACTGTAGGCTATGAATCATACAGTCATTAATCGTTTATGCCAGACCAGTTACAGCTAGTTGTGTGATTAACATATGGTTAATTTCTCATTAATCCTGTCTGTATTGTATTTCTCTGTCCCACTACTCCATCAAGGATGAAGGCCAAGCTGGATCACGTCTCTCCTAGAAATGACAACTTACATTCTGAAATTTAGTTCACTTAAGTTTCTTTGCATGCTTAACCATTTAATAGGCTTGAAAATTATGCTGGTTTAACTGGTCCAGTTTGCTTTTATGTGTAGGGTGAGAGCAATACTCTCTTGCTAGTTTCTACATCCTAATTAGAAGCTATAGTTTAGCGGATTTCTCTTTCAGCTGGTAATTATAAAAGTATATACAGTTCATATTTTAAATCTACCTTCATTGGTATGACATATTTATAAAGAATAAGCTTATACTTATTTTTCTGCTCCTTGTACACTATATTATACCTAATAATCATTACTTCCTCATTAACTGTTTAAATTCTATTGTTTGATTAAAAATTATAATTTATCCATATAACTTTGCTTCTTCATTTTCCTGTATCAGATACATTTGCTAAAGTTCATCTATATTATATATAGGAAGTTTATACTGAATAGACTTGATTTTATTTATAAACTATTGTCCACTTTTTGGTGGAAATCAGCTTATCAAAATTGATGTACAGTATTAGAGAAAATACATAATAATACATATATGTGGGCATTGAAATGGGACAAGTATACTGCATCCACTTATGAAAGTCATCAATGTGAGCACTTTTCCAGTTGCAAGAACTCATTATATTGGCATTCAGAAAGAGTCATTCAAATGTCAACTTCTCTTAAACTCAGAATCTGAATAGTTCTTGAGATATCTAACAGAAGTGTGTAAAAGAGAAAAACAAAGTTAAATAGATGCATGGAAGAAAGTCACATTCAGGAAGCCAACAAACATTATTGGAAAAAAATCTAGGTCACCAAGTAAGTATAATTTTTTTAGAGATACTGAGTAGTATTTAATCAGTGGTTTTCATGAATGACAATATGGAATACATGCATTATTTAAAAAGTACATTCATTTTCCCTAATAGACTTGTACTAACATATTAAATAAATGATTAAGATGTAAATTACGGAAAAACTACTTAAATATAGAATCTTGAATAAGATTGTCAAACTAATAGAAATTCAAAGGAAAAGCAATAAAAAGAAAATAAAACTAAGTATGCTGCTGCTGCTAAGTTGCTTCAGTTGTATTCAACTCTGTGCGACCCCATAGATGGCAGCCCACCAGGCTCCCCCATCCCTGGGATTCTCCAGGCAAGAACACTGAAGTGGGTTGCCATTTCCTTCTCCAGTGCATGAAAGTGAAAAGTGAAAGTGAAGTTGCTCAGTCGTGTTTAACTCTTAGCGACCCCATGGACTGCAACCTACCAGGCTCCTCTGTCCATGGGATTTTCTAGGCAAGAATACTGGAGTGGGGTGCCATTGCCTTCTCTGAAAACTAAGTATAGAATCAACGATAATTCTATTTATTAAACTGAATCAGAGAACAGCATTTATTTAAGAATAAACAGATGTGGAAGTGGAAATTCAACAAACCTAATGGGATCAAAAATTCTTAAGGTTTAGTAATGTCTACACTGACAGTTATTTTAAGACATGTTTTATTGTTACTGCCACAGTTTTCATGTTAAATAGTGACTTATTTATTCCTTTTTTGAAACACCAGGATCAAATACTCTTCCACTGAAGAATAAAGCTGACTGACCAACCATTTCAACATAAATGTGAGAAATAGAGGTTCCTTAAAGATGAAGTCAAGTGGGTGGAAGAGTGTCAAATCAAAATGGTATATTTTGATTTTAAAAGATCAAGAAATTAAAAGCCTTGAACATGTTTGGTAGAAGTTCAGGAAATATGTGCTATGGAAGATTTGGGTTTCACTTAGGCAATCAAATAAACTCATTTATAAATGTTGCCGTGTGTGTGTGTGTGTGTGTGTGTCTAGATGTAAACACTGTACTGTAAATATAGATATAAGAGACTTTGGGGTTTAAATAAAGATATACCAGCCTTTCTGGTGGCTCAGTTAGAAAAGAACTTGCCTGCAATGCAGGAGACCCAGGTTCAATACCTTGGTTAGGAGGATCACCTGGAAAAGAAAACGGTAACCCACCTGAGTATTGTTGCCTGGGAAATCCCATGGACAAAGGAGCACAGAGGACTACAGACAATGAGGTTGCAAGACCCATGGGTCACAAGAGTCAAACATGACTTAGTGACTAAAATCACCAACACTACCACCAGTGCAGAGAAAGTGTGTCTGAAAAATAAATAGAAAGGAGTGTCAAAATAAAAAAGGGAACTAAGCATTTTATAATTAAAAATATTTTAAACATTCGACTTCAGTGTTCCAGCGTATGGATCTACTGAGAATCACACAGCTGCAAGATTCTAGGCAATATTTTTCTGTAAAATTCTTGCTCTATATTTGAGAACCTCTGGTGATACCAACCTGTCATTCCTTCTCACTTTCTATTAGGATATAAAACTATATTCATAGATTATAAAAAATTGATTAGGTTTTACATTAGAAATTCAAAACAAGCAGAAGGATAGTCCCGTCATGAGGAAGAATCTGAATCTTGGAGAGGACAGTTGTTTCAAATTACATACACAAAAGCTTCCACCTCCTGCCACATTCAAATGTGCCTGTTTTCTATCCCTACTGCTACTCATTGTATTAGTTAGGGTTCTTCAGAAAAACAGAAACAACAGAATATTTGTATATGCGTAAATCGTATATGCATGCCTGCTAAGTCGCTTCAATCGTATCCAACTCTGTGTGACCGCATGGACTATAGCCCATTGGGTTCCTCTCTCCATGGGATTCTCCAGGCAAAAATACTGGAGTGAGTTGCCATGCCCTTCTCCGGGGGATATTCCTTACCCAGTGATTGAACCTGTGCTTTTGAACTGTGGTGTTAGAGAAGAATCTGGAGAATCCCTTGGACTGCAAGGGATCAAACCATCAATCCTAAAGGAAATGAGTCCTGAATATTTTTTGAAAGGACTGGTGCTGAAGCTCCAATACTTTTGCCACCTGATGCAAAGAACTGACTTAGTGGAAAAGACCCTGATACTGGAAAGATTGAAGGCAGGAGGAGAAGGGGATGACAGAAGATGAGGGGTTGGATGACATCACCAACCCGATGGACATGAGTTTGAGCAGGCTTTAGGAGTTGGTGATGGACAGGGAGGCCTGGCATGCTGCAGTCCATTGGGTCGCAAAGAGTCAGACATAACTGAGTGACTGAACTCAACTCCCTTAAAACATTTTATGTTAGTTTCTATTAAAACAAAATATGTTCCCCTTCTTCCTTCCTGATTGCTTCTTAATATTATATGCTAGTCTTATTTTCTCTATGCAATTTCTAAAGGTTGAAGTGCCTTGGATTTCAGTTGTGGGACCTCTCATATATCACTTCCATCAAGAATCTCATTTCTTTCCATAATTTTAAATTCCACATCTAGAATAATTCAAACATTAATATAGCCATAATTATCTTTGCTTCTGCTCCATACCCACATTTCCATACCCACAAAGACAACTGCATATTTGATGTCGCCATTTGGTCATTTCATGAATATCTCAAACTTAAAATGTCCACTCATTAAAAATACTTCTCCAGTCTCCCACCCCTCAAATAGATGCTTTGTTTGTTAGCCAGTGAGACATTTTCTTGACCCCATTCCTTTCTTTCATTCTCCACATTTAAACCAGCACTAATTTCTCTGAGTTTCTAAATATATTAGCTTCCATTTGCTGTAGTAACAAATCATCACAAACTTAAGAATTTAAAACAAAATAAATGTATTCCATTATATTTTTGAATGCTAGAAGTCTAAAATCAGGCACTTTGCAGGGTTATGTTCTAACTGAAGAATGCATGATGTTAGTTTAAGTTGATTCAGTCATGCCCAACTCTTTGCAATACTATGTACTATAGCTTGCCAGGCTCCTCTGTCCGTGGGATTCTCCAGGCAAGAATACTGCCTCCTCCAGGGATTTTTCCAACCCAGGAATCAAACCAAAGGCTCTTATGTCTCCTGCATTAGCAGGTGTGTTCTTTATCACTAGCACCATCTGGGAAGCCTTTTGAAACCCAGAGAGCTATCTACAAAAGCAGGCTCCTGCTCAGGACACTTTTGGATGCAATATGCCAGCTCTGCACACAGCTCTAAGGCCACACACGTGTGGCCACTCGATCACTGCTCCATGAGGGACCAGCTTGACTGGCTCTCATGGGAGACCTGGAGAACATTGTAGGAGGAGGATCTCCTGGAGAGAAGACATCCTTCCTGATGAAGCAAGCCCAAGTTCAAAGCAGACTGAGGGCACCTGTGGGAAGACCACTGTGTCCAGCTTCTTTTGGAAGAATTTTATGTTAGAATTTTATTTTTAAAAAATGTAATTTTTGAAAGAATTCATAGGATAATTCATTTCCTTGCCTTTCCTAACTTCTAGACGCTGCTTAGATTCCTTGGCATGTGGCACCTTCCTATGTGTTTAAAGCTGGCAATGTAACATTTCCTCTCTCTTTCTCTTGCTCTCTCTCATTCCCTCCTTCTGTTCTTCTCCTCTTTTTACTCTCATCTCTGTTTTCATCATCATATCTCCTTCTCTGACATTGTATCTCCTGTCTCCCTTATTTCCTTATAAGGTCCCTTGTGAATGGGCAGGCTTCTCCAGTGGCTCAGTGGTAAAGAATCCACCTGCAAGGTAGGAGCCACAGGAAATGCAGGTTCAATCCTTGGGTGGGGAAGATCCCCTGGAGAAGGGAATGGCAACCCACTTCAGTATTATTGCCTGGAGAATCCCATGGACAGAGGAGCCTGGCATGCTACACATCCATAAGGTCACAAGGAGTCAGACACAACTGAAGCAACTTAGCATGCACCCATGCACCTTCACGATTGCATTGATGTTATGGTAGTTTAGTTGCTAAGTCGTGAAGTCATGGCCTACTCTTGTGAACACGTGGACTGTAACCTGTCAGGTTCCTCTGTCAATGGAATTCTCCAGGCAGGGCCACCCAACAATCGTAGATAATTTCTCCATATCAAGATGCTTAATTTAATTGCATCCTCAAAGTGTCTTTCAGCTGAAAACTACCATCTTCACAGGTTCCAGGAATTAGGATATGAATAACTTGGGGAGTCATTATTCAGCATGCCATAATGTCCTTCCACAACATTATTTCAATCTATACTCTTTTCTGCTTACTTATACTTTGTAAACCCAAGATACCATTAGTTCCTCCTGGAAAGATTTCCCGGCTGGTTTCTAATTACCATGACATACTCTTTCAGTGCATTTCCTACTTAGTGATCACAATTGGTCTCATTAAAGAAAAATATGTTCACATATCCATCTTTAAAGAAAATTAACAGCTTTCCATTGCATTTAGTATGAATTTCACAGTCTTTAATGTGGCCTTGCATAATTGGTTTCTCGTATAAAATCTCATACTTCGTCTAATTCTCCTGCTTACTTCATCCCTGCACAATAGATAACTGACTTCCCATTTAAATGAACTTCACATAAATTTTTGCAATTTCTTTTACTCTGTATTGCTTTCCCCTGACTCTTTATAACACAATATGATAGTACAAGGTCTGTATTATAAAATAAGATAAACCTACAAAGACTTTGGGCTTCCCAGGTGGATCAGTGGTAAAACATTCTCTTACAATGCAGGAGTCACAGGAGACATGGATTTAGTTCTTGGGTCAGGAGGATCCCCTGGAGGAGAAAATGGAAACCCATTCCAGGATTCTTGCCTGGAAAATCCCAATGGAACCTGGCAGGCTACAGTCCAGTTCAGTTCAGTCGCTCAGTCCTGTCCAATTCTTTGAGACCCCATGGACTGAAGCATGCCAGGCCTCCCTGTCTATCACTAGCTCCCGGAGTTTACCCAAAGTCATGGCCATTGAGTCAGTGATGCCATTCAACCATTTCATTTTCTGCTGTCCTCTTCTCTTCCTGCCATCAATCTTTCCCAGAATCAGGGAATTTTCCAGTGAGTCAGCTCTTTGTATCAGGTGGCCATAGTATTTGAATTTCAGCTTCAACATCAGTCCTTCCAATGAACACTCAGGACTGATCTCCTTTAGGATGGACTGGTTGGATCTCCTTGCTGTCCAAGGGACTCTCAAAAGTCTTCTCCAACACCACAGTTCAAAAACATCAATTCTTTGGAACTCAACTTTCTTTATAGTCCAACTCTCACATCCATACACGACCACTGGAAAAACCATAGCCTTGACTAGACGGACCTTTTTTGGCAAAGTAATGTCTCCGCTTTATAATATGCTGTCTAGGTTGGTCATAACTTTCCTTCCAAGGCTACAGTCCCTGGGGTCACAAACAGTTGGATATGCCTGAATGACTGAGCACACACTAGATCTTTTTTACCCAGGAGGTTTATAATTCTTGGACTGTATAGTACTTTGAAAAGAGCTCCAAATATTTCCAATGATTTTTTCTTTCTTTAACTTCATGAATGTCAATGCAGACTTAAATCTTCTGTAGTGGTACTATGTCTTTTATCTGAATTACCTTTCTGAATAATTTTCCACCTTTACTTTCTGTGTTTTATGATGCTAGTAAATAATTATCTTGATTCCTTTGCAAACTAACTTCTAGTTCTATTCAGCCACGAGAGGCCTTGGTGAATGACTTGAGGACAAGAGGAATAAAGAAGTTCAGGTCTTCTCACCCACTGGGTAGTACATTTGCCATACTTTCTCCATGGCTCTAGTTTCTGATACTCAGCACTTTGATCATAAGTTCAGCCACTCTCAGCCAAGCCTCCAAATTAAGTCATGTAGCCTCAGCTTCTGATCTCTTTCAAACCTAAATGCTACTTTTCCACTTCCAGTCATAAGGATGAAGATAACTTCTTTACTGATTGCAT
Source organism: Capra hircus (assembly GCF_001704415.2). Lineage (NCBI taxonomy): Eukaryota > Metazoa > Chordata > Mammalia > Artiodactyla > Bovidae > Capra > Capra hircus. The sequence continues at coordinate 39,375,035 of NC_030808.1, forward strand.
AAGTCAGGATTCTCCAAAAAACAAAACCAACAAAATGCACATATCATATCATATGATATGTATATATAAGGATATATATATATATATGATGCATATATACATACACTTTCTGTGTGTGTGTGTGTGTGTGTGTGTGTGTGAGTGTGTGTACATACGCAATCATGTCTGATACTTTGTAGCCCCATGGACTGTAGCCCTCCCGGCTTCTCTGTTCATGGGATTCTCCCAACAAGAATACTGGAGTGGGTTGCCATTTCTTCCTCTAGAGGATCTTTCCCACCCAGGGATCAAACCGTGTTTCCTACATCTCCTGCAATGGCAAGTGGATTCTTTACCACTGAGCCACCTAGGAAGCCCACGTGTGGATATACAAACATGTATACTTATGTATGTATATTTGTGTGTCAACTGAAGAAAGATGCACAACCTAAAACTTGTGAGCTAAATTCTATACAGGGATCTTACTGAGTTCTATAGCCTGGAAGACAGCTTCTCTCTGAGGAACTGCTCTGAAGAGCTAAGGAAGGAGCCAGGGTATATATGAGAGTTTATATTTTTTCTCTCTGGAAAAGAATATGTTAGTTGAACATCAAAAGATTATTGCTAATCACAAAAAACAGTCATCTCAAGTTAATGATTTTAGTGCTTTTCTATGTGTGGGAAGATGTAAGAATCTGTGCTCCTTGAAATTATTCCTTTGATTCACATCTTATAACCCAGAGCCCTTATCCAAAGCACAGTACGATTCCTGTTTTCCTTCAGCCTGAATTCCCCTCAGGGTGGTTGATTGCTTTGGCTAATGACTTAATCTCTGTAGAGTTGGAATGGTGGGCAATGTTTCTTGTTTATATAGGATTGTATATGCAAGGGTATAGATATACAAAGAGATCATATATATATCACTTCAGTTCAGATGCTCAGTCGTGTCCGACTCTTTGTGACCCCATGAATCGCAGCACGCCAGGCCTCCCTGTCCATCACCAACTCCCAGAGTTTACTCAGACTCATGTCCATTAAGTCGGTGATGCCATCCAGCCATCTCATCCTCTGTCATCCCCTTCTCCTCCTGCCCCCAATCCCTATATATATTTAGAGAGAGAGATACAGATATATTGAAATAGGTATGATCTCTTTACAAAGTCTGTTTCAAGATTTTCAGGGTGAGTTAACAAGCTAGATAGCTAATAGAACCAATGGTGTAGTTTTAGTCTGAGTCCAGAGGCCTGAGAACCTAAAAGTTTGGTGGAGCAGTTCCAGTCTAAAGCCTGACAGGCTTGAAACCCAAGAAGAGAAACTGATGTTTCATTTGCTTCCAAAGGCAGGAAAATTTTTCTATTTAAAATCTGCCAGGCAAAAGAATTCACTTTTATTTAGGGGAGAGTGAAACTTTGTGTTCTACTCAGGTCTTCAACTGACGTGTGAGGCACAGCCACATTAGACATTACTTATCTACCCATTTAAATGTTAATCTTATCCCCAAACCTCCTAACAGAAACACCTAAAATAGTGTTTGACCAAATCTGGGTACTCTCTAGCCTAGTCAAGTTGACACATAAAATTAACCATCACGTCACAGTGATGTTAATTTCTGGGTGGTCTCACTACATGGTTTGTATTTTCAGGTCTTCCTTCACAAGGAAATACAAAGAAACAATGCTCTGATTTAATTCTTCTTTTTAACATACATGGAGTACATTCACTGTTTCTGAATGGATCTTGGCTGATATAGCAGATTTCCTTTTTTAATGGATAATTTCTCCTTTAATTCTAATTACCTGAAATCTATACTTACCACAATTTATTCACAATTTATCAGGGGTTTCCCTGATAGCTCAGTTGGTTAAGAATCTATCTGTAATGCAGGAGACCCCGATTTAATTCTTGGGTCAGGAAGATACTCTGAAGGAGTGATAGGCTACCCACTCCAGTATTCTTGGTCTTCTCTTGTGGCTCAGCTTATAAAGAATCACCTTCATTGCAGGAGACCTGGGTTTGATCCCTGGGTTGGGAAGATCTCCTGGAGAAGGGAAAGGCTACCCACTCCAGTATTCTGGCCTGGAGAATTCCATGGACTCTATAGTCCAAGGGGTTGCAAAGAGACAGACATGACTGAATGACGTTCACTTTCACCTTAAGAGAGACCCATGGGGACTTCTTGGTGGCCCAGTGCTTAAGAATTTGCCTGTCAGTGCAGGGGATATGAGTTTGTTTCCTGATCAGGAACTATGGTTCCACGTGCCACAGGGCAGCTGAGCCCAGAAGCCACAACTACTGAAGCTTACGTGCTTTAGAGATCTTGCTCTGCAACAAGAGAAGCTACCAGAAGATGAAATCCCATGTCCCACAACAAGAGAGTAGTTCCTGCTCACCAAAACTAGAGAAAGTCCACATGCAGTAATGAAGATCCAGTGCAGCCAAAAATAAAATAAATTTTTTTTAAAGGCTCAAGTAAGTGTATAAACTTACTTTTACCTATTTTCCCGGTTGTTTCCTTTGGTAAGTCAGGATACACATTGATGGACTCATTGCCCATTATCCCTTGCTTCTGAAGGAGCATTTTATGTTCCTCAGATAAAGACCAAGGAAAAAATTTTGTATAGTTTCTCCCCTTTATTCAAAATAGCCTTTTCCCTCATATATAAATTGTCTTATCTAGATAACTGTTTCAAAAATTAATGAGTGAAAACTGAGAAAAATGAATGCATTTATATAATGAATTTCAAGTTTATATATTATACAAATACTTTTTTGAATTATAAATTTATTTATTTTAATTGGAGGCTAATTACTTTACAATATTGTATTGGTTTTGCCGTACATCAACATGAATCCACCACAGGTATACACATGTTCCCCATCCTGAACCCTCCTCCCACATCCCTCCCCGTACCATCCCTCTGGGTCATCCCAGTGCACCAGCCCCTTCTATATACAAATACTTTTAAAATTTTGTGTTCTACAGTACCATTGCTTTATTTAAATAAATATTTGTAAATAAAACTGAAACACAGTAAAGCCAGCATCTAAATTATCTGTTTTAAAATGATTCAGATATAGTTAAAGCAGAAAATTTATTTTTAGCAATGTGATTTCTCAAAAGAAAATTACAAGCAACAAATAACTGCTGCATGTTAACTGTATGAGTTAGAAAACACAATAAAGAAATGTGATAGAGTTTGGCTTGTCTAGAAAGCTTCTAATTGTCATTGATCAAAACCTTAGCTTTACAAGAATTTAACTTGCATCAGAAAGAAGTCACTCAGGCTTGAAGTTCAGAAAGGAAATTTTGTAAATAAAACTGTCAAGTAGCATGAAATGCAAAAAATAGATTTAATTAGATGTGTTATATAAACAATGAATATCCAGAATTATTCTAATCATTATTACACATCCATTCAGAACTCATATAGGAAGGCTGTTTGTAATGAAGATTCTATAGTAAACCTGGAAATTCATAATTATCACACAAACTAAGCTCACTTGGAATTGCAATATCATCCTCTAGGCTTAATCTTCTCCAGATTAAGTTGTTTATTGAGTATAAAAGTGAAAGTGAAGTTTCTCAGTCGTGTCAGAATCTTTGCAACCCCATGGACTGTAGCCCACCGTTCATGGGATTCTCCAGGCAAGAATACTGGAGTGGGTTGCCATTTCCTTCTCCAGGGGATCTTTCCGACCGAGGGATCGATCAAACTTAGGTCTCCTGCATTGCAGGCAGATGCTTTAAACTCTGAGCCACCAGGGAAGCCCAGTGGTTTAGTGAGTATATCTAAATTCAAATAGATGGTATAGTTGCAATTTTATAAAAACCTCTCCATACATAAAGGAGTTATAAAGGAGTTAAACACTCCTCAAATAGAAAAATCTTACAATAGAAATTTAGAGTTAAATATGACTCAAATCTATTAATGATTGAACAGAAATAGTTTTTTCCTAGTTCAATTACAAGATTATTGAAAACAGCTTTTAATGTTTCTAAGTAACAGACCATTCTAGAAATTACCTGCAAAATTTTAATTAAATATTTTATGAGAGACTAATGCGATTAGAACAAGTATTTTTCTGACAACTGAATAAACTATTTATTAGTAAATCTGATTATTAATTAAATACATTAATATTAATCAGATTTTTAACTTCTTGACTAATAAGAAAATTTTAATTAAGGCTTCACTTTCTTGTTGATTTGAGGACCATTTTCCCAAACATATCCCCTGAGGTTTATTTGAATTCTTGTCATCATACCTATCTCTCCTGGATTCATGTTAATCTTCTTAAAATCGTGTCTTTGTGCTAAGTATCCATTGCTTTACAATTCTCGTATACTAAGCACTAATTTTCAGCGATCTCTACTCTGGGAAATAACTATTTCCATTCCATATTCTCTGTCTTCTACTCAAGATTTTCTTATGCTGTATCTTCTTACCCAGTAAACTTACTCTAAAGAATAAGTGGTCTCAGTGAAACACACAACAACCTGGCTTCTTTCCGTCCTTTATTCTCCTGAAGAGTACCTGACACAGGCTGACTGCTCATGCTCAGATTTTGTATCTTAACCCAGTTATGAATACAATAAAATTTGACAATTAGTAAAAGAAAGCCTTATTGTACTACTGATGAAATTTGCATCTAGAAGATGGGAAAATAACTGTATATATGAAATAATATAAAAGCATTTTAAAATACTAGAAAAGTGACTATCAGTGTGGAGCTTGTATGCCCTAAAGAAGTTCAAGAGTTCAAAAACGTAGTCAATAAATGTTTCCTTCTCCTCTCACCCTCTCAACCCCAAAATCAAGATTCAGATGGACTAAAGGAAGGAGTTCAATTCTAAATAAGGAAGAAATTACACACGTGTGTATGTGTGCGTGTTTGGAGTGCGTGTATGTGTATGTGTTTGGAGGGGGCATGTATTTCAGATGTATAGAGTTTAAAGGTAACTGGAAAACAGTTACATTCCCAAATATCCTTTTTCCAGCACCCAAATTAGAAAGTGGCATTTAACCAAGAATTCTTCTATTTTTGCATGTAGTCAAAAATTAATTATCTAACCAATTCCCTTGCTATAAAAGATCACAAATAGAAGTCAAATTATGGGCTGATGGAAGTCAATTTAAAAATTCACTTTTGACACATTTTGTCAATTTGTTTTTCAAATATATTGAAAAAACAATTGATCTTGGGCTTGGGGACATTTTTTTAGGTATACCAAGAACAAAGGTAGAACCTATGAGATAATTAACTTTGATTTCATTAAATTAAAAGTCACAAAGACTCAGAAAGAGTCAGACACGACTGAACGACAAAACTGGACTGAATGACCAAACTGAACTGAACTGAATGTTTTTAATTATAAAAGATACTGTCAGAAAAGAGACAAGTCAAGGATTAGGGAAAAAATTGCAAAAGGCATATCTGATAAAAGAGTATTATTCAAAATTTTAAAAAAAGAATTATTAAAATCAACATGTTCAGTCACTCAGTCGTGTTCAACTCTTTGTGGCCCCATGAACTACAGCATGCCAAGCTTACCTGTCCTTCACTATCACCTAGAGCTTCCTCAGACTCATGTCTATTGAGTTGGTGACGTCATCCAACCATCTCATCCTCATTGTCCCCTTTTCCTCCTGCCTTCAATCTTTCCCAGCATCAGGGTCTTTTCAAAGGAGTCAGTTTTTCACATCAGCCAGCCAAAGTATAGGAGCTTCAGCTTCAGTGTCAGTCCTTCCAATGAATATTCAGGAATGATTTCCTTTAGGACTGACTGGTTTTATCTCCTTGCAGTCCAAGGGACTCTCAAGAGTCTTCCCCAACACCACAGTTCAAAAGCATTAATTCTTTGGCGCTCAGCTTTCCTTATAGTCCAACTCTCATTGACTAGATGGGCCTTTGTTGACCAAGTAATGTCTCTTCTCTTTAATATTCTATCTAGTTTGGTCATAGCTCTTCTTCCAAGGAGCAAGTGCCTTTTAATTTCATGACTGCAATCACCATCTGCAGTGATTTTGGAGTCCAAGAAAATAGTCTCTTCTCTCACTGTTTCCATTGTTTCCCCATCTAGAAGTGGTGGAATTAGATTCCATGATCTTCATTTTTTCAATGTTGAGTTTTAAGCCAGCATTTTCACTCTCCTGTTTCACCATCATCAAGAGGCTCTTTAGTACCTCTTCACATTCTGCCATAAGGGTGGTGTCATCTGCATATCTGAGGTTACTGATATTTCTCCCTGCAATCTTGATTCCAGTTTGTGCTTCATTCCAGCCCAGAATTTTGCAAGATGTACCCTGCATAATTTAAAGAAGTAAGGTGAAAATATACACTCGACATACTCCTTTCCCAATTTGGAATCAGTCTGTTCCATGTCTGGTTCTAACTGTTGACTTTTAACCTGAATAGAGGTTTCTCAGGAGGTAGGTAAGGTGGTCTGGTATTCCCAATTCTTTAAGAATTTTCCACAGTTTGTTGTGATCCACACAGTCAAAGGTTTTAGTGTAGTTAAAAAAAAAAAAAAAAGCAGAGTAGATGATTTTCTGGAATTTTCTTGCTTATTTGGTGATCCAACAGATGTTGGCAATTTGATCTCTGGTTCCTCTGGCTTTTCTAAATCCAACTTGAACATCTGGAAGTTCCCAGTTCATTTATTGTCGAAGGTTTGAAGAATTTTGAGCATTATTTTGCTAGTATGTGAAGTGAGCGCAATCATGCAGCAGTTTGAACATTCTTTGGCATTGCCTTTTTTGGGGATTGAAATGAAAACTAACCTTTTTCAGTCCTGCAGCCATGGCTGAGTTTTCCAAATTTGCTGGCCTATTGAGTGTACCACTTTCACAGCATTATCTTTAGGATTTGAAAGAGCTCAACTGGAATTCCATCACCTCCACTAGCTTTGTTCATAGTGATGTTTCCTAAGGTCCACTTGATTTCACATTTCAGGATGTCTGACTCTAGGTGAGTGATCACACCATCGTGATTATCTGGGTCCTGAAGATATTTTTTGTATAGTTCTTTTGTGTATTCTTAGCCACTTCTTCTCAATATCTTCTGCTTTTGTTAGATCCATACTGTTTCTGTCCTTTTTGTGCCCATCTTTGCATGAAATGTTCCCTTGCTATCTCTAATTTTCTTAAAGAGATCTCTAGTCTTTCCCATTCTAATGTTTTCTTCTATTCATTTGCATTGTTCACTTAGGAAAGCTCTCTTATCTCTTCTTGCTATTCTTTGGAACTCTGCATTCAGATGGGCATATGTTTCCATTTCTCTTTTGCCTTTCACTTCTCTTCTTTTCTTAGCTATTTTTAAGAATAGACCATCATTCATTTTTAAGGATGGACCTCAGACCATCATTTAGCCTTTCGCTTTTCTTTTCTCAAGGATGGCTTTGATCACTACCTCGTCTACAAAGTTATGACCTTCTGTCCATAATTCTTCAGGCACTCTATCAGATTTTATCTCTTGAATATATTTGTCAGCCATTGCTGAAAATTACTGGAAAATTAAACAAATGAAATTTTAAAACTTGAAAGGTAGGTTTGACAGCAGAATAGAGAGAACAGAATAAATAATAAGTAAACTGGAAATTATATGAAGAAAATTACACAGTCTGATCAACAGAGATAAAAATACAGAGAACAACGAATAGAGACACAGGGATCTACGGAACTATAACAAAAGTTTTAATATTATGTGAATGAAATGCCAAAAAGCAAGCAGAAAGAGAATGGGGCTAAAAAAGTGCTGAATAAATCATGGTTTACAACCAAATTTGACAAGAAATATACACTTACAGATTCAAGAAGTGAGCAAACCTCAAGCAGGATAAACCCAAAGAACTCTATCATAAGCCAAGACACATCATAGTCAGACTTCTAAAACTAAAATAAAGTATCTTCAAAGCAGCAGAGTGGAAATAACACCTTTTCTACAGAGGAGTAGCAGTTCAAGTAACACCAGATTCCTTTTCAGAACCATGGAGAAAATATTATCAGACATGGAAAAATAAGTGGCAAACATCCCTCATATGCTAAAAGAGAGGAAAAAAATCAATAGATGTTTCAGAAAGAGCGAACAAGGAAAAGGAAGAAGGCAGTTGTTTAAATATATGATCAAGATAATATTACAGTGTGAAAGAAAATATAGGAAATTTTAAAGTTCTGAGTTCATTGGGGCAGTGAATGTAGAAATATCAACATAAGGCATAGCAGAGAGAAATGGAGAAAAAAAATAGAAAAACAATAAGTTCTTCCAAAAGAATAAATGTCCTATGTCATTGATCAGATATCAGTAGGACATAAAAATTTTAATATATATTTCATAAATTTGTAACACTTGTTTCAGCATCTTTAACAAACAAATAGTTGTATTTTATTAAATATTTCTAAAATAAACTAAAGGAAAAATTCAAATTATTTTTTTGTTCTTATTCAGTCACTAGTCTTGTCTGACTCTTTGTGAAGTCATGTACTGTGGCATGCCAAGCTTCCCTGTCCTTCATCATCTCCCTGAGTTTGCTAAAACTCAGTGATGCTCTCTAACTATCTCATCCTGGGTTATCCTCCTCTCCTTTTGCCTTCAATCTTTCCTAGCACAAGGTATATTTCAGTGAGTCAGCACTTTGCATTAGGTGGCCAAAATATTGGAGCTTCAGCTTGAGCATCAGTCTTTCCAATAAATATTCAAGGTTGATTTCCTTTAGAACTGACTGGTTTGATCTCCTTGCAGTTCAAATGACTCTCAAGAGTCTTCTATAGCATCAATATTCAAAATAATCAATTCTTCAGTGCTCAGCCTTCTTTATGGTCCAACTTTCACATCCATATGTAACTACTGATAAAACCATAGCATTGACTATATGGACTTTTGTCAGCAAAGTGATGTCTCTGTTTCTTAATTTGTTGTCTAGGTTTGCCACAGCTTACCTTCCAAGGAGTAAGTGTCTTTTAATTAATTTCATGGCTGTAGTCACCATCCACAGTGATTTGGGATCCCCAAAGAGTCAAATCTGTCACTATGTCCATGTTTTCCCTTTCTATTTGCCATGAAGTGATGGGAGCAGATGCCATGATCTTAGTTTTTTTGGATGTTAAGTTTTAAGACAGCTATTTCACTTTCTTCTTTCACTCTCATCAAGAGGCTCTTTAGTTCCTCTTCATTTTCTGCCATTAGAGTGGTATCATCTGCATATCTAGAGTTATTGATATTTTTCCCAGCAATCTTGCTTCCAGCTTGTGATTTTTACAGCCCAGCAATTTATGATTTACTCCACATATACATTAAATAAGCAGAGTGACAATATACAGCATCGACAGACTCTTTTCCTAATTTTTAACCAGCCCATTGTTTCATGTCTGGTTCTGACTTGCTTCTTGACCTGTATGCAGGTTCCTCAAGAGACAGATAAGATTGCCTTGAATTCCCATCTCTTTAAGAATGGATTGGAATGCAAAGGTAGGATGTCAAGAGATACCTGAAGGAACAGATAAGTTTGACCTTGGAGTACAAAATGAAGCCTGACAAAGGCTAACAGAATTTTTCAAGAAAACACACTTGTCAAAGCATACATCCTCTTGCAACAACACAATAGAAGAATCCACACGAACATCACCAAATATTTGATACCAAAATCAGATTGATTATATTCTTTGCAGCTGAAGATGGAGAATCTATCTTCATCCAGAGAACAGTGAGGAGAGATAAGAATGCTTTCTTAAATGAACAATGCAAATAGATGAAAACAATGGAATGAGAAAGACTAAAGAGCTCTTCAAGGAAATTGGAGATACCCAGGGAACACTTCATGCAAGTTCAGTTCACTCACTCAGTTGTGTCCAACTCTTTTCAGCCCCATGGACTGCAGCACACCAGGCTCCCCTATCCATCACCAGCTCCAGGAGCTTGCTCAAACTCATGTCCATCAAATGGGTAATACCATCCAACTATCTCATCCTCTGTTGTCCACTTCTAATCCCACCTTCAATCTTTCCCAGCATCAGGGTCTTTATCAATTAGTCAGTTCTTCTCATCAGGAGAAGGAAATGGCACCCCACTCCAATACTCTGGCCTGGTAAATCCCATGGATGGAGGAGCCTGGTAGGCTGCAGTCCATGGGATCGCTAAGAGTTGGACACGACTGAGTGACTTCACTTTCTCTTCAGGTAGCCAAAGTATTGAAGCTTCAACTTCAGCATCAACTCTTCCAATGAATATTCATAACTGATTTCCTTTAGGATTGACTGGTTTGATCTCCTTGCAGTCCAAGGGACACTTAAGAGTCTTTTCCAACACCACAATACAAAAGTATCAATTCTTCAGTGCTCAGCTTTGTATGGTCTATCTCTCACATCCACATATGACTACTGGAAAAACCATAGCTTTGACTAGACAGACTTTGTTGGCAAAGTAATGTCTCTGCATTTTAATATGCTGTCTAGGTTGGTTGTAGCTTTTCTTCCAAGGAGCAAGCGTCTTTTAGTTTCATGGCTGAAGTCATCATCTGCAGTGATTTTGGAGCCCAAGAAAGTTAGTCTGTCACTGTTTCCATTGTTTCCCTATCTATTTGCCATGAAGTCATGGGACTGGGTGCCTGATCTTAGTTTTTTGAATGTTGAGTTTTAAGTCAGATTTTGCACTCTACTGTTTTCCTTTCATCAAGAGGCTCTTTAGTTCTTCTTCATTTTCTGCCATTAGAGTGGTGGCATCTGCATATCTGAGATTATTGCTATTTCTCCCACAGTCTTGATTCCACCTTGTGGTGCTTCCAGCCTAGCATTTCACTTGATGTGCTCTACATATAAATTAAACAAGCAGAGGTGCAATATACAGCCTTGATATTTTTTCCCCCCAATTTAGAACCAGTCCATTCTTTCATGCCCAGTTCTAGCTAGCTGTTGCTTCTTGACCTGCATACAGTTTTCTCAGGAGGCAGGTAAGGTGATCTGGTATACCCATCTCTTTAAGAATTTTCCACGGTGTGTTGTGATCCACACAGTCAAAGGTTGTGGTGTAGTCAATAAAGCAGAAGTAAATGTTTACTGGAACTCTCTTACTTTTTCTACGCTCCAATGAATGTTGGCAATTTGACTTCTGGTTCCTCTGCCTTTTTTAAATCAGGTTGAACATATGGAAGTTCTTGGTTAACTTACTGTTGAAGCCTAACTTGGTTAATTTTGAGCATTATTTTCTAGTATGTGAAATGAGTGCAATGTGCAGTAGTTCGAGCATTCTTTGGCATCACCTTTCTTTGAGATTGGGATGAAAACTGACCTTTTCTAGTCCTGTGGCCACTGCTGAGTTTTCCAAATTTGCTGGCATATTGGGTGCAGCACTTTAACAGTACCATCTTTTAAATCAAACCCCTTATTATATACAGTGGAAGTGACAAATAGATTCAAGGGATTAGATCTGATAGACAGAATACCTGAAGAACTATGGACAGAGGTCTGTGACATTGTACAGGAAGTGGTGATTAAGACCATCTCCAGGAAGAAGAAATGCAAAAAAGGCAAAATGGTTGTCTGAGGAGGCCTTACAAATAGCTGAGTAAAGGAGAGAAACAAAAGGCAAAGGAGAAAAGGCAAGATATGCCCATCTGAATGAAGACTTCCAAAGAATAGCAAGGAGAGATAAGAAAGTCTTCCTAGGTGATCAATGCAATGAAATAGAGGAAAACAGTATAATGGGAACGACATCTCTTCAAGAAAATTAGAGATACCAAGGGAACATTTCATGCAAAGATGGGCTTGATAAAGGACAGAAATGGTATGGACCTAACAGAAACTGAACATGTTAAAAAGAGATGGCAAAAGTATACAGAAGAACCATATAAAAAAGATCTTAATGACTCAGATAACAATATGGTGTGATCATTCACCTAGAGGCAGACATCCTGGATAATGAAGTCAAGAAGGCCTTAGGAAACATCACTATGAACAAAACTAGTAGAGGTGATAGAATTCTAGTTGAGTTATTTCAAATCCTGAAAGACGTCATGCAAACATGGGCACTAAATAAAAGGTTATACATGGAAATGGCAAGGACCTAACAGATGCAGAAGTGATTAACAAGAGGTGGCAAGAATATACAGAACTATACAAAAGTCTGAATGACCCAGATAAGCACGATGGAAACATCCTGGAGAGTGAAGTCAAGTGGCCTTAGGTGGTATTAGTACAAACAAAGCTAGTGGAAGTGAAGGAATTCCAGGTGATCTATTTCAGATCTTAAGAGATGATCCTATTAAACTGCTGCACTCAAAATGCCAGGAAATTTGGAAAATTCACTAATGGCCACAGGACTTGAAAAGGTCAATTTTCATTCCAATCTCAAAGAATGTTCAAACTACTGTACGACTGCACTCATTTCACATGTTAGCAAGATTATGCTCAAAATCCTTCAAACTAGGCCTCAGCAATACATTAACGGAACTTCCAGATTTTCTAACCGGATTTAGCACAGGCAAAGGAACCAGAGATCAATTTGCCAACATTGGATCATAGAAAAAGCAAGGGAATCCCAGAAAAATATCTACTTCTGCTTCATTGACTATGCTAAAGCCTTTGACTGTGTGGATCACAACAAACTATGAACAATTCTTAAAGGAATGGGAACACCAGACCATTCAGAAATTAGCCTTCTTAAAATCTCAATGATTAAAAGCTGCTGGCTCAGCTGGTAAAGAAACTATGTGCAATGTGGGAGACCTTGGTTCGATCCCTGAATTGGGAAGATCCCCTAGAGAAGGGAAAGGCTACCCATTCCAGTATTCTGGCCTGGAGAATTACATGGACTGTGTAGTCCATGGAGTCACAAATAGTTGGACACAACTGAGCGACCTTCACTTTCACTTTAAAAGCTATTAACCTGAAGTATCATAGAGGGAAAATATTTCATAATTTTATTTTAAATGTGAAAACTAGTATTGCAAATAAGCAATATGTTATCTTACACAGTGCCAACAATTAGGTTTTTGTTTGTCAGAAAATGTGAATTTTAAAACTAAAAAGTAAGTAGGTATGGTGAAAAATTACTATTGCATTTACCTTTGGTAAATAAAAGGTAAAAAATTTAATGCTATTATTATTAGATGGAGAATCAATTGTTATATAGTTAAAACAAAAATGAAAATCTATCAGTTGGGTATAAATGTCATATCCTAAGGAAATGAGAAATACACAATGGGTGAACTTAGTTTATTTTGACTTTGTAATCTATATTGCATATCAAAATAAATAAAGAAAACTTAAGTTTAGACTGAAGAAGCCCAAAAGAAATGCTTAGCCTATGAGGAGCTAAACATAGTTGATAATTACCAAAGCAAGTGTATTCCAAATAAAACAGAATAGATGTACAAGTGTAAATGACATCATGGTACCTTAACATTTTCCTATTTTACAGTGATGTTCCAGTGATAATATTATCAGCTACAGTTCATCTATTTTTCAAAGAAATTACACACATTCAATGAGAGAATGTTACTGAACATAACTGCTATTTAACATTTAGAAAATTTTCTTTCTACGATATTATCTGTCTACTCTTTCTGCTGATATTCTGTTGAAGAACAGTGGTGTTGCTTTAAACAAAGACATACATATGCACATATACATATCAATAGATTAAGCTATCTATCAAAAATGCAGTTGATATTGTGTTTTTTCCCTTTCCTTTTTTTCTTTCAGTGGAGCAACAAGTGCTAAACGAAATCTATATTTAAGTAGAAAATCTTTAAAGTGGAGTCACCTGGGAATATTGAATTTGGTTATAAAATGAAAAAAGAAAGATGTAGTATGTTTCTTTGTGCCAATATTGCAACACTCAACAGTATATACCCCACAATGTCCGGTTTTCAAAGTGTTTTTTATGTCTTCTTCCATGTCATGGTCAAGAGATTTGGCTGGTTTAGCTCAAAGCAGAAGGGATTCAAGTTTGAAACCACATTGTGCACATCCTAGAAGTCAAACCTGCCTGGGCAAGAAGATATGAGGAGCCTCCTATAAAGAAAACCACCTTAAGGGAAAAGTAAGTAGAGTCTCACAAATTAGATTCACAGTCATTACATTAAAGTTGAAGAGAAGTGTGATTCTAAACAAATGTTTACCATCCCAAAGTTTGTTCTTGACATAAGTTCTCATGGACAGATACTTCAATCACAAGGTAAAAAAAAAAAAAATCCATATGAATAGAAACAAAATGAAATGAAAAGCAAAGATTTAGCACATTGAATTTCCATGCATCAGCTCTATTGGTATTGAGATATTTACCACTTGTGGAAAACATCTTCCAAACTCAGGCACTAGCATCAACATCAAGAGAAACAACTTCTTTCCTACTTTAAATGGGTATTCATGGCCCTCCAGTCATTGTTAAGATCAACATTAACAGTATAAAATAATAATTATGCCCAATAGCCCTAAACTGGAGACATAAACATGGCAGGTAAAGTACAGCAAGTAAGACCACTAGATCATGAAGCACAGATGAGTCATAGCCATGAGTTTTTAGAAATAATTTATATTATTATCTCCAAAATGATATGTCCTGGGAACAAACATCTTGCAGTCATAATAAGAAATGGTGGTGAAAAGCTCAAGAGACCTTGACCCTACTATCATGACTTACCACCCTACACTGGAGAGGCCTTATCAGGATTTGTTACCTGGTTCATTTGAAGAAAGTGAAAGTTAGCAACTTGATATAGGAAAAAAAAAATGTTCATATTTTCTTCTTGAGCAGCCAACAAAAGTATGTCCATTTTATTTAAAATGTAATCAAGTATCAGGAAATAAAATTTAAAAAATCAGAAAAGAACTACAATACATGGGAATCATAAAGTGGTCAAGCTAACCAGCTCAAATACAATTATATTTAAATCAGTCTATAATAATATTGTCATAGTTGATGTTATTACCCAGTCAAGAAGTGTTTGTTTTTTTGTTTTGTTTTGTTTTGTTTTGGTGGAGGGAGGACAACAAATTGTGTGAGACCAGCCAACTTTTATAATCTGAGGGATATAACCGTAAAATAAAATGGTAGCATGATAATACAGCATATAGGAGATATTTCTAATAATGACCTCATTTTAAACATGTGCTTAGGAATTTTAAAATCTATTTGGTAGTGCACAGATACAGCTCTGAAATGTTTCACTGGTTTTCAAAATCTTTGAATTATGATTATCAGCTTTGTTTTTGTTAACAGGGGAAAGATCCTATTCTATGACCATGACCTTCTCCTTGTTGTTGTTGTTGTTGTGAAGTCGCTTCAGTCGTGTCCAATTCTGTGCGATCCCATAGACAGCAGCCCACCAGGCTCTCCCAACCCTGGGATTCTCCAGTCAAGAACACCTGAGTGGGTTGCCATTTCCTTCTCCAATGCATGAAAGTGAAAAGCGAAAATGAAGTAGTTCAGTTGTATCCGACTCTTCGCCACCCCACGGACTGCAGCCTACCAGGCTCCTCAGTCCACGGGATTTTCCAGGCAAGAGTACTGGAGTGGGATGCCATCACCTTCTCCGTGAACTTCTCCTCAGTTCAGTTCAGTTCAGTCACTCAGTCGTGTCTGACTCTTTGCGACCCCATGAATTGCAGCACGCCAGGCCTCCCTGTCCATCACCAACTACTGGAGTTCACTCAGATTCACATCCATAGAGTCAGTGATGCCATCCAGCCATCTCATCCTCTGTCTTCCCCTTCTTCTCCTGCCCCCAATCCCTCCCAGCATCAGAGTCTTTTCCAATGAGTCAGCTCTTCGCATGAGGTGGCCAAAGTACTGGAGTTTCAGCTTTAGCATCACTCCTTCCAAAGAAATCCTGGGCTGATCTCCTTCAGAATAGGCTGGTTGGATCTCCTTGCAGTCCCAGGGACTCTCAAGAGTCTTCTCCAACACCACAGTTCAAAAGCATCAATTCTTCAGCTCTCACCCTTCTTCACAGTCCAACTCTTACAACCATACATGACTACTGGAAAAACCATAGCCTTGACTAGATGGACCTTTGTTGGCAAAGTAATGTCTCTGCTTTTGAATATGCTATCTATGTTGGTCTAACTTTTCTTCCAAGGAGTAAGCATCTTTTAATTTCATGGCTGCAGTCACCATCTGCAGTGATTTTGGAGCCCAAAAAAATAAAGTCTGCCACCATTTCTACTGTTTCCCCATCTATTTCCCATGAAGTGATGGGACTGGATGCCATGAGCTTCATTTTCTGAATGTTGAGCTTTAAGCCAACATTTTCACTCTCCTCTTTCACTTTCATCAAGAGGCTTTTTAGTTCCTCTTCACTGACATACATACAATACAGTCTACATTTTGTTGAATATCCTTCCCAATATCCATTTAGCAAAGATATTTTCTTTCACATCTAAATGACTAAAACTAGCCAGTGAAAACAAGAATATGTTGAACTACACATATTCATATAGCTTTCATGGGAGTTAAATTATTGATCATATCTTATGTTTCATCATTCCCAAAGTCTCTGCTGCTCAATTGTTGTGTTATTCATACTTATTTTACTTCTATTATATTGTAAAATAGCAAAATAACTGAGAAAATTAAAGCATTATTTATTTTCTTCTAAAAGAGATTCATAGTGATTTAAATTTACATGAACCAGAATGTTTATCCTTTATTCAGCTGCATGTATAAAATACATGTTATGAAAACATGTGTTAGTTTTACTGGAGCAAATATGCTCTTTCAGAACAGATAAATTAGCAAGTATATCTGGATACACTTTATAGGTTGCAGGTTATTTCATGTGCAGTGTTGACTTTCCTACTCATAACACTATTTGTAAGTAAAGATGAGAAATTTTCTCTTTAGTCTCCAAGATCAGATGCAATCAAATCACAAAGGAACTTGTTCAATATTGGCAGAATTTCATCATTTTAGATGAAAATACCTTAACAAATTTTTGTTTTAATTATATGAAAAGAAATTCACAACCAT
This sequence comes from Capra hircus, assembly GCF_001704415.2. NCBI lineage: Eukaryota > Metazoa > Chordata > Mammalia > Artiodactyla > Bovidae > Capra > Capra hircus. The sequence continues at coordinate 39,391,976 of NC_030808.1, forward strand.
TTGTATTCCCAATCATATTCTGCCCAATATTTTAGTTGAGTTCAGTTCAGTCGCTGAGTTATGTCCAACTCTTTGTGAACTCATGGACTGCAGCACACCAGGCTTCCCTGTCCATCACCAACTCCCGGAGCTTGCTCAAACTCATATCCATCGAGTCAGTGATGTCATTCAACCATCTCATCCTCTGTTGTCCCCTTTTCCTCCTGCCTTCAATCTTTCCCAGCATCAGGGTCTTTTCCAATGAGTCAGTTGTTCAAATAATCAGGAGGCCAAAGTATTGGAGTTTCAGCTTCAGCATCAGCCCTTCCAATGAATATTCAGGACCTGATTTTCTTTAGGATTGACTGGTTTGATCTCATATTATGCCCAATGTTTTAAGTGCCAGACTAAATTTCAATGAATCACTTCAAAACAAAAACAGCATTATTAGGTATGAGGTCTGACCCTAAGGGTCACACTTTAAAGTATGATTTTATGTTCTTCTCTCACTAGTTTGACAAATGTTACAGCACTTTGTCTCAGGTGACTCTTTTTATAAATAAACCTTGTCCAACTTAATCCATTTTTTTGAGCTATCTTTCAATAATTTTCAGGCCATTTGTGGTTTAACTTTTTCCTGTCATTGAGGAACATATACATTGAGCTTAGCCAATTAAGCAATATGTTTTCATAAGTCATTAATTTCAAAAATAGTATATGTTAAAACATAATCTTATGTTTTATATAGTTCATTTGACCAAAAAATAATTTATTTTAATATTTAAGTTTTGGGATTTTCCCATATATAGCTTAAAAATGGCTATGCTTATTCTTTTATATCTTTTAGGAGTATAGACAAAAAAATTACAAAATTAATAAAAACTCTATCCTCTACCATTTAAATCTGTCAGTAATAAAATATACTGCATTTTTATCATGTCCAAATTCAAGGCAAGATGCATGGTATGGAAAATGTCAACATTTTCACACAGAGCAAGCATCACTGAAAAGATCTAACTATCTTGTAATGAACTTTTCAACTAAGAGCCTTTGAAAGCAATGACCATTTTTTTAAAATTTACTGTTACTAATTTGATCAATAAGTTTATAATCAACATTTTTTTACAATGTTATTTTGTCAGATATAAGTGTAAAATAAAAGAGAGAACTGACTGATGGAGGAATTAAAGTGACATGTGAGATGGATGTGAGGAATATCAAGTTCAAACACCCTGAGGACAGAAAGAGTTTTGGTATTGATAGAAAATAAAATATATTTCCCTAAAGACTGGTAAATAAGGGACAAGTTGGTATACATTGGAAAAGTAGGTCCATTGAATCTTTTTGGTCATGATAAATAGCACTTTTTAGATTTTAACTAAATGATAATTCATTGGGTAAAATTATGACATGAATTGATTTACATTTTACAAATATTCAGGGGAGATTTAGCTGTAAAGTGGACCATTTATATGTGGGATTTTTTTCAATAACTACATATTACAGTACCATAGGATCCTTGATTGGTTTAATCCACAGATATGGAACATCATTTAGAGATAAATTTGCCACTGAATAGAGGGGTGGTGATTGCAGCCATGAAATTAAAAGACGCTTACTCCTTGGAAGAAAAGTTATGACCAACATAGATAGCATATTCAAAAGCAGAGACATTACTTTGCCGACTAAGGTCCATCTAGCCAAGGCTATGGTTTTTCCTGTGGTCATGTATGGATGTGAGAGTTTGACTGTGAAGAAGGCAGAGCGTGGAAGAATTGACGCTTTCTAACTGTGGTATTGGAGAAGACTCTTGAGAGTCCCTTGGACCGCAAGGAGATCCAATAAGTCCATTCTGAAGGAGATCAGCCCTGGGATTTCTTTGGAAGGAATGATGCTAAAGCTGAAACTCCAATACTTTGGCCACCTCATGTGAAGTGTTGACTCATTGGAAAAGACTTTGATGCTGGGATGGATTGGGGGCAGGAGGAGAAGGGGACGACCGAGGATGAGATGGTTGGATGGCATCACCGACTCAATGAGGTGAGTCTGAGTGAACTCTGGTAGTTGGTGATGGACAGGGAGGCCTGGCGTGCTGCGATTCATGGGGTCACAAAGAGTCGGACACGACTGAGCGACTGAACTGAACTGAACTGAGAGAGGTGGCTCCCCTAACCTCTACTGTTGCTCAAAGATCAACTGTAATTATTTTCCCTGTAATTCAAAATATTTAATTTTAGAAACAGTACTCTGGGAAATGTCCCATAGAGGCCATGAGACTTCCCAAGAAATGTTGAGGCTTCCCAAGCAATGTTAAGACTTCCCGAATGAATTAGGACTTTGGAGAAACAGCAAACTTTGAAAAAACAAAAACAAACGAAACTAAAAGACTTCTCCAGTACATCAAAGATGAAATGACAGTTTGACCTATGATTGTGGTACTAGAAATGGATGTCAATGGATATTTTTAAAACATATTTCAGAAGTAATACAAAAGGACTTGTTAGTGTTTGAATATAGAGATGAGGGGAAAAATCAAGGATGATTCATAGACTTCAGTTATGAGCAATTGTGTAGTAATATTTATAAGCTATTTTCTCCTTGCATTCTGAGTCCTACTTAAAATTAACTCTTACTGATAAAGAGAAAAAAATGTTTTACTTGATATTTCTTTAAATAATGAAACAGGAAATGTGTTTTGAGAATCAGGTATAATGATTTTTTTTTCTTTTTTGTTTTCTGTATTCTAAAATGAAAAGACATATTTATCAAATCATAGTATGATTTGATAAAATGATACTCAGATTTGGATTATCATCATATGGCTAGTTCATTATGATGGAATTTTCATATCTGAATTAGCATTTGAGTTAGCTAGAAAATAAACATGTTGAGATACAAATAATATAAATTTAAGTTTTTTAGTCATATATTCAACTATTTTTTACTTGACATACTGCAATCGTGGTTCTTTCCGTTAATTACTGGTATTTGTACTCCTCTAGGAAATTTGCATTTACTTTTAAATTATTTTTTTTTCTTGTTTTCAAATAGGGAGAAATCACAGGTGCCAAGAGGTATTGAATTTTAATTGGGTTCATCACAGGAATAAATGAGGGCTGATAGCTGGAGAAAGAATTTAAAAAAATTATAAAGTTAAATGTTAAGGCTTTAAAGTGAAGGAGACAGAATAAAATGAGATACAACAAAGGAAATACATGAAGATATTTAAAGAGCATGAGAATGGGTAGTTGGCAGCAATCGGATTTCACAAGCAAAAATGATGTAGACTATCCAAAATGGCAGATGTGACAGGTACAAATCTGCAATGGAGATATTTACAGAGGTGTATTGCAGCTGCAGGCAAAATTTTGAAATAGGCCAAGTTTGTTTCCAGTGCCCTCACTTGCCTTCTAGCATCCCTAGATCCAACTTGAAGCACTCAGTGTCCTCATCTTGACCTCTTGATGTTTATGCTTTCCCTACTCTGGTGTCCATGCAACTCAGCAATTTTGGTCAATACTTCATAACTGTTACAGTAAATTTACCTAGCCTATATTACATTCATTCAGGCCCTGACTCCTTCATGACCAACTAATTCAGGAAAGTATACTTGCTGCTAGTGGCAGGATGTGTTAGCAATATAAATGTCATATTTGTGTCTCAATTCATCTATTCAGAGACAAAATAACTGTTTTAGAGTGATGATTAAAGCAGGAAATGGGAACAGAATATCAATCTAGCAGGTGAGATTTTCTGTAGCAGGTTCGTCTTTGGGGAATATAAAAACTGTATCAGGCAGATGTTTGATGAGTGTACATATATATAACATCAACCAATAAAACAATCATGCTCCACTGTGTACATGTCCAATTAAGAATGACCTGAGGAAAAAGTCTAATTTATAAATTCTTCTTTTTAAATAGTCTATCAGTTGTGACATGAATTGTATAAGAAACATAGCAGGAAAAAGGAGAGGCAGAAATTTTCCTAGAATAATAGAGTATGTACAGAAATTTTAAAAAGAGCTTTATTTCTACTAATTCAAACATATCATTTTGGTAAAAATCAAATATTATGTTGAAACTGTTTATTTAATATCATTCATTTTCCAAGCAGGCACGTAACTCCAGGCTTATTTTTACTAAACTATTATGACATAATAAACCAGCACTGAAACATTCATATAGTCAAATGAATAAAATAAAATTGCATGTCAATGCTTTACAGAATAGCACATTGTGTTTTGCTAAGAAATACTGTAAATACCATTACTGTGCAAATCAAAATATTATTTAATCATATACTTGAAAATTTTATTGTGTATATTTATTGCATTGTATATATAACTCAATATAGTATTGAAGATAAGTATTATTTAAATATCTAAATAAAATTTTCATTACCTGTAGCAAAATAAATATACATAAATATTTGATTAACTATTATGACAAAACAACATCTTTATAATATGAATTGGCCACATATTTATCAGTAGAATTCTTATTTTTTAATCTGAATAGTTTAATTTTGAAATTGAAATCCCCAAACAATGTTTTAATTCTTTATTATCTCATAGGTCTTACAAAATATAAAGTTATAGCATATACTTAGTCCCAACGTTTTGTCCAGAAAAGCATTTACATAAGTCTCTGTGATCTATTCAGAATAATTAGAAGAAAAACAAGAGAAAGAAGACGATTGTGTAGTGGCAGAAAATGTATCTACTAAAATTTGAAAAATAGATAAAATACTTCATATATTGTCATATCTAGATGAGGATATTTCCAATCAGTGTGTTGAATGTGTCATCTAGTCTCTTAATGCATACCGAAAAATGCAAGAAAATTATTTAAAACAAAATCACTGATTATATGAGAGAAACCACCTTCTGGGTTTGAAAATACCCAGCCTTTCCAGGTGACAAAACATATTAAAAGAAAGTGATGTCTTCTGGGAAAAAACAAATCCAAACCATATTCAGGAAAACACAGTTGTATTAGTTTCTTATTTCTGATGCAACAAATTAACCACAAATATAGGAGCTATAAATACAAATTTAGCTTCTTAAAAGTTGGTGGTCAGAAGTCCAAACTGGTTCTTAACTGACAAAAAGACATCGTCAGAGCAGGATTTCTTCTGGGTGCTCTAGTGGAGAGTCTGTTCCTTACATTTTTCAGCACTGAAGACTATCCACAGTCTTCGGCTCACGGCCACATCACTCTGACCTCTGGTTATGTCATCACAACTCTTTCCTCTGACTCTGACTCCTCTGAATATCTCATGAGGACCCTTGTAATTACACTGGACCCACTTAGAATACTCAGGATAATCTCCCTATATCAAGGCCACCTTTTACTTAATCAAATCTTTAAAGTCCCTTTTGCCATGGAAGGTAACATATTCACAGGCTTAAGATATTAGGACAAGGACATCTTTGCAGGTTACTAATTATGTTGTCTATCATTAGATTTCAGTCTATAAAACACTCTAATAATAAAACCAGTCATGTGATTGCAAAATCCTTTGTTAAAACCTCATACATATCAAGGGCAGCACTTCAGAGAATTAATACAGCAAATGAAGAATACAGCACATAAGAATACAAGGCAGTATTTCTCAGCAAAGTAAGGAGAGGCACATATAGGAAAGTATTTATCTCAAAGCAAATTGCAAGTGTGGTTTTTCTTTAGTGAATTTGACCAATATTATTCATAGGAAATCCAAAAAAATCTTAAGAGGACTGCAATATGCTGCCAGTTTTACTTAAAAGAGACAATGACTAAACAAGATGAACAAAGATCCACTAATAGTGCACAGTTTTATTTTCTCCACATCCTGTCAACACCTGATATAGCTTTTCTTCTTGATAATAAACATTCTATTGTGTGTGAATGATAATTCACTGTGGTTTTGAATGGTATTTCCCTGACGATTAGTAATGCTGAGCATATTTTCATGTACCTGTTGGCCATTTGAGTTCCTTCTTTGGAAAAATGTCCATTTATTTCCCCTGCTGAGTTTTAATCAAATCATTTTTTCATTATTGAGTTGAGTAAGTTCTTTAAACATTTTGGATATTCATTTATTATTCAGTATATGGTTTGCAAATATTTTCTCCCATTCTATAGTTTTATTTTATATTTTGTTGATTGTGAGTTTTTTGCTTATTGGTTTATTCATTTTGTTTTGTTGCTATGCAGAAGCCTTTTAGTTTATTGTGGGCCCACTCTGATTTTTGTTTTTGTTTCTTTTTTTTTTTAATGTAATATCCAAAAAAATCATCACCAAGACTAGTGTCAAGGAGTTTTGTCTGTATGTTTTCTTCCAGGAGTTTTACAAAGCATATGGAAGTTTCACAAAAAATTAAAAATAGAACCACCATATGACCTGGAAATCCCACTTCTCTATATATAGTCAATGGAAATGAAAACAGGATATTGAAAAGATATCTGCACTTCCGTGTTTATTGCAGCAGTATTTATCGTAACCAAGATATGGGAAAAAACCTAAATGTCTGTCAACAGATGAATGAATAATACAAGTATACCTATTCCATAGGTACACAGTGGACTATTACTCAGTTGTGAGAAAGAAGAAAATCCTACCACTTGCAGTCAAATGGATAAAACCAGATGGAGCCAAAGCAAAAACAATACCCAGCTGTGGATGTGACTGGTGATAGAAGCAAGGTCCGATGCTGTAAAGAGCAATATTGCATAGGAACCTGGAATGTTAGGTCCCTGAATCAAGGCAAATTGGAAGTGGTCAAACAGGAAATGGCAAGAGTGAACGTCAACATTCTAGGAATCAGCGAACTAAAATATACTGAAACATGTATAATATACAAAAATGACGTGCCAGTTGAGGTTCAATGCAGGATACAGGATGCTTGGGGCTGGTGCACTGGGATGAATCAGAGGGATTCTACGGGGAGGGAGATGGGAGGAGGGTTCAGGATGGGGAACACGTGTACACCTGTGGTGGATTCATGTTGATGTATGGCAAAACCAATACAATATTGTAAAGTAATTAGCCTCCAATTAAAATAAATAAATTTAAATTTGCCTTTGATGCCTTTGATCTGGACAGGTCCTGTGGAACAGGAAAAACCACAACATACTGAGGAAGAATTAGAAAGATATGAGAAAAGTGGAGTACTCCCCTCTTCATCAGTGAAAGGCTTCCCATGGTGGACATCTCCACTTCAAGGAAAGGACTTTCTCCAAGTCTGTGAATACCTTTGACAACAATCACATGCGATGCCTCTTCTTCATCTGATGACATCTACCAACCCTAAAATGAACTGGTGTAACACGTAGCACTTTAACTATGGAAATAATGTGACTTTTAATTTTGATTTTAACTTGTTTTAATGACTATGTTGCCTTACATCTGTAACTGTGTAACTGGATTTGTTTCTAGTGGCATAAAAACTTTTAAGTTACAAATGGTTGCTCAAACTCCTGCTACTGCTGCAACTTTCTCCAACTACATTTGGGGCCCCTGGATCAGATATCCTCAATATGAGGATTAGGAGAATATGTTGCCTCACCAATTTAGGGACAATGCCCCTCGTCACCTTGGAAGCAGTTATGGAATGAGAACGATGCCACTTTTCCCTAAGCAACATAATTCTCCTAAAAGAAAAGGGGGGAATGAGAGAGTCATTTCCTAGGCAGGTTGATAAGAAGTCTAAGGGTCCCAAGGAGAGAGGGGTCTGGAATTCTCAAGGAGGAAGAAAGGACAAACTTTTTTTCCTTCTCTACATTCCTTAGGATTATATAACAATAATGTATTCTGCCTGAGGACAGTCTCTGGATTAAACCTTCTGGCTAATTCTGTTATCTTAAAAGGTAAATTATGAGAGTAGGTCTGATGAGGTCTTTACAACCTCCAGACATTCTTTGGATTCACTGGAGAGTATCTAACTTCATTGCTAACACTAACAAGGGGGTACTCTTTCTGCCCCCTTCTGATGCCTATGTCAGAAGCTCTCTCTATCTCCTTTATACTTTAATAAAACTTTATTACAAACACACACACAAATTTTTAATAAAATGGACTGGAATGGGTGAATTTAACTCAGATGATCATTATATCTACTACTGCGGGCAGGAATACATCAGAAGAAATGGAGTAGCCATCATGGCCAACAAAAGAGTCCAAAATGCAGTACTTGGATGCAATCTCAAAAACAACAGAATGACCTCTGTTCATCTCCAAGGCAAACCATTCAATATTACAGTAATCCAAGTCTATGCCCCAACCAGTAATGCTGAAGAAGCTGAAGTTGAACGGTTCTATGAAGACCTACAAGACCTTTTAGAACTAACACTAAAAAAGATGTCCTTTTCATTATAGGGGACTGGAATCCAAAAGTAGGAAGTCAAGAACCAGGACAAAGACTAACAGAGTTTTGCCAAGAAAACGCACTGGTCAAACACCCTCTTCCAACAACACAAGAGAAGACTCTACACATGGACATCACCAGATGGTCAACACTGGAATCAGACTGATTATATTCTTTGCAGCCAAAGATGGAGAAGCTCTATACAGTCAGCAAAAACAAGACTGGGACCTGACTGTGGCTCAGATCATGAACTGCGTATTGCCAAATTCAGACTTAAATTTAAGAAAATAGGGAAAATCACTAGATCATTCAGGAATGACCTAAATCAAATCCCTTATGATTATACAGTGGAAGTGAGGAATAGATTTAAGAGACTAGATCTGATAGACAGAGTGCCTGATGAACTATGGAAGGAGGTTTGTGACATTATACAGGAGACAGGGATCAAGACCATCCATATGGAAAGAAATGCAAAAAAGCAAAAAGGCTGTCTGGGGAGGCCTTACAAATAGCTGTGAAAAGAAAAGATGTGAAAAGCGAAGGAGGAAAGGAAAGATATAAGCTTCTGAATGAAGAATTCCAAAGAATAGCAAGGAGAAATAAGAAAGCCTTCCTCAGCAATCAGTGCAAAGAAATAGAGGAAAATAACAGAATGGGAAAGACAGGAGATTTCTTCAAGAAAATTAGAGATACCAAGGGAACATTTCATGCAATGATGGGCTTGATAAAGGACAGAGATGGTATGGACCTAACAGAACCAGAAGACATTAAGAATAGGTTGCAATAATACACAGAAGAACTGTACAAAAAAAGATCTTCAAAACCCAAATAATCACAATGGTGTGACCACTCATCTAGAGCCAGACATCCTGGAATGTAAAGTCAAGCAGGCCTTCACTATGAACAAAGCTAGTGGAAGTGATAGAATTCCAGTCGAGCTATTTCAAATCCTGAAAGATGATGCTGTGAAAGTGCTGCATTCAATATGCCTACAAATTTGGAAAACTCAGCAGTGGCCACAGGACTAGAAAAGGTCAGTTTTTATTCCAATCCCAAAGAAAGGCAATGCCAAAGAATGCTCAAACTATCACACAATTGCACTCATCTCACATGCTAGTAAAGTGATGCTCAAAATTCTCCAAGCCAGGCTTCAGCAATACATGAACTGTGAACTTCCAGATGTTTAAGCTGGTTTTAGAAAAAGCAGAGGAACCAGAGATCAAATTGCCAACATCTGCTAAATCATCAAAAAAGCAAGAGTTCCAGAAAAACATCTATTTCTGCTTTATTGACTATGCCAAAACCTTTGAGTGTGTGGATCGCAATAAACTCTGAAAAATTCTGAAAGAGATGGGAATACCAGACCACCTGACCTGCCTCTTGTAACCTATATGCAGGTCAGGAAGCAACAGTTTGAACTGGACATGGAACAACAGACTGGTTCCAAGCAGGAAAAGGAGTGCATCAAGGCTGTATATTGTCACCCTGCTTATTTAACTTATATGCAGAGTACATCATGAGAAATGCTGGGCTGGAAGAAGCGCAAGCTGGAATGAAGATTCCTGGGAGAAATATCAACGACCTCAGATATGCAGGTGACACCACCCTTATGGCAGAAAGTGAAGAGAAACTAAAAAGCCTCTTGATTAAAATGAAAGAGGAGAGTGAAAAAGTTGGATTAAAGCCCAACATTTATAAAACAAAGATCATGGCGTCTGATCCCATCACTTCATGGGGAAATAGATGGGGAAACAGTGGAAACAGTGTCAGACTTTATTTTGGGGGGCTCCAGAATCACTGCAAATGGTGATTGCAGCCATGAAATTAAAAGACGCTTACTCCTTGGAAGGAAAGTTATGACCAACCTAAATATTATATTCAAAAGCAGAGACACTACTTTGCCGACTAAGGTCCGACTAGTCAAGGCCATGGTTTTTCCAGTAGTCACGTATGGATGTGAGAGTTGGACTGTGAAGAAAGCTGAGTGCTGAAGAATTGAGATGCTTTTGAACTGTGGTGTTGGACAAGACTCTTGAGAGTCCCTTGGACTGCAAGGAGATCCAATCATTCCATTCTGAAGGAGATCTGCCCTGGGTGATTTTTGGAAGAAGGGATGCTAAAGCTGAAACTCCAGTACTTTGGCCACCTCATGCGAAAAATTGACTCATTGGAAAAGACTCTGATGCTGGGAGTGATTGGGGGCAGGATAAGAAGGGGCCAACAGAGGATGAGATGGCTGGATGGCATCACTGACTCGATGGACGTGAATTTGAGTGAACTCCAGGAGTTGGTGATGAACAGGGAGGCCTGGCATGCTGCAATTAATGGGGTCGCAAAGAGTCGGACATGACTAAGTGACTGAACTAAACTGGATGAAACCTGAGAGTATTACCCAAAGTTATGTGATGTGATCGAGATGTTACCTAATACTATGGTAGTTATCAGATTGCCATATATAATGCCATCAAATCAACATGTTATACGACAAGTTTACACAACATTTTATGCCAATTATATTTCAATTGTAAAAGGAGAAGAAAAGACAAAAACTGCTGAAGAAAGTCATGTTGCAAAAAGTCATTTTAGTAGCACACCAGAGTAATATTTCATGAAAAAAGGAGAAATTACTCAGAGGACAGTTACAAGAGCCATAGTAACCTAATTTTCAGCCTTAGCTCCCTAACCTAGGAACTGGTGATATGTGTCATTTTGGATTTCAGAAATATTATGGAATAGTGACTGCCTTGTGTTTCCCCACTTTCCCCCTGTAATAATTAGAAGTACTATGCTAGTAATTCTATTTCTATCCCATTGTTGTATATTGAATGTACTTAGGAGATATGAGGTGGAATGTGGAAAATAACTTGTGATTTTAGATAACATGTTTTTAGATCAAAAATACTTACATTCGAGGCACCAGACCTGAGATGTCTCACCCACACTTGAATCTTATTTAAAGACAAAATCCTGTATCTGAGCTGATGTTAGAAATGGAATAGAACTTGGAGAGACTTTGGAGAGAAGAGAGAGATTTTTTTGTAAAGGGATGGGCATGAAGTCATGAATCATTAAGAAAAAGATGAACTGATCTAATCATCTTCCAATAATTCTCATATCCTTTACAGTAAGTCCCCTACATACAAACCTTCAAGTTGCAAACTTTCAAAGATGTGAGCACACATTCCATCAATGTCAGGTATGAGGGAAATTACAGCTTGGCCTGTCTTCTGCTGCTGAGGGTCCTTTAGCTCTACCATCTCCCACTTCCTCTACTTCCTTCAGTCAGTAATTCTTCAGTCTCTATATATGCTAGTTGTTGTACCATACTACTGTACTTTTCAAGGTATTGCACTGTAAGTTTTAAAACACTTATTTTTGTGTTTACTTTTTCATGTATTAATTATGTGAAAAGTATTATAAACCTATTATAGTATAGTACTCTATAGCCAACTGTGTTAGTTGGATTCCCAGGCTAATGTTTTTGGACTTAGGAACAAATTGGACTTACAAATGCACTCTCTGAACAGAACTCATTCATAGGTAGGGGACTTACTCTATTTACATATGTGTGTAACCCCCTCTCACAATGAACAATACTGATTGTGGCCAGTTAGATACTTTAGAGATTATACTATATGACTTCTGAGGTTAAGGCAAAAAACACATGAGAATTTCTTCATTGTATCACTTGCTTTTGGAGAAGCCATTCAACATGTCACATGGGTGTTGAAGCATCCCTGTACAGAGGCCCACTTTCAGAGGAACTAAGACCTTTCACCAACAATCAACACCAACTCTCCAGCCTGATATATGAGCAAACTTTGTAGTGGATCTTCCAGACTGTGTCCATTCTTCAGAAGACTAGTCTTGATGAATGTCTCTTAGAAACAGACCCAACCCTTTTCAAGAACTGCCCAACCAAGTACTTCAGATCCTCAAAAGTTATAAGGATATGAACATAACCATAAACATTTATTATGTTATGTTTTTAAGTCACTTTGGGATAATTTTTCATTTAGCTATAAATAACTGGTACATGCAATTTTGTCTCAAAATGAAAAAGGGTGATTTTATTTTCTATTTCCATATTTCCATTATGGCTTTCACCAAGGAGTCCTTACACATGCACACACTAAGCAATTCCATTCTATTCCCCACATAAAATAAGTATGACTCATATCAGAAAACTATTACATGACAGAACAACTTTTTTCTGACTTCAGCAGTGCCACTACAAAAATTCCTTTATTTCAAATATTTACAGAGATATGATAGCCAGTTCACCTCTTTGATTTAGGCAAAGCCTCAATTTCAGAAAACATTTGTTTCTGATGTGTATCCAAATTTAGTTCTATTTTCTTTAATGCAAATAAAATACAGCAGTTCTAGTAACTACATCCTCCAACATGTGACACAAAGAATTTTAATAGTATGCACCTCTGCTGCTGCTGCTGCTGCTAAGTCACTTCAGTCGTGTCCGACTCCATGCGACCCCATAGATGGCAGCCCACTAGGCTCCCCTACCCCTGGGATTCTTCAGGCAAGAACACTGGAGTGGGTTGCCACTTCTTTCTCCAATGCAGGAAAGTGAAAAGTGAAAGTGAAGTCGCTCAGTTGTGTCTGACTCTTAGCAACCCCATAGACTGCAGCCTACTATGCTCCTCCATCCATTGGATTTTCCAGGCAAGGGTGCTGGAATGGGTTGCCATTGCCTTCTCCAAGTGTGTACCTCTAGCCAAGGTATAGCTAGCATTAATCATTCTCTAGTTAAATATACACAGGTTCATCACATATCTATCATAGAAAGACAGAAAGCAACCTAGCAGCAAACCTGAGCTCTATTGGTCAAAAAAGGAGCAATTACCCAGAGTCCACATACAATAGCCAGAGTATATCTTTCCCAGACATTGACCTCTCAACAAGGATCTGGTATTTTCAAAATGCTGCTTTCAGAGCTTTCCTAGTTTATCCTTTTCATTGTTGTCATAGGCCTAAAATGAGCTGTACTCTCCCATGTGAGAAATCTGAGCTTGCAACCAGAGATTATCACACTAATAAGGCAAGTCAGAAAGAGAAAGACAAACACCATATGACATTACTTGTCTGTGGAATCTAAAATATGACACAAATGAACCTATCTATGAAACAGAAACAGAATCATGGACATAAGGAACAGACTGGTGGTTGCCAAGGGGGAGGGAAGTCAGGGAGGGATAGACTGAAAGGTTGGAGTTAGCAGATGTGAGCTATTTATCCATTATATACATATAATTATATATAATTATATATAATGGATATATATATAAAATTATATATATATATAATGGATAAATGTGAAAAGAACTATGTGTGTGTGTGTGTGTGTGTGTGTGTGTGTGTGTGTTAGTCACTCAGTCATGTCTGACTCTGCAACCCCATGGACTGTAGCCTGACAGGTCCCAGGGTCCTCTGTCCATAGATTTCTCCAGGCAAGAATACTGGAATGGGTTGCCATTCCCTTCTCCAGTGGATCTTCCTGACCCAGGGATCAAACAGAGGTCTCACATATTGCAGGCAGATTCCTTACTGTCTGAGCCACCAGAGAAGTCATATATATATATATATATATATGAATCACTTTGCTAAACAGCAGTAATTAACACAACTTTGTAAATTGACTGACTGCAATTCAAAAAAAATCTGAGCTTATCATGCTTTTAAAACACAGGAAGACACTTCATGATGATACTAGTAAGAAAACTGCAGCTTTTTAATACTTCCAAAGTTATTCATTGAGAATAACTAGAAGTTGATGCAATAAAAGTACTGCCAGAATAATTTAGGATTCATGAGATTTCATTCCACATCAAATTTCAGGAACTTCTTTCTATATTTTTGCTTCAAGTTATAACATTTTAAAAAACTTTATAACATGTTTATATTGTTTGCTTTGTAGGCAAATGCCAGGAATTAGAATGAATACAATGAATTTTAATTTACCAAAACAGAAGTTTAAAGGTGGTGGTGGATTTTATATGAAAATGAATATTTATTGTATCTATATTACACAAAGGTCTATAAAACATGCTAATTAAGAAGGTTTTCAAGACAACAAACTGAATACTGTCAAGTTTCCTATCTTTTTGGAGGCTCAATTAACTCACATAAAACATGAATAAAAAATAGATTTCTACTGTAGTTACTATGATATTAAGGAATGAATGTTTGAAACCTAACATCCAAAGCAGAATTTTAAATAAGAAAAGTAAAGCCAACTAGTTATTTAGGTCCATATAAGCCTTGTAAACATTAGTAAACATTACATAGTACAAAAATTTGCCCTAAGTTTGAGACACAAAAATTTCTCACAAAGTAAGAGTGTCTCTATTTTAAAAATATTCTAGATTGACGTATAAACCATATGTCAAATTATCCACATTCAAGAATTTCAAAATAAAAACTTCAAAACTGAATACAAGTTTTCCTGCTAAAAAAATTCTTTCTTTGTAGGTATCTTATTTTGGCAGCCAATATGCAAACAAAATTTTGTTTGGGAAGAATAGAATCCAAGCGAATGAGGATAGTAAAATAATCTGAAATTTGAATATCGTCAGAATTACAAATTCTGAGGCATCCATCTAGAAAATCAAAATGTATTTGCCATAGCAACCAAAAAGGTCAAGTTCTTGGACCAGGCAACAATATTTTCAGCACAAATATTATATTGACAATTTGGTCTTTCTTCCTCTGTGACTGATGATGAAGGAAGTTGAGATCATTTTCTGTACCCAATATATATCTGAAATCAGAATTACTGTGTGACAAATTAACATAGTATCATTTTATTTTTTCATTTTTTTTAATTTTTATTTTTACTTTATTTTACTTTACAATACTGTATTGGTTTTGCCATACATTGACATGAATCCACCACGCGTGTACCTAAGTTCCCAATCCTGATCCCCCCTCCCACCTCCCACCCCATATCATCTCTCTGGATCATCCCCGTGCACCATCCCCAAGCATCCTGTATCCTGTATCGAACATAGACTGGCGATTCGTTTCTTACATGATAGTGTACATGTTTCAATGCCAGTATCATTTTAAAATTTCTAATGGCAACCCACTCCAGTACTGTTGACTGGAAAGTCCCTTGGACGGAGGAGCCTGGTGGGCTGCAGACAATGGGGTCACTAAGAGTTGGACACGACTGAGCAACTTCACTTTCACTTTTCACTTTCAAGCATTAGAGAAGGAAATGGCAACCCACTCCAGTGCTCTTGCCTGGGAGGAGGGAGCCTGGTGGGCTGCCGTCTATGGGGCTGCACAGAGTCGGACACGACTGAAGCGACTTAGCAGCAGTAGCAGCAAACATTTATCAACATTTTCCTGGCATTTAGCTTTTCAAAGATAACGTGTGAATATAATATGACATGATTTTTCTGTTTTGTTTTTTAAGGAACTTGGTCGTTTTTGTAGAGTATATGTTGATTAGTTTTCCTTTATCATTGCAATTCAAAATATAATGAATGGTTGTCTTTTTACTAATTTTTCTAGAATTAATAAGAACTTTGAGAACAGCTAGCCAGGAATTTTGTCAAATCAGGAATTTGCCTTCTAAATTTTATTGTTTCCTTCACACAAGTGGGTTAATACTCATTTTTTTCTCCTTTCTCCTCAATGCCAACCACCTATTCTTGGAAAGGTTGGATTACTGGCCTTATACTTGACATTCTAGGAGACTTTCTCAAAATGTCCTGACAATAATTGTTGCAGTTTTCCTTAGTGCATTCTTTATAGCTTCCTAAGTGAATGAATTATGAATTTATTATTCCACTTTCAAGTACATTTTAATTTATCTGTTTTCATTTAAAAGTGTTTATACCTCAATATGATGTTATGAATCCTTGGTCTGCTATCATTCTTCTAGATGTTGCTTTATGATCTCTCCCTTTCATTTCATTGAGTTGATGTTTTCCTGTACTTTTTAAAGAATATTAATCTCTCTACATATTTTTCCTTCATTTAATTAATTGTGGGAAGCTTTCCTACTATTCTATAATAATTACTTTTCTCTTCTTTTTTCAAAATATATTTCACATTTTATATTTTTAATATCCTTTTACTGATTACTTATTTTATAAAATATATGTCCAAATAGACCTAATGTTTGCCAAGGAAGAAAATCTGGGACTATTCCTTTGCTATTGCCACTATTCATCTGGAAGCTTGAAGCTTCTTACTCTCCAGTCTACAGCCTGAGAAGGATAAATACATCTCTTAACAAAAAGCCTGACATCTTCAGCACCTTTATACAGGACAACTCTCCCTAGACTTGGGTGCTATGCTTCAGTAAGGCCTGCCATTTAGATATCTTAATTTGAAAATATATTGCTCTTGGCTCCTCTGGATTTTGTTTTTGCCTATAAATCTTAGGTGTTGGAACTATAACTCCTAAAATAAAACCATGGCCCACAGCCTCTACACAGCATCCTGACAGACTGAATATGATTAAAGAAGTCTCAGAAAGTTTATGAAAAGGTATGAACTGATAAGGATGAAAAGTACAATTTATTTCTAGTTTCCCAAGTTTTATACCTGGTAAAATAAAGCATCTGTAAGCCTGTAAGCAGTAATCTGCTGGAAAGGCTGGAGCCTTCTTATCTCCTACCAGGCAAACCATCCTTACCTGATAAACACAGTGTAACATCTACAAGGCACCAGTGACCTTCCTTGAGATGTCTCCAACTGTTTTTCACCTATTGATAAATCTTCAAAGATTTCAGAAATTGGTAGGTTTTGAGTCTTTATTTTCATTCATTTAATTGTTAATTTTCATCTGTGCTCTGTTTTCCCTGCCAAACAGGTGTTTTATAGGCATATTGAGAAATTACATACTAGGAAGTTATAGGGCTTCCCAGGTAGCTCAGTGGATAAAGAGCTGCCTGGGACTGTAGAAGAGGCAGGAGACACGGGATCAATTCCTGATTTAGGAAGATTCCCCTGGTGGAGAGTATGACAACCCCCTCCAGTATTCTTGCCTGAAGAATCCCAAGGACAGAGGAGCCTGAGCAGCTACATTTCATAGGGTTGCAAAAAATCAGACATGATTGAAGTGACTGAGCACACACATAGACAGGAACTAGTAAGAATACACTGCAATCTACTGATTAAGTTTCATTTCCTGAAATTTTTGATAACACCAGATCAAAGCCATTTTGTTTGTTTTATATTAGCTGACAAAGTGTCACTGATATTAGCTCTCCAAAACATAGGCAGCACATTATATATTATCATATATTTCTAAATAGGTAATTTAGTAAGCAACTTTCAAGGTAAGCTCAAAAGTTGAAAGGTCTATTTAAAGAGAGTTTTCACTAGAGATAATCATTCACCTATTTAAAAAAATGTATCAGTAATACACCAAATACCAAGTTTTTTCTTTAAGCCTCACTTAAAATTGAAATATCCATAGAAATCCATGTGTGGTAAATCACATCTTCTAGTATCTTACAATATTATGCAACGATCAGTTTCTATTCAACATTTCTTCAATATTTTCACATCTGATGACTATTCATATACTTTAAAAGACATCAATGAGTCTGACTCACAATTTTATTCATTAATGTGTCTCCATAGACTGGAAAGACTTCCCTGGTGGCTCAGACGGTAAAGAGTTCGCCTGCAATTCAGGACACTTTGGTTCAATTCCTGAATCAGCAAGATCCCCTGGAGAAGGGAATGGCAACCCACTCCAGTATTCTTGCCTGGAGAACTCCATGGACAGAGGAGCCTGATGGGCTACAGATCATGGAGTCGTAATCAGACACAAACAAGAGACTTTCACTCACTCACTCACTCACAGACTAGAAATGTGCTCAATAAGTACTTGTTGAGAGAATGCTTCGAAGACTACAAGGGCAACATTACGAAATTAGTCTCATTAGGTCAGTGGTAGACAAAAGTGCGTTGCTAACTGATAGATGACTCAGTTTTGGGGGGGAAGATCCAAAGTGAAAATTATTTCATAATAATTTCAAGGCATGATTTGCCTTTTTTCACTATGCTAACATTTTTAGTGATGGTCCAAGAGCAATGGTGGGTAAAGTCCTGACAGTGGCACCAAACTATGCTCTTGAAATAAAAATGCCAGTTTCACCTTCTAAATGCCCTTGATGAAACAGGAGTGTCACTAACTTTATTCAACTTAGACACTTATTTACACATCTATTTTAATTTCCATTGTGATAAAACAAGAAGAAAGCACAAAATACATAAAGTATTTTCCTGTAACACCATTGTTCTAAAAATGACTAACAGATGAATGGATTATTCAGATTTGTTATTTTGGAGACTGTATATTAAAATATATAAATAATAAGATGTCAATCAGTTCAGTTCAGTTCAGTTCAGTGGCTCATTCATGTTCGACTCTTTGCGACCCCATGAACTGCAGCACGCCAGGCCCCCTGTCCATCACTAACTCCCGGAGTTCACTCAAACTCACGTCCATAGAGTCAGTGATGCCATCCAGCCATCTCATCCTCTGTCGACCCCTTCTCCTCCTGCCCTCAATCCCTTCCAGCATCAGAGTCTTATCCAATGTGTCAACTCTTCGCATGAGGTGGCCAAATTACTGGAGTTTCAGCTTCAGCATCAGTCCTTCCAAAGAACACCCAGGATTGATCTCCTTTAGAATGGACTGGTTTGATCTTGCAGTCCAAAGGACTCTCAAGGGTCTTCTCCAACACCACAGTTCAAAAGCATCAATTCTTCGGTGCTCAGCTTTCTTCACAGTCCAACTCTCACATCCATACATGCCTGCTGGAAAAACCATAGCTTTGACTAGATAGACCTTTGTTGGCAAAGTAATGTCTCTGCTTTTGAATATGCTATCTAGGTTGGTCACAACGTTCCTTCCAAGGAATAAGCATCTTTTAATTTCATGGCTACCATCACCATCTGCAGGGATTTTGGAGCCCAAACAAATAAAGTCTGACACTGTTTCCACTATCTCCCCATCTATTTCCCATGAAGAGATGGGACCAAATGCCATGATCTTCGTTTTCTGAATGTTGAGTTTTAAGCCAACTTTTTCACTCTCCTCTTTCACTTTCATCAAGAGGCTTTTTAGTTCCTCTTCACTTTCTGCCATAAGGGTGGTGTCCATCTGCATATCTGAGGTTATTGATATTTCTCCCAGTAATCTTGATTCCAGCTTGTGCTTCATCCAGCTCAGTGTTTCTCATTATGTATTCTGCATATAAGTTAAATAAGCAGGGTGACAATATACAGCCTTGAAGTATTCCTTTTCCTATTTGGAACCAGTCTGTTGTTTCATGTCCAGTTCTAACTGTTGCTTCCTAACCTTCATATACGTTTCTCAAGAGCCAGGTCAAGTGTCAGTAATTAATGAAAATGAAAGAAAAGCTAGAACAATATACAAATATAAAATATGTATATGCTAAAGATAAAATTTCATGTAAATAATTTTTAATATCTGGTTAAAACCAATAAAATGGTCATTTGTAAATACTTTTATAAATTTGAAAATAACTTAAGGTCCAGAATAGGTGTCTGCTTATCAGAATTATGGAATATTAAGGCTATTATACAACCCTGTGAAATGAAAATGTAATTACAAGCTTCTTGATAGAAAAAGATTAATAAAAATATTTAGTAACAAATACAGACTATACAACAGAGTGTGTTGTGATGCCAATAGTATATCAATACAAAATCACGGGGAAAAACCTGAAAGAGTTTATACAAAATGATGTGTACCTTGTGTGGTTAGATTTAGGGTGATTTTTTTCCCCCATTTTATGTTCCTTATCTATATTTCCTAATTAATTTTTGAATATAATGAATGACTGAGTCTTGAATAGGAAGTATGTAGGGTAAACAGAAGAATAAACCTTCAATTAGTTTAAATCTCATCTCCTAGACCTTGTGAATTTTAGCAGTTGAAGAGAGAATATGGCAGCAAAAAATTTGGTGATTTTGAGGTATAAATCCTAATGTGCTCAGTGAAAATCTTATTGGACTCTGCTTTAGTGATAAAGGTGGTGGTAGTGGGGCTTAATTATAATCCATCACATGATTAGCTAATGCTTTAAATGACGAAAACAGTTTTTTACTGTTTTCCTTTACTAGGAAAGTGGTTATCAAATGCATTGCTTTTGAACTGTGGTGTTGGAGAAGACTCTTGAGAGTCCCTTGGACTGCAAGGAGATCCAACCAGTCCATTCTGAAGGAGATCAGCCCTGGGATTTCTTTGGAAGGAATGATGCTAAAGCTGAAGCTCCAGTACTTTGGCACCTCATGCAAAGAGTTGACTCATTGGAAAAGACTCTGATGCTTGGAGGGATTGGGGGCAGGAGGAGATGGGGACGAGAGAGGATGAGATGGCTGGATGGCATCACTGACTCAATGGACGTGAGTCTGAGTGAACTCCAGGAATTGGTGATGGACAGAGAGGCCTTGTGTGCAGTGGCTTCTTGGGGTCCGAAAGAGTCGGACACGACTGAGCGACTGAATTGAACTGAATGAATGGAAGAATGGCACTCATAAAGACAGGTCAGCTGATCAACCGGTAAGAGTTTTCTGAATGCTTATTAGGTGTTCAGTTCTTTACTACAAAATCATTCTTTTTCTTAAACCCAAGAGGAGGCATGCCCTAAAATTGCAAAAAAATACTTGTGTTAAGTGCTTGGCAGCATAAAATATGAAGAGAGATCAAACAACTATTTTTCTGTAATGAGCATTCTGTGCTCTAAAGGTAATGTGGTTTGCAAAGATTATTTTCCCCAAGTTTCACAATGGCATGTATTAATGAGTATAATTTCTGTCAACTGCTAAAATAATCTCTATGACCTTATGTGTTTCTTAGTAAAATGCATTATTCTACAGAAGAATTATATTGTTTAAGGGATATTTACTCAGATATGTTGTCTCTGTCTCTTTAGATAATTCTAGCTATGTCATTAAAAAAAAAAGATATGGTGCCCACTCAAACATATGAATAGCTATGAAGGAAAAAAGCAAGTATTTACAAAAAATATAATTATTTAAAGAAAAATTGCACTTTCAGTGTTACTACTCACATTTGGATGGCATTTGTTTTATAGATACATACAAGAAAGTTCAATTGGTCTACTTCTCCTTATGACTTTATATAGCCTGATAAGAGTGAAGAATAATGGTGCTGCTGAGAGATACTATGCCTAAAGTGATCACACCTCTCAAAGCATTAATGAGAAATATGATCAGCATATGGACAGTTTGATTGAAACTGAGGTGGCACCATCACTCTATTTATGCCAACCTTCCAGATTCAGCTAAACCAACATGATATTCCAACCTTCTTTATGGATACTTTACATTAACACTGAAATCATATTTTTAAAAAGTAAGTGGCAAAAAGGTTTGTGCTCAGATCCCTTCTTTGTCCTCAGTCCCTCCTTTGTCCATTATTCCCTAAAACAATACAGTTAGTATGGAGTGGTTAAAATGACAATATCTGTTTTCACCTTAACATAGAAACCATTCACCTGTAACTGATCTAGCTTGGGCAATCATGAGCAGGCTTGGATCAGAAAGGTTAAGAAAGACAAATATATTTTTGTGACAAATAGTACTTTCCTTGCAAGAGGCAAGGAAAAGACTGAATGACAAATAAAATGTTCAGCAATTATGTGAACTGTAACCCTTCACAGTCAGAAACTCTGATGACAAGTTTTCATATCCCAAGGGCTTGTCTCAGTCAAGAAGAAGATAGTGAACAGACAGATCAAAATTAGAGCTCAGCTAATTAGGTGCAACCATTTGACTAATTAAGGAGCATATCTTGAGGGCAATCAATATAGAGATGGGAATAAAAGAAAGGTGATTTCTTTTCCTCAGTTCAGTTCAGTTCAGTCGCTCAGTCATGTCTGACTCTTTGCAACCCCATCAATCACAGCAAGCCAGTCCTCCCTGTCCATCACTTTTCCTATTTAATAGTAAATTTATCATTTGAGAAAAACAATTTCTAAAGATAAACAAAACTATAAAATTACAGTGTAGATGGGAGAACAATGTTTAAAAAAAAATTAGTCATTTTAAATAGCAATGCTGATTGACCATTGGAACATCCTCAAATAGTAAGGGGTACACGGAACAAGAAGATAGGATATGGAACACGATGATTTTTGAAAATCAGCTCTTAATATAGGAAAGTTATGACAGGCAGAATAATATATTAGAAAGTGCAAAATCTAAAAGTTAAGAAACCAGTATGCCATTATTCTAAGCTGCGCTGCTATTCATTCTGGGAATTTAGCCAAGAATTTCATTTTGTTGAGTGTCACAGACTTCCTCTACAGTGTCAGGTGGTGGGAGTAGATAACTTGTCCCTTCTCCAGGTGATCATCCTGATCCAGAAATTGAACCAGGGACTCCTGCATGGCAGGCAGATTTTTTACTATCTGAGCCACTAAGGATCCTGGTAACTTAGAGACCTCTGCCTTACTTACTTTATGCATGAATATTTTTATCAATAAAAGAATATTTTTCTCTGATTAAATTAGTAGTAAGCAAAATAATTTTTGAATTATTTGGATAAAAGTACTTTAAAAGTTCAGTAATTGTAAAATGCAATTCAACATTTAATTTATATAACATGGACTTTAAGGTTTATAGCACAGAAACACAGTATGAGAAGATAAGAAACAGCCTTGCAAACAAGTACATTTTGCACAAGGCCACTGCAATTTAAACTTTTAAATTAAGTTCAGATCCTCCCACTTACAAGCAATATTCATTAAAGATATGTACTTTATATTAGAACTTATAATAATCATAAAAATAAAAGAATATGAATAAAATGGGTTACAAACTACATCAACTTGGTACATCACATGACTCTATGTCATATTAAAGTACATTTAAACAATTGTTAGGAGACAAAAAGCTAAACAATGGCTTTCTTCTAAGTTTCATAGTTTTGCCAAAGATTTTTTTGAAAGACTGATTTAGAGTAGCTAAATACCCAATTTATTAAGAGTATCTAATATTTAATTGATAATAATCCCCTAAAATACTCTTCTAAGCAGAACTTACTTATCATATGCTTTCTATAAAATGTGAAAATTATCATAAGTATAGAGGTTATTATAAATTCCAACTAAAGAACTCTTACTTGTACATTGAAAGCTAAGTTAATTGATTCAAATATAAGTTTCTGAGAAATACTTTCAGTGTTACAAGAAGAATCTTAAATTTCTCTGCAGCAGATAAAAAATACATGCTACAGAAAGCTCATTCACACTGAAGGGGTAACTTAATGTCATATATCAGGCAGTTTTGCATCATTGTTAAGAGTTCACTCTCTAGAGTCAGATTGTTGGCTGAAACTTTAGCTCTAATATTTAATGCTATCTGATCTTGGATTAATTATAAAACCTCTTGATCTTAATTTCTTCAGATGATGTATGTGCATGCATGCTCAGTTATGTCTAACTCCTTGCTACTCCATGGACTGTATCCAACCAGTTTCTTCTGTCCATGGAATTTTTCAGCAAGAATACTGGAGTGGAGGAGTCTGAAAAAGATGGCGGAGGAATAGGACGGGAAGACCACTTTCTCCCTCACAAATTCCTCAAAAGAACATTTCAACGCTGAGCAAACTTCACAAAACAACTTCTGTAGGCTGGCAGAGGACATCAGGCAACCAGAAAAGCAGATCATTGTCTTCAAAAACAGTCTTCTATTTCTCCTCTAATTTTTATTTCTATAACCTATTATTACTATATTTTTTTTGTTTGTTTTTTAAAAAGACTTTTTTTTTTTTTTTTTAAGGCAAACACCATATACAGACTTTGGATGGTTGTTGATGGCTTTTTTTTTTTTTGATTGTTTGTTTGTTTGTTTGTTTTTTAATAATTCTTTTTCTTTCTTTTTTTTTTCTTTCTTTCTTCCTTTTTCCTTCTGCTTCTCTCTAATATTGTATCTTTGAAAATCCAACCTCTACTCTAGATTTTTAATCTTTGCTCTTAGGTTTTTGTGGTCAATTTTGTACATTTAAAAACCCAAACTTCACTATCCCAGTTTACCTGAGAGCGAGATTACTGGCTTGACCACTCTCTCCTCCTCTGGTCTCTCCTTTTTCTCCACCAGGTGGCCTCTGTCTCTTTTCTCCCCCATCTCTCCTCTATCCAACTCTGTGAATCTCTGTGTGTTCCAGACGGTGGAGAACACCTAAGGAACAGGTTACTGGCAGGATTTGTCTCTCTCCTACTCATTCCTCTCTCTGATCCTCCTGGTCACCTCTATCTACTTCCTCCCTCTCCTCTTCCCCGTATAACTCTGTAAATACCTCTGAGCGGTCCAGACTATAGAGCGCACATAAGGAAGTGACTACTGGCTAGCTTGCTCTCTTCTCTTTTGATCTCACCGCATCTCATTCCAGTTACCTCTAACTACCCCCTCCATCTTCTCTTCTCCTTATAACTCAGTGAACCTCTCTGAGTGTCCCTCAATGTGGAGAAACTTTTCATCTTTAACCAAGATGTTTTATCATCGGTGCTGTATAGATGGAGAAGTCTAGAGGCTACTGTAAAAAGAAAACTGAAAACCAGAAGCTGGAGGCTTAAATCCAAAGCCTGAAAACATTAGAGAACTCTTGAATTCAGGGAACATTAAGCAATAGGAGCCCATCTAATGCCTTCATACCTACACCAAAACCAAGCTCCACCCAAGGGCCAACAAATTCCAAAACAAGACATATCATGCAAATTCTCCAGCAACACAGGAACACTCCCCTGAGCTTCAATATACAGGCAGCTCAAAATTATCCCAAAACCTTTGATGTCTCGTAACCCATTACGGGTCACTCCACTGCACTCCAGAGAGAAGAAACCCAGCTCCACCCACCAAAACTCCAACACATGCCTCCCTAACCAGGAAACCTTGACAAGCCACTGATAGAACCCCACCCAAAGTGAGGAAGCTCCATAATTAAGAGAACTCCACAAATTCCCAGAATATAAAAAGGCCACCCCAAACGCAGCAATATAACCAAGATGAAGAGACAGAGGAATACACAGCAGGTAAAGGAACAGGAGAGTTGCCCACCAAATCAAACAAAAGTGGAAGAAGTAGGGAATCTACCGGAGAAGGAATTCCGAATATTGATAGTGAAAATGATCCAAAATCTTGAAATCAAAATGGAATCACAGATAAATAGGCTAGAGACAAGGATTGAGAAGATGCAAGAAAGGTTTAACAAGGACCTAGAAGAAATAAAAAAGAGTCAAAATATAATGAATAATGCAATAAATGAGATCAGAAACACTCTGGAGGCAACAATTAGTAGAATAACGGAGGCAGAAGATAGGATTAGTGAAATAGAAGACAGAATGGTAGAAATAAATGAATCAGAGAGGAAACAAGAAAAATGAATTAAAGGAAATGAGGACAATCTCAGAGACCTCCAGGACAATATGAAATGCTCCAACATTCGAATTATAGGAGTCCCAGAAGAAGAAGACAGAAAGAAAGATCATGAGAAAATCCTTGAGGAGATAATAGTTGAAAACTTCCCTAAAATGGGGAAGGAAATAGTCACCCACGTCCAAGAAACACAGAGAGTTCCAAATAGGATAAACCCAAGGCGAAACACCCCAAGACACATATTAATCAAATTAACAAAGATCAAACACAAAGAACAAATATTAAAAGCAGCAAGGGAAAAACAACAAATAACACACAAGGGGATTCCCATTAGGATAACAGCTGATCTTTCAATAGAAACTCTTCAGGCCAGGAGGGAATGGCAAGACATACTTAAAGTGATGAAAGACAATAACCTACAGCCCAGATTACTGTACCCAGCAAGGATCTCATTCAAATACGAAGGAGAACCCAAAAGCTTTACAGACAAGCAAAAGCTGAGAGAATTCAGCACCACCAAACCAGCTCTCCAACAAATTCTAAAGGATATTCTCTAGACAGGAAACACGAAAAGGGTGTATAAACCCGAACCCAAAACAATAAAGTAAATGGTAACAGGATCATACTTATCAATAATTACCTTAAACGTAAATGGGTTGAATGCCCCAACCAAAAGACAAAGACTGGCCGAATGGATACAAAAACAAGACCCCTCTATATACTGCTTACAAGAGACCCACCTCAAAACAAGGGACACATACAGACTGAAAGTGAAGGGCTGGAAAAAGATATACCACGCAAATAGAGAACAAAAGAAAGCAGGAGTGGCAATACTCATATCCGATAAAATAGACTTTAAAACAAAGGCTGTGAAAAGAGACAAAGAAGGCCACTACATAATGATCAAAGGAACAATCCAAGAAGAAGATATAACAATTATAAATATATATGCCCCCAATATAGGAGCACCGCAATATGTAAGACAAATGCTAACAAGTATGAAAGGGGAAATCAACAATAACACAATAATAGTGGGAGACTTTAATACCCCACTCACACCTATGGACAGATCAACTAAACAGAAAATTAACAAAGAAATGCAAACTTTAAATGATACATTAGATCAGTTAGACCTAATTGATATCTATAGGACATTTCACCCCAAAACAATGAATTTCACTTTTTTTTCAAGTGCTCATGGAACCTTCTCCAGGATAGATCACATCCTGGGCCATAAATCTAAACTTGACAAATTCAAAAAAATCGAAATCATTCCAAGCATCTTTTCTGACCATAATGCATTAAGATTAGATCTCAATTACAGGAGAAAAACTATTAAAAATTCCAACGTATGGAGGCTGAACAATACGCTTCTGAATAACCAACAAATCACAGAAGAAATCAAAAAAGAAATCAAAATATGCATAGAAACGAATGAAAATGAAAACACAACAACCCAAAACCTGTGGGACACTGTAAAAGCAGTGCTCAGAGGAAAGTTCATAGCAATACAGGCATACCTCAAGAAACAAGAAAAAAGTCAAATAAATAACCTAACTCTGCAACTAAAGCAACTAGAAAAGGAAGAGTTGGAGAACCCCAGAGTCAGTAGAAGGAAAGAAATCTTAAAAATCAGGGCAGAAATAAATGCAAAAGAAACCAAAGAGACCATAGCAAAAATCAACAAAGCCAAAAGCTGGTTCTTTGAAAGGATAAATAAAATTGACAAACCATTAGCCAGACTCATCAAGAAGCAAAGAGAGAAAAATCAAATCAATAAAATTAGAAATGAAAATGGAGAGATCACAACAGACAACACAGAAATACAAAGGATCATAAGAGACTACTATCAGCAGTTGTATGCCAATAAAATGGACAACGTGGAAGAAATGGACAAATTCTTAGAAAAGTACAATTTTCCAAAACTGAACCAGGAAGAAATAGAAAATCTTAACAGACCCATCACAAGCACGAAAATTGAAACGGTAATCAGAAATCTTCCAGCAAAAAAAAGCCCAGGTCCAGACGGCTTCACAGCTGAATTCTACCAAAAATTTCGAGAAGAGCTAACACCTATCCTCCTCAAACTCTTCCAGAAAATTGCAGAGGAAGGTAAACTTCCAAACTCATTCCATGAGGCCACCATCACCCTAATACCAAAACCTGACAAAGATGTCACAAAAAAGGAAAACTACAGGCCAATATCACTGATGAACATAGATGCAAAAATCCTCAACAAAATTCTAGCAATCAGAATCCAACAACACATTAAAAAGATCATACACCATGACCAAGTGGACTTTATGCCAGGGATGCAAGTATTCTTCAATATCCGCAAATCAATCAATGTAATTCACCACATTAACAAATTGAAAAATAAAAACCATATGATTATCTCAATAGATGCAGAGAAGGCCTTTGACAAAATTCACCACCCATTTATGATAAAAACTCTCCAGAAAGCAGGAATAGAAGGAACATATCTCAACATAATAAAAGCTATATATGACAAACCCACAGCAAACATTATCCTCAATGGTGAAAAATTGAAAGCATTTCCCCTAAAGTCAGGAACAAGACAAGGGTGTCCACTTTCACCGCTACTATTCAACATAGTTCTGGAAGTTTTGGCCACAGCAATCAGAGCAGAAAAAGAAACAAAAGGAATCCAAATTGGAAAAGAAGAAGTAAAACTCTCACTGTTTGCAGATGACATGATCCTCTACATGGAAAACCCTAAAGACTCCACCAGAAAATTACTAGAGCTAATCAATGAATATAGTAAAGTTGCAGGATATAAAATCAACACACAGAAATCCCTTGCATTCCTATACACGAATAATGAGAAAGCAGAAAAAGAAATTAAGGAAACAATTCCATTCACCATTGCAACGAAAAGAATAAAATACTTAGGAATATATCTACCTAAAGAAACTAAAGACCTATATATAGAAAACTATAAAACCCTGATGAAAGAAATCAAAGAGGACACTAATAGATGGAGAAATATACCATGTTCATGGATCAGAAGAATCAATGTAGTGAAAATGAGTATACTACCCAAAGCAATTTACAAATTCAATGCAATCCCTATCAAGCTACCAGCCACATTTTTCATAGAATTAGAACAAATAATCTCAAGATTTGTATGGAAATACAAAAAACCTCGAATAGCCAAAGCAATCTTGAGAAAGAAGAATGGAACTGGAGGAATCAACTTGCCTGACTTCAGGCTCTACTACAAAGCCACAGTCATCAAGACAGTATGGTACTGGCACAAAGACAGACATATAGATCAATGGAACAAAATAGAAAGCCCAGAGATAAATCCACACACCTATGGACACCTTATCTTTGACAAAGGAGGCAAGAATATACAATGGAGTAAAGACAATCTCTTTAACAAGTGGTGCTGGGAAAACTGGTCAACCACTTGTAAAAGAATGAAACTAGATCACTTTCTAACACCGCACACAAAAATAAACTCAAAATGGATTAAAGATCTAAATGTAAGATCAGAAACTATAAAACTCCTAGAGGAGAACATAAGGCAAAACACTCTCAGACATAAATCACAGCAGGATCCTCTATGATCCACCTCCCAGAATTCTGGAAATAAAAGCAAAAATAAACAAATGGGATCTAATTAAAATTAAAAGCTTCTGCACAACAAAGGAAAATATAAGCAAGGTGAAAAGACAGCCTTCTGAATGGGAGAAAATAATAGCAAATGAAGCAACTGACAAACAACTAATCTCAAAAATATACAAACAACTTCTGCAGCTCAATTCCAGAAAAATAAACGACCCAATCAAAAAATGGGCCAAAGAACTAAATAGACATTTCTCCAAAGAAGACATACAGATGGCTAACAAACACATGAAAAGATGCTCAACATCACTCATTATTAGAGAAATGCAAATCAAAACCACAATGAGGTACCACTTCACACCAGTCAGAATGGCTGTGATCCAAAAATCTGCAAGCAATAAATGCTGGAGAGGGTGTGGAGAAAAGGGAACCCTCCTACACTGTTGGTGGGAATGCAAACTAGTACAGCCACTATGGAGAACAGTGTGGAGATTCCTTAAAAAATTGCAAATAGAACTACCTTATGACCCAGCAATCCCATTGCTGGGCATACACACTGAGGAAACCAGAATTGAAAGAGACACATGTACCCCAATGTTCATCGCAGCACTGTTTATAATAGCCTAGGACATGGAAACAACCTAGATGTCCATCAGCAGATGAATGGATAAGAAAGCAGTGGTACATATACACAATGGAGTATTACTCAGCCATTAAAAAGAATTCATTTGAATCAGTTCTGATGAGATGGATGAAACTGGAGCCAATTATACAGAGTGAAGTAAGCCAGAAAGAAAAACACCAATACAGTATACTAACACATATATATGGAATTTAGGAAGATGGCAATGACGATCCTGTAGGCAAGACAGGAAAAAAAAGACACAGATGTGTATAACGGACTTTTGGACTCAGAGGGGGAGGGAGAGGGTGGGATGATTTGGAAGAATGGGAATTATAACATGTATACTGTCATGTAAGAATTGAATCGCCAGTCCATGTCTGACGTAGGGTGCAGCATGCTTGGGGCTGGTGCATGGGGATGACCCAGAGAGATGTTGTGGGGAGGGAGGTGGGAGGGGGGTTCATGTTTGGGAACGCATGTAAGAATTAAAGATTTTAAAATTTAAAAAATAAAAAAAAATTTTTTTAAAAAAAATAAATAAATAAATAAAATAAAAGAGGGAGCCATTTAACCCCAGAAAAAAAAAAAAAAAAAAAGAATACTGGAGTGGGTTGTCATTTCCTATGTCAGGGGCTCTTCCTGACCCAGGGATCGAACCTGCATCTCTAGTGTCTCCAGCACTGAGTCAGATTCTTTACCACTGCACTACCTGGAAAGCCTCTTATTATGATAGTACTATTGCGTAATTATGTAATAGTTTGCTTCCCTGATAGCTCAGTTGGTAAACAATCCACCTGCAATGCAGGAGACCCCAGATCAACCCCTGGGTTGGGAAGATCCACTGGAGAAGGGAAAGGCTACCCACTTCAGTATTCCGGCCTGGAGAATTCCACGGACTGTATAGTCCACCAGGTCACAAAGAGTCTGACACAACTGAGCAACTTTCATTTTCACTGTAACAAAGTACTACAAATTGGGTAGTTTAGAATAACAAGTGTCTTGTATCGTAGTTCTAGAGGCTAGAAGTCTGAAATCAAGGTATAGCAGGGCTATGTTCCTTCTAAACTCTAGCAAACCACCTGCTTTGAGCCTCTCTGGTAGTTTCTTGTAATTCTTTAATTGTGGTCACATAATGCCAGTCTGCACCAGGTGGTCTCCCTGTGTTCATGTAGGCATATCTTCTCATGGCACTTTTTGTTTGCCTTGTTTTTTTTTAATAAGGACACCAGTTATCATTAGATCAGGGGCCCATCCTAGTCCAGAATGATCTCATTTAAACTTGACTTATTCCATCTGCAACACCTACTTCAAAATAAGGTCACATTTTGTAATACAGAAGATTAACTCTTTAATCAATGAATCTGGTCACTGTGTGCACGATTCAACCCATAACAAACCCAAGGAGGTGTTTGTGATTTGTAAAGGATAAGATGCTGACTTGTATAGGATAACAGCAGCACATGAAAGTGGTGTTTTTTAGAACATTCAGCCTTGAAAAAATATAAGCAAACCATTAATTCCCTTAGAGTATCATAGATCAAAGTTTATGGAATCCAAAAATAAAACATGAGAAAAACATGCTATTTTTTTTTTCAATCTCTATGAAAATTACCATAATCTAAAACACAGTTGTTATTTTTTTTATCTACACTACACCTCTTGTTGTCTCCCTACTTTTATCCACATAGTGTTTCCTACATGAAAAGCATTGAGAATATTATTTTTAAACAGAAATCAAACCTTGACTATTGAAACTCACACAATGACTTCTTGCCACCCTAAGAAATAATTCAGGCTTTCTGTCATGTTTTACAGGCACTTTGTGAAATGTCCTTACATCTCCAACCTTATCTCATATTTTTACTAAAAGCATCCTGACTTCATCTCTGTTACTCAAAAATACTCTTGTTACTTTGTGGACGTCTCTGCTGGAACCTTGCTTGAAAAGTTTTTTTACTATAGTCTTTGCATAACTGACTTCTCAACTCTCAGATTTTAGCTCAAATGTCCAATCTAATAGGCATTGTTCTTAGAGTCATAATAATAGCAAGAGATGGCATTTATTGACTGTATATTAGTACTTAAGTAGCTCCTCATTCTCTATTTTAATTAAACCTCACAGCATGATACTCTAGGTTAGATCTTATTGTCACAACTGAGGCATCATTAGGTTATGAATTTAACCAAGTTCCATGATATATCCTGTACTCAAACCCAACTTTTCTGAGGCAAAGCTTATGTAGTATTAATGACTGCTAGATACTAATTCTCAATTACAAAAGAAAGTTAGTTTGGTATCATTTCATTGAACAACATGCCAGAGATTCTGAAAAACTAGTACAAAAATTCCAAATTATAAAGTTAGCTTAAAGCTCAACATTCAGAAAACGAAGATCATGGCATCTGGTCCCATTACTTCATGGGAAACAGATGGGGAAACAAGGGAAACAGTGTCAGACTTTATTTTGGGAGGCTCCAAAATCATTGCAGATGGTGATTGCAGCCATGAAATTAAAAGATGCTTACTCCTTGGAAGAAAAGATATGACCAATCTAGATAGCATATTGAAAAGCAGAGACATTACTTTGCAAACAAAGGTCCGTCTAGTCAAGGCTATCATTTTTCCAGTGGTCATGTATAGATGTGAGAGTTGGACTGTGAAGAAAGGTGAGCACCGAAGAATTGATGCTTTTGAATTGCAGTGTTGGAGAAGACTTTTGAGAGTCCCTTGGACTGCAAGGAGATCCAACCATTCCATTCTGAAGGAGATCAGCCCAGGATTTCTTTGGAAGGAATGATGCTAAAGCTGAAACTCCAGTACTTTGGCCACCTCATGTGAAGAGTGACTCATTGGAAAAGACTCTGATGCAGGGAGGGATTGGGGGCGGGAGAAGAAGGGGACAACAGAGGGTAAAATGACTGGATGGCATCACTGACTCGATGGAAGTGAGTTTGAGTGAACTCTGGGAGTTGGTGATGGACAGGGAGGCCTGGCGTGCTGCAATTCATGGGGTGGCAAAGAGTCGAATACGACTGAGTGACTTAACTGAATGAACTGAACTGAGGGCCTTTAAGTGTAGAAGTAGATAATTTTATGCACTTCAGTAATTTTAAATATTTCATATTTAAAAGAATGCAATAACATTCATCATCATATCCTTAAGCATTAAAAATAATTTCCACTAGGAAATTCTTTCCATAAAGGCAGAGAATACTGCAATCAATTTTAGAAAAAAATGCCCATGTTAAAGTGAATGTTAAATTTGGTGCTTAAAGGAAAATGTTTCAGACACTTGATAGTTATTCCATTACTTGATTTTACTTTTTTAAAGAAGTGAATGAAAAATTTGCCAGTTGCCATTCAACTTGCTTTTTCAATGTGTTTCCTGTAAAGTGAATCATTCACAATAAAGTCCAGATGTGAGAAATGTCAGGGAGAAAAAATTCAGATTCAACATTTATAACTGAAAGTAAAGCAACTTTATTTTCTTTTTTGAAAAAGGCATAAAATGTGGTTAACATTCGACTCTTTAGTATTGCTTATAAATGAATACATATCAAGATAGTAGTTTGATACGCTGCTGCTGCCGCTATGTCGCTTCAGTCGCGTCCAACTCTGTGCGACCCCATAGATAGCAGCCAATCAGGCTCCCCCCGTCCCTGGGATTCTCCAGGCAAGAATACTGGAGTGGGTTGCCATTTCCTTCTCCAGTTCATGAAAGTGAAAAGTGAAAGTGAAGTCCCTTAGTCGTATCCGACGCTACTTCAAATACAGCTAACAAGACAGCAACAAAAACCTCAATGTAATCGTAAAGTACATTAATGTCACGGATCGTCAGTATATCATAAAGATGAATAACTAATTATGGTTAATATACAAATAGAATTTTAAAGCACTAATTAACACAAGTGTGTGGGAAACATAATGAAGAGCACATTATTTGTTAATGACTACAGAACTTATCACAAGACTTTATTTTCTCAACACATTTCTGCATGAGTTCCAAAAGTTAGAACCAATCCTACAGTATGCTGTTTTAACCATACCAAGAATCTTTGAAATTTGTAACCAAATCATATTGATAGAACTGGTTAACCTTCTATAAAGTATAAATGTAGCTCTAAAATTTCATAGGCATTTAAGGTAAAGATGGAAGGGTGGCTACTTGTTTTTCTTCTAATAAAATTATGTTAATTAATTTTATTTCAGAAGTCATTTTCTTATTCTTAAAGCATATCAATTACTAAACCATACTCTTCTTTGCAACCATTTGTAAAGCAATTTCAAAATAAGGCTCTTTCTAAGGAATAGAATTATTAGAAGGGATATTTAGTCCTAATGAAATTTCCTGGAAATTTCTTAGTAGATATAACCATAGCCTAGCTTTTCAAAAATATATATTTATTTTACTGTTGTTATTGCTATTTGGCCAATGCTGGAAATGCTACAGAGCTCCTATCTTGCCAAATAGGTGTTAGAAATATGAAGATAGATCTAAACCAATTCAGATTTCTATTTTAACTGGCAGAGCTGAAATAGTAATAACTTGGGTTTTCAATTGAAGTAATAAGGTTTTACGAATATATTTATGACCAGAGAATCTACTGTCAATTTTGTTTTCTCTTGGTCTTTCCTAACAACTTTATTGTAATAAGATTGCAATGACCTTTATTTAGATTAAAGTCATCAGGGAGTTGAAGCTGGTGAGAATTTTGCAGTCTTTTAAAATGGGAATCCTTACTTTTTATTGAAAAGCCCCATGGGCAAATCATGGAAAACAAATGTAATTTTGAAAACTATTTCATTGATGGAATTTTAATGACAATGTTTGATATCTATTTGAAGAGAGTGTCGCACAGTCAGACGCGACTCGACTGAAGCGACGTAGTAGCAGCAGCAGCAGCAGTCAGCATATCTACTCAGCTTGTGAAAGTCAGAAGGGAAGGGCAGAACAACAGTTTCCAGTTCCAGAGAAGGTCATAAGGGACTAATAAGAATGAGATTGTGAAAATGGCAGTATCAACGCTCAAAATAAATTAACTTTTTGCTGCTGCTGCTGCTGCTAAGTCGCTTTAGTCGTGTCTGACTTGTGCGACCCCACAGACGGCAACCCACCAGGGTTCCCCGTCCCTGGAATTCTACAGGCAAGAATACTTGAGTGGGTTGCCAGTTCCTTCTTAGTGGCATACGATACCATCATTATCGATCTCGGTAGACAGATGTGGGTTGCACAGCAAAGCTGAATTCTGAAACATCTATTTTTTCTGGATAATTTCTTCTCCAGTGCTGGAATCCTTACAAGGCTTGGTACAGGATATCTTGGTGAACAGTCACACCTATGCTCTCCAAAATGAAATTTATTCATCTTTATATTTCCTTGCTTGGTTGGGACTAGGGAAATATAACTGAATAAAACTAATCCATAGCTCAAAGTCTTTATAGATAAATGACATCAAGAATACCTTCCAAACTGGATACTGACAATTGGGGTAAAAAAGGAATACTCAGGGACTATGGTGGTGGCTCATGCTCAGTAGTGTCCAACTCTTTGCGACCCTGTGTACTGTAGCCTCCAGGCTCTTCTGTCCAGGGGATTTACAAGGCAAGAATACTGGAGTGGGTTGCCATTCGCTTCTCTAGGGCATCTTCCTGACCCAAGGATCAAACTCAGGTCTTCTGAATTACAGACAGATTCTTTACCACTGAGCCACCTGGGAAGCATTATAGAACTGTTTAAATGGCAAATTTGCATGAAATAACCCTGAATCAGTCAGATTTAAACATCTCAATTAGGCAGCAGAATACTATTACCTCTCACAGACATTTCAGAGAAGCTTATCAAATGAGTATAAACCTATTCAGAACTAGAATACAGCTCCCTTCAACATTCATCCCTATCTATGCCTGAAATTTAAGGAAAGAAATTAGCTTCCTAATTATATTTAGTACATTTTATAGTTAAAATGTAGATGGGAATTAGATGGGGAAACAGTGCAAACAGTGTCAGACTTCATTTTTTGGGGCTCCAAAATCGCTGCAGATGGTGATTGCAGCCATGAAATTAAAAGATGCTTACTCCTTGGAAGAAAAGTTATGACCAACCTAGATAGCATATTCAAAAGCAGAGACATTACTTTGCTGACTAAGGTCTGTCTAGTCAAGGCTGTGGTTTTTCCAGTAGTCATGTATGGATGTGAGAGTTGGACTGTGAAGAAGGCTGAGCATCGAAGAATTGATGCTTTTGAACTGTGGTGTTGGAGAAGACTCTTGAGAGTCCCTTGGACTGCAAGGAGATCCAACCAGTTCATCCTAAAGGAGATCAGTCCTGGGTGTTCTTTGGAAGGAATGATGCTGAAGCTGAAGCTCCAGTACTTTGGCCCCCTCATGCGAAGAGTTGACTCATTGGAAAAGACTCTGATGCTGGGAGAGATTGGGGGCAGGAGGAAAAGGGGACGAGAGAGGATGAGATGGCTGGATGGCATCACTGACTCGATGGACGTGAGTCTGAGTGAACTCCGGGAGTTGGTGATGGACAGGGAGGCCTGGTGTGCTGTGATTCATGGGGTCGCAAAGAGTCAGACATGACTGAACGACTGAACTGAACTGAACTGATAGTTAAAATTTGTCTTCTAATATACCAATTGATGGGAAGATGAGCTCAATTAGAATATAGTGGTTATCAGGAGAGTAAT
This sequence comes from Capra hircus, assembly GCF_001704415.2. Classification (NCBI taxonomy): domain Eukaryota; kingdom Metazoa; phylum Chordata; class Mammalia; order Artiodactyla; family Bovidae; genus Capra; species Capra hircus. The sequence goes on from NC_030808.1 coordinate 39,428,629, forward strand.
TTATTATGGATAATCTGCAGTGTGGATATTATAGTGTCAGATACAAATATTATTTAATATTGCTGAGTGATGTTTGCCAGCTTAGGCAAAAGATCATTTTTAGTGAGTAAAAGAACATTCATATTTTTTCTGTTAATGTCTTTGTTTTCAATGTTTAGTTTAGATTTTAAAAAGTTTAGAAATGGTCTAGTTTGTTGTCAATGAAGTTTTCTTTTCCTGAGTAGAACAAGTAAGCATCAATGTTAACATTAGAAGTATTGATTAAAAAATAACTTCAGTTTGGACATACTGATAGACCACCATCCCAACTACTATATTGGTGATCTGATATATGATGTAAGAGTCACATACTCTTTCTCTAGATGGAAAAATGTTATAAATTGGGCCAGAAAAAAAAAAAAAAAAAAAAACCAAGATTCTCATCAGAATTACATTCTCAAGACTAAGAAAGCAGGCAATCTGATTTCAATTAATTATTTAATGTCTTTATCCTCATTAGTGCCTCTCATGTCAAGTGTACTTTTGAAATAATCTTCGATGAAAGAATAATTCCTGACGATAATACCTGAGGAATTCAGCCCTGTCGAATAAGCTACTTGCTTTTACCTATCCATATTGAGCAAGTACTCTGTGCAAAGAGATGCTTTATATTTGGTGAAAGAAGGCATATAAAACCGTAAGACCCACATCCAAAGAGTAAAAATTTACTGCAGTTGGTAAGGAGAGGCAAAACACCAGTAAGGACAGGAGGTTTAGAGAATATGCTCTAGGGCAGCACTTAAGACAGAATGTGAAAACCTCCTTGCTGGAGGTCAAAGTAAAGAATGCACCCTCTAGTTCCAGAAACCTACCAAGACTGAAGAACAGAACATGGACAAAAGTGTTCGGTTCCCTCACAGATTTATTCAGTAAAACCCAGAAAATAAAAATAGTGAATAAGAGGATTGTTGTGTGCTTATGCCATAAATTTAGGACTAATCATTGCAAGTTAGATATAGAGGGACAAAACGCTTTCTGGTACACATGTCAGCAATATTTGGGTTTTGTCAATTATTTCAAGTTTTAAAAATATAAAGCAAGTTTACATTGTACAATAAAAATACTATTTAAAAAAGTAATCATAATTAAACCAGTTCTTAAATGGTCAGGGACCTGGAAGCAAATAGTTCAATCAAGCACAGCATAATTTTAAAAAGACAGTTAAAAAGTAATCCAGGACAATGACACAACTCTCTGCTTTCAATCTCTATTTTAGGCTAGGCATTCTAGTAATTTGTCTCTATGCAAATGTGTATTTATTACACATGTATGGCTGTAAATTTGTACATGTGCACACATGAATATGAATATAACAGACACCTGACAAGTGCAATAGTCTTGCAGCATATATATGTATACTCACACACACACACACACACACACACACACACACACACACACACACGTTTACTCATGGTAGACATATTGCCATACTGTCTAATTTTAAGATAGGAGCACCCAGAATACCTAATAAGCTAATAAGTGAGGTCAACATTTTTTTCAGATTCTTACAACTAATAAAATGTTGATTTTCTCACATCCCCTAACCTCATTGTAACCTGTCGTTTATCAACTTTGCTTATTTTTGTGATTTGCAGTTGTCTATGTGTTTTTCTATCTCCTCTATAAAACTACAAATTCCTCAGGAACCGCTTGATCCTATTCACCTCTGCATCCCTTATGCTCAATTCTTTGTGAAGAGCAGACTCTGGCAAATTTCCCTTGCAGCCAAAGTTGGTCAACTATATATATATTTAAAAAAATTGTTTTCCTGTTTTACCTGTCTAGGGGTGCCCCTGGTAAAGTGTTACAAACTCATTGTCTTCAAACACAGAATTTTTTCACTCCACGGAAGCTAGAAGACTGAAATCACAGTGTCAGCAGGGCCATGCTCCCTCTGAAGGCTTTAAGGAAGAATTCTTCCTTGCCTCTTCCAGCCTCTTCCACAAACTGCAGCCATTCCTTTGTTTGTGGCAGCGTAACTCCAGTCTGCCTACATCTTCACATTGCCTTCTTTATGTTTGTGTTCTTTCCTCTTATAAGGATATCAGTCATTGGATTTAAGCCACTTTAAATCCAGGAGGCTCTTATCTCCAGCTCCTTAACTAATTATAGCTATGAAGTCTTTAATTCCAAATATGGTCACATTCTGAGGTTTTGGATGGACATAAATTTGGGGAGGACACTATTCAATCCAATACACCTATAAATCAGACATTTTTATAATACAGTCAATAAGTACATCATTTCTTCATCCAGAAAATACTTAGAGAACTTACTATAACTCAGATGAAAGAAAATATCAACAAATCAAACAAATTCTCTGCCTTCAAGGTGCTGCTCACTTTTTATTGGGATTTAGAGAGCGGCAAATATAAATAGATAATAGATAGCGGAATTGATACATACACATGGAAATATACAAAATAAATAGATATGGAGACACAGATAGAGTTCGATGATCAATGCAATGAAGAAAAATAGAACAAGATAAGGAAAATTAACATTACATCATTAAGGTTCTACTTTTATTTGCATTAACAAAATCTATATAAGCCTCTATGTTATATTTTGACTAGGAGTCTATTTAGCCTAGGGCTTTCCTGGTGGCTCAGATGGTAAAGATTCTGCTTACAATGCAGGAGATCTGGATTTAATCTCCAAGATCCCTTGGAGAAAGGAATGGCTACCCACTGCAGTATTCTTGCCTGGAGGGTTCCATGGTCTGAGGAGCCTGGCTGGCTACAGTCCATGGGGTCTCAAAGAGTCGGATGTGACTGAGTGACTAACACTTTAATTATTGTCTTTATAGCTTAAATAGCTTTTTAAGATAAATTATTTTCATTCTCAAAACTTTTAGTGCAATGAGTTATGGTAGATATGTTGTAGAATTATAAATTTACATGCTATGGTTAGTGTCTTTCATAAAAAGAAGTAGATATGTTTGGGAACGCATGTAAGAATTAAAGATTTTAAAATTTAAAAAAAATAAAAAATAAAAAAAAGTAGATAATAAAAATCTTAAAGAAATCTAATTCAAACAGGAAAGAGTAACTAAGTGCAATAGAGATAAATTTACCTTTTCATAACTATGATGCTGAGATTTGACCCTGTCACTTAAAAATGGGAACAAAATGGATCATTTAGTAGATAGTCATGAAAATTAAATGAGATAATGTATGTGAGGGTGGTAACCTGGCACATTATCTGGATCAGTCCAAGTTTTAAATTAATGTTAGTTGAATCTAAATGAGCCTTTAATTACTATTTCTCATAATATTCATCATAAAATTATAACATAGTCTTTGCCTTCATCATATAACTATTGACTCATTTACTGTAATTGAATTTATGGCCTGATCTGAGTTCATAATAAGATAGTTTATTAAGGAAACTCTAAGAAGTTAGAAAAATAAACTTTACTGTTAAAGGGAACTTTTCAGCCCCCTTATAACTATTTTAACCCATTGAATTAAAATCTTTTAACTATTTAATTGTACTCCTCTTAAGTTAACTTTAACAAGTTAAATGGGCTTGCCCAGTGGCTCAGCAGTAAAGAATTAGCCTTCAGCGCAGGAGACACGGGTTTGATTCCTAGCTGTGGAAGATCCCCTGGAGAAAGAAATGGCAACCCACTCCAGTATTCTTGTCTGGAAAATTCTATGGACAGAGGAGCCTGGAGGGCTACAGTTCATGGGATCACAAGAGTCGGACATGACTTAACTACCAACCAACCAACATAAGTTAAACATATTATAAGGTAAATTATTTTAATGCAATAGACATAGTTTTACCATGTCTATCAATCCAGGAAATTAATCCAACTTACAAATGTCATGGGTTTCTTCCTCTGATCGAAGAAAGAAAGACAGCGTTGCTTAGTTGCGTTCTACTCTTTGCGACCCCGTGAACTGTAGCCCACCAGGCTCCTCCGTCTGTGGGGTTCTCCTGGCAAGAATACTGGAGTGGGTTGCCATTTCCTTCTCTAGGGGGTCTTCCCAACCCAGGGATCAAACCTGGGTCTCTGGCATTGCAGACAAATTCTTTACCATCTAAGCCAATAGGGAAGCCCTCTGACGGTTCCATTTAAATTGATACTGAATAGAATCCTCAGTAGTAGCCCCATGCTATAATGAGTGGTTTGTTTATGAATAAGATAGGCAATCAGAACAGGCAGTTGAGTTAATATGAGGATCGGGGGCAATGTCAATTTACCTGTAAAACTGTGTCAGTTTTAGACTGAAGACTGCTTTGATTAGAGTACAGTTTTCTCCCATTTCATCTGCTTTTGCTCTAATCAAACTAATGCCAATCTTTTTATGTTTAATTCAAGTCTATGTATTCCTCCACTTACTACTGAGAGATTTAGATGAAGTATCTGCTCCTTTTGACAGAACAAATCTGTAAGAGTACTTTCTTTAGTTTGTCATGCAGTATTTAATAATTCTCTCCTTGAATTTAGAGTTTCTTGAAATGGGCTGAAATCTAAAAATATTTCTGGCAGAAGCAGTTATACCAGACATCTTAATTATTATGTTTCCAAGGAAATGACAGGCTATGTAAGAGAAGCTGACATGTCTCCCTGCAGCTATGTGCTTTTTATATTGGAACTTTAGGCTATTATAAATTACCTGGACCTGAGACTGATATGAGCACAAAGCCTCAGATATAAACCAGCTGTCACATAATGAAGCGAGTGTTAACCCCTTAAAATTTCCCTTTTTTTGCCTTGCTGTATATACACTGCCAAATATAAGACTTGTAGGAGCACACAGATTTCTAAATGGGCAGTAAATGTATCTGTCTCATTTTCTTTATTTTCCTGTATACTTGCTGTTTAGTCTCCACTTTTGGAATCATTCCTAAAGACTAAATTGATCAGTAAGGCAGAGTAAACTGAAGGTGAAGAGGTGGTGTCTGAGGAGTGCAGGAGGTTGGTAGTGATTCTGTGGGGTTCACGCTCTTGACAACTATTGTTTGATTCGAGTCCCTGCTTACTCTGCTGAATGCCATGTTTGCACATTAGGAAAGGAACTTGATCTTTGCACCTGCTGCCTCCTTGTTAGAAGGGAAGGGAGCAGCACTTGGGTGATCTTTTGAATTAAGAAGCTGACACAATAGCTCTGTGCAGTAAATTGGACAGAGCAAATGTGTTAAACTGTTTCCTGGTGGAAAGGTATTTTGAACTGTACTGCCATACTCTTTTAGTTTTATTCCTGAATTTGGGCCACTGCTAAGCATTATTCCAATGTCAAAATTCTCAGCCAAGTATGGTTCACAGCTAACAGTTGAAAAGATAGTGATTAGTAATATTGTCATTCTCCAAATACAGGGAAGCATCCAATGGTGCCTACTAAACTTTGTCAGTGTTATTAAACCTCCTGGATTATGTGACTGATGTATTTAATTCATAAATTAAAAATAACATTATATGGATTTTTACAAACATATTTATAAAATGCTTCATTACCTATTGAGAGAAAACATTCCAGCATTATAAATTTTAAAAGGCTTGGAGAAATCAGAAAATGGGCTAGAGTCTGATTTTGGATTTAACACTTCCTTTCTATATTACTGTGGATATGTTTGAATGTCTGTTTTTCACCAAAAACAATAAAGAAAAGACTATAAATCCAATAAGCCAAAAATTCAGATATGGTATGCCCTGCCAAATTCATAGTGCAGTTGCAAAAATCAAATGAGAGAAAAAATGTGACAGTGGTTGAAAAACTGCACAGTGTTATAAAAATGTACATTTTTATCACCATTTCATGGGCTTTCTTTTATTGTTAGAAATTGCTCATCCTCTTCTGGGAACACAAATCAGCAAACAGCCTCCAAATGAAACAATGAATGGTGTGATTTTTTAATGAGTGCCGGCTTGATAAATCTGGTGGTGAAGGGGACCTTCATTCACAATAGAGCATCTTGTCAATCTTTCATTACAAATAAAATCCAGTGAAGAATCCATCAGGATACTGACAGAAGCTATTAGTAGGGACTTCTGCCTATAGACAACTCAGTATGATTGATGAGTTTATAAAAGTCCACCCTCTACACTGCTTCTTTATTAGTTATTCTGTAAGGTTTTCCAAAGAACTGATACGTAATCTCACTTATATATTGTGTTTTATACATGGCTTATCTTAGCATAAACCTAAGACATAAGAGAATGACATTTTCAAATAAGATGTATAATAAAAATGATACAAATATGATACTATATTCTCCTCTTGCATCAACATTAAATTTTTTTTAATTATGTACAGTATTTGGTTTTCTAACCAACATGGATGATTTCAGGTGTTGATATAACCAATGATTTAGCTACTTACTAGAGTTAATTTTACTGCTATTAATTATTTTACTGCTATTAAAATACAGGTAATAAATAGATTATAAAAATAGGGAAAATTACTATGTAGTACCATCTTGAAGTAGTTTTATCTCAATTTTCAAATCAATTACCATATAGGTTGCAAATTATGAAATTATATATCAATTTCAAATCTTAATAGTTTACTCTTGCCATAATTCATACTTTATAGCAGTTACCAGCCCACTTTTCTAAGCCAGTGCATCTATTTCCTGACTGTTGTGAGAGGTGACTTCTACTGGCTCAGTGATTCCCTCTTCTTTGTAAAACTGCCCTTGGCAAAATAGAAGTTGCTGCATCTGAGAGGTTTTGCCCATCCAAGAGAAACCCACAACCAAGGACTGACTAAAAGAGGGGACAAATTCCTACTCCCTTTGCCTCAATATGGGATCAGTTTTGTGTGTTGCAACTTATGCAGATTAGACTTCATTTGAGACAAAGTGAAGACCTTCAACTTCTCTCGCATATGATGACCTTGCATAAGTCTCCATTGTGTCATCCCTCTTTCTTCATGTAAATCTTTTCTCCTAACAGAAAATCCTTGATAAATCATATGTTCTCAAATCTTTGTTCCAGTCTCTGTTTCCAGGAACTGAACCTAAAACAATTAGTGAAGGAATGGCCCTACAAAGGAGATGCTAAGAATTCTAGAATTCCATCCTGTATCACCTAGCAAACGATGAGAATCCTGTCTCTACATTGTGGGAAACTGACGTTTATTAATATCCTGTAGGGGCTTCCCTGATGGCTCAGTCGGTAAAGAATTCTTTCAGTGTTGGAGACTCAGAAGATGCAGTTTCAATCCCTGGATTGGGAAGATCCCCTGCAGGAGGAAAATGGCAATGCACTCCAGCATTCTCGCCTGAAAAATCCCATGGACAGAGGAGCCTGGTGGGCAAGGAAGGTTGGCTACAGTTCAAAGTGTCGCAAAGAGTCAGACATCACTGAGAAGCTAAACATGCAACATCTTTTGAATGCAGTTATTAAAACTGTTACTCACATGGAACTGGAGGAGTGGAAAGAATTAGACTGGCTTATCTCTGACAATAGAGAGGTATGGAATAAATAAGAATTATAAGGACTGTTTAATACGGTGCCTATTATTGAGAACTACTAATGTTTTTAGGAGAGAAAATTACCAGTTTAAGCAATTAAATACTAATTAAAAGAAAATCGTGGGAGCCAGAGTTGCATCTCTGGAAGCATGTGATCTGTTTATTACCCTCTAATGGAGAATGATCATTATGTTCTCCTTATGTTCCACTGAGCCTGTTCCTCCTATAAAGCATCCAATGCCTCTGGAACTTAATTATAAGTGATATTTTTTTAAGATAAATTTCTATCTTGTTCAGACAATGACAATAGCTCTCCAAGCAAAGGCTCAGCCAATACTACGAACTTGAAGAATTATTTATGGTTTGAAGCTAATTAATATACTCAATTTCATCCCTCTGCATGCAATGCCCAGAGCCAAGTATCCGGAGAGATACAGATCAAATGGTATAAAAAGTGTATAATATGGTAACCTATAGGTAGATACCATGGGCAGGCTAATAATAATGTTTATTTTGAAATAGACAGTCCTTAATTGTTTTTCAATATTATACTGAATATATTCAATATTATCTAACAAGAATTGAAAGAATGTAATATCTAAAAATAAAGAATTTGCATTGAGAAATAAATTCAATAATTAACTCATGGTTGATTCATAGGAAATATCATGAAAAAGTTACTAAAACATTTCAAACTGTAATACCAGATTATTCCCTTTATTGTGTGGGTAAATGTGTATGCATTTATTGCAGCTGAAGCATTTTCAATTTTCTCTTTTGCTAGCGAAACAAAAAATTAATTATAAAAACTGTATTTCAATCCATTCCCTTGATGTTTCAGAAAACTTTATATATGATCACCTTAGGCAGATAACTGTCTGTTCTACCCAATCAGCAAGCTCTGGATTAAATGGCACAGAAAAGATGTAAAAGGAAGTGGAAAATCCTAGAGGCAACATTTCTTTACTCCACGATTGTTCATGTGTCCAGCCTAATGATGTTTTAAAAATGTTACCCATTGCTGAATTTTTAATAGGAAACTATAAATTATTTTTAAAATATATGTTAACCAGAGGTTTATTAGTTATATAGTAAACAAAATGACTTTGACTTACATATGCAAAACAAACAAAAAGCTTACTTAAGCAATTGTGGGGCTTCACTGGTGGCTCAAACCGTAAAGAATCTGTCTGCAATGTGGGAAAACCAATATTCCGTCCCTGGGTTGGGAAAATACCCTGAAGAAGGGAATGGCTACTCACCCCAGTATTATTTTTTTTTAATTTAAAATTTATTTACCTTTTTAATTGAAGGATAATTGCTTTATAGAATTGTGTTGGAGAGGATAGGATGTATGGCGAGAGTAACATGGAAACTTACATTACCATATGTAAAATAGATAGACAGTGGGAATTTGCTGTACCACTCCAGTATTCTTGCCTGGAGAATTCCATGAACAAAGGAGCCTCATGAACTTCAGTCAATAGGGTTGCAAAGAGTTGGACATAACTGAGCAACTAACACTTTCACATTTTAAGCAGTTGTAAGGTGATATTCCCTTTCTATTTTATTAAAGTCCTTCATCTTTTCCTTACTACAGTTTTAGTGTTCATCAATTAGTGACTGAATATAATTTCCTCAAAACAATACTGAATTATAAAATTTTTTTTACTAAATCTATACAAGGATAATTTCCAGATGTACAAACTGGGTTTCAAAGAAGCAGAGGAACCAGAGATCAAATCTCCAACATTCTTTGGATCATGGCGAAAACTAGTAAGTACCAGAAAAACATCTACTTCTGTTTCATTGACTTTGCTAAAGCCTTTGACTATGTGCATCACAACAAACTCTGGAAAATTCTTAAAGAGCTGGAAGTACCAGACCACCTCACCTGTCTCCTGAGAAACCTGTATACAGGTCAAGAAGCAATAGTTAGAGCTGGATGTAGAACAACTGACTGGTTCCAAATTGGGAAAGCAGTATGACAAGCCTGTATATTGTCAGCCTTATTTAATTTATTATGCCTAATTAACTTATATGATGAGTACATATATGAAATGCCAGACTGGATGAATTATAAGCTGGAATCAAGATTGCCAGGAGAAAAATAGCAAAGCCTCAGATATGCAGATGTATCATTAGATACCATTAGAAAGTGAACAGGATCTAAACTGCCTTTTGATGAGGATGAAAGAGAAGGGTGAAAAAGCTGATTTGAAACTCAGCATTAAAAAACTAAGATCATGGCATTTGGTCCCATCACTTCATGGCAAAAAGGAGAAAAAGTTGAAGCAATGTCAGATTTTACTTTCCTGGGCTCCAAAATCACTGTGGACAGTGACTGCAGCCATGAAGTTAAAAGAGGTATGCTCCTTGAAAGGAAAGCTATGAAAAACTTATACAGTGTATTAATAAGCAAAGACAACACTTTGTCAACAAGCATCTGTATAGTCAAAGCTACAGTTTTTTCAGTAGTCAAGTACAAAAGTAAGAGTTGGACTTAAAAATAAAAGCAAAGCACCAAAGAATTGATGTTTTCAAATTGTGGGGCTAGAGAAGACTTGTAAGTGTCCCTTGGACTACAAGGAAATCAAACTGGTCAATCCTAAAGGAAATCAACCCTGAATATTCACTGGAAGGAGTGTTGTTGAAGCTGAAGCTCCAAAACTTTGGCCATTTGATGAGAAGAGCCGACTCACTGGAAAATACCCTGATGCTGGGAAAGATTGAAAGCAAAAGAAAAGGGGGCAGCAGATGATGAGATGGGTACATAGCATTACCAACTCAATAGATATGAGTCTGAGCAAACTCAAGGAGATAGTGGAGGACAGAGGAACCTGGCATGCTATAGTCCATGGATTTGTAAATAGTCAATACAACTTAGTGACTGAGAAACAACAACATACAAGAAAATGTGGGGGACTACTTTAAGTGAAAATTTGAAATTGAAATATAGCACACATAAAAGTATGCGAATAACAACTGTACGTATATATGTTGTTGTACTTAGTCACTGAGTCATATTCGACTCTTCATGATCCCATGGACTGTAGGCCACAAGGCTCCTCTGTCCATTGAGATTCTCCAGGAAAGAATACTGAGTGGGTTCCATGTCTTCCTCCAGAGGGTCTTCCCAACCCAGGGCTCGAACCAAGGTCTCCCACATTACAGGTGGATTCTTTACCATCTGAGCCACCAGGGAAGCCCTCATGTATATGAGTTAGGACAAAATTGAAACATTCAGTTAACCTCCAAACATGATAGGAAATAGATCACTACCTATTATTTCAGGAGCTTTTCAGTTATCCCCATCCAGTTCCTCCATCCTTCCTCTTCAAAGTTTAACATATTTTCTGATATCTATCATTATACAAATGTTTCACCTGCTTTACAGCAAGACAAAGAATCTTACAGTCAACATTCACATATTGATCATTTAGATTTTATCATTCATATTTTTTAATCTCACATATATCTGTATATTCATCTTGGTACCATCCATTGACATATTTAAATTTTACAGACTTTAAAATAAATTTCAAATATCTATATACTTCCTGCTACATATTTCACATGCATATCTTTAATTAGAATTCTATATATGTTGACAGATTTGTTAATATATGCATATTTCCACATACAATGAAATACACAAATCCCAAATATATCTTTGCTGAGCTTCTCCTTGGAGAAGGAAATGGCAACCCACTCCAGTGTTCTTGCCTGGAGAATCCCAGGGACTGGGGAGCCTGGTGGGCTGCTGTCTATGGGGTCGCACAGAGTCGGACATGACTGAAGTGACTTAGTAGAGTTTTAATGAGAGTTTTATTTAATCCCCATCTTGACACTTAATATTACCATGAACTTTGTCAGCTCATTCATATACTTTCCCATTTAATTTCAAGCCTTATTCACCCAGAGGCCATCATCATTTTGATTTTTCATCACAAATTAGTAAATATGTCCTAACGAGAAAATGGAATTATTTATAATGAATTCTGGAAAATTCTGAGAGAGGTGGGAATACCAGACCACTTGACCTGCCTCTTGAGAAATCTGTATGCAGGTCAGGAAGCAACAGTTAGAACTGGACATGGAACAACAGACTGGCTCCAAATAGGAAAAGGAGTATGTCAAGGCTGTATATTGTCACCCTGCTTATTTAACTTATATGCAGAGTACATCATGAGAAACGCTGGGCTGGAAGAAGCACAAGCTGGAATCAAGATGCTGGGAGAAATATCAATAACCTCAGATATGCAGATGACACCACCCTTATGGCAGAAAGTGAAGAGGAACTAAAAAGCCTCTTGATGAAAGTGAAAGAGGAGAGTGAAAAAGTTGGCTTAAAGCTCAACATTCAGAAAACGAAGATCATGGCATCTGGTCCCATCACTTCATGGGAAATAGATGGGGAAACAGTGGAAACAGCAGTCCCAGGAGCTAAAGTAAAAAGACTTCACTGACAACTCAGAACATTAGGTATAGATTCCTAAGAACTTCAAACATGATAGAAGCCATGAAATAAAGGCTAGTCTAAGCCTGTTCTACAAAATCTGTGTTACAATTCCCTAAAGAATGAATAAGATATGCAAGAAAATTATATGCTTCCCAAAATGAACTTCAATAGTCTTTAAATTGGGATTTTTAAAAATCTAGAATCCAGGAAATCTAACATTTACCAGGCCATGATGTAATTTTTAAGAATTATATGCAGAGTACATCATGAGAAACGCTGGACTGGAAGAAACACAAGCTGGAATCAAGATTGCCAGGAGAAATATCAATAACCTCAAATATGCAGATGACACCACCCTTATGGCAGAAAGTGAAGAGGAACTAAAAAGCCTCTTGATGAAAGTGAAAGAGGAGAGCGAAAAAGTTAGCTTAAAGCTCAACATTCAGAAAACGAAGATCATGGCATCCGGTCCCATCACTTCATGGGAAATAGATGAGGAAACCGTAGAAACTGTCAGACTTTATTTTTTTGGGCTCCGAAATCACTGCAGATGGTGACTGCAGCCATGAAATTAAAAGACGCTTACTCCTTGGAAGAAAAGTTATGACCAACCTAGATAGCATATTCAAAAGCAAAGATATTACTTTGCTGACTAAGGCCTGTCTAGTCAAGGCTATGGTTTTTCCCGTGGTCATGTATGGATGTGAGAGTTGGACTGTGAAGAAGGCTGAGCACCGAAGAATTGATGCTTTTGAACTGTGGTATTGGAGAAGACTCTTGAGACTCCCTTGGACTGCAAGGAGATCCAACCAGTCCATTCTGAAGGAGATCAACCCTGGGGTTTCTTTGCAAAGAATGATGCTAAAGCTGAAGCTCCAGTGCTTTCATCACCTCATGCGAAGAGTTGACTCATTGGAAAAGACTCTGATGCTGGGAGGGATTGGGGGCAGGAGGAGAAGGGGATGACAGAGGATGAGATGGCTGGATGGCATCACGGACTCGATGGACGTGAATCTGAGTGAACTCCGGGAGTTGGTGATGGACAAGGAGGCCTGGCATTCTGTGATTCATGGGGTCGCAAAGAGTCGTACATGACTGAGCGACTGAACTGAACTGAACAGAAATGATAAAACGTGACTCATAACAAAGGAGAACAAAAATTAAAAGAAACTCAACAGTGACAGAGATATAATTAGTAGCCAAGGACTTTAAAGAAGTTAGTATACCTCAAAAATTTTAGGGAAAAAAAGAACTTAATGTGGGAAAAATTAGTAGTCCACTAAGCTTCTCTGTCCCTGGGATTCTCTAGGCAAGAGTACTGGAGTGGTTTGCCATTTCCTTCTCAGAAAAAATATAGCATATCAAATACAAAAATAGCAAGGTGATTTAAGAGCAGGTTATATATCACAGCAATAAAAGATTAGTAACAATGAAGACATAGTAATAGAAACCACATGACCACATGAAAGCACAGAAAGAAAAAAAATTGAGGAGGGGAAAAAAAAAAAAAGCAGTCTTATTTGCCTGTGGGAAAATATTAAGCCTCCAGACACATGTAATAGGAGTAAGAAAAGGAAAAAATAAATGTAGACAGAAATTTTTTTAATTCTCACAAATTTTCCATACTTGAGGAAAATTTTAGACCTGTATATCCAAGTATGTAAAAGAAAAAGTGAAGAAACAAAAGAAAGCAAGAAGGACAAATAAAAAGAAAATTGCATTAAAACATATCAAAATCCAGTTGCTGAGCACCAGTGATAAAGAAAAATCTGAAAAAAAGCCAGAGTAAAGATTTATATATATATATACATATATATATGAAACAATTAGACAAACCCCAGAATCTGTATCAGATGTTAGATATGAAAACAGGACAGCACCATTAAAATACCAAAGGGAAAACAGTAAGGTGAAACTAAAGTGCTGTCTCCATCAAGGGAGAGAAGTAGCCAAGATAACAGAGTAGAAAGACCCTGAGCTCACCTTCTCCCACAGGCACAACAAAATAACAATTTACAGAGCAATTATTGATGAGAAAGATGAGAAAACTAACAGAAAAGATCTTCTACATGAAAGATATAAAGAAGGAACCATAACAAGATGGGTGAGAGGGCTGGAGACAAGCTACAGTCAAGACCTATACCCCAAGTTGTGTGACCCACAAACTGGGGCATAGTTACAATTATAGAACTTCTTTCCAAGCAAGAAGTCTGAGCCCCACATCAAGCTCCCCAGCTTGGGGATACTACACCAGGAAGACAGAGCCTCTGGAACATTTGGTTTTGAGGGCCAGAAGGGCTTTCTTCCAGGAGAGCCAAAGGGGTTTGGTAAATAGAGACATGACTCTTAAATGGTGGCAGAAAATCACATACCCTCTGAGACCCAGGGCAGAAGCAGTAATTTGAAAGGAGTCTGGGTCAGACACACTTGCTGATCTTGGAGAGCTTTCCAGAAAGGCAGAAGGCCACTGGAACTCACCCTAGAGACACAGACACTGGCCCTAGACACTTTGGGGAGGTTGTTCTCCCACAAGGAAATGGTGCTGGCAAGAACCATTTTGGAATCTTCCTTCAAGCTTATTAGCACAGGAACCTGGCCTTGCACTTCAGCTTCTTGGGACCAGTACTAGGAGAACTCTACTTACTAAAAAGCCAGCTGCCTTAAGCCCACACAACCCTAGAACCTTTCACTGTCCATGAGAGAGCCAGATTCTAGTCTTTCACACCACTGCCCCAGCATTATCTTCAAGACCCTCAGAGCCCTGCTGCCAGACCCCAGGATCCATCCCTGCCCACCAGCCAGCCAGCATTAGTCCTGGGACACAACCTTACATATCAGTGAGCAGTCATCAGCCTCAGAATCCCCTGTGCCCTAGTCCTGCACACTGGCAGGACAACACATCAACTCCAGGACACCCAGGGCCCTGGAATCAGAGAACTGGGACCCAGATCTATTTACCAGTTAGCCAGCACTAGCACCAGGACCACCTGGGCTTCAGCCCTGATCACTAGTGTGCTGATACCAGCTCCAGGATGTTTCTACTCCTCAGCCAGAGATCCCAGGCCCTGGCTCCATTCATCAGTGAGACAGCACTAGCCCTAGGGCCACCTGAACTCTGGGCCTGCTCACCAGCCTGTCAACACCAGTACCAGAACACCTCAGGCCAAACAGCTAGCTGGATGGTGACACAACTTCAATCACCAGCAGGCCAGTTGTCTTAAGATGTCTGGATCCTACAGTTGACCTAGGACCTGTCATGCCAACCAGAGGACCCAGGACATATCCTTCATACTAGTGCACTGACACTAGTTCCTTAACTTACAGAACCCTGTATCCAGAGACCCCAGGACTGGCTCTGTCCTTCCAGTCTGCCTTTACTTGCTTTAAGGCCTGGCTCCACTTACTAGCAGGGTTACACTAACCCTAGGACCACTGAAGTCCCACAGCTTGCCATGTCAGGACCCAGACCACCCTCCCATAGGCTTACACCATCCTCAGGACCCACTGAGCCCTGGCCTTGCCCACTAGCAGGCCAATGCCAGCTCTGAGACACCTAGAGCCCCTCAGCCAGCCACCCCAGGATCTTGTCTCCCCACCAGAATGTAGATATCAGCTTCAGAACACCAGAGACCCCATAAACAGACATGTCAAGGACCAGCCTTACCCACCAGCAGACTGACACTAGATCCTGTCCCTGCAACCAGTAGACACAAAAATCTTTAACCAAATTCAACATTTATTTATGATAAAAACTCAAAAGGGGGATACAAACTAATTCAGCATAATTAAGACAATTTATGACAAACCCACATCTAACATAATACACAACAGTAGCAAACTGACAACTTTTCATTTAAATTCAGGAATAAAACAAAGATGCCTACACTCACCACTTCTACTTTACACAGTGTTGAAAATTCTAGACATAACAATCAGATCAGAAAAATAAATAAAAGGCATCCAAATAGGAAAGGAAGAAGCAAAACTGCCACTGTTTGCAGATGACATAATACTATATATAGAAAAACCCTAAAGACACCACCAAAAACTACTGAATTCAATGAATTCAGTAAAGTTGCAGGATGCAAAATTCATATAGAGAAATTTTTGTATTTCTATACACAAACAGTAAATTGTCAGAAACAAAATTAAGAAAACAATCTCATTTGCAATTGTATCAAAAAGAATAAAATACCTAGGAATAAGTCTAGCTAAGGAGGGAAAAGATCTCTAGGTATATGACACTGATGAAAGAAACTGAAAATGACACAAACAGATAGAAATATATACTGCATTCATGGATTAGGATAATTAGTATTGTAAAAATTACCATGCTACCCAAAGCAATCTACAGATTCAATATAATCCCTACTAAAATACCAATAGCATTTTTCACAGAACTAGAATAAATAATTCTAAAGTTTATATGGAAACACACAAGACTCCAAATAGCCAAAACTATTTTGAGAAAGAACACAGTTGGAGGTATCATGTGCCCTTATTTTCAAAATACATTAAAAAGCTATAATTACCAGAACACTATGGTTCTGGCACAAAACAGACACATAGATGAATGGAACAGACTACAGAGGCCAGAAATGAACCCACACTTTCATGGGAAATTAAATCTACAACAAAGGAGACAAGAATATATGATAAGGAAAAGAGAGTGTCTTCTACAAATGATGTAGGAAAAAGTGCATAACTACATTCTAAATAATCAAACTGACTGCTCTCTCTCACCATGCACAAAAATAAATTCAAAATGAAGTAAGACCTGAAAGCATAAAACTTCTAATTAAAAACCTTGATAGTATTCTCTTTGCCTTGAATTGTATAATTTTTTTTTTGTCGGGGGCGGGGGAGTGGTTGGGGTGGGGTGGATGTGTCTCCTCAGGCAAGTGAAACAAAAGCAAAAATAAACAAATGGGACTAAATCAAACTAAATGTATTTTTCACAGTAAAGTATCAACAAACAAAAAGGCCACCTACTGATTGGGATAAAATATTTATATCTTCTGATACAGTGGATAAGATGTTAATATTATAAATATACAAGGAATGCATATAACTCAGCATCAAAAAAACATTAAAAAAAATGGACAGAGAACCTGAGTAGATATTTTTCCAAAGAAGGCATATAAATTGCCAATAGGCACATTAAAAGACCCCGGCATCACTAATCACCAGGGAAGTACAAATCAAAACCACAATGAGATGTCACCTCATACCTGTTAGAATAGCCAACATCAAAAAATCTACAAACAATAAATGCTACAGAGGTTGTAGAGAAAAGGGAACCCTCCTACACTGTTGATGGGAATGTGAACTAATATAACCACTGTGGAGAACACTATGGAAGTTCCTTAAAAAAAAAACAAAATAGAAATAGAACTACCATATGATACAAAAATCCCACTCCTGGGCATATACCAAGAGAAAACCATAATTCTATTTGCAGCAGATTCTTCATAAAATATTTTACATAAAATGGAGAGAGAGGTTTCCCACAGCTATTATAAATGATATCAATCTTTAAAAATATAAACAATAAAATAGTTGTGATGCTGTAAATCATCTTATAATTTTGGTTATATTTTTCAGAATGAAGCTTACCTAAGAATTGTTATATAATTTTGCTGACCTAAAACAAATACACTGCCAGATACTTCAGGAGCAAAGATGAGTTTATTCAAGACCAGTGTGCATGTGTGCTAAGTAGCTTCAGTCATGTCTGACTGTTTGAGACCCTGTGGATTGTAGCCCACCAGGCTCCTCAGTCCATGGGATTCTCTAGGCAAGACTACTGGAGTACGTGGCCATGCCCTGCTCCAGGGGATCTTCCTGAACCAGGGTTTGAACCTGCATCTCTTGCATCTCCTGCATTAGCAGGAGGGTTCTGTACCACTAACGCCGCCTGGGAAGCCCAAACAGTGCGCTTAGTTGCTTAGTCATGTCCGACTCTTTGAGACCCCATGAACTATAGCCCACCAGGCTCCACTGTCCATGGGGATTCCACGTGTAAGAAAACTAGAATGGGTTGCCATGCCCTCCTCCAGGCGATCTTCTCAACTCAGGGATGGAACCCAGGTCTCTTGCATTGCAGGCAGATTCTTTACCATCTGAACTACCAGGGAAGCCCTCAAGACCGGAAGAGAACTTACAATTCAGGGTCTGCAACAATGACAAGCCATGTGCAAGTTCCCACATAGCAGTGGGAGAATGCTTTCATAGAGAAGAAAAAGAAGTTGGGAGGACTATAGTAAACAGAGTCCGTGGCTTCTTATTGGCTGAATCCTTTTCCAGAAAGAAGTCCTTCTTCCTGTTTTGCTATCTTTGCAGGGTATGAGAGCTACCCCTTCTGGCTTCTCAATTCTACCTAGTGAAAGTTACAGGGTTGTTGTTTACAATTTTCATCTTCATTTGAAGGTTTTGCAGTAACTGATTTTTACCTTACTCATCCAATTGCATTTCTTAATTATACAACAGAAATCTTCTCTGAGTTGAGTAACATTCCATAAAACTTTCCTATCTACCAAGTTCATTTCAGCTATGTGCATGATCTTTTTTTTTTTTTGCATCTAAATGTCCTCTAATTTCTTCTTTTATTTCTTATTTCTTCAATAAAAATGTTATCATTTCTTAAGATTTATTTCAATCAGCACTTTCTTGATGCAGCAGCTTCCATCTGCAGACAAACTAATTTTTCTTTCTCTGTACTTTACTATACTCTGAAAGTTCTTTGGTCTCATCTTTTAATTTTTCTTAGATAATTCCTTTACGCATAGTTACTTACAAAACTAAGTCAAAACTTTCCCTAGGATTTCCAAATCATTGTATTGTATATATTTCATAATGGACAGAGCAGATGATGGAAATGTGAAAAAAGAGGAGAGAATTATGTTTCTGAAAATACGTTTATGAATTTCTGAACCATTGATCATATTATTGTCCTGAATTATTCACTTTTCTTTCTTTGTTGACAGATTATAGTCTGCAGGTCCCACTGTCTCCAGTCACTGCTTTTGCACAACCATCTGACTTTAGCCAATGAAACATGAACAAATGAGATGTTTGCCACATACAACGGAGAAGACGATGGTACTTCGTCTCCACTCCAGTACTCTTGCCTGGAAAATCCCATGGACAGAGGAGCCTGGTAGGCTGCGGTCCATGGGGTCACGAAGAGTCGGACATGACTGAGCAACTTCCCTTTCACTTTTCACTTTCATGCATTGGAGAAGGAAATGGCAACTCACTCCAGTGTTCTTGCCTGGAGAATCCCAGGGATGGGGGAGCCTGGTGGGCTGCCGTCTATGGGGTCACACAGAGTCAGACACGACTGAAGTGACTTAGCAGCAGCAGCAGCAGCCACATCCAAGCCAACATTTAAAAGGCTTTGCAAGTTTCCACCTGCTGTTTTGTTTCTGTGCCCTGTGCTATGGGAAGGACATGTCCCCGAAAGCTCTGTTCTTTGAGGTAGCAAACTGTGAATATACATTTTGCAGGACTAATGTGAGACTGCATCTGAAAACAAAGTAACAGCAGACACAGGTGACACAAAGAAATAACTATCTGATGTTGTAAGTCATACATGATTTTGGGTTGTTTACTTTGCATCTTGTTCTAGCAATATCTAGTAGACTCAAATCCATAAAAGTGTTTCAAGAAAACAACCCTTTAACCAAATTTTCTTCATCTATATATGGGGTAAACCATACTTCACCCTAACATAGACACTAAAAAATTTTCATGAGAAGCATCAAATGAGATTTTTTGTTAATATAGTGAATCTCTTTTTAGTTTAGTATCTGAAATAATGATTTAGGTTTAAATTATGTAAATAACTTTACTATAACATGTGGTTTAGTCACTAAGTCATGTCCAAATCTTGCGAACCCATGGACTGTAGCCGGCCAGGCTCCTCTGTCCATGGGATTTTCCAGGCAAGAATACTGGAGTGAGTTGCCATTCCTCCTCCAGGGGATCTTCCCGACCCAGAGATTGAACCCAGGTCTTCTACATTGTAGGCAGATTCTTTACCAACTGATCTGCCTGGGAATTCCTATAGTATAACATACAATGAAATAAATGTTTGATGTGTTTAAAAAGAAAATATAAATTGTATAATACTACATAACACATGTATTATTTGACAGTATTTAGAACCCAATAATATTTTGTAAATTTGACTTAAATTTTTGTTTGAGAGACTATAGATACTTGAGATGATGAATTCAAACCCATTTCTCAAGTATGTATTCCATTGACCCTGTTCTTCCACAGCAAAATATGAAATAGCCATATCAAATAGTTAATGAGAGGCAATATTGGCCACTGTTAATGACACATCTTTGATCACTTTCCCCTGCAAAGTCTGCTTGGAATTTCCTATAGAAGAATGTCCCAAGTGATATAAATAACTATTAGGAGAATTCACGATTTAATCATGTTTTTTTAATATAGTAAGATTGTTTACATTTACTTTAATAGCACTTGGCTGATAGAACACTGCAATAAAGAGAACCATAGGCTTCTGGTTCAAGATGGCAGAGTAGAAGGACATGGGCTCATCTCTTCCTGTGAGAGCATCAAGATTACAACTAGCTGTTGAACAACCATAAATAAGAGAATGCTGAAACCCACCAAAAAAGATACCCCACATCCAAACACAAAGAAGAAGCTGCAGAAAGATTTTAGGAAGGGCGCAATCATGATAAAATCCCATACCTGCCAGATGAGTGACTCACAGACAGGAGAATAATACCAAAGAAGTTCTTGCACTACTGTCAAGGTTCTGAACCTCACATCAGGGTTCTCAGTTCTGGGATCTGACAAAGGGACTGGGACTTCCTGGGAATCTGGCCATGAGAGGCAGCAGGATTTGATTACAGGCCTTCAGAGGACTGAGGGAAGCAGAGATGCCACTTTAGGAGGGCAAAAAAAAAAAATGCATCCACCATGACCCAGAGAAATGGAGAAGTTGACCCCACAGGAGACAGCCAAACTACCTGCTAGTGTTGGAGGGCCTCTTGTGGAGGTGTGAGTTGTCAGGGGCTCACCAGAGGGATGGGAGCACTGGAAGGTTCCCCTTTGAGTAAACCCTTTTGGAGTTTGCCACTAACCCTACCATAGAGCCCTGGAGACCCCAGGGCTGGGACACCTCAGGCCAAATAACTACCATGAAGGGAGTGCAACCCCACCCATCAGCAGATTAATTGGATTAAAGCTTAACTGAGCAAGACTGTGACCACCAGAGCAAGACCTAAAACAAGTCCTTCCCATCGAGAAGCTTACACAAGCCTCTTAGCCTCATCCATCAGAAGGCAGAGAGAAGAAGCAAGAAGAAGCACAATCTCACAGGGGCTAAAACAAAAACCTTATTACAGACAGTTTAATCACAATGAAAAAAAGCAAAAAATTATGTCCCAGATGAAGGGACAAGATGAGATTCCAGAAAAGCAACTAAATGAAGTAGATATAGGCAACCTTCCAGAAAAAGAATTCAGAATAATGATAGTGAAGATGATTCAGGATCTTGGGAAAAGAATCGAAGCAAAGATTGAGCAGGTACAAGAATTGTTTACCAAATCTTACCTAGAAGAACTAAAGAACAAACAAACAGAGATGAACAATACACTAGAAGGAATCAACAGCAGAACAACTGAGGCAGAAGAATGGATAAATGACCTGGAAGACAGAATGGTGGAAATCACTGCCACAAAAGAGAATAAAGAAAAAAGAATGAAAAAAAAATGATGACAGCATAAGAGACCTCTGGGACAACATTAAATACACTATCATTTGCATTATGTGGGTCCCAGAAGGAGAAAAGAGAGAGAAGTGATCTGAGAAAATAATTAAAGACATAGTAGCTGAAAACTTCCCAAACATGGGAAAGGAAATAGTCAACCAACTACACGAAGCACAGAAAGTATCAGGAAGAATTAACCCAAGGAAAAACACACTGAGACACATAGTAATCAAACTGACAAAAAATGAGACACAGTGGTTTACAATTTTTTTTTTTAATTTTAAAATCTTTAATTCTTACATGCGTTCCCAAACATGAACCCCCCTCCCACCTCCCTCCCCACAACATCTCTCTGGGTCATCCCCATGCACCTGCCCCAAGCAAGCTGCACCCTACGTCAGACATGGACTAAACATACAAAAATACTCTTTCTCCAAATATCTTTATCATTGTATAAACATTACAAATATGTATTTTAGCAAGTTTACTGAATAACTTATAGAAAAAACACTGAATGCTTCAATTCCATTAAATGTACTTTCAATACTAAAAAAAAAAAAATGAGACACAGATAAAATATTAAAAGCAACAAGGGAAAAATGATATACAAGGGAATGTCCATCACTCTATCAGCTGATTTCTCAACAAAAACTCTACAAGCCAGAAGGGAGTAGCATGATATATTTAAAGTGATTAAAAGGAAGACCCTACAACAAAAATACTCTACCCAGCAAGACTCCTTCAGAATTAATGGAGAAATCAAAAGCTTTCCAGACAAGCAAAAGTTAAGAGAATTCAGCACCACCAAACCAGTTTTGCAATAAAAGATAAAGAAACTTCTCTAGGCAGGAAACACAAGAGAAGAAAAAAAAAAATCCTATAGAAAATAAACCCAAAACAATTAAGAAAATGATAATAAGATCATACATATCAATGATTACCTTAAATGTAAATGGAACCAAAAGACAGACTGAGTGGGTGGCTGAAAACATGTGCACGTGTGCGCTTCCACCTACCACATCACTCTGCTTGATTCCACAAATTGTATGTAATTATTTTATATTGTTAAGGTAATCATTTTCCCATTACAGCTTGCAATTGTAATTATCATATATTTTTTGTCTGGCTTTTGATTGTGAAAACTGATAAACACCTTTTACTATTGTAATTATGTAGCTATTACTTAATACCTTTGTATCATGATTGGTCAACAGAAAAGTAATAGAATTCTATATCACCAAAACTAGGATTTAATAGAAAAACCTGTAATCTCTTTTTTAAAATCCAGCTCCATATCAAAATTATCTTGAAATATTTTGAAAAATACAAATGCTCAGATATTGCTTTTTTCTTTCTCTACAGTTATAGATATGTTCCTAATGAGCTGTCATGTTTAAAAACAGTGGCAATATGAAGATCTTTTACTTTTCTCTAGTTGGTTTCACTTCTATTTCATTCTCAGTGCTCCCATTTCATTTAGTTTATGTTCTCCAATTTCTCCATCTCTCTCTCTCTCTCTCTCTTTTTTTTTAATATTCTTTCTCAGGCCTTTACCAAGTGTAGTAGTAAAGCTTAACTCAGATGACCATTACATCTACTACTGTAGGCAGGAATCCCTTAGAAGAAATCGAGAAGCAATCATGGTCAACAAAAGAGTCTGAAATGAAGTACTTGGATGTAATCTCAAAAATTATAGAATAATAAATGTTCGTTTCCAAGGCAAGCCATTCAAAATCACGGTAATCCAAGTCTATGCCCCAACCAGTAATGCTGAAGAAGCTGAAGTTGAAAGGTTCTATGAAGACTTACAAGAACTTTTAGAACCAACACCCCAAAAAGATGTCTTTTTCATTATAGGGGACTGGAATAAAAAAGTAAGAAGTCAAGAAATACCTGGAGTAACAGGCAAATCTGGCTTGGAATACAGAATTTAGCAGTGCAAAGGCTAATACAGTTTTGCCAAGAGAACACACTGGTCATAGCCAACACCCTCTTCCAACAACACAAGAGAAAACTACGCATGGACATCACCAGATGGTCAACACCGAAATCAGACTGATTATATTCTTTACAACCAAAGATGGAGAAGCTCTATACAGTCAGCAAAAACAAGACTGGGAGCTGACTGTGGCTCAGATCATGAACTGAGTATTGCCAAATTCAGATTTAAATTGAAGAAAGTAGGGAAAACCACTAGACCATTCAGGTATGACCTAAATCAAATCCCTTATGATTATACAGTGGAAGTGAGAAATAGATTTAAGGGACTAGATCTGATAGACAGAGTGCCTGAAGAACTATGGACTGAGATTCCTGACATTGTACAGGAGACAGGGATCAAGACCATCTCCATGGAAAAGAAATGCAAAAAAGCAAAATGGCTGTCTGGGGAGGCCTTACAAATAGCTGTGGAAAAAAGAGGAGTGAAAAGCAAAGGAGAAAAGGAAAGATATAAGCATCTGAATACAGAGTTCCAAAGAATAGCAAGGAGAGATAAGAAAGCCTTCCTCGACCATCAATGCAAAGAAATAGAGAAAAAGAACAGAATGGGAAAAACTAGAGATCTCTTCAAGAAAATTAGAGATACCAAGGGAACATTTCATGCAAAGATGGCTTGATAAAGGACAGAAATAGTATGGACCTAACAGAAGCCGAAGATATTAAAAAGAGGTGGCAAGAACACACAGAAGAATGGTATAAAAAAGATCTTCATGACCAAGATAATCATGATGGTGTGCTCACTCACCTAGAGCCAGACATCCTGGAATGCGAAGTCAAGTGGGCCTTAGAAAGCATCACTATGAACAAAGCTAGTGGAGGTGATGGAATTCCAGCTGAGCTATTTCAAATCCTGAAAGATGATGCTGTGCAAGTGCTGCACTCAATATGCTGGTAAATTTGGAAAACTCAGTGGCCACAGGACTGGAAAAGGTCAGTTTTCATTCCAATTCCAAAGAAAGGCAATGACAAAGAATGTTCAAACTACCGCACAATTGCACTCATCTCACACGCTAGTAAAATAATGCTCAAAATTCTCCAAGCCAGGCTTCAGCGATATGTGAACCGTGCACTTCCAGATGTTCAAGCTGGTTTTAGAAAAGGCAGAGGAACCAGAGATCAAATTGCCAACCTCCATTGGATCATGGAAAAAGCAAGAGAGTTCCAGAAAAACACCTATTTCTGCTTTATTGACTATGCCAAAGCCTTTGACTGTGTGGATCACGATCAACTGTGGGAAATTCTGAAAGAGATGGGAATACCAGACCACCTGACCTGCCTCTTGAGAAACCTATATGAAGGTGAGGAAGCAACAGTTAGAACTGGACATGGAACAACAGACTGGTTCCAAATAGGAAAAAGAGTCCATCAAGGCTGTATATTGTCACCCTGCTTATTTAACTTGT
Organism: Capra hircus; assembly: GCF_001704415.2. Lineage (NCBI taxonomy): Eukaryota > Metazoa > Chordata > Mammalia > Artiodactyla > Bovidae > Capra > Capra hircus. The sequence goes on from NC_030808.1 coordinate 39,453,719, forward strand.
ATGCAGAGTACATTATGAGAAATGCTGGACTGGAAGAAGCATAGCTGGAATCAAGATTGCCGGGAGAAATATCAATAACCTCAGATATACAGAGGACACCACCCTTATGACAGAAAGTGAAGAGGAACTAAAAAGCCTCTTGATGAAAGTGAAAGAGGAGAGGGAAAATGTTGACTTTAAGCTCAACATTCAGAAAACTAAGATCATGGCATCCGGTCCCATCACTTCACGGGAAATAGATGGGGAAACAGTGGAAACAGTGTCAGACTTTATTTTTGGGGCTCCAAAACCACTGCAGATGGTGACTGCAGCCATGAAATTAAAAGATGCTAACTCCTTGGAAGGAAGTTATGACCAACCTAGATAGCATATTCAAAAGCCAACAAAGGTCCGTATAGTCAAGGCTATTGTTTTTCCAGTGGTCATGTATGGATGTGAGAGCTGGACTGTGAAGAAAGCTGAGCACCAAAGAATTGATGCTTTTGAACTTTGGTGTTGAGGAGACTCTTGAGAGTCCCTTGGACTGCAAGGAGGTCCAACCAGCCCATACTAAAGATCAGTCCTGGTTGTTCTTTGGAAGGACTGATGGTAAAGCTGAAACTCCAGTACTCTGGCCACTTCATGTGAAGAGTTGGCTCATTGGAAAAATCTGTGATGCTGGGAGGGATTGGGGGCAGGAGGAGAATGGGATGACAGAGGATGAGATGGCTGGATGGCATCACCAACTCGATGGAAATGATTTTGAGTGAACTCTGGGAGTTGGTGATGGACAGAGAGGCCTGGCATGCTGCAATTCATGGGGTTGCAAACAGTCGGTTACAACTGAGCGATTGAACTTAACTGAATTGATATGCATAAATAATAATAAAATGTATATTTCTGAAAACATGAATTTTTGCCTAACTAAAAAATTATGACATTTTCATTCTACTTTTTAACTTAATATGAATAGAATGCTAGATTTCTAATCAAAAATTAGATATATTACAAGCAACCAAAGTTTACTGTATAGCATAGGGAACTAGAGTTAATACCTCATAATAGCCTATGATAGAAAATAATTCTGAAAATAATATATGTGTATTTGTATAACTAAATCACCTTGCTGTGCTCCTGAAACATTCTAAGTCCACTATACCTCAAGAAAATATGTACGTTTTAAAAGAGAAAATTAAGGAATCTCCACACTGTTCTCCATAGTGGCTGTACTAGTTTGCATTCCCACCAACAGTGTAGGAGGGTTCCCTTTTCTCCACACCCTCTCCAGCATTTGTTGCTTGCAGATTTTTGGATCACAGCCATTCTGACTGGTGTGAAGTGGTACCTCATTGTGGTTTTGATTTGCATTTCTCTAATAATGAGTGATGTTGAGCATCTTTTCATGTGTTTGTTAGCCATCCGTATGTCTTCTTTGGAGAAATGTCTATTTAGTTCTTTGGCCCATTTTTGGATTGGGTCGTTTATTTTTCTGGAATTGAGCTGCAGAAGTTGTTTGTATATTTTTGAGATTAGTTGTTTGTCAGTTGCTTCATTTGCTATTATTTTCTCCCATTCAGAAGGCTGTCTTTTCACCTTGCTTATATTTTCCTTTGTTGTGCAGAAGCTTTTAATTTTAATTAGATCCATTTGTTTATTTTTGCTTTTATTTCCAGAATTCTGGGAGGTGGATCATAAAGGATCCTGCTGTGATTTATGTCTGAGAGTGTTTTGCCTATGTTCTCCTCTAGGAGTTTTATAGTTTCTGGTCTTACATTTAGATCTTTAATCCATTTTGAGTTTATTTTTGTGTGGGGTGTTAGAAAGTGATCTAGTTTCATTCTTTTACAAGTGGTTGACCAGTTTTCCCAGCACCACTTGTTAAAGAGATTGTCTTTACTCCATCGTATATTCTTGCCTCCTTTGTCAAAGATAAGGTGTCCATATGTGTGTGGATTTATCTCTGGGCTTTCTATTTTGTTCCATTGATCTATATGTCTGTCTTTGTGCCAGTACCATACTGTCTTGATGACTGTGGCTTTGTAGTAGAGCCTGAAGTCAGGCAAGTTGATTCCTCCAGTTCCATCCTTCTTTCTCAAGATTGCTTTGGCTATTCGAGGTTTTTTGTATTTCCATACAAATTTTGAAATTATTTGTTCTAGTTCCGTGAAAAATGTTGCTGGTAGCTTGATAGGGATTGCATTGAATTTGTAAATTGCTTAAATAGAACTACCTTATGACCCAGCAATCCCACTTCTGGGCATACACACCAAGGAAACCAGAATTGAAAGAGACACATGTACCCCAATGTTCATCGCAGCACTGTTTATAATAGCTAGGACATGGAAACAACCTAGATGTCCACCAGCAGATGAATGGATAAGAAAGCTGTGGTACATATACACAATGGAGTATTACTCAGCCGTAAAAAAGAATTCATTTGAATCAGTTCTGATGAGATGGACGAAACTGGAGCCGATTATACAGAGTGAAGTAAGCCAGAAAGAAAAACACCAATACAGTATACTAACACATATATATGGAGTTTAGGAAGATGGCAATGACGACCCTGTATGCAAGACAGGGAAAGAGACACAGATGTGTATAATGGACTTTTGGACTCAGAGGGAGGGAGAGGGTGGGATGATTTGGGAGAATGACATTCTAACATGTATACTATCATGTAAGAACTGAATCACCAGTCTATGTCTGATGCAGGATACAGCATGCTTGGAGCTGGTGCATGGGGATGACCCAGAGAGATGTTATGGGGAGGGAGGTGGGAGGGGGGTTCATGTTTGGGAACGCATGTAAGAATTAAAGATTTTAAAATTAAAAAAAAATAAATAAATTCAATGGACAAAAAGAACGAAAAACTTATTTGTATTAGGAAACTGTATTTATTTACTAAGGTATGGAATATATTTGTTAAAAGAAAAAAAAATAAATAAATAAATAAAAGAGAAAATTATAAGATTTTCCAAATTCTATGACAGCTTCAGAAAAAAAGGAGGATTAAATGAGAAATATATATTCAAATATCCAATACATTTCTTAATGGCAAATTTTAATGATATACTGATGTGCATAGTGATATAATTTACTATTAACTTCCAGAATAGCCTCCTTTTCTAAGATTTAGATTTGCTAATTACACATTAAACATGACTTGCAAATTTTTAGCTAAGATTACACCAATGTCTTTGGTGCTATTTATTCACAAAATGGCCTATTACATATTTTTATAAATAACTAGTTGATCCCTGTGATGTTTTCTTATCTTAAAACTGCTTAAAAATCTAAGGCTAAGAGGAAAGCATTATTAAAGGAATTTTTCCTAGCAAAATAAGGATATCACAAATTTTTAATGAAAGAGAGGTTGTGTCACTTTTTTTTTATATAAACCATGAGGCTGGAAGTGTAACACTTCATAAATATCTATATCAATTTATGAATTTATGTAACATTTAAGAATTGCACAGTAAATTGCTACTGTAGTTATAGCTGTTTGTTCTTCTCAGCAAGGAATACACAATCCACTCAGTATATAATAAGTAAAGTTGTTGCACTATATTGTAGAAAGAATGAGAGATAAAATTCCCCCTATTGATAGGTACAATTTAATTGTCCTTTTAAATCAATTTTTAATTTGACTCTCTTAGAATTTCTTAATGCTTAAGTGATCTTAATCATTCATTAATACCACTATATAATCCTTTAGTTCATTTCACCTGCATCATTTAATACACGACATGCCAATCAAATGAAACAAAATTTAATGTTCCTATATATTTCCTGTATATGAAGTATGACAAAAGATTCTTTGCTTGCCTAAACTTTAGTCAGGCTCTTGAATCTTCCCCTAGGCAGAACTCTTCACTTTCTTGTAAAATCCAGTTTCAGCATGAAACCTGCTAAGTCAGTTTAATCAGAACTCACACCCTCCATATCTGATTTTGATATCTGATGATATTACTCATCTACCAATGTCTAATTGCTTTAGTCTGTCCCAGACAAGAATCCTGGTATTTCAGTTTAGCCAGAATCCCCCTCAGCTCTGAGGTTTCTTCTTAATAGTTTTGTCTGCTGACCTCTACCTGCAACCTGTCCCTTGGCTATAAGTACCCACTAGCTTATGCTGTGGGAGAAGGCAATGACAACCCTCTCCAGTACTCTTGCCTAGAAAATCCCATGGGTAGAGAAGCCTGGTAGGCTGCAGTCCATGGGGTTGCTAAGAGTCAGACATGACTGAGTGACTTCATTTTCACTTTTCCCTTTCATGCATTGGAGAAGGAAATGGCAACCCACTCCGTTGTTCTTGCCTGGATAATCCCAGCGACGGGGGAGCCTGATGGGCTGCAGTCTATGGGGTCGCACAGAGTCAGACACGACTGAAGTGGCTTAGCAGCAGCAGCAGCAGCTTATGTTGTATTTGGAGTTGAGCCCAATCTCCCTCCCCCACTGTAAAATCCCATTGCAGTGTCCCCTATACTATTGCAGTGGTACTGAATAAACTCTGCCTTACCACGTTTAACAGGTGTCATTAATATTTTTCTTTAACAAATCTATGACATATATATATATATATATAGTTGACTTAATATATATGTAATAGATTTAACATCTATTATAAATTATTCCAGCATCAGAGTCTTTTCTAGTGAGTCAGTTCTTTGCATCAGGTGGCCGAAGTATTGCAGTTTCAGCTTCAGCATCAGTCCTTCCAATGAACACCCAGGACTGATTTCCTTAAAGGACAGACTCAGTGGATCTCCTTGCAGTCCAAGGGCTCTCAAGAGTCTTCTCCAACACGACAGTTCAAAAGCATTAGTTCTTCAGCGCTGTTTTCTTTATAGTCCAACTCTCGCACCCATACATGACTACTGGAAAAAAACATAGCTTTGACTACAGAGGCCTTTGTTGGCAAAGTAATGTCTCTGCTTTTTAATATGCTGTCTAGGTAGATCATAGCTTTTCATCCAAGAATCAAGCATCTTTTAATTTCATGGCTGCAGTCACCACCTGCAGTGATTTTGGAGCCCCCCAAAATAAAGTCTGACACTGTTTCTATTATTTCATCATCTATTGGCCATGAAGTGATGGGACAAGATTACATGATCTTTCTTTTCTGGATGTTGAGTTTTAAGCCAACTTTTTCACTATTATCTTTCACTTTCATCAAGAGGTTCTTTAGTTCTTCACTTTGCTATAAGGGTGATGTCATCAGCATATCTGAGGTTATTGTTATTTCTCCAGGCAATCTTGATTCCAGCTTGTGTTTCATCTAGCCCTGCATTTCGCATGATGCATTCTGCATATAAGTTAAAGAAGCAGAGTGACAATATGCAGCCTTGAATTACTCCTTTCCTGATTTGGAACCAGTCTGTTGTTCTGTGTCCAGTTCTAACTGCTGCTTCCTGACCTGCATACAGATTTCTCAGGAGGCAGGTCAGGTGGTCTGGTATTCTCTTCTCTTTCAGAATTTTTCCATAGTTTGTTGTGATCCACACAAAGGCTTTGGCATAGTCAATAAAGCAGAAATAGATGTTTTTCTGGAACTCTCTTGCTTTTTCCATGATCCAACTGATGTTGGCAATTTGATCTCTGGTTCCTCTGCCTTTTCTAAACCCAGCTTGAACATCTGGAAGTTCATGGTTCACATACTGTTGAAGCCTGGCTTGGAGAATTTTGAAAATTATTTTGCTGGTGTGTGAGATGAGTGCAGTTGTGTAGTAGTTTGAGCATTCTTTGGCATTGCCTTTCTTTGGGATTGGAATGAAAACTGACCTTTTCCAGTCCTGTGGCCACTGGCGAGTGTTCCACATGAGCTGGCATATTGAGTGCATCACTTTAACAGCATCATGCCTTAGGATTTGAAATAGCTCAACTGTAATTCTATCACCTCCACTAGCTTTGTTTGTAGTGATGTTTCCTAAGGATGAGAGGTTGGATGGCATCACTGACTCAATGGACATGAATTTGAGTAAGCTCTGGGAGTTGGTGATGGACAGGGAAGCCTGGTGTGCTATAGTACATGGGGTTAGAAAGAGTCTGATATGACTGAGCAACTGAACTAAACTGAACTGATAAGTTATTCCATAGGAGTTGGATGGACAGGGAAGCTTGGCCCGTTGCAGTCCACGGGGTAACAAAGAGTTGGACACAACTAAGTGACTAAACTGAAGAATTAAAATATCATCTTGCCCATTCTGCAATCGAATGCATGCGTCTGAGTGCTAAACTACTTCAATCATGTCGGACTGTTTGTAACCCTATGGACTGTTGCCCACCAGGCTCTACTGACCATGGGATTCTCCAAGCATGAATACTGGAGTGGGCTATCATGCCCTCCTCCAGGGTATTCCAAACCCAGGGATTGAACCTGTGTTTCCTATGTACCCTGCACTGGCACTTTACTTACCACTAGTGCCACCTTGGAGGCCCCTGAAATGGAACAGATCTAAATATATCATCAATTCAAAGGCAATTTTCAATTAAGCACCCTTCATAATGAACACTGTACTAAGCATATATTACTGAGGATCCATCAAATGAGGAAAATTAAAAAAAAATTTTTTTCTTTGAAGCAGTATTTCAATAGTACAGTTTTTTTTTTTAATTTTTTTTTTTTTACTACTAGTATATCTGTATAAAAATATAAACTAAAGTCCCACACAACACCTAGCTGACATTATTTTGGTTTTAGAGTCCCATGAATGCAGGTGATTAGAAGGTATACTAAAGATTCAAAAACACTAATTAATTCTAAAATTCAGAGACATCAATTCAGAAAATTAAAGACTCTAGATATCTACATTTCTAACAAAATCCTGGTGATTCTAATACAGATTATCAATGGAATACACTATGTCCATGAGACTAATTTAGCATGAAAAGATTTCTGTAAACTCTGACAAATCTTGGCATTTTCCTGATTTCTTTTTTCCTACCTCCTTTGCCCTTATATCTTAATCAGGTCACAGAATTCTAAGAATTTGTAATTGAAAGCCAGGTACAAATATTTAAAATTTAGTTTTATTAGCAGAAAGAAGTAGTGCAGGATTTTCGTGACCATAAACTTTGATACAAAACTTTACTCACATTTCAGACGGAGAGCTGGGACACAGAAACACTGTTCCTTTTTTCAGCTCATATTTGCTAAGGATGATGATGTAGATATTCATCATAAAAATTAACATCAATAGTGAATTTGCTGCCATAAGACTTCCATGGAATATTAGCAATGCTAGCTTTCCTATTTCAATCTCTTAAAGTTAAAAATATTAGATGTAGAGATTATTAATTATTCAGAGGTATAGCTTTTTTCTTATTTAATAATTTTAACCTATAATTTACACAGGAAACTATTTTTAATTTGGAAATAATTTTTACCTTCCCCAAATTAGATAGATTTTCTTCATTTTTTATTATAATGATTCTAAATGCTTTATTGGAAATGCTACTAATTATTCTACCAAGTATCTTTAGTTTCATGATAAACCATTCTAAGAGATAGTGTCTTTAAACTTCAAATGCTTATTTATCAGTTAATCTTCTGTGGATTAGTAATTTGGTTTGGAGTCAGTAAATCATTGTGCTGGGGGTCTGTGCCTCGATCGGTTCTCAACTTGGCTCACTCTTGTGTCTGTAGTCAGTTTCTAGTTTAGTGGGAAACTGGTGGATTGTGCCTGAAGCACATCTGTTCTCTGTGGGGCCCTCTGTCTTCCAGCAGACTAATTTGGGCTTTTTTATTCATACTTGTTCACAGGATTCTCAACAACAGAAAGAGAACAGATCTCAAAAGCACCATTCTTTTCATCATATTTGCCATGTTCCACTGCCCAAAACAAGTAGCATGGTCAAACTTAATAAGAAAATAGATTCACTTCTTGACGAGAGGTTCAATTTTATAACAGCACAAATACAGGGTGGTAAATTACTGCAACTAGATTAACTCAGTTATTTATATTGCTATTTATGTAAGTATATAATTGAAAGTCTTGAATTCAGTAATGTGAATAAACCATAATTTTTCAGATGCTAACTGGATTGACTTTTTCCTTTACTGATAGTCTTTTTATTGAAATATTTAGTTCATTAACATTTAATCTAATTATATTTATATTTACATCTACCATCCATTTACGCTTTGTCCAGCCAGTTTTATGTTACCTTACTCTCTCTTTTTCTAACCTAATTTTAGTTGGTTGGATATTTTTACTATTAAATTTTTTACTCTCTTCATTTAGAAATTTTATCAAATGATGTATTAGCAAACACAAGGTTTTAAATTTTGATAATATTTTAGTGAAAAAATTTATTTTGGACTAGTTTAAGGAAATCAGGAAGGAACAACGGAGTGCGTGTATTATAGGAACCATATCTGTGGATAAAGGGTAAAAAAGGAAATGGGGTTAATGCAGCCTCGAGCCATTGAATGGGGCTCTTTAACTCGCAGTATTGGTGGAATATAGTAACTGCCAGGAAGACTGGATTCAGGGAATATACCCAACCTTTATTCTTCTGACTTATTGCCAGTGCTTTCTAGTAATCAAAGCTAATAAGAGATGAATACTCAAGTATACTGATGTAATGTTAGCCTCCTGGGATAGAGAAGAAGAAAAAGATAGATAACTGATTTATCTAGAATATGGCAAACAGAATACACAGCAGAGAACTCATAATTTATTTACATTGCTTTACTGGTTAAACATAAATCTTGTTTCATTTGGTCTAATGTTAACCACAACTGTATTACTTCCCAAACAAAGCCAAAACTTCAGACACATTAACTCTGTTAGCTCTAATTTCTATATACTCTTTTCATGCATTTTAATTCTGTATATTTATACTTCCTTACTGGAGAAGGCAATGGCACCCCACTCCAGTACTCTTCCCTAGAAAATCCCATGGATGGAGGAGCCTGGTAGGCTGCAGTCCATGGGGTCGCTAAGAGTCAGACACGACTGAGAGACTTCACTTTCACTTTTCCCTTTCATGCATTGGAGAAGGAAATGGCAACCCACTCCATTGTTCTTGCCTGGAGAATCCCAGGGACAGGGGAGCCTGGTGGGCTGCCGTCTATGGGATCACACGGAGTTGGACACGACTGAAGTGACTTAGCAGCAGCAGCAGCATACTTCATAACCCTTCATTATTATTACTGTTTTGATTGTTGTTTAGTCACTAAGTCGTGTCTGACTCTTTTGTGACCCCATGGACTGTAGACTGTCAGGCTCCTCTGTCCATGGGATTTCCCAGGCAGAAATACCCTGTATTTCCTACCCTGTGCTCTTCAGAAAGTCCTCACATGGCTAACAGTTTAAAGAGGCACACAGTAGGTGTTCCGTGAATGCTGTGTGTTTTTTGTACTCTCTTCTTTTGCCTTTTATTCCTGACGATTTACATTTCTGCTCATCTAAGGAGACTGGCATGAATCCAAGCACTGGCACCATTTGTCAGTAGGCTGTTTGCATTGCATCCCAGTGCATTGCTGCCAATTCGTTAATCCTCAGATTCTGCCGAAAAGGGATTAATTTCTGTCCTCTAGGAAGAGCTGTTGTAACTCTGACGCATGAATGAGTTGGAAATCAAATTGAGGATTAATTCAGAGTTTAGGGATTTAGATTTATACCTCTTGAACTTTTTGTGTCAAAGATCCTCCTTACTACTGTGAATACATCTCAGAAAGCTACTTTATTTTTTTATTTTTTTTAGCTTTTATTTTTATTTTTTTATTTATTTTTTTTAATTTTTAATTTTTTTTTTTTAATTTTAAAATCTTTAATTCTTACATGCGTTCCCAAACATGAACCCCCCTTCCACCTCCCTCCCCACAACATCTCTCTGGGTCATCCCCATGCACCAGCCACTGTTGGTGGGAATGCATACACTTTCTTTAATATATGGCTTATCATCTCTGACAGTTGTGAATATTTTCAGTAATTTTCTCTTCAAATTTTTTTTCTGGTACATTCTCTCTCTTCTCTTTCTGAAATTCCATAAACATATCCAGCCATACTCACAGGTTCTGATCACACTCAAGGGCAAAGGAATCATACAATGGACCCGAGGATGGGAATCCTGACAGACATCTCACAATTCTGATAACCACAGAGAAGAATATCCCTGATACATCTGGGAACACCATTTCCTTTCCTTGAGGGTTTAAACAAGCAAATATAGTATTACATTAAATACTAATGATGTAAAATTTCTTCTCAGGAAAAATGCAGTCTTTCTGGAAGAAAAAAACTTATATTCTCATGGTAAAATTTCATTTTTTAACAGAACTAGTGCTATTAAAGTAGAGCCAAAGTGGAATAAAGTGATATATTTTCATGAGAAATTGAATGCATATTAAGAAATAAAAGAAGCTATTTTGAATAATGAGGAATGCTGTTTTATTCATGTCATTAAATAAACTGAAATTTCAGAATTGATAAAATGTTAAGTTTATAAAATTATTGTCCATTCACTATATGGATAGCACATATCACTGATTTCTCTGCTTTCCTTTCTGATTACATTTGAGTATATATATTCTTTCCTACTTAGTGTTGAAAAAGTATATTGGGGAGAAAGGAAGAGTTGAGGAGGAATTAATATACAGTGACAATAGCAGCCTGTATAGCAACATTCTTTAAAGGAAAAGTACAAATTCCAAAAAAATAAAATGAAGCAAATATTGATTGATTTCCTAATATGTATCATAGTTTGGTTTTTTTTTTCTGCTTACCTATGTAACCCACACCACTCTAGCCAAAAAATGGTTAGCCAATAATACTAAGAGCTCATGCAACATCATTAAATATTGTTCTCCATCACCATCCATCACAACATTCCAGATTCATCTCTAAGAGAATCAAAATGATTTTTTCCTAACAAATGCAGTAAAACTATAATTTCATCCTGCAATGTTTACTCTTTAAAACTAAAAGGCAGTGATTATACTGCCTGACCTAGCACATATAAGCTAGCTTAATCCATTCATTAATTTCTGCTCACAATGCATAAATGATATCCCTGAAACTCTGGTGCCATTTACAGCTGTCTTCCCATTCACCAATGCTCCTTAGTTTTGCTTTTGCTCTGACCCATCTCTAATTCAATTATGCGCATACCTTTACTCAGTTTACCTATATTCAACCAACCCTTGCTTATTGTTTTATTTCCCTGATTTTTGACCCGCTTTTTTCTGTAGGATTTGCATACCAAATAAGGTTTTCCAGACTAGGTTTGTGATATTTCTCCAGGCTTTGGTTTCAGAGACTTTTTCTCTCTCTTTTTTTTAAATTTTACTTTATTTTACTTTACAATACTATATTGGTTTTGCCATACATCAACGTTAATCCGCCACGGGTGTACACATGTTCCCAATCCTGAACCCCCTCCCCCCTCCCTCCCCATACCATCTCTCTGGGTCATCCCAGTGCACCAGCCCCAAGCATCCTGTATCCTACATCGAACCTAGACTGGTGATTCATTTCTTATATGATATTATACATGTTTCAATGCTATTCTCCCAAATCATCCCACCCTCTCCCTCTCCCACAAAGTCCAAAAGACTGTTCTATACATCTGTGTTTCTTTTGCTGTCTCGCATACAGGGTTATTGTTACCATTGTGGAGATTCCTTAAAAAACTGGAAATAGAACTGCCTTATGACCCAGCAATCCCACTGCTGGGCATACACACCAAGGAAACCAGAATTGAAAGAGACACATGTACCCCAATGTTCATCACAGCACTGTTTATAATAGCCAGGACATGGAAGCAACCTAGATGTCCATCAGCAGATGAATGGATAAGAAAGCTATGGTACATATGCACAATGGAGTATTACTCAGCCATTAAAAAGAATACATTTGAATCAGTTCTAATGAGGTGGATGAAACTGGAGTGGATTATACAGAGTGAAGTAAGCCAGAAAGAAAAGCACCAATACAGTATACTCACACATATATATGGAATTTAGAAAGATTTCCTCTTTTTAACCCTGGTGGCCACAGATAGGCACTCTCACCCAAACTCTATCCTTTGGAAATTCAAAAATTGGCATAGTCTAACTTACTCACTACCGCATCTCTCCCCCTATTTATCCTATGAGGGGAAATATAGACTCTAGGCAAACATTAGTCAAAGGAAACAAGAAAGCAGAGTAAAAATGAATCAAGCTATTCATAAATTAGGGTATCCCTGATAGCTCAGTTGGTAAAGAATCCGCTTGCAATGCAGGAGCCCATCGTTCAGTTCCTAGGGTGGGAAGATCCATTGGAGAAGGGATAGTCTACCCCCTCCAGCATGCTTGGGCTTCCCTTGTGGCTCAGCTGGTACAGAATCCGCCTGCAATGTGGGAGACTTGGCTTTGATCTCTGGGTTGGGAAAATCCCCTGGAGAAGGGTAAGGTTATCTACTCCAGCATTCTGGCCTAGAGAGTTCCATGGACTGTATAGTCCTTGGTGTAGCAAAGAGTCAGACATGACTGAATGACTTTCACTTCCATTCATAAATTATAAATAACTGTCAAAATCATTATATTTACACCAATAGGGGCTTGGTGAGAACTAAATGAAAAAACAAATTTCAAGCAATTATTTAGCACAGTGCCTGACACATAGGGTTGCAAAGAGCTGAACAGGATGAATTGACTTAGCCCATATGGACGCACACACTGGCACATTATAAGTACTCAATAAACATTCATTTTAACTTTCTGTGGAATAAAGCATTGTTTTAGAGAAGAATTCTCACTCATTTTCTTTGCTTTTGCTGATGGTCCCTTAACTAAGTATTTTTTAGAAACCCTATAATTTGACATAAAGCAATAAGTATACTTGGGGATTAATCCAGGCCAATCTGTTTTAATAACTTTTAATTCACTTTGGTTATTAAGATAATCTAAAATGAAGCACAGCCACAGTGATTATCCAATACAAATGACAATTCATCAATATGAAAATACCTAGTACATATATGTTATATGTATGTAAATTCATATACACATTTGCATAATATATACAAATATATATATATATATACATATTATAAAGGAGAGAAATTACTTTACCAACAAAGGTCCATGTGGTCAAAGCTATGGCTTTTCCAGTAGTCATGTATGGGTGTAAGAGTTGGACTACAGAGCAAGCTGAGTGTTGAAGAATTGATCCTTTTGAACAGTGGTGTTGGAGTGTCAGGAAGCTCCAGGAGGCTTCCTGTGTGCTGTTTTGGATCTGTCATGAATCCTCTATCCTTTCTTTATTCCTGAATATTCAGGCATTAAGTGGAGTAGCAAACTACTCCGGCGGGGGGGGGGGGGGGGGGGCTGAAGTATGCATGCATTTCCGTACAGTGATAAGCAGCTATTTACGACCCTCTTCCTTTTTATGAACCATACGGTAAAAGTGATTATTTACAACCCTCTCTCTTTCATATGAATGACTTCATGTTTCCTTGATAACGCGTAAGTTTTGATTTTATCTCTGCTGAAAATAGCTACCTTGTAAGACAGTATAAACACCCACACAGTGCTGAATAAAACACCTTTGCTCCATCAGAGCTTTGGTCCTGTGTCTTCTCTCTCTCTCTTTCTCTCTCTCTCTCTCTTTTTCAGGCTAATTCTCTGGAGCACAGAGGCCCTCTGGGTTCACTTTCCTGCCCGGGCTTCTAAGGCCCTCTGGTGAAGGAGCACTGTGCCTTCACCCCCTAAAGAGGGCACCTGAGGCCTTCGTGAAGAGAGCAAGCCCCGTGTCAGGGACTTTTTTGGTTTTCTGCGTAAACCAAGAAATATCAGCCTTTTTCTCTCTTTTTCACTTTCTTATCGTCGACTCCGGACCACCAGGTTCTGGTCCATTAAAGGACCTCAACATTAGAGAAGACTTTTGAGAGTGCCTTGGACTGCAGGGAGATGCAACCAGTCCATCCTAAAGGAAATCAGTCCTGAATATTCATTGGAAGGACTGATGGTGAAGCTCCGATTCTTTGGCCACCTGATGTGAAGACCTGACTGATTGGAAAAGACCCTGATGCTGGGAAAGATTGAACGCAGGAGGAGAAGGAGGTGACAAAGGATGAGATGGTTGTATGGCATCACTGATGTGATGGACATGAGCTTGAGTAGGCTCTAGGGGTTGGTATTGGACAGGGAAGCCTGGTGTGCTGCAGTCCCTGGGTGGCAAAGAGTAGGACATGACTGAGCAACTGAACTGACTGACTAACATATATATAATGTTAACTTTTTTATGGTCTATTTATGTGGTTTTGACTATCTTATAAAATGCCTCACACATTATATGATGCTGATATACTTATTGTTTTTAAGTTGTAAAGAATTCCCTTGGACATTGTCAGATTTTAAAACAATTGAGCCTTTAATAGACATTTCAGTTGGGGTTCTAATAATAAGCTTAAATGTAAAACGTCATGTGTATGACAACTTACAAGGTACAAAATGGATATGCTATTCAGATTTTATAATATCCTTTCTTGAGGATAAGGAAGTTCAGAAAAATGTTAATATTCATATTTCTGTCTTTAAGATCTACTTTTACTTCAAAGCATATAAGGCAGTTTTTCTTTCCCCTTTACTATAGCACATGGGAGACAGCAACAGAATAAAGTACACGGGGACCAGGATCTGGTGGATTATATACGTACGAGTTGACTCTTTGTTAATTGTGGAGACAGTAAATATAAGTCCACATTTTTATTTTTCTGCCTCACAAATTAAACATGTCATTTCAAAGCATTTCCCATTTCAGATAGTGAAATTTGATCCATTGTTACCAAACTCACTTACTATATGAACACAAAAAGCAGTTCTATAAATACCAATTCATGCATGAATACTGTTATCACTTAATAGAAAGTAATCTATATAACAAATTTACTTTGGAATGGATAATTAAAAAATATTAAGATATTTCTTGATTAGTATAGAGTAACAAGAAGAGAAGAATCATCTTTAGCTATTCCGTCATCAGTTCTTTGATGACAAACCGATGACTGATGGAAACTTCTTGACAATGCTTTGATATTTTGCTGCTTTGTTGTATTTCTGTGGTGAGAGAAATACTTTTCCTACAAACTAATTCCCCAAAACTTAAAAAAAAGTATAATTTATAGTAAATTTTGGTGGAATTATTTAAATCTGAGGGCAAAAATGCCTTGGTTCTTGTCCTATGTCACTCACTATGTTTCTGATTTCAGCCAAATCTCTTTCTGCGCTTCATCTTTTAATTTGTAAAATTATGTAATTATTTTATTTTACTAATTCACCTTACAAGTTTTGTTTCAGAATCAATGAAATAATGTACATAAATTTACCTTTTATACAGCAAAACTCTCTAATAAAATTAGCTATTACTATACTTCAATATTATAAAAAATTATAACATTCTACTTTTCAAAACATGCTAATGAAACTTTAATTCAATAAGGTAATAAAAGTGCTATCATTAATAGTTTCTGTCTGCTGAGGGAATCTAATATATATTCAGGAACTACTATTTATTAGGACTTTTTTAGTTTATCAATAAATCAATGTTTAGAAAGTTTATTTGGCAAACTATTTTATTATATATCAAATTGTTAGTCACTCAATCATGTCTGACTCTTTGTGACCCCACAGACTGTAGGTCTGCCAGGCTTCTCTATCCATGGAATTCTCCAGGCAATAATACTGGAGTAGCCATTCCCTTCTCCAGGGGATCATCCCAATTCAGGGATTGAAACTGAGTCTCCTCCATTACAGGCAGATTCTTTACTGTCTGAGCCACCAGGTAAGTCATATATATACAATGTATCAGTATATATATATGTATCAGTCAGTCAGTCAATCAGTAAGTCGGTTCAGTCGCTCAGTCTTGTCTGACTCTGTGACCACATGAATTGCAGCATGCCAGGCCTCCCTGTCCATCACCAACTCCCAAAGTTCACTCAAACTCATGTCCATCAAGTCGGTGATGCATTCCAGCCATCTCATCCTCTGTCGTCCCCTTTTCCTCCTGCTCCCAATCCCTCCCAGAGTCTTTTCCAATGAGTCAACCCTTCGCATGAGATGTCCAAAGTACTGGAGTTTCAGCTTCAGTATCAGTCCTTCCAAAGAACACCCAGGACTGATCTCCTTTAGAATGGACTGACTGGATCTTCTTGTAGTCCAAGGGACTCTCAAGAGTCTTCTCCAACACCAGTTCAAAAGCATCAATTTTTCAGCGCTCAGCTTTCTTCACAGTCCAACTCTCACATCCATACATGACCACTGGAAAAACAATAGCCTTGACTAGACGGACCTTTGTTGGCAAAGTAATGTCTCTGCTTTTGAATATACTATCTAGGTTGGTCATAACTTTCCTTCCAAGGAGTAAGCATCTTTTAATTTCATGGCTGCAATCACCATCTGCAGTGATTTTGGAGCCCAAACAAATAAAGTCTGACACTGTTTCCACTGATTCCCCATCTATTTCCCATGAAGTGATGGGACCAGATGCCATGATCTTCGTTTTCTGAATGTTGAGCTTTAGGCCAACTTTTTCACTCTCCTCTTTCACTTTCATCAAGAGGCTTTTTAGTTCCTCTTCACTTTCTGCCATAAGGGTGGTGTCATCTGCATATCTGAGGTTATTGATATTTCTCCCAGCAGTCTTGATTCCAGCTTGTGTTTCTTCCAGCCCAGCATTTCTCATGATGTACTCTGAATATAAGTTAAATAAGCAGGGTGACAACATACAGCCTTGACATACTGCTTTTCCTATTTGGAACCAGCCTGTTGTTCCATGTCCAGTTCTAACTGTTGCTTCCTGTGTATAGAGAGAGACAAAAGAAACTGAGACTCGGATGAATAAATAGTTTGAGGAGCAGAAGTAGTTAGACAGAGATCTCAAATTTGAATTCTTGTTTCTGTTTTGAACTGAAAACTCTTGAGATACCCACTTTTGCATTACTAAATTATTTATCAGAAGGGAATAAGCTTGTCATATACAGCTGACTGAAGATAAATGTTAAGACTTTGAAATTCAGCTATTAATCAAGGCTTCATTCACATTTTATGAAAGTCTATTTGCATGCATTCTATATATGTATATTTATCTCCCTGTAAAATATGTCATCTTCACCATACTATTCTCATCATTTTATAGGAATGGTACTCTTTCCCTACTCATAATGCATCACTTAACTTGGAGAAAGGCTACCTCAGGTCAAGTAGCCCCAAATGCCTTGAGCTAATTAGTATTAGTAATTTGTATGCTCTACTAAGTGACACCAGCAGGTTAAATTTGAAAGTCAAAGTGCAAGTCAAGCAGTGTGTCTGACTGTTTGCTACCCCATAGAGTAAACAGTCCATGGAATTCTCCAGGCCAGAAGACTGGAGTGAGTAGCCTTTCTTTTCTCCAGGGGATCTTCCCAACCCTGTGATAGAACCAAGGTCTCCCACATTGCAGGCAGATTCTTTACCAGCTGAGCCACATGAGAAGCCCAAGAATATTGGAATGGGCATCCTATCCCTTCTTCAGGGGACCTTCACAACTCAGGAATTTAATTGGGGTCTCCTGCATTGCAGGCAGATTCTTCACCAACTAAGCTATCAGGGAAGCCCAGGTTAAATTTATAGGGTTAAAAGGAAAAAAAAAAAAAAAGGAGATAGAGAGAAGAAAAAGATGGTAAAGTGGTAAAGCAGGAGTTCCTACTTGTTCAGTCGCTGAGCCATGTCCAGCTCTTTGGGACCGAATGGACTACAACACACCAAGCCTCCCTCTCCTTCATCATCTCCCAGAGTTTGCTCAAACTCATGTCCATTGAGTCAGTGATGCCATCCAATTATCTCGTCCTCTGTCACCCCCTTCTCCTGTGCTCAATCTTTCCCAGCATCAGGGTCTTTTCCAAAGAGTCAGCTCTTCACATAAGGTGACCAATTATTGGAGCTTTCGCTTCGGCATCAGTCCTTCCAATGAATATTCAGGGTTGGTTTCTTTAGGATTGAATGATTTGACCTCCTTGCTGTCCAAGGAATTCTTGGGTCTTTCCAGCACCACAATTCAAAAGCATCAATTCTTCAGCACTCAGCCTTCATTATGGTCCAACTCTCACTTCCATACACGACTACTGGAAAAACTATAGCTCTGACTATACAGACTTTTGTTGGTAAAATGATGACTCACTTTTTAATATGCTATTTAGGTTTGTCATTGCTTTTCTTGCAAGGAGCAAACATTTTTAATTTCGTGGTGGCAGTCATCATCTGCAGATATTTGGAGCCCAAGAAAATAAAACCTGTCACTGTTTTCACTTTTTTCGTATCTATTTGTTATGAAGAGATGGGACCAGATCCCGCGATCTTCATTTTTTGAGTATGGAGTTTTAAGCCAGCCTTTTCACTCTCCTCTTTCACCCTCATCAAAAGGCTTTTTAGTTCCTGCTTGCTTTCTGCCATTAAAGTGGTACCATCTGCATATCTGAGGTTGCTGATGTCCCTTCCAGCAATCTTGATTCCAGCTTTTGATTCATCTGGCCCAGCATGTTGCATGATGTACTCTGCATATAAGTTCAATCTTAACATAATTCTTTCCAAATTTGGAACAAGTCTGTTGTTCCATGTCCAGTTCTAACTGTTGCTTCATGCCCTGCATACAGGCTTCTCAGGAGACTGGTAAGTTCATCTGGCATTCCAATCTCTTTAAGAATTTTCCACAGTTTGTTGTGATTCACACAATCTAAGGTTTTAGAAGAGTCAATAAAGCAGAACTATATATATATATATATATATATATATATATATATATATATATTAATTCCCTTGCTTTTTCTATGATGCAACAGATGCTAGCAGTTTGCTCTCTGGTTCCGTTGCCTTTTCTAAATACAGCTTTTGTATTGGGAAATCAGTTCACATACTGCTGAAGCCTAGCTTGAAGGATTTTGAGTATCTTGCTAGCATGTGAAATGAGTGCAATTGTACAGCAGTTTGAACTTTTTGGCATTGTCTTTCTTTGGAATAGATGAAAACGGACCTTTTTCACTCTTGTTGCCACTGCTGTTTTCCAAAGTTTTTGGCATATTGAATGCAGCACTTTAATAGCATCTTTTTTAAGGATTTGAAATAGCTCAGTTGTAATTCCATCAGCTCCACTAGCTTTGTTCGTAGTAATGCTTCTTAAGGCCCACATGACTTCACTCTCCAGGATGTCTGGCTCTAGGTGAGTGACCATACCATCATGTTATATGGATCATTAAGACTTTTTTTGTATAGTTCTTCTGTATTCTTGCCACTTCTTCTTAATCTCTTCTGCTTCACTTAGGTCCTTGCTCCTTCTGTCCTTTATTGTACCATTTCTCTCCTTTATAAGAAATGCTATGGATACCTACTAGGCTCAAGGCAAATTGTTTTCAATCCAACTTTTAAAAAATGTATATGTAATAATATAGGACATTTTGATTTTTCTAATGAATCCAATCAAATATAAGAATGCTAGGGGCAGTTATTTTGCTTTTTTTCTTTATCAAGTCAAAACGTATATACAAATTACATGCTAAAATTGAACCAAACCTTCATCTATGCCTTCCGCAACTCATAAGCTCATTCTATCCTTCAATAAAATCTCACTTCTCCATCCATTTTTCAGTTTCCACTTATGTGATAGATCAGGGTAGTCTGTGTCCAAGTTTGTGGATGAGTTAAGAGATGGTTAAATGTAGGACATATTTTGAGGAAATAATGAAACAGGATCAAATGGAATACAAGCCTTAAGAGGAATCATGGTAAAACTTAGCTAGAAGATGTGGTGATGCTAATGATTTTACAAGAACTACACATGAAATAAAGGTGTTGTGGAGCAAACTGTGTGAAAACAAAACAAAACAAAACAAAATGTTCTTTAAAGGAGTCAGAATGACCTGGCACTTATATTTAAGCAGGCATGGCAAGAATGATTCAAAATCTTTATATAAAGAGATAATGCCTTTCCTCATTTTTAGCTAACAGTTTCAGGCTCACTTAAGACTTAATGAGTTTCCTACTGTCCCAAGCATTTTCACATTTAACTACTGAATTCATAATATGGGTCTTAGTAACTTGGTATTAATAACCTTACTCTGTAAATGAGGTACCATCAGCTGTTTAATGTAATGCATTTTAAAAAGTGACTGAACCAGGACTACTTACTCAGAATTCAATGTCCCTTTAAGTAACCTCAGCTGTGAGGACATTTTCTGTTATTACTGAAGTGTTCTTACTAATTTGGGTAAAATTTGGATTTGTTAGACATATTAGTAACATAGAATCTGGATGATATCTGCAATTCTTTTACTCTATCTCACCAGAAGAATTACCCAGTGACAGCAGTTTTCCAGTGCCTCACAAACATGTTGCTGGGACAAATCATAAAAATCACATAAAAGCATTCACACAAATTCATTTCTATTAACTTTGTACTCAAATTCCAAGATCAGTCTAGCAATGTTTTAATCACCTGGGCGTGGATTATCCAATTTGCAGATTTTCTGTCACACAGTTACATCTTTGGCTAGCTTCAGTAGTGCTCCCTTCTCTTGGTGGGTTGGGTGTTCAGTGTTAAAAATCTCATTGTGTTGTTAATAGCATTATTTATCCACTGGCCTTTATTGTATTGAAGGCAATCCAGAGCAAGTTCATAGCAAACGTGGGAAGTGAATTGAAAGTAAATCCTGTTGGAAACATGATTTATGGACAGAAACTAAAATCACATTAATTCATAGAAACTTGGGGCAGCAGCGGGTGTTGGGAGTTATGTATTCGTAAACCAAAATCCTCTCCATGACTTCCCTGACAAGGGACTATTATAGGTTTTCTCTTTGAAGGGTATCTTTTTTATTCCACAGCAGGATGAGGCTATTTCGAAAAGTAACAATCTATTAACTGTGCTAGAGAGCTTGACTTCTGAAAGATACAATCTGAGTCTCTAAATTCTATGCTAGTCTTGGCAGAAATGTGGCAAATATGGCTTTGTAGGTTTCTGTGAGAAGCCTTTATTGAGGAAATCAAAACAATGTTCAACCATGACTCTGAATCCTCGCAAAATGAATATATGCTTTTGACTTGACCTTTAGTCAGTCATGTATTCTAGTCTCTTCTACCTTAAAAAACAGAAAAGAAAAAAACACATGATCTTCCCACAGTGCATATCAGCATAGAGTAATGTATCTCACATACTATATTATGCATTGTAAGGAAAGTATGCATTCAAAACAGACTTTTAAATATAGGAACTGAATCAGCTCGTTTTCATAATGTTTCTATTCCATTTAACTTAAAAAAATTAATATATGTGTTGTATACCTTCATATGTGAACTAGAAATTTATATGAAACATTTGAAATTATATGATATTACATTTTTCATTTCTTATTTTATTATACAATAAAATTATATTTTTCTACATAAAATAGTTAAAATTCAGCCACTTTGCCTGGTGAGATACGGATATGACCATTTCATATACATAAACTGGTGGGCCTGACATGGGCCTCTAGGCTGGACAGCTGGTGTTTGTCAAGTGGAATAAAATTGAAGCTTTGTTTTCCCTAGATACTCCAGGGACAAAGCTAACGGTAGGAGCTGAGCTCTGCTGGAGTAGAGATAAGAGGGCTACTCCCAAGGTCAAGGAAACCTCTCTGACTATGTATGCATAGGAAGACTCATTGGAGATCCAAATGGTGGGGGGCAACACCCCATAACAAATGTGGACCTACCCCCAACAGGCCACTGCAGTAGAGTTCTTCTTAAAAAAAGTTGTGCACCCATGTTGGGGAGGGTCCTGGAGTAGGTCAAGTGTGCAAGAAGAAACAAGGTAATTGGCCAAAGGTAAACAAAGAGCACACCAGGGAAGCCCCTTATACAAGACCCAGAGGAAGTGTCCTACGTAAGTGATTGAAATCACCTCTTTATTTCTCTCTTCAGTCGGGATACTGGGTGTGTATTTCTGCCTTACTTCTGACTTAAATAAACTGTTTCTCTGTGCACTCTCCATATGCTGTGCAGAGTCTCTAATAATCAACTTTGTACCTGTTTTTTTAGTCCTTGGAATTCATTTTTCAAATGGGGCAAGAGCCAGAGGGAACTTTGCTTCTAACCTCAAGCCACTGGTGAACTAGTGGCTAGGGATAATTTCTGCACAGGGAAATAAAATCCTGCTTCAAGACTGCTGTCCCTCTGAGAACAGACCAGCCAATTCAGAGCCTTTTGATAGGCCCATGGAAGGGCACCGTGGAATCACAACATCCGTCACATGAAAAAGGAAGTTTGTTTCTGAAAAGAGCAGAGCTCTACCTCTCACATTTTCATCAAATTCAATTTCTTGGGAATTAATGTGCTTTCCAGGGCAAGAGAGAGAGGTCTATAAATAAAAACTTTAAAGATTATATTTTCAGATAAAAATCCTGTAAAATTCCCAGGTATAAAATAATACTATTTTTTTTTTCAATAATGTAGAAGACAAACAAGGAACATGCTGTTTCTTCACACGCTGCCATATTTAGGAGACACTCTGAGGACTTAACTCATCAGCAGCATCTACAAAGATACTGTGTCCCACGGGACCTGACAAATCAGTTTGAGACTTACAAGGATCTCTCTTAAAGAATGTTCAGAAACACTGGAGGACGTTTTGTAGAGTGCCACACTGCTGAGTTCTTCATGCAACAGGTGGGGGTTAGATCCAGAGAAATATGAGGTACGTATGCCACCAAAAGTCTATTTTTACTAAAGACTGGTGTGGCCTGTGTTACATATAAACTTCTCAAACAGCAAAGTTTTTATAACTTTCTCTTTAGCATAAGATGGATACTTTTTTAAAAGAACTTTTTTTTCAGATGAAATGTTATGAATTTTGAAAAGTTCTTTAAATTGATCTTATACATATCAATTTAATAAATGGTAGTTATTTATACACCACATGAACTTTAAGAAGTAGACTCTTTATGAAGATCAACACTGCATGAATAGGGAAGTTGGAGAAGGAGAAAGCAAGACAAAGGAGAGGAAAGTCAGTTAGGGAGGTATTCTAATACTCAAGTAGAAAAAAATGCTGAAATGGGTAGAGTTTTGATGAAACTAGAAGGCAAATTTAAGAACCAGTTGGGAAACTGAATTGATGGGATTTCTTAACAGTTAATACAGTGAATAATGTGTGCCAGGGACTGTCATGCATAATTCTCTCTTTCAATCTTCTTAGTTTAGCATGAAAAGTATAATCACTGATAGTTATATTAATACTATCTGATGTTATCCATAGAGTTCTTCAGACAATATTGTAGACATTGTTCTTGCCATGGTTATTTAAACATTATGCCAATATTCTATATCAGATAAATTAGTAGATATATGTAGAACAATAAAATTTATATAATTAACATATTTATTTACAATTCAAAATTTAATTGCATTTTTATAAACTAATATAAGAATATTTGGGATTCCATGAGAAACAAACTGGACATAAGATAGTATTATAGTTATAACTCCTTTATTATATGATCTCAAAATAAACAAAAGGAAAAAATAAAACTTAAAGGTTTAATTATTCCATCCAGTTTCAGTACTAGAAAGATAAACTCTGTCTTAAATTAAAATCTCAATGTCTTAAATCAACAAAATCTCCTTTCTTTCTCCTCTTACACTATATGTCCAATTCAAGAGAGTTTGATAACAATTCCAAGCAAAGTACTACTCATAAATGCAGGTTGATTGTGGTTCAAAAGTATGATTGCCTTTTCCTGCAACTTGGGAAAGACGAATTTGGAAACTGCCAACTATTGTTCTATAATTTATCCTGGAAATGATATCAACTGATTTTTATAGCTTGTTGAAATAGTCATATGTTCCCATTATGCTGTAAGAAGGCTTAAAATTTATATTCCCCATTTTCAGGAAGAAGAGAAAATCTAGACAGTCATAAGCATTAGTAATGTCTACTACATATGCTAATTCAATTACCAGATTTTAAGGTGGACACCATAAATACATGACATTGTCACTATAATGAATTAAAGCAACTTGTTTAACTTCCATGACATTGAGTGCAGTAATATTGATATAATAAATCAATTATCTTATTTACTGTTCACAGACTTCTTTTTTTCCAAAGAGGTGCTACAGGAACAAGAAGATCATGATGCAACCATCTTGAATTTATGAAAGCACTTATTGATAAAAAAAAAATTGCAAAACATTTATTCAGACAGTGAATAAAAGATGTAGTCAGATTTTCCAGGGAATTAGAAAAATATTCTGAATTGAAAAATGTATCAAATCATTTTTACTTAAAGAGAAAGTATAGAAATGCTTGGATTCTCAGAGCAAATTTACTCTTTTTAAGTAAGCACAACTTAGTCCAATCATGTGTTCTCTCCTCCTCAGTTCAGTTCAGTGCATTTCAGTCGCTCAGCTGTGTCCGACTCTTTGCAATCCCATGAATCGCAGCACGCCAGGCCTCCCTGTCCAACACCAACTCCCGGAGTTCACATACACTCGCGTACATCAAGTCAGTGATGCCATCCAGCCATCTCATCCTCTGTTGTCCCCTTTTCCTCCTGCCCCCAATCCCTCCCAGCATCAGGGTCTTTTCCAATGAGTCAACTCTTCACATGAGGTGGCCAAAGTACTGGAGCTTCAGCTTCAGCATCATTCCCTTCAGAGAAATCCCAGGGCTGATCTCCTTCAGAACGGACTGGTTGGATCTCCTTGCAGTCCCAGGGACCCTCAAGAGTCTTCTCCAACACCACAGTTCAAAAGCATCAATTCTTTGGTGCTCAGCTTTCTTCGCAGTACAACTCTCACATCCATACATGACCACTAGAAAAACCAGAGCCTTGACTAGACGGACCTTTGTTGGCTTTTGAATATTCTATCTAGGTTGGTCATAACTTTTCTTCCAAGGAGTAAGTGTCTTTTAATTTCATGGCTGTAATCACCATCTTCAGTGATTCTGGAGCCCCCAAAATAAAGTCTGACACTGTTTCCACTGTTTCACCGTCTATTTCCCATGAAGTGATGGGACCAGATGCCATGATCTTCGCTTTCTGACTCTTCACTTTCTGCCATAAGGGTGGTATCATCTGTATACCTGAGGTTATTGATATTTCTCCCAGGAATCTTGATTCCAGCTTGTGCTTCTTCCAGTCCAGCATTTCTCATGATGTACTCTGCATATAAGTTAAATAAGCATGGTGACAGCATACAGCCTTGACATACTCCTTTTCCTATTTGGAACCAGTCTGTTGTTCCATGTCCAGTTCTAACTGTTGCTTCCTGACTTCCATATAAGCTTCTCAAGAGGCAGGTCAGGTAGTCTGGTATTCCCATCTCTTACAGAATTTCCCACAGTTTATTGTGATCCACACAGTCAAAGGCTTTGGCATAGTCAATAAAGCAGAAATAGATGTTTTTCTGGAACTCTCTTGCTTTTTCCATGATCCAGTGGAGGTTGGCAATTTGATCTCTGGTTCCTCTGCCTTTTCTAAAACCAGCTTGAACACCAGGAAGTTCACGGTTGATGTATTCCTGAAGCCTGGCGTGGAGAATTTTAAGCATTAGCTTAAATACTAGCATGTGAGATGAGTGCAACTGTGTGGTAGTTTGAGCATTCTTTGGCATTGCCTTTCTTTGGGATTGGAATGAAAACTGACCTTTTCCAGTCCTGTGGCCACTGCTGAGTTTTCCAAATGTGCTGGCATATTGAGTGCAGCACTTTCACAGCATCATCTTTCAGGATTTGAAACAGCTCAACTGGAATTCCATCACCTCCACTAGTTTTGTTAATAGTGATGCTTTCTAAGGCCCACTCGACTTCACATTCCAGGATGTCTGGTTCTAGATGAATAATCACACCATCGTGATTATCTGGGTCATGAAGATCTTTTTTGTACAGTTCTTCTGTGTATTCTTGCCACCTCTTCTTAATATATTCTGCTTCTGCTAGGTCCATACCATTTCTGTCCTTTATTGAGCCCATCTTTGCATGAAATGCTCCCTTGGTATCTCTAATTTTCTTGAAGAGATCTCTAGTCTTTCCCATTCTGTTGTTTTCCTCTATTTATTTGCGTTGATTGTTCGGGAAGGCTTTCTTATCTCTGCTTGCTATTCTTTGGAACTCTGCATTCAGATGCTTGTATCTTTCCCTTTCTCCTTTGCTTTTCACTTCTCTTCTTTTCACAACTATTTGTAAGGCCTCCTCAGACAGCCATTTTGCTCCTCCTTGTCTACTATTTAATATTTTTTATATTTTACTTTTTTACTGATTATACATTTAAATGCCACAATTGAAGTCTGTTGAGAGATCTATATACATAATATGAATATATGCCATAAATTATATAGTATTATACATCTTAAAACTACAACTTGATTCGAAAGGCTACATTTATATCTACATGATAGACCATGAAGAACACACAGAACAACAAATAAATAGCTTAGAAAGTAGCACATCCAAAATCAATAACAATAGTTGTTTCTGATTGGTAGGATTCAGTCAGTTCAATTCAGTCACTTAGTCATGTCCAACTCTTTGCCACCCCATGGACTGCAGCATGTCAGGCCTCCTTGTCCATTGCCAACTCCCAGAGTTTACCCAAACTCATGTCCATTGAGTCAATGATGCCATCCAACCATTTCATCCTCTGTCATCCCCTTCTCCTCCCACCTTCATCTTTCCCAGCATCAGGGTATTTTCAAATGAGTCACCTCTTCCCATCAGGTGGCCAAAGTATTGGAGTTTCAGATTCAACATCATTCCTTCCAGTGAACACTCAGGACTGATATCCTTTAGAATGGACTGGTTGAATCTCCTGGCAGTCCAAGGGACTCTCAAGAGTCTTCTCCAAAAAAAAAAAAAAAGAGTCTTCTCCAACACCGCAGTTCAAAGCATCAATTCTTCAGTGCTCAGCTTTCTTTATAGTTCAACTCTCAAATCCAAACATGACTACTGCAAAGACCATAGCCTTAACTAGATGGACCTTTGTTGGCAAAGTAATTCTGCTTTTTAATATGCTGTTTAGGTTGGTCATAACTTTTGTCCCAAGGAGTAAGCATCTTTTAATTTCATGGCTGCAATCACCATCTGCAGTGAGGTTGGAGCCCAAAAAAATGAAGTCTGTCACTGTTTCCACTGTTTCTGCTTCTATTTGCCATGAAGTGATGGGAATTGATGCCATGATTTTAGTTTTCTGAACGTTGAGTTTTAAGCCAACTTTTTCACTCTGTTCTTTCACTTTCATCAAGAGGCTCTTTAGTTCTTCATTTTCTGTCATAAGGGTGGTGTCAACTGCATATCTGAGGTTATTGATATTTCTCCTGGCAATCTTGATTCCAGCTTGTGCTTCATCCATTCCAGCATTTCTCATGATGTACTCTACATATAAGTTAAATAGGCGGGTGACAATATACAGCCTTGACATACTCCTTTCCCAATTTGGAACCAACCTGTTGTTCCCTGTCCAGTTCTAACAGTTGCTTCCTAACCTGCATATAGGTTTCTCAAGAGGCAGTTCAGGTGGTCTGCTATTCCCATCTCTTTAGGAATTTCCCAGAGTTTGTTGTGAACCACACAATCAAAGGCTTTGGCATAGTCAATGAAGCAGAAATAGATGCTTTTTTGGAACTCTCTTGTTTTTTCAATGATCCAACAGATGTTGACAGTTTGATCCCTGGTTCCTCTGGCTTTTCTAAAACCTGCTTGATAGTATGGGGAGGGACGTGGGAGGGGGGTTCAGGCTGGGGAACACATGTACACCTATGGCAGATTCATATCAAAGTATGGCAAAACCAATACAATATTGTAAAGTAATTACCCTCCAATTAAAATAAATAAATTTATATTAAAAAACTTTCTCAGTAAAAAATAAATAAATAAATAAAAAATAAACCCTGCTTGAACATCTGGAAGTTCATCGTTCACATACTGTTGAAGCCTGGCTTGGAGAATTTTGAGCATTACTTTACTAGCATGTGAGATGAGTGTAATTGTGTGGTAGTTTGACCATTCTTTGGCATTGCCTTTCTTTGAGAATGGAAAGAAAACTAATATTTTCTAGTCCTGTGGCCACTGCTGAGTTTTCCAAATTTGCTGGATTACTGAGTGCAGCATTTCATAGCATCATCTTTTAGGATTTGAAATAGCTTAACTGGAATTCCATCACCTCCACTAGCTTTGTTCATAATGATGCTTCCTAAGGCCCACTTAACTTCATATTCCAGGATGTCTGGCTCTAGGTGAGTGGTAGGATTAAGATGTTAATTATCCTTTGGAAGGTTTCTCTGTTTCATGATTTACAATTGACATTCTTTCCCATTACAATTCTGGTACCTATCAGCATATAATATAAAAATAAACCCTGTGTGAAATCATCAGAATTTCTAAGTTAGAAAGCACTTTTAAACAAACTGCACCTGCAGATAAACTTTCTAAAAATACTCCATCATTTATGAATTATATCAGCTTTGGGAAATAATTTCTACTTCTTGATTATATACTTCTAAAATCCACGAAGGAATATGCTCATTGTATACCAATATCCACTTGTTCCCTTCATAAAGATAATTAGTTCTAGATATATGATTTTTCAAAATGAAGACTACATGTCTTACTTTTAACTTTCCTTGCATTTATTTATATGGCTAAATTCTGACAAATGAAAGCTGCCATTTATCTGTTTCTGGAGTTCTGTAGGTTCACCCTGTATTTCTGCTTCTTCCTCATCCCTTTCTTCCCTCTCTTCCTTTGCAACCACAGTTCCCCATCATCACCGACTCTTCATAACGAAACAGTCACTTGGAAGAAACCTGAGTTTGTGAAGAATTATTGAACAGAGTTATCATATAAATCCTTCAGCTATTTTTGAGAGAAATAATCATTTATTTATTTAAGCTACTGTTACTTCTAGTTTTCTGTAAATGTTAGCCACACACAATCTTAACTTGATGAATAACACAATAATTATCATTAGGAATTAAACAATATTTATTAGGAATTAAATAATCAAATAATTATTTTAGAAATTAAACAATAATTATTAGGAATTAAATAATCAAATAATTATTTTAGGAATTAAATAATTGCTATGAGCTTAGCATGCTGTCTCTTATGTGCTAAATGTTTAGTTAAATGTTACCTATTATTTATCTTTTAATAGTTATTTTAAGTGATTTATATGTATTCAAGCAAAATAAGTCAATTTAAGAAACATTTGACAACCCTCTCTTCCTAAGCATGAAAAAACAAGAGAGAAAGTCAAGCTTCTTCTTCATTTTTTTTTCCATTGGGAGTAAATGCTGAAATAATTATAATAAAATGAAAACATATATAGCTTTTCACAATTCTGTTACATACTAGATGTTCTATAGATTAAAAGGGATTTTAAGCAATTATTTTTTCACATATGATTCATATATAAAATTAAAAATCTAAAACAAAGTTTGTAGAACAAACCCTTTCAGTCACCTCTTTTACATAAAATACTTCCTTTTTTAAAAATAAAATACACCTTAGATTGATTATGGAACTTGACATTTGAAAATATTTTCTTCTCACTTTCAGTTTTATATCAATAATAAACTGTTAAACTGACTGACTACTTTTAAGTTCAAACTCAAGAATTAAAGACTCTTTTTCAAGTAAAAATTTTATAACAGCAAATTTAAAGAAATTTTTTACTTCAGAGAGGTTGATTTCAAAAGATGAAATTATTGTTCATATATTGATATATGTCATATATCTGTAACAATATATTAACCCTCAAAGTTCATGATTACAAATTATAAATTAACTTTGGTAGTTTTTACCATTTATAGTCTGTTCAAGGGCTTGTACTTCTTAAACCCCTATTGCCTACAAAAGTCAGAGAATGTAATCTCTTATCCTGGTAACAGTATAATAAAAAAAGTAAAGACTGTCCTATGTTCATAGCATCACTCTTCACAATAGTCAAGACATGGAAATACCTCAAACATCCATCAGTAGATGAATGGATAAACAAGCGGGTGTACATATATATAAAGGAATACTTTTACCATGTGTTGCGCTTGGTCCCTAAGTCAAGTCCAAATTTTTTTCAACCACAGGGACTATCTAACCTGTCAGAATAGTACTCAGTTATACAAAAGAATAAAACAAGGGCATTTGCAGCAACATAGATGGATCTAGGATTATCATACTAAGTGAAGTCAGTCAGAAAGAGAAAAACAAATACTATATAATAGCATTTATATGTAGAATCAAAAATATTATGCAAATGAACCTATCTAAGAAATAGAAACAGACTCTCAGACATAGGGCACAGATTGTGGTTGCCAAGAAGTAGAGGGAATGGGGGAGAAAGGACCTGGAGTTTGGGATTACCAGCTGCAAACTATTATATATAGAATGGATAAGCAACAAGATCCTACTGTATAGCACAAGAATTTAAATTCAATATCCTGTGATAAATCATAATGGAAAAGAATACAAAAATAATGTATATATAACTGAATCACTAGTCTATACAGCAGAAATTAACACAACATCTTAAGTAAACTATACCGCAATAAAAAATTTTAAAACTCGCCAGTCTATGTCTGATGCAGGATACAGCATGCTTGGAGCTGGTACATGGGGATGACCCAGAGAGATGTTATGGGGAGGGAGGTGGGAGGGGGGTTCATGTTTGGGAACGCATGTAAGAATTAAAGATTTTAAAATTAAAAAAAATAAATAAATAAAAAATAAAACATTTTAAATCTTAAAAAAAAAATCCTTGATACACAGAAAAAAAAAAAAGTCGGAAAACATAGTTTGATCATTGACCTATTTCTATTTAGAATATACTCTGTTTATAGTGAGTGATCAACATTATTATTATTTTTTTTAATGGGACAACCAGTTGCTTTAAAAATAAAGCTCAGCTTGTGGCACAGTGGTAAAGAATCCACCTGCCATTCAGGAGACTCAGGTTTGACCCCTGGAAGATCCCCTAGAAAAAGAAATGGTAACCCACTCCAGTAATTTGGCCTGGGAAATCCCATGGACAGAGGAGCCTGGCAGGCTAGAGTCCACTGGGTTTCAAAGAGACAGACACGACTGATCACAGCACAACAAGTCAAATTTTCTCTTAATTAATATTGCAAATTTGTGACATTCAAGTCAATGAATTTATTTCTTCCATTTGGTATAATGCACTTGTCAAAGAATTTTTGTAGTTAATAGACCAAGACAAATAAAATTATCAAAGTATAGGACATTATCCCCTCTATTAACCCTTAATCTACTTATTAAAGTTAATGTCAGTATTTTAGATAATTTTTTTAGTTTTTATATGTAAAGTTAAATGTCAAAGTTTATTTTCCCTAAAAAATATTTACTAAGTTTATCAGTTCAGTTCAGTTCAGTTCAATTCAGTCGCTCAGTCATGTCCGACTCTTTTGACCCCATGAATTGCAGTACGCCAGGCCTCCCTGTCTATCACCCACTCCCAGAGTTCACTCAGACTCATGTCCATCGAGTCTGTGATGCCATCCAGCCATCTCATCCTCTGTCGTCCCCTTCTCCTCCTGCCCCCAATCTCTCCCAGCATCAGAGTCTTTTCCAATGAGTCAACTCTTTGCATGAGGTGGCCAAAGTACTGGTGCTTCAGCTTTAGCATCATTCCTTCCAAAGAAATCCCAGGGTTGACATCCTCCAGAATGGATTGGTTGGAACTCCTTGCAGTCCAAGGGACCCTCAAGAGTCTTCTCCAACACCTCAGCTCAAAGGCATCAATTCTTCGGTGCTCAGCCTTCTTCACAGTCCAACTCTCACATCCATACATGACCACAAGAAAAACCATAGCCTTGACTAGACGGACCTTAGTCGGCAAAGTAAAGTCTCTGCTTTTGAATATACTGTCTAGGTTGGTCATAACTTTTCTTCCAAGGAGTAAGCGTCTTTTCTTTTCATGGCTGCAGTCACCATCTGCAGTGATTTTGGAGCACAAAAAATTAAAGTCTGACACTGTTTCTACTGTTTCCCCACCTATTTCCCATGAAGTGATGGGACTAGATGCCATGATCTTCGTTTTCTGAATGTTGAGCTTTAAGCTAGCTTTTTCACTCTCCTCTTTCACTTTCATCAAGAGGCTTTTTAGCTCCTCTTCACTTTCTGCCATAAGGGTGGAGTCATCTGCATATTTGAGGTTATTGATATTTCTCCCAGCAATCTTGATTCCAGCTTGTGTTTCTTCCAGTCCAGCGTTTCTCATGATGTACTCTGCATAGAAGTTAAATAAGCAAGGTGACAATATACAGCCTTGACATACTCCTTTTCCTATTTGAACCCAGTCTGTTGTTCCATGTCCAGTTCCAACTGTTGCTTCCTCACCTTCATATAGGTTTCTCAAGAGGCAGGTCAGGTGGTCTGGTATTCCCATCTCTTTCAGAATTTCCCACAGTTTATTGAGATCCACACAGTCAAAGGCTTTGGCATAGTCAATAAAGCAGAAATAGATGTTTTTCTGGAACTCTCTTGCTTTTTCCATGATCCAGCGGATGTTGGCAATTTGATCTCTGGTTCCTTTGCCTTTTCTAAAACCAGCTTGAACATCAGGGAGTTCACGGTTCACATATTGCTGAAGCCTGGCTTGGAGAATTTTGAGCATTATTTTACTAGCATGTGAGATGAGTGCAATTGTGCAGTAGTTTGAACATTCTTTGGCATTGCCTTTCTTTGGAATTGGAATGGAAACTGACCTTTTCCAGTCCTGTGGCCACTGCTGAGTTTTCCAAATTTGCTGGCATATTGAGTGCAGCACTTTCACAGTATCATCTTTCAGGATTTGAAACAGCTCAACTGGAATTCCATCACCTCCACTAGCTTTGTTTGTAGTGCTGCTTTCTAAGGCCCACTTGACTTCACATTCCAGGATGTCTGGCTCTAGATTAGTGATCACATCATCATGATTATCTGGGTCATGAAGATCTTTTTGGTACAGTTCTTCTGTGTATTCTTTCCACCTCTTCTTAGTATCTTCTGCTTCTGTTAGGTCCAGACCATTTCTGTCCTTTATCAAGACCATCTTTGCATGATATGTTCCCTTGGTATCTCTGTTTTTCATGACGAGATCTCTAGTCTTTCCCATTCTGTTGTTTTCCTCAATTTCTTTGCATTGATTGCTGAAGAAGGCTTTCTTGTCTCTTCTTGCTATTCTTTGGAACTCTGCATTCAGATGCTTATATCTTTCCTTTCCTCCTTCGCTTTTCACTTCTCTTCTTTTCAGAGCTATTTGTAAGGCCTCCCCAGACAGCCATTTTGCTTTTTTTGCATTTCTTTTCCATGGGGATGGTCTTGATTCCTGTCTCCTGTACAGTGTCACGAACCTCATTCCATAGTTCATCAGGCACTCTATCTATCAGATCTAGACCCTTAAATCTATTTCTCACTTCCACCATATAAGCATAAGGGATTTGATTTAGGTGGTACAATTTCATCATAATGAAAATATAAGATGATAAAAACCCCCAAAATATGTTTATTTTGACATAAAATATGTTGAAAATATTTGGCCTCTTTTTTTTATGATGATATAGTCAAATATCAAGCAACAACAAATTTCTAAAAGATATATATAAATAATAAGAAAAATATGAAATAATCTTGAGTCATTTTAATTTGGCAGTTTTATGAATAAACTCAACCAAACATTTGTTAATTCCCTATTCAACAAAATACATTAAAATAAAGTTTTCTTAATCTTTCAAGATTGTCTCAGTTCAGTTCAGTTCACTTGCTCAGTTTTGTCTGACTCTTTGTGACCCCATGAATTGCAGCACAGTGTTCTTGCCTGAAGAATACCAGGGAAGGGGAAGCCTGGTGGGCTGCCATCTATGGGGTTGCACAGAGTCAGACACGACTGAAGCGACTTTGCAGCAGCAGCAGCAGCAGAATGCTTCCCTGTCCATCACCAACTCCCGGAGTTCACTCAAACTCATGTCCATCGAATCAGTGATGCCATCCAGTCGTCTCAAGTTACATTTAAATAATATATGTTTTAAAAAACTTAGAAAGAACATTTTATCATTTCTTTTCAGAATTCCGAGAGATTAAGATATACATATACTAAAAAAGGACAAAATGAATCTTGATTGTATGTGATTATAATAAAAATTAGCAAAATAAATTCACATGTATTATTCATAGCTGCATAAAGCTCTCCATCCCTACAGATAATCCAAAGCTTTATTTCTTCCTTTTCTTTAGTATTTTACTGCTTTGTTTTACTAACAGGTTAAATTTATTTCTTGTCACTATGACATAGATTTGAAGTTTCTGAATTTTGTTAACAAGTCAATTCATCTTCTCAAGGGAAAAAAAAAGTTATATTTAATTAACTTTTCCTTTTAAGTGCCATAAATCTGAACTGAACTATTTTCAGAAGTAATGAAAATGTTTGTTCCACCATTTTCTGTCATAAAAGTATAACAAAATATTTAATTTTATAGACCTTTCTTTTGTTTTATATAACTCAATTTATTCCAGCCCTTACCTATTTAAAGCAAACAAAGGTCTATGATTATAATTGCAGAGCATAATTTTCAAAAGGTTATCAAGTGAAAAAATGTTACAAACGTTTCAATATGGCAGTCATAAAGATTATACAAAAGCACATCACATTACCTTTTTGGTTTAACATATTATCTTAATATTTGAAACAAATATGTGTTTCCAGAATGACACAAATTAGTGGGAAAAAAATGAGCAAAATGTTACTTTCTTTTTAGGAAAGTTCCAACACCCATCAATTTGTCCCAAGGATATATGGGTCACTTTTAAGATCTCTGTTCTAGAGCTTTGTCATGAAAGCTTTCCCAAAGATTTCAGAAAAAAAGAAATTGTTTTCCATGATTGCCTTTGTTTAAAACTTTGATTTCGTTGAAATTAGATTGCTGTGAGTCCTAGGATAGCAAAAAAATATATCAATTCACTTAAATCCAGAGTGTTTTTTCACTGGAATTTTTGCTGTAGTCTGGAGTATTTTAATAGCAAATGTGGAAAAAAAAAAAACAGAGAAGGTAACATTAAAACAAGTATTGCAAGCAGAACTCAGAAAATTATAGAAAAAAAAAGTTGAATTAAATAAAACAAAAATAAACAAAACTTGATTACCATTAATAAGAAATTTGCTATTTAAAAAATAGCCCTTTTATACTTGAATTGCTAAAATTAATTCCCTGAAATGTTATACTTGCATTTATTCCATCATCCTACATTTATATTTAAAAGACTTGAAAAAAATTAAAACTAAAATTATCCTGTCTTTTTTTATTGCAATCATATCATAGATATAGCACCCCATGTGTGTGGCATGTGGTAAGACATTTCAGTGGTGTCCAACTCTTTGCAACCCTATGGACTGTAGTCCACCAGGCTCCTCTGTCCATGGGATTCTCCAGGCAAGACTACTGGAGTGGGTTGCCATGTCCTCCTCCAGGGGATCTTCCCTGCTCAGGGATTAAACTGCCTCTCTAAAAAAAATAAAATAAAATAAAATAAAAATAAAAATAAATAAACTGCCTCTCTTACATCTCCTATATTGGCAGGTGGGTCCTTTACCACTAGCACCACCTGGGAAGCACCCCATGAAGTTTATTTTTAAATGGCAATGTAAAAGTTTTGATTATAAAATACATTACTACTACAATTATTTGACAGTAAAATATTGCCTTTCTGATCATGCTCTATACCCAACTGTCAGTTACAGCAACCTCCTTGGACTGCACGGAGATCCAACCAGTCCATTCTGAAGGAGATCAGTCCTGGGATTTCTTTGGAAGGAATGATGCTAAAGCTGAAACTCCAGTACTTTGGCCACCTTATGCAAAGAGTTGACTCATTGGAAAAGACTTTGATGTTGGGAGGGATTGGGGGCAGGAGGAGAATGGGACAACAGAAGATGAGATGGCTGGATGGCATCACTGACTCTATGGACATGAGTCTGAGTGAACTCTGGGAGTTGGTGATGGACAGGGAGGTCTGGCATGCTGCTATTCATGGGGTTGCAAAGAGTCGGACACAACCAAGCGACTGAACTGAAGTAACCCTATAACCTTCCAGTTTGTCAAGAAATCTTAATAGATATGGCCCTCAAGCATATCCAAAGTAACAATGAGAATTTAACTACAATTTTCCAATCCACTTGCACATTTTTCTGACCAGCAGTTCCTGGATGAGAAAATGTCTCCTACTTCTTTCAAAACCATGCATGTTTCTGCTAACTCTTAGGATAATCCTGAACATGATACAAATGACAGGCAAAGAATGTATGGACTGGCTCTGTAGAAAATATATTTTATTTCCAATCTCAGAAACCCCAAATAAGCTTTTAAAATTAGAAATAAAATGTATGTATCTCTCATACCATGTAGACATTCTAAGATCTACATGTAAGTTTACCTGCCTCCTGTGAAACCTGTATGCAGTTCAAGAAGCAATAGAACGGGACATGATACAACAGGCTGGTTCCAAATTGGGAAAGGAGTGTGTCAAGGCTGTATATTGCCTTCCTGTTTACTTAACTTCTATGCAGAGTATATCATACAAAATGCCAGGCTGGATGAACCACAAGCTGGAATCAAGATTGCCAGGAGAAATATCAATAACCTCAGATATGAAGATGACACCACCCATATGGCAGAAAGAAAGAGGAACTAAAGAGTCTCTTGATGAAGGTGAAAGAACAGAATGCAAAAGTTGGCTTAAAACTCAACATTCAGAAAAGTGAGATCATGGCATCCGGTCCCATCATTTCATGGCAAATGGATGGAGAAACAATTTAAACAGTGACAGGCTTTATTTTCTTGGGCTCCAAAATCAGTGCAGGCGGTGACTGTAGCCATGAAATTAAAAGATGCTTGGTCCTTGGAAGAAAAGATATGACCAACCTAGACAACATATTAAAAACCAGAGGAATTATTTGGCTGACAATGGTCCACCTAGTCAAAGCTATGGTTTTTCCAATAATCATATATGGATGTGACAATTGGAGCATAAAGAAGGCTGAGAGCTGAAGAATTGGTGCTTTTCAACTGTGATACTGGAGAAGACTCTTGAGAGTCCCTTGGACTGCAAGGAGATCCAATCAGTCAGTCCTAAAGGAAATCAACCCTGAATATTCATTGGAAGGACTGATGCTGAAGCTGAAACTTCAATACTTTGGCCACCTGATGTGAGGAGCCAATTCATTGGAAAAGACCTTGATGCTGGGAAAGAATGAAGGCGGATGGAGAAGGGGATGACAGAGAATGAGATGGTTGGCTGGATCACCACCTCAATGGACGTGACCATCCAGAAGATGGTGAAGGACAAGGAAGCTTGGCATGCTGCAGTCCATGGGGCTACAAAGTTAGACATGACTGAGCGACTAAACAATAACAAGGTTATATACTATCAGGTATTTAGCCCTTCTAACTTGTTTCTCTACAACCCAAGACCTCTTTGGCCACCTAGTTCAAAAGAGCTCTTCCAGTTCTAGCTATTACATCAGGATTCTACACCAAAGAAAAGAAATAAAGGAAACAAGGGATAACCCATCACTTTAAAAACATATTACAGTATTGGTATACTTTACTTCATATTCCATTGATTTGAACAGTGCCACAACTACACATAAGGAAAACTAAGAAGTGTAATCTTTACTTCATGGCCACGTACAAAGACCAAAATTGAGAATTCTAACTACAGCTATTCTTTTGCTGTCCTTTCCAATTATTTCTCAGTTGAATAAGGCTCATCCTCTGCAAGATGCCTCTGAAAAGATAGTATAGTAAGTTTTGTGTTCTTGACTGAAAATAAAAACTGAAGTTCTGCAGACTTGTTAAATGAGGACACCCTGGATGGTTATAAGTTATTGACTTACACTTTGTTTCCTGATTTTCTTAAAAGGGCATCTCCATTTTTGACCAGTCTTGTATATTGTTGTCAAAATTCTGATACCAACCTGATTTTCTCTCTTTTGTCAACTAATACAACTTTTCACCTTGACATCCATAGGATTAAAACTTTGCCTGTAAGTTTCCAGAATTTTATTTATATAACTTGAAATAGAGCATTTCAGGTCAAATTTCCATCAAATATCCCAAAGTAAGTGGCACCATTTCAAACATAAAGAGTAGATCTTCCATCATTATGGAAGGTTTTCTTTATGCTACTTTTTTTTTTTTTTAAATTTTAAAATCTTTAATTCTTACATGCGTTCCCAAACATGAACCCCCCTCCCACCTCCCTCCCCACAACATCTCTCTGGGTCATCCCCATGCACCAGCCCCAGGCAAGCTGCACCCTACGTCAAACATGGACTGGCGATTCAATTCTTACATGACAGTATACATGTTAGAATTCCCATTCTCCCAAATCATCCCACCCTCTCCCTCTCCCTCTGAGTCCAAAAGTCCGGTATACACATCTGTGTCTTTCTTCCTGTCTTGCATACAGGGTCGTCATTGCCATCTTCCTAAATTCCATATATATGTGTTAGTATACTGTATTGGTGTTTTTCTTTCTGGCTTACTTCACTCTGTATAATTGGCTCCAGTTTCATCCATCTCATCAGAACTGATTCAAATGAATTCTTTTTAACGGCTGAGTAATACTCCATTGTGTATATGTACCACAGCTTTCTTAGCCATTCATCTGCTGATGGACATCTAGGTTGTTTCCATGTCCTGGCTATTATAAACAGTGCTGCGATGAACATTGGGGTACATGTGTCTCTTTCAATTCTGGTTTCCTCGGTGTGTATGCCCAGCAGTGGGATTGCTGGGTCATAAGGTAGTTCTATTTGCAATTTTTTAAGGAATCTCCACACTGTTCTCCATAGTGGCTGTACTAGTTTGCATTCCCACCAACAGTGTAGGAGGGTTCCCTTTTCTCCACACCCTCTCCAGCATTTATTGCTTGCAGATTTTTGGATCACAGCCATTCTGACTGGTGTGAAGTGATACCTCATTGTGGTTTTGATTTGCATTTCTCTAATAATGAGTGATGTTTAGCATCTTTTCATGTGTTTGTTAGCCATCCGTATATGCTACTTTAAGAATTAGTTTTTCCCCCATTCTGTTCATATTTCACTGGCTCCAAAATGCTATGTTGAAATGCTACTGTTTCTCTCTAATCCATTTTACCTCTCAACTTTTTGTTTCTATTTACCCTTTGTTGACATATTTATTCATTTCTTCAACTCTCCTAATTAGATTTTCACTTAATTCCATTTACATGATTAGAATGAGATTTAGAAATCTAATTTAAATGATTTTATAATTCAGCTGTTACTTTCAGTCCATTCATTTTGTATTTTTATCCAATTCTCTGGTGAATTTTTATGTGTTTTCATTTTCTTTTTATAATTGCATACGCTTGTTTAAGGATATTTGATTCAAGGTTCAAAATTGTGATGTAATTTTCTTTTGTTCTGAATTGCTTCATTAGAATTTTTTTTTTTTTTTGGCTGAAACGTTTGATCCTTATTGTTTAATTTTGACCCAAAGTATCTCACTTGTGAATGTGATTGGAAATAATCAATACCACCTCTGGCCTGGGTTTTAAAATTCTTTTGTTTTCTCCTCTTTTCTGTCTTTCTTCTTATGTTTATCAACCTGACTCAGAGCATTCACCTGAGACACCAAAACCCTAGGGGATGGTAAAGTCTCCAGCTTAGAAACTTGGAGAATGTATGGGAAAAATATACCTTCCTCTTACAGCTCACCTTGAACTAAGATATAAATGACCAGTAAACCTGACTCCAAACCTAACTCTATCTCTCTCTCTTTTACTCTCTTCTCCAGTCTCTATTTTTCTTAATTTAACATACATAAATGCAATGTTTGCAATACTCTAGTAGGTAGCTTACAAGCACAATTATTAAATAATCCTAAGGCATATTTGGGATTCCCACGTGGTGCACTGGTAAAGAATCTGCCTGCAAATGCTGGAGATGCAGAAGAAGCAGGTTCTATCCTTTGGTTGGGAAAATCCCCTGCAGTGGGAAATGGCAACCCACTCCAGAATGCCTGGAAAATTCCATGGCCAAAGGAGCATGGCAGGCTACAATCCATGGGGTTGCAAAGAATCAAAAATAACTAAACGTGCATGCACAAGCTACAAAAGCACTACAAGGCATATTTAAGTTAGACTATAATATAACTGAGAAATGCTGGGACCATCCAGAAAGATTGTCTATATTGTTTTGCTTTTTAACACAATAATATATTGCCTCTCTATCTGAGCCTTTTCTTACATTCTTCTTTGTCATTCACATTATTTTATTACATTGTATATTAATATATCTGCAGTGATAAGAATTTAATTTTGGATTATAAATATTCAACCAAAATTAGAGAGTTTAAATATTAGTTTGAAAATGTGAGATGCTTCATTTCATTTTTAACAACTCATTTCCATATTTAATTCAAGTATAAATTTACCAAGGTCTTCCATTTAACTATTCATTATTTAGTCTAATCTTAAAATGGTCCATAATGTGCACTTGAACAATGTAGTTAACTAACGAGGAATACGTTTTACAAAGTAAAATTATAACCATAGTTGAAACATTATATTGAAAAGAAATTCATAGACAATAAGTAACTGAAATAAGCTCTAATATGTTAAAATATTATTTCTCAGTATAAAATCTTTAACTTTGGAGTTGTGTTTTTGAGGGAAGATTATTGCATTTTGATATTCTGATAATTTTAATGTCTTTTATTATATTTTATTTTGTAAAATTTTGAAAATGATGAGATTTTAAGCATCTTCATATTTTGTACTCCACTGTATTTTGTTTTATAAATCTACTGTTAGCAGATTTATATGACCCTGGAAGATGTTTAGCTATTTTGAAATTGGAACTGTTGCTTTGATCTTTCTTCATGAAACTTTGCTCAGCCTAACACAGCATATTATGTGTTCATAATCCCCATTTATTCATTAGGAATAATGTTATTATTTGTTTTCAAAAAGAGGTGTAGCTTTTGTGGATATTTCTATACAGTTAATTGCTTTAAATGTAGCTATCTCTGCTTTAGGGCATTTAAATGTGACTATCCCTGCATTAGGGTATACATATCCTACACAGATCACTGTCTAATTATTTTATCTTCCTGAGTTATTTTCTTTATATGCTTTAATTTCATCAAACTCACCCAGAACAATTGCTGGATTATATGTGAGAATAATTTAATATAATACTGCTGCTAAGTTGCTTCAGTCGTGTCCGACTCCATGCGACCCCATAGACGGCAGCCCACCAGGCTCCCCCGTCCCTGGGATTCTCCAGGCAAAAACACTGGAGTGGGTTGCCATTTCCTTCTCCAGTGCATGAAAGTGAAAAGTGAAAGTGAAGTCGCTCAGTCGTGTCCGACTCTTAGCGACCCTATGGACTGCAGCCTACCAGGCTCCTCTGTCCATGGGGTTTTCCAGGCAAGAGTATTGGAGTAGGTTGCCACTGCCTTCTCCATACTAGCAGTGATAAAAAGACATTTAATATTATAAATCGCTTCCGATTTACTTGCATTCCTTGCAACGACAACAGTTTAACCTGATATATTTTGGCCAAATATCTAGTTATACCAAAAAGAAGTGAGAAGAAATTGACATATGCCTCTGCTGATGCCCATGATTTTCTCCTTGTGCTTTCCTTATTTTCTTATCACCCATATATAGGATCTAGGGAGAGATCTGAAGAATCATTAGGTGGGAAGAGACAGGATCACTTATACACTGCTGGCTGAAGACAACCCAGGAGAAATGCAATCAATTTCTGTATCAATGGAATATGAATATAATATTATTACTTATCAATATATTAATATTAACCTACCCTGACTCATATCAAAGTTGAGTAAATTGATATCAGACTAAAAATATAAAAATTTATAACTCAAAGTGGCAAAATAACCAACAAAATTTCACAAGAACAAAAGAAAACTGTAGTTTCAATATTCCTCATGAACATAGTTATGAAAACCTTAATGAAACATTCCATATAAAATCCATCATATAATAAGGCTAAAGCAATTCAACAAGTTAAAAGTTTTCAGCATACTAGGAAAAGAAGGAAATTTCTCAACTTCAAAAAAGATATATATAAAAGCCTATCATTAACAATGTATTTCCTGGTGAAACAGTGAATTAGCACTTTCTCTTTAAGGTCAGAATCAAAGAAAGCTTGTGACCTTTTATGAAGTTTATTCAACATTGTTTGCAAACCCCAGCCATTGTAATTAAGGGGGAAACAAATGAGAGAAAGAAAGAAAAGGCAAATAGAGTTGGAAATAAAAATGGCAACACTACCTTTTGTCCACAGATAACTTCAATGCTTGTGTCCATAGAAAATACTAAGGGCTGGAGACTTCCATAATGATGGCAGAAGTTTCCCAGACCATCTCAAAGAGAAGCATCCATTCAACTGGCGAAAATTAGAAATACCAAATATTAAAAGGGAACACACACATGAAGAAATATTTATTCAAGAAAATCAAATAAACCCCAGTTAGAAGAATGAGAGTCAGAATGAGAGTATTACTTATGCTATAAGACACTCCTATATACTGTTCCCCTTCCTCCACACACACACACCTTTGCGCCTAGAGTGGTGAAAGCTTTACTCCAGGTGAAATCAAGAAAATAGTTTTTCTAAGCTCCCTATGAGGGACTATGAAGAGGATGGCCACCCGCATTTGTCACAACCCTCCCACGTGTGTGTTGTAGAATCTCTGGTGCAGTCATATGCGGCCAAAGATCTAGGGTTCCTTCTTCCACTCATCCTCCATTCACAGAATAGAAGCTCTACCCCAAGAACAACAGAACGAGCAAGGGACCCAATCATCATCCCACTTTGGCTCCCTGTAAGACATAGATTCCTTTTCAAAAGGAGTAAACTGAAACACAGGGTTAAGCCCTGCAACTCCCATGTAGATTATGGTTATCAACTGGAGAAATTATAATTCAAAAATTCTGCCAATGGGAAAAAAAAAATTATGGACAAGGAGCTCCACAGCTCTCAGGGCTTGAAACTAGTTCAGAACT
This sequence comes from Capra hircus, assembly GCF_001704415.2. Classification (NCBI taxonomy): domain Eukaryota; kingdom Metazoa; phylum Chordata; class Mammalia; order Artiodactyla; family Bovidae; genus Capra; species Capra hircus. The sequence continues at coordinate 39,496,747 of NC_030808.1, forward strand.
GATGAAACTCATGTTCTCAGGGCATTGCTGAAAACAATGTAAATCACAGAAACAAGAAATAAGGTGAATGTTTGTAGTTCCAAAGCTTTAACACAATAAGAGAAGCGATAGAACAGCAACAAATTTAACAGAGATAACCAGGAAACGACTGCTAAGAAACTTCTTGAAGTCAAAGAAAACCTGAAACTGGTAGCACTCTGTCTCTGAAAAGGGGGTCTAACTTTACTTAGATCAGCCTGTGAAGTGTGATATTGTTATTTAACGGTATATATATATATATATATATATATATATATATAATATAACATTATATATAACATTATATATAATTTAACATTATATATATTGGATTCCCAGGTGGTGCAATGGTAAAGAATCTGCCTGCCAATTAAGGATATGCAAGAGATGTAGGCTAAATCCCTGGGTCAGGAAGATTCCTTGGAGTAGGAAATAGCAACCTCCTCCAATATTCTTGCTTGGGAAATCCTATGGACAGAGGAGTCTGGAGGACTACAGTCCATGGAGTCACAAAGAGTTAGACACAAGCGACTGAGCACACACATGTATGTGTGTGTGTATCTGGTCTTTGTTACCATTTCTGGCTCTGAGTTCCTAAAATCCTAGTAATTTCCTAAGAGAGGAGAGCAATAAAGTGTCTCTTGTTATGTTAATAGGTGAATTTTGGAAAGCTCCTATGGATGAATGCTAGTTGCCAGTGGAGACAACCCTGTAATTGAGGAGTTGAAATTTTAGTCTCATCCTCCTGATTTCTGGAAGGAGGGTAGAAGGGCAGAAGACTGAGTTCAATATCTAAGGGCCATTGATTTAATCGATCATGCATTTGACTTCCCAGGTGGTTCAGTTTTATACAATCCACCTGACGACACAGGAGAGAAGGGTTTAATCCCTGGAGTAGGAAATGACAACCCCTCCAGTATTCGTGCCAAAAAAAATTCCATGGACAGAGGAACCCAGTGGGCTGCAGTTCACTGGGTCACAGAGTTGGAAATGACTGAAAAGCCAGTGAGAGCATTTGCAATGAAGGCTCCAGTAAAACCAAAAATAACAGTATTTCACAAGCTTCTTGGTGGCTGAAAATGAAGATTGAAGGAACATGGTGCACTCAAAAAGAATGAGGAAGCTCATGCCTTTTCCACACTCCTTGCCCTGTGCATCTCTTCCATCTGGCTCTTCTTGGATTAAATCTTTTATAGTAAACCAGTGATCTAGTGAGTAAAGTGTTTCTCTGAGTTCTGTGAGCCACTGCAATAAATTAATTGAACCTGAGGAGGGGTAGTTGAAAACTTCAACCTACAGCAGGTAAGGCAGAGCACAGGTGACAACCTGAACTTATGAATGGGTGTGGGTGGAGGAGGGAGGGCAGATATTCTCACAGTACTGAGCTCTTAAGCTGTGAGATATAACTCTGTCCATAGGTCGATAGTGTCACAATTTGTGTGAATGAATCATAGGATACCTAGGTGGTATCAGAACTTTGCTTAAAGGATATGTGGGAACCCCACCCCTCATATGTTGGAATTGGGTGATCAAGACTCAGAATCCATTAGTACCTAGGGTACTGATGAAAATATAGGCCAGTTAGATATCTATTAGTGGAGGCTAGCAGCTATGTGTGATATGAGTAGAGGCAGATCAGCCAGAAATTAATGGAGAGATCAGGGGAAAAGAAAGTCAAGATAGCCTAACCAGATTCACACAGATTTTAAAATCAAGGAAAACTGTGCACACGTCTAATGCTATGCATTCTAAGGAGATACATCAGAGGTTCCACTCTGTGGTAGGAATCAATTTTATTGAAGTAGGTGAGCCAATAATAATAATCCCCAGGTTGGGAATGGGAAGTGTCATGTATATTGCTAAAATATATTTCTAAACTGTCCACTTTTAAAGAAAAATTCATGAATTATAGAAAGAAAAGGAAAGTATGTTCCATACATAGAAAAACAAGGAGAGAAGAAGTAGCTTCTAAAGGGATCTAGATATTGGACCTAGATAAAAAGATGACAACAAAAATACATGTCGTTTTCATCATAGGGGACTATAATGCAAATGGAGGAAGTCAAGAGATACCTGGAGTAACAGGAAAGTTTGACCTTGGAGTATAAAATGAAGCAGGGCAAAGGCCATCAGAATTTTGCCAAGAGAATGCACTGGTCATAGCAAATAACCTCGTCCAACAACACAATAGAAGACTCTACACATGGACACCACCAGATGGTCAACACAGAAATCAGATTTATTACATTCATTGCAGCCAAAGCTGCAGAAGCTCTATACAGTCAGGAAAAACAAGACTAGGAGATGACTATGGCTCACATAATGAACTCCTTATTGCAAACTTCAGACTTAAATTGAAGAAAGTAGGGAAAACCACTAGACTATTCAGGTATGATCTAAATCAAATCCCTTACAATTATTCAGTGAAAGTGACAAATAGATTCAACGGTTTAGATCTGATGGACAGAGTGCCTGAAGAACTATGGATGGAGGCTCATGACATTTTAGAGGAGGCAGTGATCAAGGCCATCAACAAGAAAAAGAAAGATAAAAAGGCAAAATGTTTGTCTGAGGAGGCCTTACAAATAGCTGAGAAAAGAAGAGAAGCTAAAGGAGAATGCGGAAAATATACCCATCTTAATGCAGAGTTCTGAATAGCAAGGAGAGATAAGAATGGTTTCCTCAGTGATCAATGGAAAGAAATAGAGGAAAATGGTAGAATGGGAAAGACTAGAGAAAATTTCTTCAAGAAAATTAGAGATACCAGGGAATATTTCATGCAAAGATGGACACATTAAAGTACAGAAACAGTATAGGCCTAACAGAAGCAGAAGATATTAAGAAGAGAAGGCAAGAATACACAGAAGAACTATACAAAATAGATCTTAATGACCCAGAAAACCACAATGATGTGTTAACACGCCTAGAGCCAGACATCCTGCAATGTAGAATAACCTGGGCCATAGGAAGCATCACTATGAACAAATTAGTGGAGGTGAGGAATTCCAGGTGAGCTATTTCAAGTTTAAAAGATGATGCTGTGAAAGTGCTGCACTGAATATGCCAGCAAATGTGGAAAACTCAGCAGTGGCCCGGGACTGGAAAGGGTCTGTTTTCATTCCAATCCCAAAGAAAAGCAATCCAAAATAATGTTCAAACAACCACACAATTGTGCTCATCTCAATTCAGTTCAGCCCAGTTCAGTCGCTCAGTCGTGTCCGACACTTTGTGACCCCATTGACTGCAGCACGCCAAGCCTACCTCTCCATTACCACTCCCAGAGCCTACTCAGACTCCTGTCCATTGAGTTGGAGATGCCATCCAACCATCTCATGCTTTGTTGTCCCCTTCTTCTCCCACCTTCGATCTTTCCCAGCATCAGGGTCTTTTCAAATGAGTCAACTCTCTTCACATCAGGTGGCCAAATTATTGGAGTTTCAGCTTCAGCATCAGTCCTTTCTGGAATATTTAGGGCTGATTTCCTTTAGGATGGACTGGTCGGATCTCCTTGCTATCCAAAGAACTCTCAAGAGTCTTCTCCAACACCACAGTTCAAAAACATCAATTCTTCAGTGCTCAGCTTTCTTCACAGTCCAGCTCTCACATCCATACATGACTATTGGAAAAACCATAGCTTTGAAAAGACAGACATGTGTTGGCAAAGTAATGTCTCTGCTTTTTTAATATGCTGTCTAGGTTAGTCATAACTTTCCTTCCAAGGAGCAAGTGTCTTTTAATTTCATGGCTGAAGTCACCATATGCAATGATTTTGGATCCCAAGAAAATAAAATCTGTCACTGTTTCCCCATCTATTTGCCATGAAGTGATGGGACAAGATGACATAATCGTAGTTTTCTGAATATTGAGCTTTAAGCCAACATTTTCCCTCTCCTCTTTCACTTTCATCAAGAGGGTCTTTAGCTCTTCTTCACTTTCTGCCATAAGGGTGGTGTCATCTGCATATCTGAGGTTATTGATATTTCTCCTGACAATCTTGATTCCAGCTTGTGCTTCATCCAGTCCAGCATTTCTCATGATGTAATCTGCATATATGTTTAATAAGGAGGGTGACACATTAAATGGCTAAAATATAACAACAACAGCAAATGATGATACCAAATATTTTTTAGAACTGTGATGCCAAATATTTTTAAAAACTACAGCAACAGGAACTCTTAGTCATTGCTGATGGAAATACAAAATTGTACAGTCAATTTGGAATTTTGGATACAGTTTCATAGTTTCCTACAAAGCTAAATGTACAGTTGCCAAACTATCTAACAATAATCTTTCTACATTTTTAATGAGTTGAACTGAAAATTTATATTTACACAAATCTAAATGTGAATGTTTGCAGCAACATCATTCATAATTGCCAAAGGACAAGATGTCCTTTGATAAGTGAATGGATAAATAATTACACGTCCATATAATTGAATTTTATTCAGTGATAAAAAGAAATGAACTATCAAGTCATGCAAAATGTGGTGGATGAATTTTAAATACATATTGCTAACTGAAAAGAGCCAGCCAGAAAAGACAGCATACTATATGATTCCAATTATGCTAATTTCTGGAAAAGGCAAAACTATAAATAGTTTTTTTTAAAAAACCAGTGGTTGCCAGGGATTTGGGAGTGGAGTGGGATTGGAAGCATGGGATGCAGGAGATTTGTGGGTATGAGAATATTCTGAGTGATAGTGCATGGTGAATGCATGATATTATACATTTGTCAAAACTCATGGAACTTTACAGCACAAAGAATGAGCTAACGATAATTGATTATGTATAAACTGCTCAGATCCCAGGAGGGAATGCAGAATATGACACAAAAATCTAAGTGCACTTGCTCATGTATTAAATAACCTCATTGCAGAGTTAAGAGTTGGGACTGGGAGATGGAGGACAGATCAAGTGGGGATGTGATGACCTAAGTAATTATGGAAACAAGTAGAGAGTGTAAGAGTTAAGGGAAAAAAAAACTGCAAATAAGTACTGTATGTTATTTGACAAAGTATTCCCCGTGGTGAAGCAACTCTTATACTGCTTTACATGTCTTCAATATATTGGAATGAAACAAATAATCAAATCTATTGTGAATGGAGGAAGCTACATTCTCACCATTGAAATGGAAATTAAGAGGTAAGCGAAAGGAGACTAGAATGATCCACATGGTAATAGATTAGTGTTGTAGTCACCAGAATGAACTCATATTCATCTTAATATAGATCCAGATGGAGTAAAAAGAACTATTTCTAGGTATACTAATGGACACATATTATAAAATATGCACACATTTCCTCATTCTTATTCCCTTCCACTGAGTGGGCATAGAAGCTAACACCCCAGGAGCAAAAGTACACTGGTGCCAATGTCTCTGTTTCTTTCTTTTGTTCATGTTTTTTTTTGGGGGGGGAGGGGGTGGTTCTTGGCTGTGCTGCACTGCTTGCGGGATATCTTGGTTTCCAGGCCAGGACCTGGAAATAGAACCTGGGCCACAGCAGTGAAAACTGAGTGAAAATAACTGCATCACCAGGATGCTCCAAAAATCTTGGTTTTTAATACCATTTTTCAATAAAAGAAACCAGATTCCTGGGAGAAATGATTGATTCTAGGACCCAAGCAGCTAATATGAATGATGAGACTGGAGCATTTTCTTTTAGTCATATCAAAATAAATAAATAAATGAAACCTATACTGATGGGCTCAACATTCAGAAAACTAAGATCATGGAATCCAGTGCCATCACTTCATGGCAAATAGATGGGGAAACAGTGGACACAGTGGCTGACTTTATTTTAGGGGGGTCCAAAATCACTGCAGATGGTGATTACAGCCATGAAATTAAAAGACGCTTACTCCTTGAAAGCAAAGTTATGAGCAACCTAGACAGCTTATTAAAAATCAGAGACATTACTTTGCCAACAAAGGTCCATCTAGTCAAGGCTATGCTTTTTCCAATAGTCATGTATGGATGTGAGAGTTGGACTATAAAGAAAGCTGAGCACCGAAGAATTGATGTTTTTGAACTGTGGTGTTGGAGAAGACTCTTGAGAGTCCCTTGGACTGCAAGGAGATCCAACCAGTCCATTCTGAAGGAGATCAGCCCTGGGATTTCTTTGGAGGGAATGATGCTAAAGCTGAAACTCCAGTACTTTGGCCACCTCATGTGAAGAGTTGACTCATTGGAAAAGACTCTGATGCTGGGAGGGGTTGGGGGCTGGAGGAGAAGGGGACGACAGAAGATGAGATGGCTAGATGGTATCACTGACTTGATGGATGTGAGTTTGAGTGAATTCCGGAAGTTGGTGATGGACAGGGAGACTTGGTGTGCTGCGATTCATGGGGTCGCAAAGTGTCGGACAGGACTGAGTGACTGAACTGAACTGAATTAAGTACAAAAATAATTACAGTTTCAGATCACAGAATTTTAAATCTTTATAATTATGCTCAAACACATCTTACTAATCAAAATAGGAAACATTACAATCAACACATTTGTGCCAATGAGAAATGTCTGTTTATTCCTGTAGCATAAAATATCAAAGCTTTGGGATTTGACAAACTTTTAGAAAGCATTTTCTGCCTTTTGCTGGTTGTGGAAGCATTTTACCTGCCAAAAGTTGTTGAAATGATTGAAGAAGTAGGAGTCAGTTGGCAAGAGGTCAGGTGACTATGATGGATAAGGCAAAACTTCATAGCCCAATTGGTTCAACTTTTGAAGCACTGGTTATGGGATGTGCAGTCAGGCGTTGTCATGGAGAAGAATTGGGCCCATACTGTTGACCAATGCCGACTGCAGGCATAGCAGTTTTTTGTGCAACTCATCAATTTGTCTAGCATACTTCTCAAATTTAATGGTTTCACCAGGATTCAGAAAGCAATAGTGGATCAGATGGGCAGCAGACCTCCAAACAGTGACCATGATCTCTTTTTGGTGCAAGTTTGGCTTTAGGAAGTGCTTTGGAGTCTCTTCTCAGCCCCACCACTGAGCTAGTCATCGCTGATTGTCGTATACAACTTTTCATTGCACATCACAATCTGATCTAGAATTGGTTTGTTGTTTTTCCACAGAATAAGAGAAGACAACCCTTCAAAATGATGATTTTTCTTTTTTTTTTTTTTTGGTGGTCAACTCATGAAGCTTCTCATGTTTAAGTCTCTCCTCTCCTTTACAAAACTTCTTGAATCACCATTGCACTATACATCTGTTAGAAGTTCCAGGGCCCAGTGCATTGTTGATGTTGCAAGTTGTCTCTGCTGCTTTATGACCCATTTTGAACATGAATAAAAGACTGCTTGAATTTTGCATTTTGTCTAACATCATTTCTATAGCTTAAAATAAATATAAAATAAACAGCAAGTAATAAGTCACTAGCAAAAAAAATCAATCAAGAAACATGCATTAAAATTATGTATAACATAACCACATTAATTTAAGACTGCATTCCAATATCTGGAGAAGGCAATGGCAACCCATTCTAGTACTGTTGCCTGGAAAATCCCATGGACAGAGGAGCCTGGTAGGCTGCAGTCCGTGGGGTCGCAAAGGTCGCACACGACTGAGCGACTTTACTTTCACTTTTCACTTTCATGCATTGGAGAAGGAAATAGCAACCCACTCAAGTGTTCTTGCCTGGAGAAACCCAGGAACGGTGGAGCCTGGTGGGCTGCCGTCTATGGGGTCGCACAGAGTTGGACACGACTGAAGTGACTTAGCAGCAACCTTCCAATATCATATACCAAAACTCAACAATGTAAAACCATAATTAAGTTGCACCAACCTAATAACATTTATTTTATATAAAGATTGAAGGCAGAAGGAGAACTGGACGACAGAGGATAAGATGGTTGGGTAGCATCACTGTCTCAATAGACATGATTTTGAGCAAGCTCCAGGAGTTGGTGATGCACAGGGGAGCCTGGCCTGTGACAGTCCATGAGGTTGCAAAAAGTCAGACACAACTGAGTGACTGAACTGAACCTGAAATCAACATATTACATCTATAAAATGTTTCCACATTATGTTGAAATTCCAAAGAATAGATTTTGTGATGAAATGTTCATTTCCCCATGCATTCTCTCTCTTACGTTCCTTTAAATTAACCAAGAATAGCACATGAGGCTCACTCATTCAGAAAAAATAAGACAAAATAGCAAGAATCTGGAGCATAATTGGTCATTATATATGAAAGAGTAGAAAATAAGTTTCCCACTTTTAACAAGATATTTCTTGTGCTTGAAACCTCAAGAAAAGGGAATTATCTGAATTTAGAAGTTATAGAATATTGTAACAAATTCAAAATTTAAAAATACCCTTTAAACCTATTATCATATAAAATTATCATGGCAATGATTCTCACATTGACTATCACTGATTATTGCTACCACAAGTCAAGAAATAATTAAATCAGTTTATTATGTCCTCATATTTCAAAATATTGTAACATTATACATTTCCTCTTATAAATTACTAGGAAAATACTTTAACATCATTTTGTATAATGATTTGTAGTTTTTAAAATGTCTTTATTCCATAAGAAATTGTTCACATTTCTACTTCAATAAATAGAAATAAAATAAAACAACTTGTCTAATTTTAGATTTGATATTTCCATCAATAAGATGAATATCGTTTTAAAAATCATCATCATTGTGGTCAAGCTTACATCAACACAAACTGTGAATTTAATTCATTTTATATAAATATCATTACTTCATGAATTGTTGATATTTAATCAATGCAAATTTGAAATGTTTCTCTAAAGAATGGACATCTTTTTTTTAAATAAATTTATTTATTTTAATTGGAGGCTAATTACTTTACAATATTGTATTGGTTTTGCCATACATCAACATGAACCCGCCACGGGTATACAAATGTTCCCCATCCTGAACCCTCCTCCCTCCTCCCTCCCCACCATCCCTCTGGGTCACCCCAGTGCACCAGCCCCAAGCATCCAGTATCATGCATCAAACCTGGACTGGTGATTCATTTCACATATGATATTAGACATGTTTTAATGCCATTCTCCCAAATCATCCCACCCTCTCCCTCTTCCACAGAGTCCAAAAGACTCATCATTTTAAAATTAATTTTAGCTTATTCCTTTTAATATTTAAGAAAAAAACATAGAATGAGAATTAGGCTGATGTGTAAAATTTATGTTAATCACATTCCTTAAAAATATATTTCAGTTTTGTATTTCTGGAATATTTAAAGTTTATGTTACCTATATATCTTTAGAAACACTGACTACTTTAAAATGACATACATGAAAGGCATTAAAAAAATTGAAAATTTATAAGAAACTCTTGGTCTCCAGTCCTACTATCTGCAGTATTTCTTTTTTTTCTTTCTTTTGTTTTTAAAACATTTCTTTATTTCTGCAGTATTTCTTTCCTTTTAAATGACAGCAATAGAGGGCAAACAAGTAAACATGAAACTATGAGAAAATAATTTACTTGCACAAATATAAAAAATATCAATGACAGGAACAAGAGTTCTACTGTACCCCTAAACCTTGAAGCTCACAAAATTTGTATGAATCCAATTATCTACAAGTCATATTCATTCTCATTTGATCTTATCCTTTCCAATGAAAAAGCAATCATGTATGTCACTCATTCCAACCCTGACCAATCCATAATCTGCCACCACTGATTCTTATCTAATTTCTTTGAGTAATGAGCATTTTTGCTCAATATGATATCACATTCAGGAGGAGAGAACTCATCACAGAGTCTGTTTCAGTTGAACCCTCCACTTTCCTTTGCAGGATGCAAATATATTCTTCAGTTCTTACACCTGGGAGCTCTTAACTGTATAAACACACTGCTGCCTCCCCATCCACTTACTTTCACATACTTCTATATGTCCTCTTACAAATTCTAGTTTTCTTAAATCAATAGTTTAACAAATACAATTTATTTTATTTATGATAACAATAATATGAAAGCAGCAAGAAAATACAAACAAAAAAGAATATCTAAACCCACTGGGAAATATAAAGGCTAAAATAAGTATATAAAAATCATTCAATAAGATATTTCAAAGATGAAAAATTCTTAACAACTTAATATTGACATCCATGTGCTCATTATCAAAATCATGCTAATGTTCTTGTTTTGTTTAGTTTATTTATCTTTTCTCATTATTTCCAGATTTTAGAAAAATAACAAATCAGAATAAATTTTATCTGTAAAATAAATATTTGTATATAGCCAGAAAATTGCTTTTTTAAAGGTTTAAAGGTGTTATATAATATTCTTATAAAAAGTATTATAAAATTTTCATAGTAGAATTGAATGAACAGATTCAGCTGAATTAATCAGCAATTAATCTAAGTATAAATGAGCATTCATTGCATAAAAAATACTATATTAGTAATTATTTTTCAGTTCCAAATGACCATTACAAAATGACTCAAGCTAAAGATTGAGGATAGCTTAAGGCAGGGTTTAAAGATGCTCAAATTATATCTTATGCCACCAAGAATAGATTTTCTATCTCTCCTATTTCCTGTCTTCTCTCAAAGTTGTCCATATTCAGCGAGTTTTACATTTATGCTTTCAAGATAGATGTTGTACCTACAACATTCTATATACTTTCTTTTTTTTTTCTTTTCCAATTTATTTTGACTAAGTACAACTATAATCTAGTAATTAACAAATTCTTTTTTTAATATAAATTTATTTTAATTGGAGGTTAATTAGTTTACAATATTGTATTGGTTTTGTCATACATCAACATGAATCCGCCACAGGTATTCAAGTGTCCCCCATCCTGAAACCCTCTCCCACTTCCCTCTCCGTACCATCCCTCTGGATTGTCTCAGTACACCAGCCCCAAGCATCCAGTATCATGCATCGAACCTGGACTGGTGACTCGTTTCATATATGATATTATACATGTTTCAATGTCATTCTCCCTAATCATCCTACCCTCTCCCTCTCCCACAGAGTCCAAAAGACTGTTCTATACATCCGTGTCTCTTTTGCTGTCTCACATACAGGGTTACCGTTACCCTCTTTCTAAATTCCATATATATGTGTTAGTATACTGTGTTAGTGTTTTTCTTTCTGGCTTACTTCACTCTGTATAATAGGCTCCAGTTTCATCCACCTCATTAGAATGGATTCAAATGTATTCTTTTTAATGGCTGAGTAATACTCCATTGTGTATATGTACCACTGCTTTCTTATCCATTCATCTGCTGATGGACATCTAGGTTACTTCCATGTCCTGGCTATTATAAACAGTGCTGTGATGAACATTGGGGTACATGTGTCTCTTTCAATTCTGGTTTCCTCGGTGTGTATGCCCAGCAGTGGGATTGCTGTGTCATAAGGCAGTTCTATTTCCACTTTTTCCACACTGTTCTCCATAGTGGCTGTACTAGTTTGCATTCCCACCAAGAGAGTGAGAGGGTTTCCTTTTCTCCACACCCTCTCCAGCATTTATTGTTTGTAGACTTTGGATTGCAGCCATTCTGACTAGCGTAAAATGGTACCTCACTGTGGTTTTGATTTGCATTTCTCTGATAATGAGTGATGTTGAGCATCTTTTCATGTGTTTGTTAGCCATCTGTATGTCTTCTTTGGAGAAATGCCTATACTTTCTTACTTAAGTTCAGTTGGAAATTCACAGGAATTTCTTTCCCAGAATATTTAGCAAAAACCTTTTGGTCTTTTTGATCAAAGACAATATCGAAACTATCAGTGTGCTCATTAATAGAAGCATGATTTTTTTGAGCTATAAATGCTGTTTGGCAGTAGGCCCTCAATTATAAATCATACAAATTATTTAAGTATTCTCCATATGGCTGATGCCTACAATAATATCTATCTCTATATATGATACATGTATTTATTTCAAATTCATATATCCTAACTTTCAAGGTTAGTTTTATTATTTAATTGTTAAAATAACTTTTAAAAGGCTACATTTCTTTGATAAAGATAATCTAATAGAACTATATGATATAATACAGGAAGAACTGGAATCCAAAATGAAGGAAGATATATTTGTTTTTACTAAAGAAAATTATATTTTTCTTCTACTGAAAGTAGAGCAAATAGGATAAATATAGAGAAAAGTTGATGCCTGAAAGCAGAGAGAATATTTGCCTAATGACATAATAAGGAAGAAAGATTATATGATGAAAGTAAAGAAATGATTAGATAAAAACATTGAAGGAAATAATATAGCATATTGAGAAACTAGGGTAAAGTCCTCATGAAATTAAAACACTTTTAGTTGAATCTAGGCACACATTTATTTTTTATCTAAAAATAATATGAAGTTATTTTACTACCTTGGAGTTGGGATACAGTATATTTTATTGGGATTTACAGAACACCTGCAACAGAATGATAGAAAAGGCAACAGAACTGAGTATAGCAAGAGCAAGAAATTGATGTCACAAACAATGGGATCTGTGCTAGATAGAAAAGAAAAAGGTTGGAACTGGAAAAAACACAAAACGGAGCTGGAAATCTTGATGAGACTGCAAAGATGGCTATTGATGTTGAGAGGGATAGAGCAGCAAAAATAGGAAACTATGTTCAAAGAATGCAATAAGATTTCACAGTTGAGAGATTTCAGGAAATAAATTATGTGTCATAATCATGGGAGTGAGATTGTTAAAGTGACATGTTAATAAAAAGTATTCAAATTTAACTGGAATTCATGAAGCTTTTACTTCATCTTCTCTATGCTTATCCAAGTTTAACCACTGTTTTAACAAATGATTCTGAGAGTGTTGGTCAGAATAATTTGATCTGGCTCTAGATCCCTCAGGTTGTTTTCCAGCAAAAGTTTTAGAAATGCAAAAGTGATTACTGATGACATTAGCGTCCCTAAACAGTGTTCAAAGTTTTATTAACATATGTATAACTCACCCATTCATTCTTTTTAAAAAAATCTATTTATGATCTCTATTTGTTAGGCATTGTTATATATGTGAGGAATATAAAGAATAATATGTCATAATCTCTGCTCTAAAAAACAAAGTGTGTTTATGAGTGTTATGGAGGAAGACATGACACATAGTGGGAGAAAGATGGAAGAGTAGAAGCTAGGAAGGAGATAACAGATAAGAGACCCTTTCTCTAAAGTAACTGGAGGTAAAGAAAGAAAGGAGAGTACAGAAAATAGATGTGCTACTCCAAGAGAAGTTTTTCAAGATGGTTAGTTGAAAACTACCAATTAATATTAAACTCATAATCCTCTTAATCAAAGAGCAAAGAAAATGCTTTGAGTATCTGAAATTTATCCTAATCAGGAAAATTACTGAAAATGCTCTGATCAATATCAAATTCAATGACTATCAACAAGGAACAATGTGATACATTAACACAAATATTTAAAATATTAAATTCAATGTACTCTCAAATTCTCACAATCAAAAAAGGAAAATTATAAGACAAATCTTGGAACATACATTTAACTCAAATGCTAAAATATGCTATAAAAACTACTGGTAAAACAATCCATATAATTCTTGGACATGTATATCATTCTTTATTAAAGAATGATAAATATATTTCAAGTTACCTCAACCAAGAAATTAGGAATACTTTAATATGCAATTTCTAATTTCACATGTACTTAGAAGACCTTTGAAATCTAGCCATTATGCAGTTTACACAAATTTTTCATTTACCAGTGTTCATGTCTATAAAATAGCTTCTCCTTATGACACTAAGAGGAGAAGGCAATGGCAACCCACTCCAGTACTCTTTTTTTTTTTTTTTTTAAATAATCACATACCTTTTTTTTTTGTTTGTTTTTATTTATTTTATTTTTTTACTTTACAATATTGTATTTGTAAAGTTGTAAATATTGATGCATGGTTTTGCAATACATCAATATGAATCCGCCACGGGCGTACAGGTGTTCCAATTCCATGGGTGGAGGAGCCTTGTAGGCTGCAGTCCATGGGGTCGTGAAGAGTTGGACACAACTGAGTGACTTCACTTTCACTTTTCACTTTCATGCATTGGAGAAGAAAATGGCGACCCACTCCAGTGTTCTTGCCTGGAGAGTCACAGGGACGGAGGCTCCTGGTGGGCTGCCGTCTATGGGGTCTCACAGAGTCGGACACGACTGAAGCGACTTAGCAGCAGCAGCATGACATATTGTGCAATGTTTGCTACTAAGACCCTGTTTGCTTCTAAGATCCAGGCATTTCTGGACATGTGTGATTAATTTCTAAGAAAGTTCTATTTATACAGAGGTCTTAGGGTAGGAGAAGATAGACACAACAAACTTGACCTAATGTCAAGTCATAGTCTTCTGAGTTAAAAAGAAACTTTGTGCAAGATACAATAAGTATCACAAATTTAATACACGGCTTAGCCCTCAGTGGATTCAACTTTGTCCTGTGGCAGACAGAGAACAGGAATGAAAAGCTGAAAAAGATCATGTACTGAACTCTTTATTTTTTTTTTATTTTTTTTAAATTTTTTATTTTTTTTAAATTTTAAAATCTTTAATTCTTACATGCGTTCCCAAACATGAACCCACCTCCCACCTCCCTCCCCACAACATCTCTCTGGGTCATCTTTGGATACACACAGAACTATTTTGAGATCTTTCCAATAGTGTAAAAAAAAAAAAAGAGAGAGAATGCTTCCATGTATATCTTACAAGATAAGCTGTTATGCTATGTAACAGATAAACACAGAGATCTGTCTGACGTCAGTTGGAAAAATCTTTCTCCAATTTACAGCTAGAATGGTTGGATCACATGATCTCCTGGACCATAATGTTAGGGAGGAGAAGAAACAGAGGAAGGCATACTAACTTTTAACTGTGTTGGTCCAGAAGTACTTTATATCACTTCCACTCCTAATATCATCACTGTGTCTCACCTTACTGCAGGGGAATCTGGGAAATCAAGTGTTCCTATGAGTTCCCTCAAAAAAAGGAAAAAAAAAAAATAGCCTAGCCCCATACCAACCTGTTACTTGGATGCAAATTAATGTCTACTTTCTGCAAGAGGTGCTGAGGGTGTGAGTGGTTTCCCAAAGAGCAGTTGGTACTAGGTTAGCAGATAATTCTGGAGGGCTACGGGAAAGTTCAAAATACAACGTTGAGTACCACTGAAGTAACAGTTAAACTTTCAGGTGCAGACAAATTTGCAGGAGGAAGGGAGACTTCCTTATCCAAGAGAACCAGTGTGGCCCACAGAATAAAAGCTTTGATGCCTGGACTGATCCATGCTAAGAATTACAAGGAGATTTGTTAATGAAAATATGTTGGTGAGGAATAGAGAAACTAAGTTACACATGTGTTTATTTCATGGTTTGCCTTCTTTTTGCTCTTTTCGTTTCTTCAGTTTTTAAGTGGTCTTACTTTTTATCTTCAATCTGGCTCTATCAAAATAAAATTATTGGCATCCTGAAGTTTTTATTGGTGAATTTAAGAATCAGATTTAAGCAATTTATCTTTAAATTTCCATCTTGGAGTGTTATTGTCCTATTCTATTAAGTTCTGTAAATATTTGTTACTTCTTTTTACATGTAAAGAATTGCTAAGGGCACCAAAGGAGGTAAAAAGTTAAATAAATGTTTCTGCACTCAAGAAATAATCAGACAAACATACCGGTGAGTTAAATTCACAAATAATTATGGAACAACAACAAAAGACCATTGTTAGCACAGTAAATGTGCCATAAAGTGATGTAGAAAATTAAACAAAACAAATCCGGTTTGAGAACAAGGAAAATCTAAAAGCGAATTTATATGCATATATCAATCTCTCTGTGTCACATTCTCTCTAAAATATATAATATAATATATATTACTTAGTATGTATATATTGAATGGCTTTTGGTTTCCATTTCAACAATTCTCATGAGTTTAAACACAAATTTCTTAAGAATTAACAAATCAAGTCCTTATCGCCCTTAATCCCCAGATTATGAATTCAAATTTCCTCTTGATCACACCTAATAAAGATTACTCAAACTACCACACCACTGCACTCATCTCACTTGCTAATAAAGTAATGCTCAAAGTTCTCCAACCCAGGCTTCAGCAATACGTGAACTCTGAACTTCCAGATGTTCAACCTGGTTTTAGAAAAAGCAGAGGAACTAAAGTTCAAATAGCCAACATCTGTTGGATCACGGAAAAAGCAAGAGAGTTCCAGAAAAACATCTATTTCTGCTTTATTGACTAAACCAAAGCATTTAACTGTGTGGATCACAATAAATTGTGGAAAATTCTAAAGGAGATGGGATTGCCAGACCGCATGACCTGCCTCATGAGAAACCAGTACGCAGATCAGGAATCAACAGTTAGAACTAGGCATAGAACAACAGACTAGTTCCAAATAGGAAAAGGAGTACGTCAAGGCTGTATATTGTCACCCTGCTTATTTAACTTATATGCAGAGTACATCATGAAAAACGCTGGGATGGAGGAAGTACAAACTGGAATCAAGATTGCTTGGAGAAATATGAATAACCTCAGATATGCAGATGACACCACCCTTATGGCAGAAAGTGAAGAAGAACTAAAGAGCCTCTTGATGAAAGTGAAAGAAGAGAGTGAAAGAGGAGAGTGAAAAAGTTAACTTAAAGCTCAACATTCAGAAAACTAAGATCATGGCATCTGGTCCCATAACTTCAAAGCAAAAAGATGAGGAAACAGTGGCTCATTTTATTTTGGGGGGGCTGCAAAATCACTGCAGATGGTGATTGTAGCCATGAAATTAAAACACACTTACTCATTAGATGGAAAGTTATGGCCAACCTAGACAGCATATTAAAAAGCAGAGATATTACTTTGTCAACAAATGTCCATCTAGTCAAGGCTATGGTTTTTCCTGTACTCATGTGTGGATGTGAGAGTTGGACTATAAAGAAAGCTGAGCCCCGAAGAATTGATGCTTTTGAACTGTGGTGTCAGAGAAGACTCTTGAGAACCCTTTGGACTCCAAGGAGATCCAACCAGTCCCTCCTAAAGGAGATCAGTCCTGGGTGTTCATTGGAAGGACTGATGTTGAAGCTGAAAGTCCAATATTTAGGCCACCTGATGCGAAGAGCTGACTCATTGGAAAAGACCTTGGTGCTGGGAAAGATTGAGGACAGGAATAGAAGGTGACGATAGAGGATGAGATGGTTGGATGGCATCACTGATTCAATGGACATGGGTTTGGGTAGACTCCGGGAGTTGGTGATGGACAGGGAGGCCTGGCATGCTGCAGTTCATGGGGTTGCAAAGAGTGGGATATGACTGAGTGACTGAACTGAAATGAACAGATCATGATCTTTCTCCCTCCTTCTCACTACTATTGAAATCAGTATTTGTCCTGCCACATTAGCTTAAAACTGATTTATTATTATTAACATTTCATTGTGTATACTGACCAGCTGAAATTCACTTTTCCCCTGTTACTCATCAGTATTGATAAGAGGACCTTATCCGTATTGGTCATCATCTCTCTGCTATATCTTACTGTAATGTTATTCCTCTCAGGCTTTTTAGTTCCCCTCTTAATGTGTACCCTGGATGTAGCTAGCAGGAATGCATTCAACCACCAATTCAGCTTTTCAATGCCCTGTACTAATTCAAATACCTCTCTAGGAAACTTTCATAGCTCCTCTTAACCAAATGAAACCTTAAATTAAGGATCGCCTTGGTTTATAACTCACTATACTATCCTGTATCAATCACACTGTTTCACTTGCTTATTTGATCATTAGCACAACCAACCCTTTTTCTGCAAAAGGTAGGAAATGTGACTGGAAATAACTTGTATGTCAGTTCAGTTCAGTTCAGCCGATCAGTTGTGTCCGACTCTTTGTGACCCCATGGACTGCAGCACGCCAGGCCTCTCTGTCCATCACCTACTTCCAGATTACTCAAACTCAAGTCCACTGAGTCAGTGATGCCATCCAACCATCTCATCCTCTGTCATCCCCTTCTCCTCCTAACCTCAATCTTTCCCAGCATCAGGGTCTTTTCAAGGGAGTCAGTTCTTCACATCAGGTGACCAAAGTATTGGAGTTTCAACTTCAACATCAGTCCTTACAATGAACATTCAGGACAGGTTACCTTGAAGATGGACTGGTTGGATCTCCTTGCAATCCAAGGGACTGTCAAGAGTCTTCTCCGACACCACAGTTCAAAAACATCAATTCTTCTGTGATCAGCTTTCTTTATAGTCCAACTCTCACATCCATATACGACTACTGGAAAAACCATAGCTTTGACTAATGGACTGCTATTACTGTATAGAGGCAACACTGAATAAAATGCACTCTCTCTGTGGCTCATCTCAAAATACTTTTACTTGGAGAGGCAAGCATTTCTCACCTAGGAGTAAGTTTCCCACTGCCTTTGCAGAGACCAGATGTGCAAATGTTTCTGGTCAACTGCAAAGTAAGTGGAAAATGACTACAAAATATCTAAAAGCTAAATGTCTCACAAGGACTGATGCAAATCAAAATTGTGTGCTGATATAAATATATATCTTCAGCTTTTGCTTTTTAAAAAGTATCTATTTCAGATGATATTTTAAAATCTTACATTTTTAATGTGTTTTATTGTCAATGACTGTAAAGTTGAAACAAATGATTAAGTCAAAATTTTTGTTTTACTTGATTCTATAGAAATTTCAGTTACCAACTACTTTGCCAAAGTTATACATGAGGTAAGTTTTAGCTAAAAAAATAAATCAACCACAAGGATAAAATTAACCATTTCAAGAGTAAACAAAAATCATAATGCCCTCCTCAATTTCAGAGTTTATAAATTTATGTGTTAACCACTATGTATCCAAGGAAAGTTTGTAATGTAGCTCAAAAACACATCCTTTTTGCACATTCAAATTAGATTATATTGGGAATACAGAGCAAGAAACCTTGGTAAAATTTGTTCTTGGTCCCATCACTTCATGGCAAATAGATAAACAGTAGAAACAGTGGATTTAAAGCTGAGCCCCAAAGAACTGATGCTTTTGACACCATGAATCACAGCATGCCAGGCCTCCCTGTCCATCACCAACTCCCGGGGTCTACCCAAACCCATGTCCATTGAATCAGTGATGCCATCCAACCATCTCATCCTCTATCATAGCCTTCTCCTCCTGTCCTCAATCTTTCCCAGTATCAAGGTCTTTCCCAATGAGTCAGCTATTCGCATCAGGTGGCCTAAATATTGGAGTTTCAGCTTCAACATCAGTCCTTCCAATGAACACCCAGGACTGATCTCCTTTAGGATGGACTGGTTGGATCTCCTTGGAGTCCAGAGGGCCCTCAAGAGTCTTCTCTGACACCACAGTTCAAAAGCATCAATTCTTCGGGGCTCAGCTTTCTTTATAATCCAACTCTCACATCCACACATGACTACAGGAAAAACCATAGCCTTGAAGAGATGGAAGTTTGTTGACAAAGTAGTATCTTCGGTTTTGAAAATGCTGTCTAGGTTAGTCATAACTTTCCTACCAAGGAGTAAGTGTCTTTTTATTTCATGGCTGCAGTCAAAATCTGCACTGATTTTGGAGCCCAAGAAAATAAAGTCAGCCACTGTTTCCACTGTTTCTTCATCTATTTGCCGTGAAGTGATGGGACCAGATGACACGATCTTAGTTTTCAGAATGTTGAGCTTTAAGTCAACTTTTTCACTCTCTTCTTTCATTTTCATCAAGAGGCTCTTTAGGTCTTCTTCACTTTCTTCCCTAAGGGTGGTGTCTTCTGCATATCTGAGGTTATTGATATTTCTCCCAGCAATCTTGATTCCAGCTTGTGCTTTTTCCACCCCAGAGTTTCTCATGATGTACCCTGCATATAAGTTAAATTAACAGGGTGACAATATACAGCCTTGACATACTCCTTTCCCGATTTGGAACCTGTCTGTTGTTTCATGTCCAGTTCTAACTGTTGCTTCCTGACCTGCATACAGATTTTTTCAAGAGGCAGGTAAGGTGGTCTGGTATTCCCATCTCTTTCTGAATTTTCCACAGTTTATTGTGATCCACACAGTCAAAGGCTTTGGTATAGTTAATAAAGCAGAGATACATGTTTTTCTGGGACTCCCTTGCTTTTTTGATGATCCAGCGGATGTTGGCAATTTGATTTCTGGTTCCTCTGCTTTTTCTAAAACCAGTTTGAACATCTGGAAGTTCGGAGTTCATGTATTGGTGAAGCGTGGCTTGGAGAATTTTGAGCATTATTTGCTAGCCTGTGAGATGAGTGCAATGGTGCGGTAGTTTGAGTATTATTTGGCATTGCCTTTCTTAGGGGCTGGAATGAAAACTGACCTTTTTCAGTCCAGTTGCCACTGCTGAGTTTTCCATATTTGCTGGCATATTAACTGCAATCATTTCACAGCAGCATCTTTTAGGATTTGTAATAGCTCAACTGAAATTCCATCACCTCCATTACCTTTGTTCATAGTGATGCTTCCTCAGGCCCGCTTAACTTAACATTCCAAGATGTCTGGCTCTAGGTGAGTGATCACTCCATCGTGATTATCTGGGTCAAGAAGATTCATTTTGTACAGTTCTTCTGTGTATTCTTGCCACCTCTCTTTTATATCTTCTGCTTCTGTAAGGTCCATACCATTTCTGTCCTTTATTGAGCTCATCTTTGCATGAAACTTTCCCTTCTATCTCTAGTTTTCTTCAGGATATCTCTAATCTTTCCCATTTTATTATTTTCCTCTATTTCTTTGCATTGTTCACTGAGAAAGGCGTTCTTATCTCTCCTTGTTATTCTTTGGAACTCTGCATTCAAATGGGTATATCTTTCATTTTCTCCTTTACTTTTGGCTTCTCTTCTTTTTTAAAGCTATTTGTAAGGCCGCCACAGACAGTCATTTTACTTTCTTGCATTTCTTTTTATTGGGGATGATCTTGATCCCTGACTCCTGTACAGTGTAACAAACCTTCGTCCATAGTTTGTCAGGCACTCTGTTTATCAGATCTAGACCTTAAATCTGTTTCTCACTTCCAATGTACAAACGTCATACCTGAATCAAGAAACACCTGGGGTAACAGGCAAATTTGGCCTTGGAATACGGAATGAAGCAGGGCAAAGGCTAATAGAGTTTTGCCAAGAGAACACACTGGTCATAGCAAACACCCTCTTCCAACAACACAAGAGAAGACTCTACACATGGACATCACCAGATGGCCAACACTGAAATGAGATTGATTATATTCTTTACAGCCAAAGATGGAGAAGCTCTATACAGTCAGCAAAAACAAGACCAGGAACTGACTGTGGCTCAGATCATGAACTCCTTATTACCAAATTTGGACTTAAATTGAAGAAAGTAGGGAAAACCACTAAACCATTCAGGTATGATCTAAAAAATTTCCTTATGATTATACAGTGGAAGTGAGAAATAGATTTAAGGGACTAGATCTGATAGATAGACTGCCTGATGAACTATGGACGGAGGTTCATGACATTATACAGGAGAAAAGGATCAAGACCATCTCCATGGAAAAGAAATGCAAAAAAAGCAAAATGGCTGTCTGGGGAGGCCTTACAAATAGCTGTGGAAAGAAGAGAACCAAAAAGCAAAGGAGAAAAGGAAAGATAAGCATCTGAATGCAGAGTTCCAAAGAATAGCAAGGAGAGATAAGAAAGCCTTCTTCCGTGATCAATGAAAAGAAATAGAGGAAAAGAATAGAATGGGAAAGACTAGAGATCTCTCCAAGAAAACTAGAGATACCCAGGGAACATTTCATGCAAAGGTGAGCTAGATAAAGGACAGAAGTAGTAATGACCTAACAGAAGCAGAAGATATTAAGAAGAGGTGGCAAGAATACACAGAAGAACTGTACAAAAAAGATCTTCATGACCCAGATAATCACGATGGTGTGATCACTCACCAAGAGCCAGACATTCTGGAATGTGAAGTCAAGTGGACCTTAGAAAGCATCACTATGAACAAAGCTAGTGGAGGTGATGGAATTCCAGTGGAGCTATTTCAAATTCTGGAAGATGATGCTGTGAAAATGCTGCACTCAATATACCAAGAAATTTAAAAAACTTAGCAATGGCCACAGGACTGAAAAGGTCAGTTTTTATTTCAGTCTCTAAGAAAGGCAATGCCAAAGTATGCTCAAACCACCACACCATTGCACTCATCTCACACTCTAGTAAAGTAATACTCAAAATTCTCCAAGCAAAGCTTCATCAATACATGAAGTGTGAAATTCCAGATGTTCGAGCTGGTTTTAGAAAAGGCATTGGAACCAGAGATCAAATTGCCAACATCCGCTGGATCATGGAAAAAGCAAGAGAGTTCCAGAAAAACATCTATTTCTGCTTTCTTGACTATGCCAAAGCCTTTGACTGTGTGGATCACAATAAACTGTGGAAAATTCTGAAACAGATGGGAATACCAGACTATCTGACCTGCCTCTTGAGAAACCTGTATGCAAATCACGAAGTAACAGTTAGAACAGGATGTAGAACAACAGACTGGTTCCAAATAGGAAAAGGAGTACATCAAGGCTGTATATTGTCACCCTGTTTATTTAACTTATATGCAGAGTACATCATGAGAAATGTTGGGCTGGAAGAAGCACAAGCTGGAATCAAGATGCTGGGAGAAATATCAATAACCTAAGAAATGCAGATGACATCACCCTTATGGCAGAAAGTGAAGAGGAGCTAAAAAGCCTCTTGATGAATGTGAAAGAGGAGAGTGAAAAAGTTAGCTGAAAGCTCAACATTCATAAAACGAAGATAATGGCATATGGCCCCATCACTTCATGGGAAATAGATGGAGAAACAGTGGAAACAGTGTCAGACTTTAGTTTGGGGACTCCAAAATCACTGCAGATGGTGATTGCAGCCATTAAAAAATGCTTACTCCTTGGAAGGAAAATTATGACCAACCTAGATAGCATATTCGAAAGCAGAGACATTAGTTTGGCAACATTAGTCTGTCCTGTCAAGGCTATGGGTTTTCCAAAGGTCGTGTATGGATATGAGAGTTGGACTGTCAAGAAAGCTGAGCTCTGAAGATTTGATGCTTTTGAACTGTGGTGTTGGAGAAGACTCTTGATAGTCCATTGGAGTGCAAGGAGATCAAACCAGTCCATTCTAAAGGAGATGGGTCAATCCTGGGTTTTCATTGGAAGACTGATGCTAAAGCTGAAACTCCAATACTTTGGCCACCTCACGGGAAGAGTTGACTCATTGGAAAAGACTCTGATACTGGTAAGGTTTGGGAGCAGGAGGAGAAGCGGACGACAGAGGATAAGATGGTTGGATGGCATCACTGACTCTATGGACATGAGTTTAGGTGAACTCCGGGAGTTGGTGATGGACAGGGAGGCCTGCGTGCTGCAATTCCTGGGGTCGCAAACAGTCGGACAAGACTGAGTGACTGAACTGAACTGAACTGAATGGTCTAGTGGTTTTCCATACTTTCTTCAATTTACAATAAAATTTGGCAATAAGGAGTTCATGATCTGAGCCACAGTCAGCTGCTGGTTTTTTTTTTTTTTTTTTTTTTCTGACTGTATAGAGCTTCTCCATATTTAGCTGCAAAGAATAAAATCAATCTGATTTCAGTGTTGATCATCTGATGATGTCCATCTGTAGACTCTTCTCTTATGTTGTTGGAAGAAGGTGTTTGCTGTGACCAGTGCCTTCTCTTGGCAAAAGTCTATTAGCTTTTGCCCTGCTTCATTCTGAACCCCAAAGCCTAATTTGCCTGTTACTCTAGGTATTTCTTGACTTCCTACTTTTGCATTCCAGTGCCTTACAATGAAAAGGACATCTTCTTTGGGTGTTTCTTCTAGCAGGTCTTGTAGGTCTTCTGAGAACCATTCAACTTCAGCTTACTGGTAGGGACATAGACTTGGATTTCCATGACATTGAATGGTTTGCCTTGGAAATAAAAGAGATCATTCTGTCGTTTTTGAGATTGTATCCAAGTACTGCATTTCTGACTTTTTTGTTGACTGTATGGCTACTCCATTTCTTCTAAGGGATTCTTGCCCACAGTAGTAGATATGATGGTCATCTGAGTTAGATTCCCCTATTCCAGTCCATTTTAGTTTGCTGATTCCTAAAATGTTGGCTTTCACTCTTGCTATCTCCTGTTAGATCACTTCCAATTTGCCTTGATTCATGGACCTAACATTCCAGGTTCCTATGCAATATTGCTCTTTCAACATCGGACCTTGCTTCTATCATCAATCACATCCACAACTTGATGTTTGTTTGTTTGTTGCTTTGGCTCCATTTCTTCATTCTTTTTGTAGTTATTTCTGTGCTGATCTCCAGTAGCATATTGGGCACCAACTGACCTGGGGAGTTCATCTTTCAGTGTCCTATCTTTTTGCCTTTTCATTCTCTTCATGTGGTTCACAAGGCAGGAATACTGAAGTGGTTTGCTATTCCCTTCTCCTAGTAAGTAAGCTTACTTACTCTTAGTAAGTATGCTTGTACTTATTAGGCACTTAATACACATTTTGAGCAATAATGAGTTATCAAACTATACTACTTGAAATTTTGAAAGAGAAAGTGTGAAGCCAGTTGTAACAAATACTAAAATACATTTAGTATCTTCAATATTGTACATAAAATAATGAGAATTAGAGAACTGATTTTATCAATGCCATTTTTTTAATTTAAAAAATGTTCTTATTGATAATCCATTATAATAATATAACTTACAAGAATAATAATAGGCTTGCTTTCCAGGAAAACAAAAAAAAAAAAATGGCTACTTATATCCAAAGTTTCTTCTGTCCCCTTCAAATATGGAAGCTTTAGAAATGGGAAAATTGTTCCTATTTACTACACTGTAACAAAGAAATTTTGTAGTATTATCAACTCTAGGACAACTTTCCAAGTCCCACCAGATACTACAGGAAAATGTTAAAATTATTTATACATTATTTTATGCTCCAATATTAGTAATAGGTTAAGGAGAAGCAATTATTTAAGGGGAATAAATAGACTTTTTAAAAATCTCAAGTGGAAATACTGCCAAGGAAAAAAATTATGGGATCATAGAACTCTAGTAAAAGTGTCAACTTGCCTGTTTCAGTGTTTTATACATTGGCTCATAGTTGTGCCCAGATATCTTTTTACAATGGAAAATAATAAATTATGCCACCATTATTTGAAATACATGTACCCCCACAGAGAATGCTTTCCTTTCTAGATCCTGGTATACTTTGGCCTCATTCAGCTCATAAACATGGACCTATCAAAATATCTTATGATTAATAGAGAAGTAAGTATATTTTGAGTATTTCAAAGGGAGTATTTGGTTTATTATTCAGAATAAAGATTATATTTCAAATAAAATTGTCTAATTTTAGTGACAATAAAATTATGATTGCATATGTTATATAGTGTCTTTTTGGAAGAAAACTTCATTTATTAGAGTAAAATGTTTAATTCTCTCTAAATATAATAAAAATTTTATGAAATTATAATAACAACATAAAAATTTTTTAGTTTATAATAAAATGAGACCTGGTAAAATTATTTTTTCTGGTTCCATGGATCTCAATATTTTGCTGCTAAGTCACTTAAGTCATGTCTGACTCTGTGCGACCCCGTAGATGGCAGCCCACCAGACTCCCCCGTCCCTGGGACTCTCCAGGCAAGAACACTGGAGTGGGTTGCCATTTCCTTCTCCAATGCATGAAAGTGAAAAGTGAAAGGGAAGTCGCACAGTTGTGTCTCATTCTTCACGACCCCATGGACTGCAGCCTACCAGGCTCCTCTGTCCATGGGATTTTCCAGGCAAGAGTACTGGAGTGGGGTGCCATCGCCTTCTCTGAATCTTTTTAAGACATGCTAATTAAATAATGCTTTAATTGATAGTTTATATAGCCATAAATATCACTATTCAGTCATTCTTACATAGTTATTACAGGTAAAGTGGATGAGACAGATACAATAGGAAATCACTAGAACTTGAAGTTAAGATGAGATTATGGGAAATATTTTTATTTTCCCTCATAGAAAAAACACTGTATATGAAGACAGAAGTCAGGAAGAGATAGAAGTCTACACTAGTAGGGACTCTATCATAAGTAATGAATAGGATTCCAGAATGAAAAGCTAGCATCAAGCAGAGCTCTATGGGACTCATTCATTCCTTAATATACAAATATTTATTGAGTGCCCGCATTTCAATTCTCAAGGTAGTAGGAAAAGAATAGTAAATAAAACAACAAAAACGTGTTCTTACATGGCATCTATGACACTGAAGAGAAAGTAAGCAAGCACAAATATAGAATAGCATAATATCTGAGAGCAATAATATTACAAAGAAATAGAATTGGCTAAGGGAATAACTGATTTTCTATTGGGATTGATGAATTGAGAATGCTGGAGAGGATTGGAAGACTAGTGGAGAAAACAATGTCAGGTTATTTCCTTCCTGTTCCAAACAATATTAGCTTTGCTATGTTTTTCTTTTTTATCCTGGTAGTAACAATTGAAATCAGCAGCAATTGTTGGTGCTAGTTTGTTGTCTTTCCAACAATCCCAGAATAGTCTCACTGATTTCCCTCAGAGACACTAGTGCTGATAGCTAGCATCTTCTACACAGTCCCATCCAAGCACTGCCCCTCCCCTAACTTTAGGACACCAGGACCAGCCAAGCAACATCCTCTATAAGTCTGTACGATTCTTAACAGACTTGCTCACTAAATAATTGTGTAGGCTGCTCTGGCAAAAATAACTGGATTTTTTAAAATTCTAGTACTTTGGCCTAACAAATGATTTAATTGAAAGTGTGACAACTGAGGAAATACTTAGATATTAAAGTCAATTATCAACTGTGCTTAATCAAGGCTTTAAAAAAGCTTAAGATCATATGTTTAATCAAGACAATTTTCAATGATGTTTAAATTGTATTTCCCATTTGGTCAAGTTTTACATAATCACTTCTAAGAATAAAAATTCAATTCTAAGAGACTATAATTTGCATGCACATTTACATGCTCATTCTCAGGTCAGTAATGAATGCTACTTTAGAAAAAATACATCCATTCTTAGTAAATCACCTGGCTTTAAATGCAGTTTAAGAAAGTGTGCATAATGTGCTTCTTCAAGTACTAATCCTTTGGTAAGTGAGAAGTCACTTGACAACTGAGATTACTTTTATGGGCATTTCATTCCCAAGTTTTACACATCTATTCTATCCATATATTACAATTTCAAAATGATAAAATTCAGAATTTGACCAGAGTACCACCCTTATGACAGAAATTGAAGAGGAATAAAAAGCCTCTTGATGAAAGTGAAAGAGGAGAGGGAAAAAAGTTGGCTTAAAGCTCAACATTCAGAAAACTAAGATCATCGCATCTGAACCCATTACTTCATGGGAAATACATGGGGAAACAGTGGAAACAGTGTCAGACTTTATTTTGGGGGGCTCCAAAATCACTGCAGATGGTGATGGCAGCCATGAAATTAAAAGACACTTACTCCTTGGAAGGAAAGTTAAGACCAACCTAGACAGCATATTGAAAAGCAGAGACATTACTTTGCCAACAAAGGTCCATCTAGTCAAGGCTATGGTTTTTCCAGTAGTCATGTGTGGATGTGAGAGTTGGACTATAAAGAAAGCTGGGTGCTGAAGAATTGATGCTTTTGAACTGTGGTGTTGGAGAAGACTCTTGAGAGTCCCTTGGACTGCAAAGAGATCCAACCAGTCCATTTTAAAGGAGATCAGTCCTGGCTGTTCTTTGGAAGGACAGATATTAAAGCTGAAACTCTAATACTTTGGCTGCCTCGTGCAAAGAATTGACTCACTGGAAAAGACCCTGATTCTGGGAGGGATTGGGGGAAGGATAGAAGGGGGTGACAGAAGATGAGATGGCTGGATGGCATCACCAACTCGATGGACATGAGTTTTAGTAGACTCCAGGAGTTGGTGATGAACAGGGAGGCCTGGCATGCTCTGATTCATGGGGTCCCAAAGAGTCGGACACAACTGAGCAAATGAACTGAAATGAAGATTAATTTATTTAAGTGCATCAATATGATCTTTGTTCAATGCAGCATATATTTATAAGGTCTCTTCATATTTAAGATATAAATTATGAATATTTTATTTTTATTTGTAAATTAGATTCACCACAAAACTTCCATGTTGATTACATATTTCAGTCAGTTCAGTTCAGCCGATCAGTTGTGTCTGACTTCTTAGTGACCCCATGGAGGGCAGCATGCCAGGCCTCCCTGTCCATCAACAACGTCCAGAATTTACTCAAACTCATGTCCATTGAGTCAGTGATGCCATCCAACCATCTCATCTTCTGTTGTCCCCTTCTCCTCCTGCCCTCAATCTTTCCCATCATCAGGGCCTTTTCAAAGGAGTCAGTTCTTAGCATCAGGTGGCCAAACTACTGGAGTTGCATCTTCAGTATCAGTCCTTCCAATGTATATTCAGGACTGACTTCCTTTAGGATGGACTGGTAGGATCTTCTTGCTGTCCAAGGGACTGTCAAGAGTCTTCTCCAACACCACAGTTCAAAAGCATCAACTCTTACGTGCTCAGCTTTCTTCATAGTCCAACTCTCACATTTATATATAACTACTGGAAAAACCATAGCTTTGACTAGACGGACCTTTGTTGGCAAGGTAATATCTCTGCTTTTTAATATGCTGTCTAGGTTGGTCATGACTTTTCTTCTAAGGAGCAAGCATCTTTTAATTTCATGGCTGAAGTCACTATCTGCAGTGATTTTTGAGCCCCCAGAAATAAAGTCTGTCAGTTTTTCCATTGTTTCCCCATCTATTTGCTATAAAATGATGGGACCAGATGCCATGATCTTAGTTTTCTGAATATTGAGTTTTAAGCTAACTTTTTCACTTTCTTCTTTCACTTTCCTCAATAGGCTCTTTAGTTCTTCTTCACTTTCTGCCATAAGGTGGTGTCATCCTCATATCTGAGGTTATTGATATTTCTCCCAGCAATCTTCCTTCCAGCTTTTGCTTCATCCAGCTCAGCATTTCTCATGATGTAGTCTGCATATAAATTAAATAAGCAGGGTGACAATATACAGCTTTGATGTAGTCCTTTCCCTATTTGGAACCAATCTGTTGTTCCATGTCCAGTTCAAGCTACTGCTTCCTGACCTGCATGCATACAGATTTCTCAAGATGCAGTTCAAGTGGTCTGGTATTCCCATCTGTTTTAGAATTTTCCACAGTTTGTTGTGATCCATACAGTCAAATGCTTTGGCTTAGTCAATAAAACAGAAGTAGATATTTTTCTGGAACTCTTTTGCTTTTTCAATGATCCAATGGATGTTGGCAATTTGATCTCTGGTTCCTCTGTCTTTTCTAAAACCAACTTGAACATCTGGAAGTTCATGGTTCACGTATTGCTGAAGCGTGGCTTGGAGAATTTTGAGCTTTACTTTGCTAGCCTGTGAGATGACTGCATGTGAAATAGTGCAATTGTGCGGTAGTTGATTACATATTTATGACAACCCAAAGATCAATGTGAGATTATATTCAACTTTTAAATCAAATTTTAAAAATGTTAACTACTCCAATATACAAGAAACTGAACCATTCTAAAACTTATCTTTCTTGTATCTGTACAATCATAAAAGAAGCTAATTCACATCACCAAAGGGGTAAAAAGAATAATTGAGATGACAAATATACTTTAGCCAATAAGACTTCAGTCTTCATTGAAACTTATACAAATTGAACTGTACTAAAATTTAATATGTAATGTAATGATTGCTGAGAGATAAGTACTTCATTTAAGCTATGTTAATTGACTACAGAATTTTTCCAGTAACCAAGTGAATAAATGAGTGATAAATAGATTTGTATATTATTATTTTAATTTAAAAGTTACTTCTACAAACTTCAGAAAGTATATATTTCTAAGTATTTTCTGTTTCCTGGAAAAAGTTTAATCAAATATTATAGCATAAACCACTTCAATAACATGAAGAAATCATTTTTCCTTATTTAGTCTTCACCTGTAACAGCCATCTGTTCAATTAAAATTGCACTCACATAGACACTAGATGTTTTCCTCACAAGTATAAAGTTAGCAACATGCCCCTATATTTTTTTCAGTTGATATAACAAACCATGCAGCATATTAAAATTATAAAACATATTTCTTACATAAAACTATACTTGACCTATAATATGATCAGGAACTCAACTTCACTTTACATATCAGGCAAACTTACCTAAATAATTGTGTGTGTGTGTGTATTTGTAACATGTGTGTGTTTAATATTTCCAAAATATTTTGAAAACTTAAATTCTCTGGTTGATTTTAATGGTGAATGAACTTTATAAACATTGCCATGCAATTTAAGTTATCTTCCTAAAATGGATAGCAGTCACTTTTTTCACACATGAGCTTAGGAAAATAGGAGTAGAAGCATGAGTAAAAGTATTATTTCCAAGACACAGAAGGAGCCTTTGAAACATTAAATATACTTCTCAAGTCAATGCTTCCATCTACTCCCAGAATATCTCTGAAGTGTTTAAAAAGACTGTGTATGAACCTCTCCATTGATAGGGAACCTTATCTTTCTAGCAAAAAAGTGAAAGTGAAAGTTGCTCAATTGTGTCCAGCGTTTTGCAACCGCATGGACTATACAATCCACGGAGCTCTCCAGGCCAGAATACTGGAGTGAGTAGCCTTTCCCTTCTCCAGGGGATCTTCCCAACCCAGGGATCAAACCCAGGTCTCCCACATTGCAGGTAGATTCTTTACCAACTGAGCCACAAGGACAGTTCATCTTTCTAGCCAGTCAGAGCACAATTGTACAAAACTGAAAATTTTAGACCACTGATATTGAATTATTACTTTAGTCATTCACCATGTAAATACATGTTGAGTTGAGTTTATTATAAATGTGGTGAATATATTTAATACCATGGTTATTATCCAGAATCCAAACAAATATGACAAGTCTATATGCTGATTTAAAAAATGCTATAAAATATTGAGCAATTAATTCTGATAACAAGTATTAAAGAGGTCATCCTCAAATTTATACCCAAAAATGTAACTCTGAGGCAGAAATAGATGTTGTAATAGGCTAAATTATATCTGTCTCAAAACTGGAATACAGAATCCCTAATATCCAGTGCCTCAGAATTTAACTATATTTGAAGATACGTTATTTAGAGGTGATTAGGTTAAAAGGAGACTTTTAGGGGGGTCTCTTAATCCAATCTAATTGGCATTCTTATAAGAAGAGGAAATTTGGACACAGAGAGACAGCAGGGGTACCTACACACAGAGAACACATCACATGAGAACACAGAGAAGGTGGCTGTCTATAAACCAAGGAGAGGGAAGAAACTAAGCCCATGGACACATTGACCTTGTTTAAACTACCCAGTTTTGCATCTCATTATGACAGCCCTAGCTAATGCAGATATGTAAAAACAGAGAAAATAATTAAATTGCTTTTAAAGATTTGCACAATGTACAAAAGTAAATCTAGTTGATCATTTGGCAATGCAGTTCAAATTAAATTTCAAGTTTAGAGTTGGAAAATTCAGTTGCATAATAGAGTGTTAACTCGTAACAACACTGAGTCTTGTGTATTCTCACACTATCTAAAATTTATATATTCATCACTTGGCACATAATTCCTGAGAACATATTGTGCGTAAAGCATATTTCTAGGCCTTGGGTGTACAGCAGTGACTAAAGCAAGAAAAGCTGGTATCCTCATAAACATTATATTCTGGTGGGGGTGATGGTTAATAAATAAGCCAATGAATGTGTAAAGGTGATTAAATGTAATATATAATAAAATATGAAGGATGAGAGCATTGTCGGGGTACTATATTTTTAAAGAGTGGTGTTATGTGTGGGATTGTGTCCCCCTCCAAATTCATAAGTTGAAATTCTAATTCCCAGTACCTGAAAATGTGACAATATTTTAAGATAGTTAAATTAAAATGAGGTAATTAGGGTAAGCCCTAATCCAATATGACTGATTTACTCTCTGGGGGGAAAAAAGGGAACATTTAGACACAGACATTTAAAGAGAAGACGATGTGAAGACACAAGGAGAAGATGGCCATCTACAATGAGAGAGAAGTCTCAGAAGAAACCAGCATTACCAGTACCTTGATCTCAGACTTCTAGTCTCCAGAATTCTGGAAAATAAATTTCCTTTGTTAAACACACTCAGTTTGTGGTCCTCTATTATGACAGCTGTAGCAAACTAACATAGATGGTCTGGGAAAGGTCTCCTGAGGAGGTAACATTTTAGCAGAAAACTATGCAGAGTGCCAAAGAATTGATGTTTTTGAACTCTAGTGTTGGAAAAGACCTTTGAGAGTCCCTTGGACTGCAAGGAGGTCCAACCAGTCCATTTTAAGGAGATCAGTCCTGGGTATTCTTTGGAAGGACTGATGCTGAAGCTGAAACTCCAGTACTTTGGCCACCTCATGTGAAGAGTTGACTCATTGGAAAAGACCCTGATGCTGGGAGGGTTTGGGGGCAGGAGGAGAAGGGGATGACAGAGGATGAGATGGCTGGATGGCATCACCGAATCAATGCATGAGTTTGAGTGAACTCCGGGAGTTGGTGATGGACAGGGAGGCCTGGTGTGCTGCAATTCATGGGGTCGCAAAGAGTCGGACACGACTGAGTGACGGAACTGAACTGAACTGAACTGATGGCTGAAAAGCAAAGTACAATGTCCCTGAAAGCACAGATAGACATCTTTTAGCTGAAGTAAATTTAATAAGATGAAAGAATAGGAGAAAGTAAGATAAGGAAGATAGTCAGAAGGAATATATTTTTGCCTGCAAGCAGTTTACCAGGGTCAATGAGAAAAGAGAACGTGTTTGTTACCCAAAACATTTCTGTCTTATACAGCACTAATCAGAAACACAAAATTCAAAAACTGAATTTTTAACCACCAAAATCTCATTACAACTAGTGTCGTAGAGGTTGAAGAAAAATGAACATTCCCATTCATTGTTGGTAAAAATTTGATCAGTATCTATACAAATTTGAAAACAATACCTATTGGCACAACAGTCTTTAAGACATCTTTACGAATCTTCTACAAAAATGAAGACAAAACTACTGAAGGATATAAGTACAATAATATTTATTATACTACTGATATAAGAAAAATAACTGGAAAATATTTGACTAAAAGTAGAACACCTTATAATATTTATAGGAACACTACAAACAGAAAAAATCCATGGTTACAAATAGCTTGGTTTTTCTTTTTTCTCAGAGCATAATTTCTTACCTTTTACTATGTATGATATATAATAAACCAGAATGTGGTTCTTTATAATCTTTAAACAAATTTTGCTACATAATTTTATTTCTTCATGATAACACCACTGAGAATTAAACACTATCTTTACTGTAGAAATAAGATATAAGTGATATAAGATTGAACATGGTAAAATTACTGATTCCAAATCCTTTTTCACATTGGAAGCCCATAAGGATTTTTACAAATGCCAATTTCCATATTTCATGCTAGATAATTATTAACAATTGTGAATGGGGTTAGGAGAGATATATAGGCATTACTTTTTTTTTAAATTTGTCTTATGTAAAAGCTATAATGTTTAGCTAGTTTTAGAACTTCTGGTTAAACAACTTGATTTTATGAAAATAAAGAAAGGGAACCTTATTTAAAATGGATCTGGAAGCCCTGAAGAAAGAGCTCTCAAACTTGTACCTCCCATTGCAATCTGCATAACTAGCACGAAGAAAGATGAGAATTATTTTGACAAACCATGACATTAATCACATGGGAATTTTATTTCCTGCATTTAAGAAAAGAAGATTCCTTCCTGCCCCAGCAACAATTCTCTAACCACTATTTTCAGCCCATGGGAAACGACCACAACCTTGAACTCTTACTGTTCCCCAATAAGCTTTTGTTCAAGACAACTCTTCCCAATTTCCTCTTTAATAAAGTGAAGTGAAGTGAAAGTTGCTCAGTCATGCCTCTTTGTGACCCCATGGACTGTAGCTTGTCAGGCTCCTCAGTCCATGGAATTCTCCAGGACAGAACACTAGAGTGGGTAGCTATTCCCTTCTCCAGGGGATCTTCCCAACCCAGGGATCAAGCCCAGGTCTCCTGCATTGCAGTCAGATTCTTTACCACCTGAGCCCCAGGGAAGCTCCTGGTATCCTCCTAAAATCTACTAAAACTAAGCCCTTCCCCTTTGATCTCCACACTTGCTCATGACCTGAGAGAAGTGAGGATCAGAATCATGATATTAGAAATTAATATAATAAAAGAACTAAAGCCAGGAACCCTCAGAGGTGCTAAAGTAGCCAAAGGCTTAATCAAACTCTAAGGTCATGTTGAAAATACAGAGGCACTGAAATACCTTGAAATAAAATAAAATAAAATAAAATAAAAATAACAATTCTTATGGTAGGATATATTTAATAAAAATGAAATTATATCTAGAACTAAAGAGTAAAGGAAAGAAAAGTGAAAGTTAGATGCTGTTGTTTAGTCGCTAAGTCCTATCACACTGTTTCGAGACCCTAGGGATTGAAACTGCTGGGGTTCTCTGTCCATGGAATTTCCCAGGCAAGACTACTGGAGTGGATTGCCATTTCCTACTCCAGGGGATCATTCTGATCCAAGGTTTGAACCCTTGTCTCCTGCATTGCAGGCAGATTCATTACCACTGAGCCACCAGGAAAGCCACCACAGTTTGTCTGTTACAAATGGCAGTTTTCTGCTATTCCCAAATAAACCCATTTTGCTGGTAAAATAACTGGCTGTTTTATTTTTAAAGTTCATTATTAAAAGGTCTTTATGTAGATGAGGCTAAATCAAGTAGACTTAAAGAATAAAATGCTTACCACATCAAAGCCCCACAAAACATTATTTTATCTTTGAAATCAATGTAAATCTTGAAATACGTTGGCTAGAACTAACTTCAATTTTCCTCCAGATGTCAACACTTAAAAAGAAAACCTGGATATATATAAAATAAAAAAGCACATACCCAATATTAAAAGGAAAAAAAATGAATTTACTTTATGCCAGAAATAAAGGAAAAACTCAAATATAAGTTTATACACAGTTTGAATTCTATATATATAACCAGTGGGGTGCAAAGATGTGGGCCCTGACCTCTGTGTGAAGACAGAAAACTTGGATTTGAGTCCCTGTGAATTAGGGAAATGGAATTAATAGCTATGTGTAAAGATGGAATTTTGATTGAGCTAGTTTTCAAGAAAAACTATTAAGAAGTTCTTGACCCACCAGCCTAGGCAAGTGCTCAGGGGGAAAATATGACAGGAAAAAAAAAAAAAAACCAGGGAGAGAAGAAGAAAGGGAAAGAAAGACGAAGGAAGAAAAGAAGACCTGAGAGAAGTGAGGATCAGAATCATGAGATTAGAAATTAATATAGTAAAAGAACTAGAGCCAGGAACCCTCAGAGGTGCTAAAGTACCCAAAGGCTTAATCAAACTCTAGGGTCATGTTGAAAATACAGAGGCACTGAAATACCTTGAAAGAAAATAAAATAAAAATAACAATTCTTATGGGAGGATATATTTAATAAAAAGGAAATTATATCTAGAACTAAAGAATGAAGGAAAGAAAAGCGAAAGTTGCTCAGTCGTATCCAGCTCTTTGTGACCCCCATGGACTGTAGCCCACCAGGCTTCTCTGTCCAAGGAATTCTCCAGGGAAGAACACTGGAGTGGGTTGCCATTTCCTTCTCCAGAGTAAAAATCCTAAAAAACATGATTAGTAGAAATTTTATAAATATGCTTTTAAATAAAATAAGAAATAACTCTGCATTTAAACAAAAAGCTACTGTTGGGTATTTTAAAACAAGGTGAAAAACAAACAGTAGACCCTTTTACAAGTAAAATGGAAGAACATGATTAAAATTTCAAGTTTTCTAAGGCACTGTTATTACCTGAAAAGGAAGATTGAGAAATGGATTAATTTTAGACATTTTTAGTCAAGGAAGCATGTTAAAATGTAACAATATGCAATAAAATAGCATGAATAGAATGCACAAAGATAAAAAACCCACATAAGGAAAGAGAAAGAAAGAAAAAAATACAACTGCTATAAAGGAAAGCAAAACAAAGAGAATAACCCAAAAAAAGGATAATATTTGAAAACACAAACTAAGCACTCAATAAGATGGTGGGCAATAGTCCATATAATTTTTTTCCTTACTAGACTACCAGTTTTTTATGGTAATAATAAGGAAATAACCCAGAAGCAGCCTATGCACCTCTTGCAAAGGACAAAGTATGGGGAAAAGTTGTGGAACTTCCATGCTCTAGAGTCCAGGCACATCACCCTTTCAGAACCTCCACATGTTTACCAACCCAAAGGAAATCTGGGGTAGCATTATATGGGCTTCCCCACTGGCTCAGTGGGTAAAGAGTCTGCCTGCAACGCAGGAGACACAGGAGACTTGGGTATGATTCCTGGGTCAGGAAGATCCCCTGAAGAAGGAAACAGAAACCCACTCCAGTATTCCTGCCTGAAAAATCCCATGGGCAGAGGAGCCTGGAGGGTGATATCCAATGATTTGCAAAGAATCAGACAAGACAGAGCAACTAAGCATACATATAGTATTGAAAATGTTAGACAGAAGAGAATTCAAGGAAATCAAAGATAAAGAGCCAGTGAAAGTTTTAAAGTGTTAATTGCTCAGCCATGTCCAATTCTTTGCTACCCCATGGACTGTGGCCCACTGGGCTCCTCTATCCATGGAATTCTCCAGACAAGAATACTGGAGAGGGTAGCCATTCCCTTCTCCAGGTAGTCTTCTTGACTCAGAGATCAAACCCTAGTCTCCCAAATTGTAGGCAGTTTCTTTACAATCAGAGCCTCCAGGGAAGCCCGAAGAGCTAATGAGTTAATATAAAAGATAAATGGTTCAGAATAACAAAACAAAATAGGACACACTTGTTCTTAAAAACACAATCTTAACATAAGGAAAATTATATGTTGAGAAAACACCATAGAGAAATTGAAATTTCCACATTCATTGTGTAGACTTTAAAACATAATTTTCAAAAAGATAAATTAGGAAAAAATAAGTATACAGAAGATCCATATAGTGCAAAAAACTGTGTATCATACATGCATAAAGAATTCTGCATAACAAGAAAATAGTATGCTTTTTAAGAATCATATTGTAACACATATAAATTTTGAACTTCATTACACTACAAAACAAGTTTTAACAAGTACCAAATTATTTAAATTATACAGACTGTGTGCCAGAGAAAAGACAAAACAAAAGCCATAAACTGGTGGAGACTGCTAACTAATCTGCATTTAAATTTTCCCCTTCTTTGGCTACCCAACTGAACTACGTTCGTAACCTCCCTAGTTCAGTTCAGTTCAGTCACTCAGTCATGTCCAACTCCTTGTGATCCCATGGACTGCAGCACGCCAGCTTTCCCTGCCCATCACAACTCCTGGAGCTTACTCAAACTCATGTTCATTGAGTTGGTGATTCCATAAAAACATCTCATCATCTGTTGTTGCCTTCTCCTCTACCTTCAATCTTTCCCACAATCAGGGTCTTTTCGAATGAGTCAATTCTTCGCGTCAGCTGGCCAAAGCATTGGACTTTCAGCTTCAGCATGAGTCCTTCCAATGAATATTCAGAACTAGTTTCCTTTAGAATGGACTGGCTGGATCTCCATACAGTCCAAGAGACTCTCAAGAGTCTTCTCCAACACCAGAGTTCAAAAGCATCAATTCTTCAGCGCTCAGCTTACTTTATAGTCCAACTCTCACATCCATACATGACTACTGGAAAAACTATAGCCTTGACTAGATGGACCTTTGTTGGCAAAGTAATGTCACTGCTTTTTAGTATGTTCTCTAGGTTGGTCATAGCTTTTCTTCCATGGACCAAGTGTCTTTTAATTTCATTGCTGCAGTCACCATCTGCAGTGATTTTGGAGCCCCCCAAAATAAAGTCTGTCACAGTTTTCATTGTTTCCCTAACTACTTTCCATGAAGTGATGGGACTAAATACTCTGATCTTAGTTTTCTGAATGTTGAGTTTTAAACCAACCTTTTCACTCTCCTCTTTCACTTTCATCAGGAGGCTCCTTAGTTCTTTGCTCTCTGCCATAAGGGTGGTATCATCTGCATATCTGAGGTTATTGATATTTCTCCTGGCAATCTTCATTCCAGCTTGTGCTTCATCCAGCCCAGTATTTTCATGATGTACTCTGCATATAATTTAAATAAGCAGGGTGACAATATACAGCCTTGATGTACTCCCTCCCCGACTTGGAACTAGTCTGTTGTTCATGTCCAGTTCTAACCTCCTAGAAGTGGAATATATAAACAAGGTATCTAAATATTCTGCAATAAAATGTGAACATAAATAGAAACTGTCATTTCCAGGTTTGCTGTTGCTGCTAAGTCGCTTCAGTCGTGTCCGACTCTGCGCGACCCCAGAGACAGCAAACAGTGCACCAGGCTTTCCTGTCCCTGGGATTCTCCAGGCAAGAACACTGGAGTGGGTTGCCATTTCCTTCTCCAATGCATAAAAGTGAAAAGTGAAAATTGAAAGGGAAGTTGCTCAGTCGTGTCTGACTCTTAGCGACCCCATGGACTGCAGCCTACCAGGCTCCTCAATCCATGGGATATTCCAGGCAAGAGTACTGGAGTGGGGTGCCATTGCCTTCTCCAATTTCCAGGTCTAGCCATGGCAATTCTACAGGCTCCTATTGCTTCTGCTGACTGAATGCAGATTTGTGTCAAACACTAAAGGACAGGGCTTCAACAGTATGGAAACCAAGAACTTCCAGAAGTTCAAGGTGATTTAGAAAAGGCAGAGGAACCTGAGATCGAGTTGCCAATATCCATTGCTGCTGCTGCTGCTGCTAAGTCGCTTCAGTCGTGTCCAACTCTGTGCACAACCATAGACAGCAGCCCACCAGGCTCCACTGTCCCTGGGATTCTCCAGGCAAGAACACTGGAGTGGGTTGCCATTTCCTTCTCCAAAGCATGAAAGTGAAAAGTCAAAGTGAAGTCACTGAGTCATGTCCAACTCTCAGCAACCTCATGGACTGCAGCCCACCAGACTCCTCCATCCATGGCAATTTCCAGTCAAGAGTACTGGAGTGGATCATAGAAAAAAACAAAAGAATTCCAGAACATCTACTACTGCTTCATTGACTTCATGAAATCGTTTGACTGTATGGATCACAACAAATTGTGGAAAATTTTTAAAGGGATGGGAATACCAGACCACTTACCTGCCTTGCAAGAAACCTGTATGCACATTAAGGAGCAACAGTTAGAAATGGACATGGAACAACAGACTGGTTCCAAATAGGAAAAATAGTATGTCAAGGATGTATACTGTCACTATCTTTATTTAACATATATGCAAAGTACATCATGTGAAATGCTGGGCTGGAGGAAGCACAAGCTGGAATCAAGAATCCCAGGAGAAATATCAACAACCTCAGATATGCAGATGATACCACCTTATGGAAGCAAGTGAAGAGGAACTAAAGAGCCTCATGATGAAGTTAAAATAAAAGAGTGAAAAAGCTGGTTTAAAACTTAGCATTCAGAAAACTAAGATCATGGCATCTGATCCCATCATTTCATGGCAAATAGATGGGGAAACAATAGAAACAGTGAGATATTTTATTTTCTTGTGCTCCAAAATCACTGTAGATGGTGACTGCAGCCATGAAATTAAAAGTCATTTGCTCCTTGGAAGAAAAGCTATGACAAACCTTGACAGCATATTAAAAAGCAGAGACATTACTTTGCTGACAAACGTCCATGTAGTCAAAGCTATGGCTTTTCCATTAGTCAGGTGAGAGTTGGACCATAAAGAAAGTTGTGAAAGTTGCTCAGTCATGTCCAACTCTTTGCAACTCCAGGCCAGAATACTGGAGTGGTTCACTGTTCCTTTCTCCAGGGGATCTTCCCAGCCCAGGAATCAAACCCAGGTCTCATGCGTTGTTGGAATCTTTACCAGCTGAGTCACAAGGGAAGCCTAGGTACACTGGAGTTGGTAGGCTATCCCTTCTCCAGTGAATTTTCCTGACCCAGCAATCAAACAGAGGTCTCCTGCATTGTAGGTGGATTCTTTACCAACTGAGCTATCAGGGAAGCCCAAAGAAAGCTGAACTCCAAAGAATGGATGTTTTCAAACAAAGTAATGTCTCTGCTTTTTAATATGCTGTCTAGGTTTGTTATAGCATTTCTTCTAAGGAGCAAGTGCCTTTTAATTTCATGTCACCATCTGCCATGATCTTGGACCCCAAGAAAATAAAGTCTGTCACTGTTTCCATTGTTTCCCCACGTATTTACCATCAAATGTTGGGACCAGATGCCGTGT
This sequence comes from Capra hircus, assembly GCF_001704415.2. Taxonomy (NCBI): domain Eukaryota; kingdom Metazoa; phylum Chordata; class Mammalia; order Artiodactyla; family Bovidae; genus Capra; species Capra hircus. The sequence goes on from NC_030808.1 coordinate 39,537,093, forward strand.
TCTTAGTTTTTGGAATGTTAAGTCAATTCTAAAGGAAATAAATCCTGAATATTCATTGGAAGCACTGATGTGGAAGCTGAAGCTGCAATACTTTGGCCACCTGATGCAAAGAGCCAGCTCATTCAGAAAGACACCTATGCTGGGAAATACTGAAGGTAAAAAGAGAAGAGGGTGGCAGAGGATGAGACAGTTGGATGGCATCACTGACTCAACGAACATGAGCAAACTCCAGGAGGTAGTGAAGGACAGGAAAACCTGCTGTGCTGCAGTCCATGGAGTCCCAAAGAGTCAGACTTGATTGAGGACCGAACAACAAAATCATTAAATGTTCAGATCTGAATGAAAAGGAAAGCAGCAGGAGATATTTAGAGCCTGTAAAAAGTTATTAAACAGAAACCTCTGTTAAACAGAGTTGGGAGACTAAAAGTGTTTCCCATCCTGAGCAGAACCTGACAGGAAGAAGAAAGATTGCCCATTATTTCTAGTAAGCACTCAATGAAAAGCCATGGATTCTGTTAGTAAACAGACCTTCAAATTCCCTCTTTCCCTCTATAAAAGAATTCTCCTCCCCCTGCTCTGGGGGATCTTGCTTAAGGCTCTCCTAAGTGGCAGACTCTAAATTGTAATTCTCTGCCAATCCAGAATAAATCTCTTTGCTAGAGAAATATCTGGCAATCTATTTATTTCAGCTCAACAAGTATAATAGCTTTACTACTTAGATTAGGAAAATAGGAAGCATGTAAAATATATAGGATAAGTATTCAATTTAAGGACACTACAAAGAAGAAACAGAGAGAAAAGAGGAAGACATTAATGACAAAATCAGAAAAGGAAAAAAATATGGAGACTAAAGAAATAATAGATACCATCAATGAAATCAAAAGCTTGTTCTTTGAGAAGACTAATTAACTGATTCTTAGTCAAAATAATAAAAGCTGAAGAAACAAAAAAATTATAGAAAATGGAACATTAGTAAAAATCTGTTCACAAAGGTAATACCATGAGTACATAATATATTTTAGAAGTGATATTAAAAGTTTAGGACATGAATAAACCAACTTATGCAAATATTTATTTAATATTTTTAATGTAATAGTAACAAAGAAAGGTATTTGTGGTAGACACTTTTATATATCTATTTGACTGGGCCACAGGATATCCAGACTTTTAGTCAAACATTATTTTGGGTATATCTGTGAGAATGTTTCTTTTTTTGATAAAATTATCTTTTAAATCTACAACCTGAATGAAGCAGATTGCATTCCCTAATGTGAACAGCCTCTATCCATTTATTTGGAGTTCTGAATGGAACAAAAAGACTAATCCTTCACCAAGCAAGGCAGTATTCCTATTACTTGACTGCTTTTTAGCTTGGAGATCAGCTTTATCCTGCCTTCAAATTCAAATCAAAACATCAACTCTTCCTAGATCAAGCCTGTGTCCTTAAAATTGGAAGTACACCAATGACTCTGGTCTCCAGCTTGCCAACTCACCCTGTATATCTTAGGACTTGCCAGTCTTCACAATCTAGTGAGCCAATGTCTTATAATAAATTATATATATAATATTCTGCAATTGGCTCTGTTTCTCTGGAGAACCCTGAGAAACCCAGCATTGAAAGAAAATTGTGAGGCACTTTTCTTTACAGATGAAAAAAGCATAAATGAAATAACAGAACACCACTGATAGGGATATATATATGCTTATTTACAAACACATACACATGTAGCATGATCAAGTGGAATTATTCCTAGAGATGTAAAGTGCATCTTTTTATGAATTTTGCCAAGGAATCAGTTAAAGGAAAAAAATAATGATTTTAGTAATACTGCTACTAAGTTGCTTCAGTCGTGTCCGACTCTGTGCGACCCCATAGATGGCAGCCCACCAGGCTCCACCATCCCTGGGATTCTCCGGGCAAGAATACTGGAGTAGGTTGCCATTTCCTTCTCCAATGCATGAAAATGAAAAGTCAAAGTGAAGTCGCTCAGTTGTCTCCGACTCTTAGCTACCCCATGGACTGTAGCCCACCAGGCTCCTCCATCCATGGGATTTTCCAGGCAAGAGTACTGGAGTGGGGTGCCATTAGTACTAGATAAATAAAAAGTATTAGATAAAACAAGGGTCATCAATGACAAATACTTTAGTAAAACAGAATTTTAATTAAAAAATAACTTAATAATAACTACCTATAAAAATATCTGTAACAACTATCAGTGTGATAAAAGTATTGTAAGATATTATCCAAAAGCAATAAAACAAAGTTACCAAATAATATCAATTTTTTTCAACAGGGTATTCACTAGAAGTCCTATGCATGCCAATAATAGCAGAAAAAGGAGTGAAGCCTACAGGAATCAGAAAGGAATCATTTTAAATATAATAATTTTGTACAATGATTGCCCATTTGGAAAACTCAATAGAATCTACAGGCAAGATATTAAGATGAGCAAGCAAAATTAAAATATACAAAATCAATATAAAAATCCATACCTTTGTACTTAGCAAAACTAGTTTTGAAATGAAACTTTTGAAAACTCAGTTCACAGAAACAGTAACCCATATGGTATATAGGAATAAATCTATCGAAATATATAATTTTATAGATAGATACATTTTATAAATACAATTATTTTTCAGAAATAACATGTGCATAAAAAAGACCTCGGTAAATGAAGTGATGTTATATTTATATATATAGTAAGACATTATATAGATAATAAGATGTCAGCTGAAAAAAAGTGCACTACTTAAGAGCTATGACTTGAGTGTTATTTGGGGTCAGAGGACTATTATTCAAGAGATATCGTCTCAGATAGGTCTGAGGAACTACGCTGTAGTGGTAGGGGGACGTGGCCAGTAAATAAATGATTTAGGCCAGGGAACACATGCAGTCAAGCATATAGATCAATAAAAGGTTACTGTTATTCAGAAGGAAAAGATATATCCATTAATGATTTTAGTGTCTTTTCCTATGTGTGGGAATTTGTAATAACTTGTTTTCATTGAAATTCTTCCTGAGATATCTAACTGTTTAAGTGCCATTTTTTTATCCAAGGAACAGAATGCCTTATCATGTTTTTTGTCCTTAATCCCTCTCAGGGTGTACAATTACTCTGTGACTGTAGTGGTTAATGACTTAATCCTTGTGAAACTAGAAGGTGGAAAAATGTACCTTCAAAATGAGACTTTAATGTCTGTTACTGCTAGTATATTTGTAGAATTTGAAAATTTGACCCAAAAATTATTAGGAAAAAGGAAATTAGATGTTACATTAATTATCAGTGAAACTGAACAAAACCCTGTTGCCTCCCCTCTTCCAGTACAAAAGCCCTTCCATGTCCCCGTCTTCCTGATTATAGAAAAGCTGAAATATCCCAGGCCCGATCATGAGACATGCAGCAGTATTACTAGGACAATAGAGTCACAGAATCTTCCAGTATCTGATGAACATTCCTGAGTTGTTTTACAGACACTAAAACTGCCACCAGAAGAAAAAGTCTAACTGTACGATGACCAGACTGTAGCCATGATACAAACTGCCCCATCTTGAACAGTAGCAAATCTACTGTGACATACAGTTTCAAGAACTGCCCTCGAGAGAATGAGATTAATACTATTGCTCATAACAATCTGCATCTTTGTGCATATCAAAATAATTGTAACTTGCTCTGTTCATATATGTAAGCAGACAGCTAAAATTGCTAGCAAAGATGCTACAGACCCATGCCAACATTTTCCATTTTAATGCAACTTAAAACTATACAACTGAAAAGCCATGGGTTGCATGTTACATAAAGAATTTACAGAAGATGGACCTTTACCCACGATCCCATAAAAATGGAATGATGACTGAGAGTGGAGATTTATGAGCAACATTTTGCAGAAAAGAGTTCTTTGCAGGAGGCCCCTTTTGGCCTATCACTTAGCAAATTTGTATTTTAACTAACCTCTAGGACAAACCCACCTTTCCCAATCTTTTGATTACACAATACATTGTCTAACTTGTTGATTTTTTTCCTCAATAAAAGAAATAGAAATAAATAATTAGTACTTAACAGATGGAATAAGTCTTCTCTCCCTGGCTTCCTCTTTAGTAATTTTACAAACTGTATAGCATCTAAAGAAAGATCACAAGGAGGAGACAAGTCTTCATGCAATGAAGATGGTGCATGGTGGGATGATGGTGGGAGATGGTGACAAATCTGATGGGCTGTCTCAATGATTAGCTGAGATTACTTTTCTTTTTTCCATTTAAAATTTTGCATGGCCAAGCAAAATCTTTGGAGTTGGTTTTGGGACATGAGTCTGCCTTTTCCTGATTACTGTCTTTCTGATTAAAGCAGCTTTTCAGTTGCTACCAGCACTTGCCACTAGAGTACTGACTTTTGAGCAGAGAACAGACAAATCCGAGTTCAGTAATATCAACACCCAAGAAAGGATTTTCATGATGCCCTCATTTTTCAACTTTCTCTTTATTTCTGTAACTCTCTGGTATCCTTATAATATATTGTTTTCAGTTCAGTTCAGTTGCTCAGTCATGTCGGACTCTTTGCGACTCCATGAATCGCAGCAAGCCAGGCCTCCCTGTCCATCACCAACTCCCGGAGTTCACTCAGACTCATGTCCATCAAGTCAGTGATGCCATCCGGCCATCTCATCCTTTCTCGTCCCCTTCTCCTCCTGCCCTCAACCCCTCCCCGCATCAGAGTCTTTTCCAATGAGTCAACTCTTCGCATGTGGTGGCCAAAGTACTGGAGTTTCAGCTTTAGCATCATTCCTTCCAAAGAACACCCAGGGCGGATCTCCTTCAGAATGGATTGGTTGGATCTCCTTGCAGTCCAAGGGAGTCTCAAGAGTCTTCTCCAACATCACAGTTCAAAAGCATCAATTCTTCGGCGCTCAGCCTTGTTCACAGGCCAACTCTCACATCCATACATGACCACTGGAAAAACCATAGCCTTGACTAGATGGACCTTAGTCAGCAAAGTAATGTCTCTGCTTTTGAATATGCTATCTAGGTTGGCCATAACTTTATTTATATTTAAGTAGTCTGAGTGGTTGTTGTTGCTATAACCCAGAGTATTTATATTTGTTTCAGTTCAAACTATTCATTAAGTCTATATTACTTCAACTGTAAATAGAGGTTTCTTGAATATTTTCTAATTTTCCCTCAAGCATATAGAATATTTTTCTTTTCATAATTTCTGTTATGGACCTTGTATATTCTTTATCTTAAATAAACAGCCATCTCTGTTAGAAGAATTAGAGGAATAAACTACTTGCCACACTCGTTCCATTAGCCTAGATATATTAGTCAGTCTTCTGAATACAGTTACATTGGTTTATTCATTTATTTATTTTTAACTGATTGATGATTGCTTTACAATATTGGTTTGATTTCTGTCATACATCAACATATAGTTACTTGGAATTCAAGTTATTTTGCCTTTCACAAGAGTGATGTGTATGGTGAAAGTCTTTCCAAGACTATATAAGAAAACACTTGCTGGAGAATGACAGTGCTTATGTGGATCATAAAATCACCATAGCAACATAGCCCTGAGCTGGACCTGAAGATGCTTCCAAATAATGCATGGTTCCTAAGACTGGTAGTCAAATTATCCATTTTTAATGGGAGAAGAATTCTAAAAGAAGAAAAAAAGATGTTGAATGGATTTTGTTATGCTCTGTTGAAAAAATTGTAACTGCCTTGATGCAATGGAAATATAACCTGAAAGTTTTAGTTGGACTTCAAAATGAAAATTTGGTTTCTTTCTTAAATAATGGTTTTATTTATTTACAAATTAAACCTGCCCTTAGAATTAAAATAACCTATGATAAGGTTTTAAAAACTGAAAAATACAAATAAACACAAAAGAAAACATAAATAATATATAGTCCTCTATGATGCAGATATTTGTTTATTGCTTCCATTTTTTTCTGAGGAAATGACACAACCTTTTGAAAAATCTAGGTTAAGGCTTGTTGAACAATAATTCTTCATTTACATGTGTAGGATTTCTGGAATTTTTCAATAGTTATAAAAGTATATTTCATACATAATTACTTAAATGTGAATATGTAGTTATGTTAAAATCAGTCACTTGCAAGGAAGTCTCTATTTCAAAGCTAAATATTCACTTTGAAAAATATAGTGAAAGCAGTAAAGAAAAAAATCAAGGCATTAATAAGCTCATATTTTCAGGATTAAACAGTACCCAAATAAATATATATATATATACAAATAAATACATATATATATATAATGGAGAGCAATATTTTTATTATTTGCTTATTAGCATATCCAATGTAAAATTTTTGTTCTTAATTTAACTTATAAAGAAGTCTATGTTGATTCTTAGGACTCTATAACATTTTATAAAATTTCTGCTTTAATGCATTATTAGCTGTTTAAACATTTTAAGCTTCTATTCCTCTTGCTTCTAGCACCAGTTAAAAGTTGTGAATGTAATTTACACTTCCTTATCAGCATTCACATACAGATGCTACTTACTGAATGCACTATCTGGAAATTAATGCTTCAAATAGGCTTTCTTTTGTCAAAAGCACTGCTGAATCACGGTGTAAACATTTAAATTGAGAAGGTCTAACAAACGTCATCAAAGTGTAATGTTGACTGATGCATCTGGTTTTACTCTGTTTCCAAAAGATAAGGAATGAAAACATAAAGCATTGCATTATAATTTAGTGTGTCTTTTCAAAAGTTATGACTGCTGAGTATTTCAAATCAAGTTATGATGTAAAGATTTTTAAGCTATCTGGCTTATGATGATCAAGAAGGAGGCCTTTCCAGATCTACAAATTGATAAAGTAAATCTAAATCATCAAGCATCCAGCAAGTAATCATCCAAAAAATCCACGGAAAAAATAAATGCCTTAAAGACTAGAACCTGGGTGTCTTTAACCTACACAAATGCTATTTCCAAGAGACTTTATTATTGACTGATGATAAATTATTTTTTAAATAAGCAAATGTAAGACTGTGAGATAGAATTATTGGTAACTCAGAATTTTAACTATTCCTCTCTTTGCAAAAAATTTTAACACTATTTGACCCAAAAGTTATTCAGATGTTTCACTTTTTTGTGAATATATGATTTCCTATTTTAACATTGAGTGACCACCCTAATGTTGTATTACAAACACATATTTCTGTTCAAGGATCAATATACTTCACATTTGGATAACAGAGATTTGAATTGAGTGGGTCCACTAATGGGCATACTTTTTTCCAATAAACACAATCTGCCTTTTCTATCCACAGTTCCACATCTGGCTTTGAATCCGTGGATATGGGAATTATTGGATATAGAGTTCAATATGGAACTTGAGTTTCCACAGATCTTGCTAGTCTGTACTGGAACCAATTTCTTGTGGACACTGATAAATGATAGTGTTTGAGGTAGAAACTAGATGGCAAGAGGCAAACATTTAATTATTTATCCATTCATTCAAAAATATTAATAGAATTCTTCTGTGTGCTATCACACTTTGATAGGCACATAGATTCTGTGGAGAGAGGAAAAGGAGAAACACGAATTTCTCTTTTGAACTAGATGATAGAAACACCTGGAGTAACAGGCAAATTTGGCCTTGAAGTACAGAATGAAGCAGGACAAAGGCTAATAGAGCTTTGCCAAGAGAACACACTGGTCATAGCAAACACCCTCTTCCAACAACACAAGAGAAGACTCTACACATGGACATCACCAGATGGCCAACACTGAAAGGAGATTGATTATAATCTTTGCAGCCAAAGATGGAGAAGCTCTATACAGTTGGCAAAAACAAGACCAGGAGCTGACTGCGGCTCAGATTATGAACTCCTTATTGCCAAATCAGACTTAAATTGAAGAAACCGCTGGACCATTCTATTATGACCTAAATCAAATCCCTTATGATATACAGTGGAAGTGACAAATAGATTCAAGGCATGAGATCTGATAGACAGAGTACCTGAAGAACTATGGATGAAAGTCTGGGACATTGTATAGGAGGCAGTGATCAAGACCATCCCCAAAAAAGGAAATGCAAAAAGGCAAAATGGTTGTCTGAGGTGGCCTTACAAATAGCTGTGTAAAGAAGAGAAGCCAAAAGGTAAAGGAGAAAAGGAAAGATATACCCACTTGAGTGCAGAGTTCCAAAGAACAGCAAGGAGAGATAAGAACATATTCCTATGTTATCAATGCAAAGAAAAAGAGGAAAACAATAGGATGGGAAAGGTTATCAATCTCTTCAAGAAAATTAGAGAACCAAGGGAACATTTCATGCAAAGATGGGCACAATAAAGGATAGAAATTGTATGGATCTAAAAGAAGCAGAAGATATTAAGAAGAGATGGCAAGAATACACAGAATAACTGTACAAAAATGATCTTCATGACCCAGATAATCACAATGGTGTGATCACTCACCCAGAGCCAGACATCCTGGAATGTGAAGTCAAGTGGGCCTTAGGAAGCATCACTATGAACAAAGCTAGTGGAGGTGATGGAATTCCAGTTGAGCTATTTCAAATCCTGAAAGATGATGCTGTGAAAGTGCTGCACTCAATATGCCAGCAAATTTGGATATCTCAGCAGTGGCCACAGCACTGGAAATGTCAGTTTTCATTCCAATCCCAAAGAAAGGCCATGAAAAAGAATACTCAAACTACCGCATAATTGCATTCATCTCACAGACTAGCAAAGAAACACTCAAAATTCTCCAGCAAGGCTTCGAAATTACATGAACCTTGAACTTCCAGAAGTTGAACCTGGGTTTAGAAAAGGCAGAGGAAAAAGAGATCAAACTGCCAACATCTGTTGGATCATCAAAAAAGCCAGACATTTCCAGAAAAATATCTACTTCTTCTTTATTGACTATGCCAAAGACTGACTGTGTGGACCACAACAAACTGTGGAAAATTCTTAAAAAGATGGGCATACCAGACCACCTGAATTGCCTCGTGAGAAATCTGTATGCAGTTCAGAAGGCAACAATTAGAACTGGACAGGGAACAGACTGGTTCCAAATAGGAAAAGGAGTATATCAAGGCCATATATTGTCACTCTGCTTATTTAACTTACATGCAGAGTACATCACGAGAAATGCTGAACTGGATGAAGCAAAAGTTGAAATCAAGATTGTCAGGGGAAATATCAATAACCTCAATTATGCAAATGATACCATCCTTATGGCAGAAAGCAAAGAACTAAAGAGCCTCTTGATGAAAGTGAGAGGAGAGTGAAAATGTTGGCTTAAAACTCTAGAATCAGAAAACTAAAATCATGATATCTGGTCCCATCTCTTCGTGGCAAATAGATGGGGAAACAATGGAAACAGTGACAGACTTTATTTTTTGGGGTTTCAAAATCACTGCAGATGGTGACTGCAGCCATGAAATTAAAAGACGCTTACTCCTTGGAAGAAAAGTTATGACCAACATAGACAGCATACTAAAAAGCAAAGACATTACTTTGCCAACCTAGGTCCATCTAGTCAAGGCTCTGGGTTTTCCTGTATTCATGTATGGATTTGAGAGTTGGACTGTAAATAAAGCTGAGCACCAAAGATTGATGCTTTTGAACTGTGGTGTTGGAAAAGACTCTTGAGAGTCCCTTGGACAGCAAGGAGATCCAACCAGTCCATCCTAAAGGAAATCAGTCCTGAATATTCATTGGAAGGACTGATGCTGAAGCTGAAACTCCAATACTTTGTCCACCTGATTCAAAGAACTGAGTCATTGGAAAAGACCCTGATGCTGGGAAAGATTAAAGGTGGGAGAAGGGGATGACAGAGGATGAGATGGTTGGATGGCATTACTGACTCAATGGATATGAGTTTGAGTGAACTCTGGGAGCTGATGATGGACAAGGAGGCTTGGCATGCTGCAGTCCATGGGGTCACAAAGAGTTGGACATGACTGAGTTACTGAACTGAACTAAACTGCAACATGTCAGGCTTCCCTGTGTTTCACCTTCTCCCGGAGCTTGCTCAAACTCATGTCCATTGAGTCCGTGATGCCATCCAAACATCTCATCCTCTGTCATCCCCTTCTTCATCTGCCTTCAGTCTTTCCCAGCATCAGGGTCTTTTCTAATGAGTTGGCTCTTCACATCAGATGGGCAAAGTATTGGAGCTTCAGTATCAGTCTTTCTAATGAATATTCAAGACTGATTGCCTTTAGGACTGACTGCTTTTATCTCCTTGTAGTCCAAAAGACTCTGAAAAGTCTTCTCCAACACCACAGTTCAAAAGCATCAATTATTTAGGGCTCAGCCTTCTTTAGGGTCAACTCTCACATCCATACATGACTACAGGAAAAACCATAGCTGTGACTATATAGACCTTTTTCAGCAAAGCAACATCTCTGCTTTTTAATATACTGTCTATTTTTGTCATAGATTCTCTTCCAAAGAGCAAGTATCTTTTAATTTTATTACTGCAGTCAACATTTGCAGTGATTTTGGAACCCAAGAAAGTAAAGACTGTCACCATTTACATTTTTCTCCATAATTTGCCATGAAGTGATGGGACCAGATGCCATGATCTTCATTTTTGAATGTTGAGTTTTAAGTCAGATTTTTCACTCTCCTCTTTCACTTTCCTCAAGAGACTCTTTAGTTCTTCTTCACTTTTGCCATAAGAGTGGTCTTATCTGCATATATGAGGTTGTTGATATGTCCCCCAGCATACTTAATTCTAGGTTGTGCTTCATCTAGCCTGGCATTTTGCATGATATATTCTGCATATAAGGAAAGTAAACAGGGTGACAATATACAGCTTGATGTAATCCTTTCCCAATTAAAAGACAAAGCAGAGTTTACCTGGCTCACTGTTATTTTCAGTCACTAATTTGTGTCCTACTCTTTTCAACCCTAGGATCTGTAGCTCACCAGGCTTCCCTGTCCTTCACAATCTCCTGGAGTTGGCTCAAACTCACATTCATTGTGTCTGTGATACCATCCAACCATCTCATCCTCTGTCACACCCTTCTCTTGGGCCTTCAGTCTTTCCCAGCATAGGGGTCTTTTCTAATGCCTTGGCTCTTTGTAACAGGTGGCCAAAGTACTGGATCTTCAGCTTTAGCATCAATCCTTCCAATGAAGATTCAGGGTTGATTTCTTTTAGGATTGACTGATCTGATCTCCTTGCTGTTGGAGGGACTCTCAAGAGTCTTCCTCAGCGGCACAGTTTAAAAGCATCAATTCTTCAGCACTCAGCCTTCTTTGTAGCCCAACTCTTACATTCCTACACAACTAGTGGAAAAATAGTAAAGTGGAAGTTGATCTTTGTGACCTCATGTACTTTAGACTGCCTGACTCTTCCATTCATTGAATTCTCCAGGCAAGAAAAGTCAAATGGGTTGCCATTTCCTTCTCCAGGGGATCTTCCTGACCCAGGGATCAAACCTGGGTCTCCTGTATTGCAGGCAGACTCTTTATCATCTGAGCTGCCAGGGAATCTTAAATTATAAGGAAATTGGTTCGCAAAGTGATGTCTCTTCTTTTTAATACACTGACTAGGTTTGTCATAGCTTTTCTTCAAAGGAGCAAGCATCTTTTTATTTTGTGACTGCAGTCACCATCCACAGTGATTTTGGAGCCTAAAAAAATAAAATCTATAACTGTTTTTACTTTTTCCTCTTCTATTTGCAATGGCACTGGATGCCATGATCTTCGTTTTCTAAATGTTGAGTTTCAAGCCAGCTCTTTCATTCTCTTCTTTCACCCTCATGAAGAGGTTATTTAGTTTCTCTTCATTTTCTGCCATTAGAGTGATATTATCTGCATATCTAAGGTTATTGATATTTCTCCCAGCAATTTTGATTCCAGCTTGTGAGGCATCCAGCCTGGCCTTTAATATGATGCACTCTGCATATAAGTTTAATAAGCAGGGTGACAATATACAACCTTGTTATACTCCTTTTCAAATTTTGAACCAATTAGTTGTTCCATATGTTTCTAACTGTTGCTGGTTTCTTGTATTCCCATCTTTTAAGAATTTTCCATAGTTGGAAATATAGCCCATTACATATCAAATATCCCTTAAAATCTTATTTTTTCAGTCTTTATTTTCAGTATTCATAATTTATAACATCTACTAAAATTGCTATTTCTCCCCTATACCTTTACTGCAGTTCACTCACTGTCACAGTGCTACCAATCCAGACCTCAGTCCTCTTGTTTCTTGGTGTGTGTGTATGCATATGAAACCTGACAAATACTACTTGTCATATACAGCTTTCTAGGAAGTGTGCATTTCCTTTCACTCTTCTGATTTTCTTGAGAGAATAAGATACCTCTATCTTCATAATATTCCCATTAACCACAAGGTCTTAAAAATAAAATTATCCATCCAATAAAAATTTATTTGATGCCATTTGATGGAGCAGTTGGTATATTAAATGTTTATACACTCTATGCAGCAAACATGAGCTACCATGGTCTCCTATACATGTGGCTTTTACTCCTTGACTGGCATAATAAAAAGTCTACTTCACAAATCTATGTCCTCCTAGTGGAGAAGAAATCAGTTCTGATGCACAATGTCTACTCTGACTTCCATTTTCCTTTAAACAAGAGGAAAAGCAGAGTCCCAGGATTCTGTCCACTTTGAGTAAGACTACCATTACTTGGTTCCATTCTTATGGAAGTGAAGAGGGGCAATAGATGTCTACTTTTACTTGGCAACCTCTTTCCTTCCTTCCCTAACAACACCCCCTATTACATTCTCATTCTCACAACTTGTTTTGCGGTCATGGGAACTTTTTGTCGTTATGCAGGTTAGTCCTTGGCCCCAAAAGAACTTAGTACATGTAGCCCTTACACTCAGTTCTGCCTCTCTCAAAAGTCTTCCCCTTGTCACTCGTTCTTTTGTAACTGCACAATCCCTCTTTGCTAGAATCATATCATACTTAACATATTTGTGATTTAATTCTTGCTTTTAACCAAAGCTGACTGTCTTGCAAACACCAGGGATGTCCTCAAGATAAATTACCCTAAAATAATGGCCATTCTTATACCATGTGACTGTATGCAAGTCATTTTTTCTCCCTTCTCCCTAAAATTTCAATTTCAAGTTACATGTTAAACTGCTTATGTCAGTCAAAATAGTGATATCTAATATCTAGAATACACAGATGACTTTTCCAATACTCACATTCTTCCAAGAATATTTAATTTTTATAAAACCCTATGAGGTAAATATTATTAATACCCTATTACAGTAAAACTCCCTGGAAGCACTATCTATTCCAAGTTTCCAATTATTCTCCTTCACTTCTCTATTAAATCAATACCAAGATTGATTTTCCTCTTCTGCATAACACAAAAAATATTTATCTCCAACTAGACTCTTTACTCTTGTATTTAATAAATATTTAATAAGCACCTTATGATCTAACATTCTTATATACATCTCAAATTAACTATAGTTAAAATTCTTATTCTATCCTGATGTTCATGTGACTATCATATCTCAATAAATGGAAATTGTATACTTTCAGTTGCTCAGAGAAAAATTTCAGATGCTATTTTTGACCCTTTTCTTTCTCTCACCAGTTATCAGTCTTTACTCAAGTCATCAGTCTATCCTTGTATTTGGTACCATCTTCCAAACACACACAGATCATGAGCAGTTCTTATCACTTCAACACTACCACATTAGTCTATGTAAGATCACCATCAAGTTGTTATCCCAACTGGTACACTTTCAAGAATAATACACAAGGAAAGTAGACAAAAAATGGAATTCTTCTACCAAAGAACATTACTTTGATCAAAGACTGTTACTCTATTTTAAAGCAACCATAATATTTTATCCTATATATTTGCAATAGTCTCCTGACTGATAGTTCTTCTACCCTTACTATTAAAATCAAAACATATAAAATATAAGCCAGGTCACATCTCTCCTCTACTCAACACCATCTAATGGTTTCCTATCTCCATAAGAATTAAATAAAAATTTTCCCAATTATCTAAAGACCCATTTAATCTAGCTTCCACCACCCTCCCACTACCACTTTGGCTGCATTTTTATTGCTTTTTTATACTGTTGTAATGATACTTTAACATAACTAATGATAGAACACACTGGCCACTGTACTTGCTGTACTCTCTGCTTGAACTACTTTCTTCAGATATTCCTTGGCTTCCTCCATTGCTTTCATACATTCACTGGACAAATGTTACTTCACACACTATTGACTCCACACCTGTCAGAATGGCTATCAACCAAAAAACAACAACAACAAACAACAAGAAAAAACTAAATAATAGGTATTGACAAGAGTGTGGAGAAAAGGAGACCCTTGTGTATTGTTGGTGGAAAGGTAAACTGGTGCAGCCACTACAGAGAATAGCATGGAGGTTCCTCAAACAATGAAAACTAGAATGACCATACAATCCAGCAAATGGATATTTATCAACAACCCTGTTCTGGGTATTTATCTAAGGAGATTAAAACATCAATTCAAAAAGACATATACTCCTATGTCCATTGCACAATTATTTACAACAACCAATATATGAAAGCAACCTAAATATCCATCAATAGGTAAATGAATAAAGAAGTAATATGTGTATATATACATACAATGAATAGTTATTTAGCCATAAAAATAATGAAATGTTGCCATTACAGAAATGGACCTAGAGGGTATTATGCTAAGTGAAATAAGTCAAAGAAGAATATCATATGATCTCACTTATATGTGGAATCTTAGAAAAACAAAAAATGGATAAATAAAACAGAAACAGACTTACAGATACATAGAACAAACTGGTGGTTCCCAGAGAGCATTAGGGGTTTGGGTAAAATAGGTGAATAGAATTAAGAGATACAAACCCAGTCATAAATAAGTTACAGGGACATGATATACAGCATTAGAGTATAGCTATTAATAATTCCATATGGTGACAAATGGTTACTGAACCTGTCATGGTGATCATTTTGTAATGTATTTGATTGCTGAATCACTTTGTTGTACACTTGAAACTAATCTAATACTGTATGTCAACTACATCTCGATAAAAATAAAATGGCCTAAGATCGTTTGGAAAAAATACTTAAAATAGCAACCCCAAAATCACTACATTTTTCTCTGATTTATGTTCTTCATAACACTTAACACCAACAGCTATATTATACTTAACTATTAATATTTATTATCTATAACTCTCACTTATTATGTTAATTGTATGAGAATGGGCATTACTGTCTTTTATTTAAATAACATATTTCCAAAACTAAGAACAGTGTGGTGGTGAATATTAGAGACTCGATAAATATTTATTTAAATAGTCTAGTAAGTAAATGAATCTCAATAGAAAATTGATACAAGAAAAATAGAAGAGATTTCTGTAAATACTTGAGTATTTAATGATATTGTTATCCATGAAGTCAAATGTATCTTTTAAAAATGCCCAGGGTCTAGTAAGTAAATTCAAGACAGCATATAGCCAATAAAAATTAAAGTTGATGTTGTGCTTTCATTTAGACAAGCTTAATTTATTACAATACTCTAGATAAATCGCTATCCAAAAGGATTACAAATCATTTATGTCGATACTTGTTCTCAAGAAGGCAGAGTATAAATTCTCGCTCTTTATGTGGGCTGTGTATAGTAATTTCCAAAGAATATGGTATGTAGGGTAGGGCAGGAAGCAACTTCATAGTGAATAAACTTGATACCCACTACCTAAGGCAGGTAAGCAAGATTAACTCAACAATATTAGACAAAGTAAAGGGATGTATTCTGAATATGGATATGATGAAAATGTCATTGATGTCTGTGGTTTTCTTTTCAAAAACTCATCAGTCTTATCATGAGAAAAACATTAGACAAATGCCAACTGAGAGTCATTCTACAAAATACCTGACCAGTATACCTCGAAATTATCAAGGTCAACAAAACCTAAAGAAGTCTGAGAAACTGCCACAGTCAAGAAGAACCAAAAGAGACATAAAGACTAAATGCGAGATCCTGAATGGAGTCATGCAACAGAGAAAAAGATATTAGATAAAATGAAGGAAACCTCACAAAAGGTTAACCTTTGGCCCAGAATTAAGTATTATTAAATAATAATGTATCAATATTAGTACATTGATTATGGCAAATGTACCAGACTAACAAAATACATTATTATAAGATACTAATAATACTATTTTGCAACTATTTTGTTAATCAAAAGCTGTTCTAAATTAAAACTGTTAAAATTTTATTAAAAATTGTAATTTACTTTATAATATTTTCATTCTTTTAAAAATTATCTACTCCATACTTGATACTACATCCAACACTCACATAACTTTGAGTTTTAGGTAGTGGTTTCAAGTACAACTTTCTGAGATGTTAGATATCTCCTAACTCTGCCCAATGTATGCCCAGTGGATACACTGGGCAGCCAGTAACCAGAGATAAATATTAAGCATCTGAAAGATGACTAATCTAACTAAAATTTTAATTTATGTTTCATTTTTATTAATATGAAAGTAAATTGTCACATATGACTATTACATTTTGAATGGTGCTGGTATAATCAATTATACTTTGATCACAGAGATTTCAAGCTTAGTTTGACTTAGTTGCAGTGGGACTTTTGTTGTTGTTTAGACTCTTCTACAAGTTACAGTAACAATGAGGGCTTATTTTCCTTAAAAAATAGGAACGGGTAACAAGTGTGTATTTACCTTAAGTCATTAGCTCTTATTCAAAAAATAGCCTAACAGAAAATACCACTTACTTCCAAGTTTCTGTAATAGTGATAATTAAAAATGTGAAAATTATTCTATATTCTACAGTGTTACATACCTAACCAATATAAAGTGGAAAAGAGAAAAGAGATATCAGATAAATATCAAATTGTGCTTTCAGCTACCATGAGTAAAAAAAAAAAAAAAACAAACTTATTAATTTACATATAGAGGTCATTTAGTATCTTCAGCTCTCAATAAATGCATCACACAGTTCAAAATGATAGGAATAAATAGATTGATTGCTTGCTTAAAGGATTCTCAAATTTTAAGAATAGCAAGCAGGAAATTAGTGAGCTCAGATCTTTATTAAGAGGCAGAGAGAAGCAGAAACATATAGGACAAAATTCTAAACTATATAACCCTGGAATACATTCTAAAACAAATAAACAGTTCAAGAGCAAAATACCAGGACTACAAAATAAAATTACCTCACAATTGAACACAGGCAGCATTTCCAATAGCCATGATTTTTATTGCAATACTAAGTGAGGGTGATCTGTTAAGAAGTTAGCATTTCCCTAGATAAACAAACTTTAAAAGAGTTATTCTTTTTGCTTCCCTGCCAGTGCATACTTAAATATTTAGTAGCCCATACTGGAAAACAGATAAAATCCAATGGTGCATTCTATGGTTATATCTACATTAAGCAAATGTTACTCTTATAGTCAAACAAAAGTCAAGTCACCACTTCTTTTTTCTATGGAATTTGAATAAACGGGCCCTGAAGAATAGTTCCTGAGTGAATTTTATTAAAGATTAGTTTTCTAGTGATTTTTTTTTAATTGCAAGATCTCTCTAGTCTTTGCTCTTCTGACATCTTTTCCTGGCTGAAATTTTGAACAAAAACCTAATATAGTCTCAGTTCAGAATATCATAACTTTCTAACCCTCTCCTGTGGTTAAAACATATTATTCACTTAAGGTCAGCATTATGAACATAATTGAAAATATGAGAGCTGGGAATGACAGCATGAACCAACTATAAAAATACCTCAAAAGCAAGAATAGTCTATTCATCTCCTAGGAAAGTCAGTTTTTATTAAAGTTTACCTGTAGATATACTGGTTTATTTTTTCTTCCTTTCAGAAATCAGTGAAAGTGGTAGTCTCTCAGTCCTGTGAAATCAGTGAAAGTGGTAGTCTCTCAGTCCTGTTCGACTCTTTATGACCCCATGTACTATAGCCCTCCAGGCTCCTCTGATCCTGGAATTCTCCAGGCAAGAATACTGGAGTGGGTTACCATTCCTATCTCCAGGGGATCTTCCCAACCCAGGGATCAGATCTGGGTCTTCTGCATTGCAGGCAGATTCTTTACCATCTGAGCAACCAGGGAAGCCCTGATAAATATTTTTTCATTATAAATTTTGTTCATTATTTCCAGGCATCCTACCAATTAGAATTAATTGTTAGATATTTTTGCCTTGGAATAAACCTATCTTCAATGAATTACAATTTATATCATTGCTGTGTAGTGCTGTTCTGTACTAAGTTGCTTCAGTAATGTCCAGCTCTGTGCAATCCTATGGACTGTGGCCTGCCATGTTCCTCTGTCCTTCGGATTTCCCAGGCAGGGATATTAGAATGGGTTGCCATGCCCTTCTCCAGGGGATCTTCCCGACCCAGGAATTCTCTTACATCTCCTGCATTAGGTTCTTTACCACTAGCGCCACCTGGGAAGCCGAAAGTTTCCACCAAATGTTTTAATTAATTAATTAAAAATTAAAACATTTAAACAAGAATCACTCTTACTATAAAATTACAGTGATTCTGTTAGAACTTGGCAGGTATTTCATAATAATTAAAGCATAAGTGCCGGGGTCCAGCCCCGGTGGATCCAGAGTGATTCAAAGGGGAGACAGATAGGTGAGGAAAACTTATTTATTTAGAAATATAAGATTAGATTAGGAAGAAATAGCATAGTAGGAAATTTAGGCTGAGAAAAAGAGTCTGAATAACTTGGTTTATGGGAAAAACCAATAAAACCTCGAGACAAGAGGTTTGCACCATCTACATTAGGCCACCGGCGCCCACTTGAATATCGAAGGTTGCCCCGCCTTAGGCTCCCTTTTGCGTGGATGTTAGCAACCAGGGCAAGTAAGTAGATGTGGTGAGCCTCCCCACTCCAGATGGGAATTCAGCCAAAAAAGGGGAGAAAAGAACGACGTGGGGAAGCCCAGCATCGGTGCAAGACTCCAAAAACTTTATTTTTCAAAATCAGCTTATATACCCGAAGTTGAACATAAAGAAATAATGGAATATGCAGAGTTATGCAGGGGCAGCAGTCCTGACCCTCATTGAGACCAGGCTTTCTTTTTGCATACCCTCCCATATACCAAAGGTCTCAGGTGGTTTACATTATCTTCTGGCCAAGAGGCCTGTTAACATTTTTATGGCTCTCTTCCTGGATAACTGTCCAGAAAACTCCTTTTCCCTAGAAGTGTTTTTTCTTTACTCTGCATCACCCTCAAACTACTAAATAAAGTTACATTCCTGTAGAGCAAAGGTGCAGTGGGTTATAACAAAGAAAGTACTTAACTCAAAGATCTAATGTTGCTAATACCAGGTCTACTACCTGTTTTTCTATATACCAATGATATCTACAAATAAAAGACATGAAAATTTGGCAGCAAGTATTGGCTCAACAAATAGAACCTTTAATCAGTCCTCTTCTAATGATTTTGACTCCTCAGAAGCCCCTACATTCCTAGGATGTTTTAAGCTTCCTGTGCCTCCCGCAGTTGGGAGGCCTCAAACAATCCCATGTGCAGCTGTATGAGTCCTGCAGGCAGGCTAGAAAGCCATCAGAGGGGTTTTTGGATTGAAACACCCTTTCAAATGCAGAAGACTAAAGCCCTGAGTTGGCTTTTTCCAGAGTGTGTCAGAAGAGTGGAAAAGCAGAGCACAAAGGCCTGCAGACTTTTTTTTTTTGGGGGGGGGGGGTGGGTACATGCTCAGGAAATACCAGGGGGGAGCCCTGAAATTTGACTTGCCTTGCCCATCAGATCACTGCCACATGACCTTGTCACGGGTGGGATTCCTTATGCTGGCTCCCGGCACATAAGCACAATTTTGAGTTCATAAATGACGGCAAGATTAGTATTATGAGTGTAATAAATTCAGTTTTTATCTTTGAGTAGAATAGTTTGCATGTTGCTTATCTCACTTCATTTTAGCACTGCTACTGTTAACATGTTTACTTCTATGATTAGTACATTCTCTGTTAATTCAAATTAATAGAGAAGAAAACATGGGTAGTGGCTCAAGTCTCTAAAAAGAAAAGTTAAGAAACTGAAAGTAAAAGCTGTGAGTTTCTTAAAGCTTAGAACCAGAAAGTGGCAGAGCATTATTTTTACGATATTCAAAGCAGTAACACATCCTGATTAAAGGGCAGAGACTATTCGTCCTACCTCTTCACTGGAGTAATGTTAGAAAACAAAATGCAGCCATCTTTAATGTCCCAAGTATGAGCTGTTCCTGTCTAAATAACCCCACATTCATTACATAGAAAATACTTAGCATTTGCAAAAATCAAACAAAATTTGGGGCATCAGTAATTAAGAAAACCAGGCCTGGCCAAGGAGGTGAATATTAAGTAATGGTAGGTTGTGATGCCCAGCTTTTTCATAAATTTTCCATCTGTACCCCCACTCCTAAGTTAGAAAATATTGAATCACTTAAGGTACCATTAATAGGTCATTTTTGGTATAGGTGAGCTAAGAAGAATCTAGGAAGATCATGTTAAACCATGAAAAACTGGAATAGATTTTGCAGCAGTGGGTTGTTAGACTATCTTAAATAGCATGTCTTTATGATAGGTACTTTCTCAATCCCCTTTGCCCATATCTTTATATGCCTCATAGAAAGAACCTTCCAGAACTGATACACCCCCTCTGGAAGGCATCTGTGATGGCAGCAGTCTGACCCACAGATTTGGGAACTGTTTTTCTTTAAATATATATCATTAGATGAGCTCTCAAAAATAACCAAAAATTGAAGAAAAGTAAGTCACTATCTTTGGATATCTAGAAGAGGGACTCACTTCTTGCACTTTGCAAATATAAGTAAATATCACACCCACAGTGAGAGAAAGTGACAGATTTCTCCTCCTCTTAGCTGTCCAGTATTCCCCACACCCTAAATACATTTGTCTGAATGGCTCTATCTAAAGGGACCTGAAGGAGAAGTCCTCCTATCCATCTGATTATGCCTACTGACTCTTTTTGGCTTCTCTGTTTTCTGAAAATTGTGTTGTTGTTTTTTACCTTCAACAAACTTTCTCATGTAAGATAAGCAAAACCCAGGAAATTTTGCTATGTTATTTTTGTTATGCCCAAGTTGCGAAATCTCCCAACGACCACCAGGGAGCCGATATCCGATGCAAAAGCAAGAGAGTTTTTATTACCAAGCTCGAGCTGGGGCTCCCACCGATACTGACGCAGCAGCTATAGGGAGGAGCCCTGAGCTCTGGGTTACATTGCTTATATAGGGTATTATCGCGCGAAAAATTCAAAAAACGGGAGTCTCCGGGTCTGATTGGTCACCTTCTGGTGAAGGGTTAGGTGTTGAGTTCTGATTGGTTCTCCTTTCCCGGGCTTGACTCGAATTTCCCGGGCTGGCCAACGGTTCTGGTTGGTTCGCAGGTGGTGGGGTGAGGTCAGGGGATTTCCAAAGGCTCTTTTCCCGGAACCTTACAAAACGGAGTAGCTTTGATTCTTCAATTTTATCTACCTACCCTTTGCCTTTCCCCTTATTTTCACTCCTGCAAGTTGTTTCCCCACAGTTCATCTCAGCAAGCTACTATATTTCATTCATGGGATTTCTTTTCTTAATTTTTATTGGAGTACAGTTGCTTTACAATGTTGTACATTTCTACTGTACAGCAAAGTGAATCAGCTATACATATACACATATCCCCTCTTTTTTGGATTTCCTTTCCATTTAGGTCACTCCATAGTACTATATAAAGTTCTCTGAGCCATACAGTAGTTTCTTATTAGTTAGATATTCTATACATAGTATCAATAGTGTATGTGTGTCAATCTGAATCTCCCAGTTCATCATTCGTGGGACTTCTATATGTAATCATAGCTCTTGTGTCAAAGGATGCCTCAGCAATTCAACACAATGTTGGCTTATTTCTTACTCACAATATCTATCCTAATCTGTTACTTAGGAATCCAAGGTAACAGAAGCTCCGCAAATGTATACCTCCAGAAACATGTGTATCACTTGATTGCTACAATAGAAACAGTACTTCTGGAGATAGCACATTTCCCTCCTATGATAGCCACCAAACGTGATATATTTCACTTAAGTTCACAGTCCATAATCTAGACCTGGTTCCACGTCCCTTCATTTTGCAGTGATTGGAAGTGCAATTTCCTTGAGCCAAGAAAAGAAAAGCTGAATACAAGTAACCACTTACTATATCAACCATGAAAGTTAGGGTAAACAATTCCTTTTTTTCTTAACAGTAAATTTCAAGCTAAAGTCAACAGCTGTATTTTCTGAATATTCAGATTTGTATTGTCTCCTTGACTATACTTTCAGGCCGGGGAAATGAAAACACAAGTGAAAGTTGAAAAAAAAATTAAAGTATGGGAATAAATAACATTGATTTCTTTAATTTAGAACATTCCTCAAATGTCACCTCCTCAGAAGATATGCCTTCTATGACAAACCTTTTGAAAGCTGAAATTGTGTCCCACATTTTCTTTCTTTCTTTATGACTTTTCAGCATTTTGTGAAGTGTGATCATATTATATATGAATAGTATTTGCAAAAGAATATGTTTTTGTTATACCTGCTAATCATTTGCCTCTCCATCTAGAAATCAGCTCATCCATGGGCAGACATTTCTCTTTGATTCTCAGTCAGCTAGAACAACAGTTGACCATCTAATATATATTCACTGAATGAATAAATGAAAATATGCAAAATAATCAATGTATTACAAAATGGTTTCCATGTCAGCAATTCATTACATTATGTTCTCAAAGATAACATATAGTCTTCTTTATAAAAAAGCATATAACCAGTAATTCCCTGGCAGTCTAGTGGTCAGGACTCTGTGTTATCACTGCAGGTAGCATGAGTTCAATCCCTGGTCAGGAAACTAAAATCCTATAAATCAAAAAACCCCCACACACACCCCCAAAAATTATATAATCAACCATCAAAAAATGAGTAAAACTTCCCTTCAGTTTTCAGCCTACTTCACGTCTCCATGAAGCAGACCAACTGCTTACCTCTTTTCCTTATCACTACTCTTACTCCTTTGTTTCTGTGACATAAATTCATTACCCTCTTCTGTTATTTTTCATCTTCTTTTATTTTTTTAGTCTTCTTGGGAATTTTTAAGTTTATTTTCCTCTGCTTGACGTCAAGTTGCAAATTTCTGCTAAATGCATCAATAATCATTCAATATTAATGCTTCACTTCCTTGCTTTGACTATTATGGCCATTACTCTAAGCTCCCAGACTGAACTTTGCCTAGAATAGATGATTATTCTAATGACTTACTAGACTTATCAGCTTAAATACCTTGCATTTAAGGTCAAAATATCCAACTTAAAGTTCTTGGCATGTACAGATAAAATGGCAGTGGAACAGACATGGAAACAGTAACATTTGCACACACATCAAATACACACACAACACATTTATACTTTAGACATACACACATTCCTGTAAATAAGAAGTAAGATAACCATTAATATAAATATAGTTGAGTCTGAAAGCAAAAAAAAAAAAAAATCATTTTAGGAACAGATCAAGAAGCTCCTTTTCCTATGTAATCAGAAGCTGAATCTGTATTACTCAAAAGTTTATCAGAATGAGAAGTATATTTCAAAGACTAGAGTCCTAATGTAATATTTAGAGTAGTGGGAAAAACTCATTCACCAATTAAAAGCAAGAAACTGACTAATCCCATCACATCTCTGAATATCTCCAAGCATTGGTTGGCTTCGTATGTTGGGAAAAAGGGGAGCATCTCAGGTTGTTGGAGAACACAGTTTAAAGTGAAAATTCAGAAATGTGAGTCTATATCAGATTCAAAGAGATTAAAGAAATAAAACATAAAATAAGTAAGTATTATTACAGAAAACAAAATATATAAAAATGAAATCTATATTATACAGTGAAAAAGACAGGGTTAAAGAGAGAATTACAAAATAGTAATTAACCATGAAAAAAATACAGAGCTATGAAAAGATTAAAAAATAGATGAGAAGAAACTCCAGAAGATAGATTTATTTTTAACAGAATTTTCAAAGGAAATAATAGAGAAAAGGAAGGCAAGTTAATGTTTGAAGAAATAATAACAGAACTTTCCAGAACAGAAAATATATAATTCTCAGGTAAAAGAAAAAAAGCACTGATGTTCAAAATTGGTTTTAAAAAATCCAATTTAGATGAAAAATTTGAAATTGTTGAAAAAGAAAGATTTTTTAATATGAAAAAATAAACAACATTTCAATTTCAATGTCATTGTTGGTCAAATTCTTCATAGTATTATCAAATACTACATAAAAATAATAATTAGATCAGTTAGTCCCTCAGGGAAGCCATTCTATACATAATTAAGCTCTCTGCCTCTTGTGTCAGCAAAAGATTAACATCACCACTCTCCCATTTACCAACTGGATAGCCATGAGAATATCATTTAAACTCTTACTGCTTCAGTTGTATCAACTGTAAAATGATGATGCTCATAACACCTGCATAATAATGCTGTTATGCTGATAAAATTATATGATATATGTGGCGCAGTCACATGAGCAATAAGAGTTCATAAGGAGTATGAACAACTCATTTTAAAATATATTTAATTTTAACTATGAAAAATACGTTTCCTTCATTAACTTTAAGCAACTCATAAATTATAAATAATGTGCAATACTTACATTTTTAAAGAAGTTTTTCTTTTTTGTGATTATGGTAGCCATATAATGTATCACCCATAAGAAGTATATAATTTTTTATATTAGGACCTTGTGAGAGTAAGAGAGGTATTTATTAAAGATTATATAGTACTACTGGGCTTCCAAGGTGGTGCTAGTATAAAGAACCCACCTGCCAATGCAGGAGACATAAGAGATGTGGGTTTGATCCCTGGGTTGGGAAGATCCCCTGGTGTAGAGCATGGCAACCCACTCCAGTATTCTTGCTTGAAGAATCCCATGGACAGAGGAGGCTGGTGGGTTATGGCTCATAGGGTCTCAAAGAGTCAGACATTACTGAAGAGACTTAGCAAACACGCATACAATGCTATTATTGTAAAATTATCCACTTTTTAAAGTAAAGCAAGTTCATGGTATCTCTACAAGGGCTTCCCTGTGCCTTAGCTGGTAAAGAATCTGCCTGCAGTGCAAGACCTGGGTTTGATCTCTGGGTTGAGAAGATCCCCTGGAGAAGGAAAAGGCTACCCACTCCAGTGTTCTGGCCTAGAAAATTCCATGGACTGTATATATATTCCATGGGGTCACATAGAGTCTGATATGACTGAGTGACTTTCATTACACATAATAAAGTTGATTTGCAATAATTATTTTTGCACAACTAAATTAAATAATGTAATCATATAGAACCTCCTCATGGATCACACCATCCAAAAGGAAATAAACACTGAATATTCATTGGAAGGACTGATGCTGATGCTGAAGCTCCAATACTTAGGCCACCTGATGTGAAGAATGACTCATTGGAAAAGACCCTGATTCTGTGAAAGATTGAAAGCAAAAGGAGAAAGGGGCAGCAAAGGATGAGATGTTTAGACAGCATTATTGACTCAATGGACATGTATTTGAGCAAACTCCAGGAGATAGTGAAGGACACTGAAGCCTGGCATGCTGCAATCCATGCAGTCATAAAGAGTCAGACACAGCTTAGCAACTGAACAACAATAGCAATTATATAGAAATTGATACTCCTGAAATAACCAATGGTACTATATCTAAATCTGCTACTAAACTGAATTCAGTGAAGAGGTGACTATATCTTTTTTTTTTTTTTTTTTTTTTTTTACATTTGAAGAATCTCATGCTCTTATAGGATTCTATAATCAGTGAGAACACTTTTCACAAATTCATGTTATATTCTTGGTATTATAAGAACCGTTCTATTATCTCAAACTCATTCCTTGTTTAGCGCTAATTTGGAAGTAATATCAGATGCAACAAAGGGTGAATTGAAATATTTGTGAAAAAAATAATTATCATCCAATTGAAAAGGAACCACTTAAAATCTCTTTCAATAGAATTAATTATTGAGAATATTCTTTTTTATGTTCTTCCAAATCTTCAAACTTGAAATGCTAAATAAAACTGATCTTTCAAGCTGATGGATTCTTAAGTAAATTCTGGACAGTGAATTAACTTTTGGATATATTCTACTCAGAATATAGATACATCATTTGTTTTTGAATAAAAAATCTAAGTGAAAAAAATATCTTGCTCCTTAAACAATGCAAATGAAGATTTGTGAATCTTGGCAGGCATAAATCAATGAAGACAAGTTAACTTGATTAGCTATTCTAAAATATAAGTTTGTTCCTAGGTAATGCTTCACTATTTCAATGATCAAGTTAATTAGAGTAACAGAACATGTCATTGCTTTTTCCTTTCTTTGTAATTAGCAAAGCTTATATTCATAAAGCTATAATAATCATAAAAATAGAAAAAGGAAAGTTATTCAACCTATATATATATATTTATAATCTTGTAAAACTAAACCACAGTATGATATATGCCTCTCTTCCACATTGAAATAAAGAGTTTCTAATAAATATATTATTAAGAGAATTACCTATCTATAAAGGAATGACTCAAAATAAACTCTCACTAGAGTATATATATTTTAAAATATATATTGAAAAGGCAATTATGTTTTCTCTGGCTATTAGAAAGCAGTAAATAATAAAATACACTAAATAGATATTAACCTCTAAGCATATTAAACATAATTTACTATGTGAACTGAGAATGAAAGAAGTGGAAGGAGAAGAGCAGATAGAGTGTTGAGCCTCTTTAGTGGAGAGGCTATCAGTGTGAAAGAACCTGTGCCTGAAAATAAAATCCCTTTAAGTCCATTCAATGCTTGCGGAATACATTGAAGAGCATCAAGCAGCCCTTTGTGGAGTCTTCAAACAATGTTGAGCCATAATGATAACTTGAGATGAAAAATAATCTTTATTTTGCAAGGATTTTATTACTCCATGATAATCAGCTGACAGTCTTGGTGTTCTTCATAAGAGAATGTTCTGTCTTGTCATTCACTGTTAGAGTAACAAAATGAACATGTTAGCCATAGCGAGGGTCCCATTTGAAATCATCGCATCTAATGAAAGAATTTAAAAAATTGAAGAGGTAGATAGAAAAAACAAAAATTTCAGAAAGAAAATCTTGATGTATCAAGGACTGGGCACATACTATTTAAATTAGTTTTCTGTTCTTTCTGAACACAGTTTATATATGCTACTTTATTTTGAAATGAAATGTGCCTAAGGCTAAGTTCAAGTCAAAGGAGTGTGAGTGGAAGAGGTATTTAGGTCAGACAATGTAAACCTCTAACACACATTCACACTCTCTTTACATTTCCAACAGCTTTTTACAGATGTGCTGTGCTGTGCTAAGTCGCTTCAGGCGTGTCCATTCTGCTCCCCATGGGATCCTTAGGCCTCCAGCCTCCTCTGTCCATTGGATTCTCCAGGCAAGGATATTGGAGTGGCTGCCGCGCCCCCTTCGAGGGCATCTTCCTGACTCAGAGACTGAACTTGAGTCCCTTATGTCACATGCACTGGCAGGCAAGTTCTTTGCCACTAGCACAAGAGCACAGTAATATTGGATTCATGTGCTGAAAATGACAGAGCCTGAAGTGGGAATGCCTGAGTCCCTGTTTCATGATTTAGAAGAAAACTACACACGAAAGAACTTTCATTAGGGGCTTCATAAGAACGGCTACTTATATGTAAGCTATTGTGTATATTCATGTGTGTTTAACAGTGTAGAAATGATCACCTGCCCAACACAAAATTTGTTTGTAGAAATGGGTGGTTTATTTGATTTTACTTAGTCCTCCTTTTCTTTGAAAATAGGCTATTAGATTTGTCCATCAGATAATCACAGGTAAACTTCAAAAAAGCAGTTTAAAAAACAAAAAACTCTGTAGTCTAGAGATATAGTTAAGAATTGAACCAAACAGAAAGGGGAGATTAATGAAAAACTATGCTTTACCTTTACTTTTAGAAAGAGGGTGGCTTATAAGTATTGACAGATCATGGAAACAGACCAATATAGAGGAAAAGTAGTAGTATATGAGAAGGAAGGATAAAATTAATGAAACAATGAGTTGGATGATGCAAACTGAGATATGAGAACAGTTCAGTTGAGTCACTCAGTCGTATCCAACTCTTTGAGATCCCAAGGACTGCAAGACGCCAGGCCTCTCTGTCTAACACCAACTCCCAGAATATACCCAAACTCGTGTCCATTGAGTCAGTGATGCCATCCAACCATCTCATACTCTGTTGTTCACTTCTCCTTCCACTTTAAATCTTTTCCACATCAAGGTCTTTTAAAATGAGTCAGCTCTTCACATCAGGTAGCCAAGGATTTGGAGTTTCAGCTTCAACATCAATCCTGCCAATAAACACTCAGGAGTGATCTCCTTTAGAATGGAATGGTTGGATCTCCTTGCAGTCTAAGGGACTCTGAAGGGTCTTTTCCAACACTAGAGTTCAAAAGCATCAATTCTTCAGCACTCAGCTTTCATTATAGTCCAACTCTCACATCCATACATGACCACTGGAAAAACCATAGCCTTGACTAGATGGACCCTTATTGGTAAAGTAATGTCTCTGCTTTTTAATATGCTATCTAGGTTGGTCATAACTTTCCTTCTAAGGAGTAAGCACCTTTTAATTTCATGGTTGCAGTCACCATGTGGAGTGATTTTGGAGCCCCCAAAATAAAATCTGTCACTGTTTCCACTGTTTCCCCATCTATTTGCCATGAAGCAATGGGACAGGATGCCATGATTTTCGTTTTCTGAAAGTTGAGCTTTAAGCCAACTTTTTCACTCTCCTCTCTCACTTTCATCAAGAGGCTCTTTAGTTCTTCTTCACTTTCTGCCATAAGGGTGGTGTCATCTGTGTATCTAAGGTTACTGATATTTCTCCAAGCAGTCTTGATTATGCTTGTGCTTCATCCAGCCCAGTGTTTATCATGGTGTACTCTGCATATAAGTTAAATAAGCAGGATGACAATATATACAGCCTTGACATATTCCTTTTCCTATTTCAAACCAGTCTGTTGTTCCATGTCCAGTTCTAGCTGATGCTTCCTGACCTGCATACAGATTACTCAAGAGGCAGGTCAGGCAGTTTCAATTCTCTTGAAGAATTTTTCACAGTTTATTGTGATCAACACAGTCAAAGGTTTTGGCATAGTCAATAAAGTAGAAATAGATGGTTTTCTGGAACTCTCTTACTTTTTCCATGATCCAGTGGATGTTGGCAATTTGATCTCTGATTCCTCTGCCTTTTCTAAATCCAGCTTGAACGTCTGGAAGTTCATGGTTCATGTATTGCTGAAGCCTGGCTTGGAGAATTTTGAGCATTACAAGTGTGTGAGATGAGTGCAATTGTGCGGTAGTTTGAGCATTCTTTGGCATTGCCTTTCTTTGGGATTGGAATGAAAACTGACCTTTTCCCCCTGCTGAGTTTTCCAAATTTGCTGGCATGTTGAGTGCAGCACTTTCACAGCATCATCTTTTAGTATTTGATATAGCTCAACTGGTGTTCCATCACCTTCACTAGCTTTGTTCAGTGATGCTTTCTAAGGCCCACTTGACTTCACATTCCAGGATGTTGGCCCTAGGTGAGTGATTATATCATCGTGATTAATCTGGGTCATGAAGATCTTTTTTGTATAGTTCTGTGTATTCTTGCCACCTCTTCATAATATCTTCTGCTTGTGGTAGGTCCATACTATTTCTGTCCTTTATTGAGCCCATCTTTGCATGAAATGTTCCCTTGGTGTCTCTAATTTTCTTGAAGAGATCTCTAGTCTTTCCCATTCTATTGTTCTCATCTATTTTTTGCACTGACCACTGAGGAAGGCTTTCTTATCTCTCCTTGCTATCTTTGGAACTCTGCATTCAAATCAGTATGTCTTTCCTTTTCTTCTTTGTTTATCACTTCTCTTTTTTAACAGCTGCTGGGGTCCAGCCTGGTAGATTCAGGGTGATTCAAAGGGGAGATGGATAGGTGAGGAAAACTTATGTATTTAGAAAATATAAGATTAGATTAGGAAGAAATAGTATAGTAGGAAATTTAGGCTGAGAAAAAGAGGCTGACTAACTTGGTTTATGGGGAAAACCAATAAAACCTCGAGACAAGAGGTTTGCATCATCTACGTTAGGCCACCGGTGCCCACTTGAATATCGGAGGGTGCCCGGCCTTAGGCTCCCTTTTGCGTGGATGTTAGCAACCAGGGCAAGTAAGTAGACATGGTGAGCCTCCCCACTCCAGATGGGAATTCAGCCAAAAAAGGGGAGAAAAGAACGACATGGGGAAGCCCAGCATTTATGCAAGACTCCAAAAACTTTATTTTTCAAAATCAGCTTATATACCCCAAGTTGTACATAAAGAAATAATGGAGTATGAAGAGTTATGCAGGGGCAGCAGTCCTGACCCTCACTGAGTCCAGGCTTTCTTTTTGCATACCCTCCCGTATACAAAAGGTATCAGGTGGTTTACATTATCTTCTGGCCAAGAGGCCTGTTAACATTTTTATGGCTCTCTTCCTGGATAACTGTCCAGAAAACTCCTTTTCCCTAGAAGTGTTTTTTCTTTACTCTGCATCACCCTCCAAGTACTAAATAAAGTTACATTCCTGTAGAACAAAGGTGCAGTGGGTTATAAAAAAGAAAGTACTTAACTCAAAGATCTAATGTTGCTAATACCAGGTCTACTACCTGTTTTTCTATATACCAACGATATCTACAAATAAAAGACATGAAAATTTGGCAGCAAGTATTGGCTCAACAAATAGAACCTTTAATCAGTCCTATTCTAATGATTTTGACTCCTCAGAAGCCCCTAAGTTCCTAGGATGTTTTAAGCTTCCTGTGCCTCCCGCAGTCGGGTGGCCTCAAACAATCTATGTGCAGCTGTATGAGTCCTGCAGGCAGGCTAGAAAGCCATCAGAGGGGTTTCTGGATTGAAACACCCTTTCAAATGCAGAAGACTAAAGCCCTGAGTTGGCTTTTTCCAGAGTGTGTCAGAAGAGTGGAAAAGCAGAGTACAAAGGCCTGCAGACTTTGTTTTTTTGGGGGGTACCTGCTCAGGAAATACCAGGGGGAAGCCCTGAGATTTGACTCGCCTTGCCCATCAGATCTCTGCCACATGACCTTGTCACAGGTGGGATTCCTCACACTGGCTCCCGGAAAACAGCTATTTGTTAGGCCTCCTCAGACAGTCATTTTGCTTTTTTTGTATTTCTTTTTCTTGAGGATGGTCCTGATCCCTGTCTCCTGTACAATGTCAGGAACTTCCATCCATAATTCATCAGGCACTCTGTCTAGCAGATCTAGTCCCTTAAATCTATTTCTCACTTCCACTGTACAAATGTAAGAGATTTGAGATAGTGGCCAAAATATCTGATGTTGAAAAAGACAAAGAAAATAGGAAGTGATGATGAGAAGAAACACACACACACACACACACACACACACTAAAAGGGGGAAGCAGAGGATGAGATGGTTAGATAGCATTGTCAGCAATTCAATGAATATGAATTTGAGGAAACTCTGAGGGATGGTGCAGGACAGGGGAGCCTGTCATGTTGCAGTCCATGCTGTCAGAGTTGGACACCTTAGTATCTGAAAAACAGAAAATAAGTATAATCACACATACATTAATGTAAGAAGTGAAGATATGGCTGAGAGCTAGATTCTTAGAGATACATGAGGTCTGAGGAGTAAGAAAGAGAGTATTGAGTAGAACAGGAAAAGCTCAACATATTTCATGGCCTAAACAAAACTGCAAACATAACTTCCTAAGGACATTTCAAGTAAAAGAAAAATGTAGCTAATAACTTATTATGGTTTTGTTTTTAAAAGAAATTTTTATGCTAGAGTACATTATTGGACTTCCCTAGTAGTTCAGCTGGTAAAGAATCTGCCTGCAACGCAGGGGACTCTGGTTCAATCCCTGGACCAGGAAGATCCCCAGGAGAAGGAATAGGCTACCCATTCCAGTATTCATAGGCTTCCCTGGTGACTCAGAAAGTAAAGACTCCAACTACAGTGTGGGAGAACTGGGTTTGATCTCTGAGTTGGGAAGATCCCCTGGAGGAGGGCCTGGCAACCCACTCTGGTATTCTTGCCTGGAGAATCCTCTGGAGAGAGGAGCCTGGTGGGCTACAGTCCAAGGAGTCACAAAGAGTCAGACAAGACTAAGCACAGCACAACTCAGAGTACACTATTAGCCTTCTGCCAAATACCATATAAATCTATCATCAGAGGAGCAAAGTAACAGTCAAGAATGGCAGATTACATTATTATAGATTTTGCATCAAATATATTTGACTGTATTCTAATTCTTTGAAAATTCATAATGTATATATGGATTATACTATAACTCAGTTAACCAATCTAATTCCAATTTACCATTCCATGAGAAGAAGTTTTCTGTGTATTAAAATGAATAATTAATATGATTCAATGGTCTATGAAAATGTCAATTATTTTCAGAACAAGCTTGAGGAATCTAAAATTGCCTCCAGAATTTTATAATTGCAGGCAAATTCTGGGGAATGTACTTATAAAATCCTACTTTAAAATTCCTCATGCTTTTAAGATGCAGACTGATTTGCTTAGAATTAAAATAAATAAGTAGCTTTAAAAAATTAGATCAAATATCTTAATGTTTGCAATATACTCTAAAGGCAAATATTTTCAACATAATACTTCTAAACTTACAACATAATATTGTTATTTCCCATCTATCATTTCTTTCTTACATTGATTTGGAAATAGAATTTTTCTTATACATACCTCTATTATCATGCTATTATTTTGAGAATAATTATATATATACAGTGTATATACCCTTAATAAAATATTTTTCAGTTATTCAATAAATATTTTCCAGAATGTCTTACTGCATTTCTAAATCTCTCAAAATAATCTAGAAAATAAGTTCCTGATTATAGTGTACAACATGTGTATGGAACACCATACAAAATTTGTCTAATAGATTACTTTTTATTACACATTTTTTTTAAATCTAAAACTAAGAAATTGTGGTTCCTTTCCAGTTGGTTTTATTTAACTTCCAGAGAAAGTGTAAATTTTCCTTGGTTAACTCTGAGACATATAACAACTTATTATTGTAAAAATGAAGTCATAAAGTTTTCCATTAAAATTCTAATTTTGTAAATATGAGTCATTATCCATGTATCACTGGATATTGGGATATTTGTCTGGTTGTGGCTACTTATTAGAAAATGTGTTAAAGGGGAACATATTTGGAGAGTATATATGAATCAAGCAGTATTATCTCAGAAGTGGAATGCATTTCCCTAGAGAAACATGCCAGGAATATGTTTCCTCCAAACTGTTCTCTTTGATGATGAGGAGCAAAGTTCTCCTGACTAAAATATTGGCTTTCATTAACCTAAGCAATCAGAATAATCTGCTTTTCCCTCAGATCAATGGTACAGAGACTTGAAATAAAAATGTTATTAAAAGGTGACTCAGGAAAGTGCTTCAGCAGTTGTCCTAAGCAAACATTCTAAGCAAAGTTACATAACACTCATTAATTGCAGTAAAATAATTGTCCTCTCTGTTTTTTACAAACAGAAATAAAATTTTGGGATATAACCAAGGATTTGAACAGATCAACCTTTTGAGCTATTTTAGCAGAGGGAAGGAAACAGGAATTTGTAAATCTGTAACACAGAACTCTGCCTCAATATGGTTACAATATTCTCCTGATTACCATAGACAAAGCAGATGGGAGTACTTTCTTACAGACTCTTATATCACTGTGTGCACATTTTATTAATATATCTATGTTAAAATCATGCAAATGTAACCTGGAAATCAGTATATATTATCATAATATAGGCAAAATATTACATTATAAACAGTTATTAGATACTAGAATCAGCATATATAAATTGTTTCTGTTTTTTATAATAATGAAAAATATCTTCATTGTCCATATTAGTAACCTGCAATACTCATACCAAATAAGATGCAAATGAATGTTTAATTTTACACAAGATGACAATTTCAGTTGTTACAGTTATAACAACAATGTTCATATAATAGCCAGTTTGCATATTCCAGTTTCATCTGATGGAAATTAAATATGGGTCATTTACAATGATGTGCATATGTATTTATTTGAAAGACTAGAATTCTTAATAAGGTAAGGACTTCCTCCTGTACTATAACTTAATTTCCTATAAGAGTAATTCAATCTCTTACAGGAGCTAAGCAAATGGCTAGAAAATATATGTATCTGTGTATATTAAAATATTTTATTTCACCAAAGTCCTCAATACTTATTTTTACTTAATGCTTTTCAGGAAGAATTTTTATGCATTTTAAAACTTCTAACATATTTCAAATGCATTTTCTTAAACATTATGTTTGGTACAGTCAGTAACTGAATTGACTGTCCCTTCTTTTCATTTATTTAGGGTCTACTCCTTAAAGAGAAGAGAAACACAAAGATGTTTATCTGGATAATTTAGCCCCAGAAGAATTTAACAATAATATGTCCTATGTTTTTTCTATTATATTTGTCTCCACAATGCTCTTAGCATGCAGCACAACCCTGTGGATGAAGCAATATCCAATCTTAACACAACTCAGTTCAACTAGGACGCTCAGACAACCTCAAACACACCAACCAGTGGTTTATAATAAAAGTAAATCAGCTATAACTCCAAGACTTCTGCATGGCAGTCACAATTGACTGCACATCACCCTGTAGATTTGGTTCCAGCTATAACCAAAATTTACTTAACTTGCTTAACTATATGCAGAATAAATCATGCAAAACACTGTGTTGGATGAAGTACACGCTGGAATCAAGCATGCCCCAGGAGAAATATCAATGACCTCAGATATGCAGATGACACAACCTTAATGGCAGAAAGCGAAGAGGTACTAAAGAGCCTCTTGATGAAGGTGAAAGAAGGGAGTGAAAAAGCTGGCTTAAAACTCAACATTCAGAAAACTAACATCATGGGATCCTTTCCCATCATTTCATGGCAAATAGACAGGGGAAAAAAATGGAAACAGTTTCAGACTTTATTTTCCTGTGCTCCAAAATCACTGAGGATCATGACTGCATCCATGAAATTAAAAAATACTTGGAAGAAAAGCTATGACAAACTTACATAGCATATTAAAAAGCAGAGCCATCGCTTTGCCAACAAAGGTCCATATAGCAAAAGCTATGATTTTTCCAGTAGTCTTGTATGGATGTGAAAATTGGACCATAAAGAAGGTTGACCACAAGCAACTGATTCATTCAAACTGTGTTGCTGGAGAAGACTCTTGAGAGTTCTCTGGAAAGCAAAGAGATCAAGCTGCTGAATATTTGTTGGAATTACTTGCTGAAGCTGAAGCTCCAGTACTTTGACCACCTGATGCAAAGAGCTGACTTATTGGAAAAGACCCTGATGTTGGGAAAGATTTAGGGCAGGTGGAGAAGGGGATGACAGAGGACGAGATGATTGGATGGTATCACCAACTCAACGGACATGAGTTTGAGCAAACTCCTGGAGATAGGGAAGGACAGGGGAATCTCGCATGATATAGTCCATGGAGTCACAAAGAGTTGGACATGACTGAGCAACTGAACAACAATAACCAATATGTGCTTCATCTACTGAGCTCTAGTCCTTAGTTCAAGGTCTCAATTGCAGCCTTCCATACTCATTCTATCACATCACTCATTATTATGAATTACAGTTTTTAACTGCTTCCTTCACCCTGTTGAAAATCTGGTTATTTTGCTTTGTTGTCCAATCACTCTACAGAGATTGGGCTAATGTACCCCAATTACTTCGCATCACTTTTTGTCTCTCAATGACTCAGTTTTATCTTGAAAACCCCACTTTTGCCTCTGGATCAATTCTTAACAAATGGACCCACCAGAAATCACTTTCTGTCTACATGTTCCCAATGATAATTAGCTACACTGCTTCTGCTGTGCCCTGGCTCATTTCAGGTTGTCCATCCCAATTCCAGGTATGGCTTTTCTCTGAGCCCTACGCTGTCTGCTCTGTCTCCTCATGCCTGTCTTAGTTGTGCTGGCTTTACTCCTCTTTGTTACCTAGTACTGATGATGACTCACCATAACCCTGCCACCTTCTTCTGCTTTAACATCAAGAGACACTCTAATATGTGATTTATATTTGCATTTTGGTTTGCACAGATAGTACAATTCAGTCTTTTCTTAATATTTTTAATTATTTTCCTTAAGAATATATATTAGAATAAGCTATCTAACCTAGAAATGTAATATAATCCAAACTTACACTGAGAGTTGGACTATAAAGAAAGCTGAGCGCCGAAGAATTGATGCTTTTGAACTGTGGTGTTGGAGAAGACTTGAGAGTTCCTTAGACTGCAAGGAGATCCAACCAGTCCATCCTAAAGGAAATCAGTCCTGAATATTCATTGGAAAGACTGATGCTGAAGCTGAAACTCTAATACTTTGGCCACCTGATGCGAAGTACTGACTCTTTGGAAAAGACTTTGATGTTGGGAAAGATTGAAAGCAAAAGGAGAAGGGGTGGCAGAGAATGAAATGGTTGGATGGCATCACCAATTAGATGGACATGAGTTTGAGTAAGCTCTGGGTGTTGGTGATGGATTGGGAAGCTTGGAGTGCTGCAGTTCGTGAGGTCACAAAGAGTCAGACACAACTGAGCAACTGAACTGAACTGAAAAGGTAATATTGTCTTCAACACAGCTAGATTCACAAACATACAACCTGAGCAGTCGTACAGAGACCCATGATGAGAAGGATTCCATGCTTGGTTTAATGTTCTGCACTAACAGTCTTGAAATTCTTAGTGCTTATATCTTTGAACTTGTGTTTTGAAGTGAATTTTAATAGAACAACGGAGCATGTGCATTAATGAAGACATTACCTGCAATTATGTATGTCCACTGTTCTATTGCCCTATTCCCATAGAGTATTTGATGTCCCTTTCCCACTGGATCCATGATGTATGGAGATTCAAGGAGACTCAAGGTGAAGATAAGCTTGTTTCTTCTATAAGTACACAGAGGCCTTGACAACAAGAAAAGCTACACTTGGACTATTAAAACCAGAATTTGCCTCAAATAGAGAAAACAATGGCACATTAAGGAACATGAATGACATGTTCCTTCCATATACTCTCTAACATACTTGTATTGTTTCTCCATATTAGGCAATCACCTATGCTGAACATGATCACAGAGAAGGAAAG
This sequence comes from Capra hircus, assembly GCF_001704415.2. Classification (NCBI taxonomy): domain Eukaryota; kingdom Metazoa; phylum Chordata; class Mammalia; order Artiodactyla; family Bovidae; genus Capra; species Capra hircus. The sequence continues at coordinate 39,574,364 of NC_030808.1, forward strand.
GGAAAGATAGGGTAACCCCACACTTCCTGCTACTTTCATTCTTGCCTCACTTGTGGCTTTCCTGGTGGCTAAGGTAATAAAGAACCTGCCTGCAATGCTGGAGACCCAAGTTCAGTTCCTGGGTTGGGCAGATCTCCTGGAAAATGGAATGGCTACCCACTACAGTATTCTTGGACACAGAGAATCTCATGGACAGAGGAGACTGGCAGGCTTTAGTCCCTGGGGTCACAAAGAATCAGACATAACTAAATGACTAACACTTCCTTACTTACCAATAAGCTGAAAGTAGAGATTTTTAGTAAAATATACATATACCAAAGAGTGAAATGAAAACAGTTCAGTTAGTTTTGTGCAAAATTTCCACTATTCTGATAAGAAAAAAATACGTAAGCATGTGCAAGTTATGAACTACAAATTGTATAATTTCGGTAATTCTGTATATGATTTCAGTATTCTAATATGTTAGGCTTCCTAGATGGTGCCAGTGGTAAAGAATTCACCTGCCAATGCAGGAGACACAAGAGATGCTGGTTCAATCCTTGGGTTAGGAAGATGCCCTGGAGTTGGAAATGGCAACCCACTCAAGTATCCTTGTCTAGAAAATTCTATGGACAGAGGAAACTGGTGAGCTACAATCCATGGGGTTGCAAAGAGTGGGACATGACTGAGCACACACTTGTTTTTGTTGTTTAAATGGAATTTAAACACAGAATTACAAGCAGTCCCACTGCTGAGGATATACCCTGAGAAAACCGTAATTCAAAAAGACACATGTACACCAATGTTCATTACACTACTATTTAAAATAGCTAGAACATGGAAGTAGCCTAAATGTCTATCAACAGATGAAAAGAAAAATAAGACATGATACACATACACAACAGAATATTACTCGGTCATAAAAAGGAACAAAACTGGGTTATTTATATACTGGCGTGGATGAACATAGAATCTGTCATACAGAGTGAAGTCATAAAAAGAAAAGCAAATATCATTTATTAATGCATATATATGCAATCTAGAAAAATGGTACTGATGAACCTATATGCAGGGCATGAACTAGAGACACAGAGCCTGGCGGGCTACAGTCCATAAGGTTGCAAAGAGTCGGATATGACTGAGCAAGTGAGCACAAGGCAAGAATAGACACACAAATGTAGAGAATGGACTTGTGAACACAACAGGGGAAAGAAAGAATGGGGCAGATTGAGAGAGTAGCATTAACATATATACATTGCCATGTGTGAAATAGGTAGCTAGTGGGAAGCTGTTATATAGCTCAGAGAGCGTAGTTTGATGCTCTGTGATGGTCAAGATGCAGGGGAAAGGGAGGATTGAGAGGGAAGATCAAGAAGGGGAGACATATGTATACTTATAGATGATCCACACTGTTGTACAACAGAAACAAACACAACATTGTAATGCAATTATCCTGCAATTAAAATGGCAAATTAAAATAAATAAATAAATAAAAATGGAATTACAGGGGAATGTCCTGATGGTTCAGTGGCTAAGTTTCTGAGCTTTCATTGCATGGGGCATAGATTCAATTTCTGATCAGGGATTTAAGATCCCACATGCTGTGCTGAATGGCCAAACATAAATTACTTAATTAAAAATCATTGAAAACAGAATTATATACTATAAATTTAAAGATAAAATCCATTCTAATAGTTGATTTTTTTTTACTTAAAAATTAATAAAAGCACTAATACAGGTCAAGAGAGAGACTACAAAAAAATGTAAAAGTTCCATATTTTAGTACCTTCAATGGCAAGTTTTCCCTGCTTTTTTAATCAATGACTCTGTGCTTTCATTTTGCACTAGATCTGATTGTATCACTAGCCCTGATGCCTAGTAACATATTTGAATGAATTACTCTGTTTGTAGCTGATCATCTTCTTGTCCTTTTATTGGTCACAATGCATTGATTAAAAAAATAAGTTTACTTTTGGGGATGTTCACAGTTGACAAAAGTACACTTGTTGATTTCTATAATCTCTTTTATATTTATCTCTTTCCACCACCCCAGTAGAGTACTATATAAAATTTAACCATGTTTCTCCTTGATCAATTAGGTGTCCTACTTTCCTAACATTTTCTGTAGATTATCTGTCCCCACCACAGATTTAAGCACATTGGAGTTTCTATTCTTCTTCGTTTAGTATCTCATTCTTAGAGACTACAAGAGGATAAAGAGATTGTTTACCCACAGTTAGTATCATTGTTGTTAGATACACAACATACTAATTCTCACTACCCTTCCTATACTCAGTGGGATAAAGTAAAAAATTACCATAATGCATATTTTCCTGCTGCTTCTACCCAAGTGTTTATTGTTGTCTTTTCTCTAGCTATATGAATAGTATGACACATACCTCTAGGTTTAGAGTAAAAATTAGCTTCTAGAATGAACTACTTATCTGGTAGTCTCTACTTTGTTTTTAAGATCCCAGAAAGGCCCACAAAGTATAAGTCTCATCCTGGGAATACAACTTTTAAGCTAAAATTAATTTGCTCCACTGTTCTCCATTTTAGTTTTGGCATTTGACATGACAACTGTTAGATCTTTTGAAAGATTTTAAGATATATCTGCTATCTGCAGATTATCTATTTTGACATTTATATTAGAATGACATTTGAAACATCTGTTTAAAACTAAGCTTAACATGTTGCACATTATGGATACATAAAATAAATTCAGAAGAAAGAAAGAATTTTAAATGGAAAATAAAACTTTCTTGAAGCATTCTACAACATGGTTTATTATCAAAGGCAAAATTAGTATATGAAATTTGTATATTTTTGAATTATATTAAATTAAAATTTAATCTAAAAATGTATAATAAATTTATACTAATACAAACTTAAATTATTTATATTTAATTTAAAATATATCTTAAAATTTTAGTGACCTCTAGAGTATCCGGTAGATAATGCAGTTAAGCCCTAAGAGGCAGAGAAGTAAATTTCTGTTTTTCAATTTAAAAAGTAAAAAAGTTTACTATAGAGTAAAACAAAATAGTTTAACTAACATTTCCTCTGAATGTATACACTATTTGTCAAGTAATTTAACAATAAAATTTTCCATTCCAGCATAAGAAACAAAATAATGTGGCAGAGTGTAGGCACAGATTTAAGATAGGCAGCCTGGCTAGGCTGTAATCTAGGCTCCACCACTTTCAGAGCAGTTGGAATTAAGCAAAATATTTAATACTCTGTACCTGTTTCCTTAGCAGAAAACAAAGATATTAGAACTAATCTCATCGGTATGTTAGAACAACTATGTAAGTTAACATTTGTCAAGTTCTTTTTTTTTTTTAATTTTAATTTTTCCTTTATTTTACTTTCCAACACTGTATTGGATTTGCCATGCATTGGCATGAATCCGTCACGGGTGTACATGAGCTCCCAAACATGAACCCCCACCCCCACCTCCCACCTCCCACCCCACATCATCCCTCCAGATCAGCCCCATGCACCAGCCCCAAGCATCCTGCATCCTGCATCGAACATAGACTGGCGATTCATTCCGTATATGATAGTATACATGTTTCAGTGCCATTCTCCCAAATCACAACTATAGGCATATAACAATTACTATGTCTGTTTGGGTATATATCATTTAAGATCAACATGCTTTATGGTATCAATACTATTTATTTTATCTAGACATACACTCACAAATAGATGGCTAGCAATAACTCCCCAAACTGGTGAGCCTTTAAGAAAATGGCATTGATTATATTGTTACTGGTGTTAAGATTTTATATTTGTGAACTTACTACACTGAAAAAAAAAGTCATTTTTCAGCTACTGTCTTAATAGAACAATTTAAATTATAACATATGCAAATTACCAGGCTTCCCTGGCCTGGTAGTTCAGACAGTAAATAATCTGCCTTCCATACAGGAGACCCAGGTTTGATCCGAGGGTGGGGAAGATTCTCTGGCAGAGGAAATCACAACGACTCCAGTATTCTTGCCTGGAGAATTCCATGGACAGAGGAGCCTAGTGAGCTACAGCCCATGGGGTCACAAAGAGTGGGACATGACGGAGTGACTAAAACTATATGTGGCCTACTTGTACTTTGTTAGACCACAGAAAAGTAATTTCAAGTTTAAATCAATTACTTAAATCTAGATAATTAGAGAATCAGAATACCAAACAGTCCTGTAGGGACGTTAGCTAACTCATGAATTATATGGCTGACAGATGTTACACACAATACTAAAATATAAACCAGTGCAAAGCTGACTTGTTGCTAAATATTTGTCTAATTATGGTAATTTATAAGTGATTTGAGATTTATCATAATTAAGCATTGATCCAGTTGAAATAATAATTATATATTCATTTTAAGAGCAGAAAGCATGACCTTAAGATATTCATTTCATGGCTTTGAATACCTTAATTTTATCCACTGTTATATTAACAGGACTGTAATAAGTGATCTTTTGTCACTTTCACATTAAAATCTGAAATTGAGTGGGGTAGATGCAATCAAGCTGAATCTGGTCCTTGTTGGTCATGAAAGAAATCAAGGTAAATCAGAGCCCTCTGCATCCAAAACTGAAGCTACAGCTCTATCGCGCAGCTGTTAAAGAGAAGCTAATCAATTCCAGCAAGTGAGATCAATGGAATATTCTGAAGCTGATTACCAAAGTCACATAAATCCATATAATAACTGATTGCTTTGTTTGGTTTTGCTTTCATTTTTATGCACAGTTCAGTTCAGTTCAGTAGCTCAGTCTTGTCCGACTCTTTGTGACCCCATGAATCCCAGCACACCACGCCTCCCTGTCCGTCACCAACTCCCAGAGTCCACTCAGACTCACGTCCATCGAGTCAGTGATGCCATCCAGGCATCTCATTCTCTGTCGTCCCCTTCTCCTACTCCCCCCAATCCCTCCCAGCATCAGAGTCTTTTCCAATAAATAACTCAGCTCTTCGCATGAGGTGGCCAAAGTACTGGAGTTTCGGCTTTAGTATCATTCCTTCTGAAAAACACCCAGGGCTGATCTCCTTCAGAATGGACTGGTTGGATCTCCTTGCAGCCCAAGGGACTCTCAAGAGTCTTCTCCAACACCACAGTTAAAAGCATCAATTCTTTGTCACTCAGCTTTCTTCACAGTCCAACTCTCACATCCATACATGACCTCAGGAAAAACCATAGCATTGACTAGACGGACCTTTGTTGGCAAAGTAATGTCTCTGCTTTTCAACATGCTATCTAGGCTGGTCAAAACTTTTCTTCCAAGGAGTAAGCTTCTTTTAATTCCATGGCTGCAATCACCATCTGCAGTGATTTTGGAGCACAAAAATAAAGTCTGACATGTTTCCACTGTTTCCCCATCTATTTCCTATGAAGTGATTGGACCAGATGCCATGATCTTCATTTTCTGAATGTTAAGCTTTAAGCCAACTTTTTCACTCTCCAATTTCACTTTCATCAAGAGGCTTTTTAGCCCCTCTTCACTTTCTGCCATAAGGGTGGTGTTATCTGCATATCTGAGGTTATTGAGATTTCTCCCGGCAATCTTTATTTCAGCTTGTGCTTCTTCCAGCCCAGCGTTTCTCATGATGTACTCTGAATATAAGTTAAATAAGCAGGGTGACAATAGACAGCCTTGATGTACTCCTTTTCCTATTTGGAACCAGTCTGTTGTTTCACGCCCAGTTCTAACTGTTGCTTCCTGACCTGCATATAGGTTTTCCAACAGGCAGGTCAGGTGGTCTTGTATTCCCATCTCTTTCAGAATATTCCACAGTTTAATGTGATCCACACAGTCAAAGGCTTTGGCATAGTCAGTAAAGGAGAAATAGATGTTTTTCTGGAACTCTCTTGCTTTTTCCATGATCCAGCAGATGTTGGCAATTTATTCACAAGTTGACTGTAAATCTACAGTCTAAATGAATTAATTAGGATTATTTTAGAAGGAATAACATAGTATATTACTAAGGAGTATTATTAAGATAAATTGAAAATACATAGCTTTAAATTTTAAGTAGAGAGATTTGATGGGGAATTAAATGGAATGTCTTCTACTACTAAAGTCCTACGGTGTAGATTCTTACTGTGCATTTTGACCTCCAGCCACTGTGGACAATTTGTCAAACTTGACACACAATTTTATGTGTCTATTCTTTTTTTAAAGCTGTTCACGAAAATCTTCTGTTCAAAATCCAAATTGACTGAAATCTGGCCACTATTTGAAGACATGACCGATCCATTCCCAAAACAATTTTTTTTTAACATGTTGTAATGCCTTTTAAATGCTTTTCTATAAAAATTTATTTAAGAAGTTCATTCATATCACAGAGGTAAAAATCTATTGTTCAGTCTTTAAAATTATAGAAGAAAATGTTTCTAAACATAGTTGAAATATTTCCTCAATAGTTTTTTTTAATCAAAGGCCTAATACTTGTTGAAGTTAAGATTTCTTTTTTATTTTTTTACATAAGTTATTAATTGTCCTCATTTTCAGTTTGGTTCACTCACTCAGTCATGTCAAACTCTTTGTGACCCCATGGACTGCAGTGCATCAGACTTCCCTGTCTATCGGCTTGCTCAAACTCATGTCCATTGATTTGGTGATGCCATCCTACCATCTCATTCTCTGTCATCCCCTTCTCCTCCTGCCTTAATTCTTTCCCAGCATCAAGGTTTTTTCCAATGAGTCAGCTCTTCGCATTAGGTGGCCAAAGTTTTGGAGTTTCAGCTTCAGCATCAGTCTTTCTAATGAACACTCAGGACTGATCTCCTTTGGATGGACTGGTTGGATATCCTTGCAGTCCAAGGGACTCTCAAGAGTCATCTCCAACACCACAGTTCAAAAGCATCAGTTCATCTCTCATCTTTCTTTATGGTCCAACTCTCTTATATCCATACATGACTACTGGGAAAACCATAGTTTTGACTAGATGGACCTTTGAAGCCAAGTGATATTTTTGCTTTTTAATATGCTGTCCAGGTTGGTCATAGCTTTTTTCCCAAGGAGCAAGTGCCTTTTAATTTCATGGCTACGTCACCATCTTCAGTGATTTTGGACCCCAAGGAAATAAAATCTGTCACTGTTTCCATTGTTTCTGCATCTATTTGCCATGAAGTGATGGGACCCACCTACATGATCTTAGTTTTTTGAATGTTGAATTAGTCCTAATTTTACTATATAAATATTTTCATTTCATTCTTCCATTTAAAAGCCATCTTGAATATTTACTAATGTATATCTGCTCATGCGTTTATTTTGTAATTTTCCATACTTTTTAATGCTTTATTTGTCCACCATTTTTGCTATTACATTATTTACAGTACAATATTTTAAAAGAAATTTTTGAGAGCCAGAAGATAAATTCAAGTCTCTTTTTATTTTTGTTTTCTTTTCCATAATTCGGGCTTACTTGCACAATGACTATTCTATTTAAAAATGTAAGAAGTATCCAAGATTCCATTCAATATCCAAAAAAAGAAACCACTTCAGTTTTGATTGGGATAGTAAATATTTTATAGACAATATGTAATATGATCAATATCCTTACATATAGAATTTTGCACATATTAAACTGGTTTATGTTTCTATTCATTTAGGACCAGTTTCATTGCCTTCAATAGTATTTTGTCACTTTTCAAGAAGAAAGGGCTTATGCATTTCTTATTACTAGTCTATATTTTTTTCTCAATTGTTTTGGGATGTCATATATTACATTTTTAATTGGTTACTCGTTTTTTATAGGGACATTATTGTTTTCCTTCTTTTGAACATGCTTCTGGCCACTTTGCTGGGCTATCTTAAACCGCATTTTTTTTGGTTAGTTGATTTTACTAATTTCTACAGAAACAAGCACATCATCTGAAAATAATGAGATTGGCCCTCCCTTTCCAAAATTTATACTTCACATTTCTTTTTCTTAAAATATCTGCTAGACTGCCACTATCATTCTGAGTATTAGTGAAACAAGTAACATCTTTTTCTTTTTTCTGACTTTAATTAGAATGATTCTACTATCTGATAAATGCAATGTATAGTGCAAATTTCTTCTATAAAATTTTTCTAAAAAATGTCAAAGTTTATTTGTAAACTTTATTGTTTCCTTCTCCCCCCACTTTTTTTCCATTCTGTGCGTGTGAAAGAGTATCTCAATGTGCTTTAATTTGCATTTTGTTGATGACACGCTAGTAAAGTTATGCTCAAAATTCTCCAAGCCAGGCTTCAGGAATACATGAACCATGAACTTCCAGATGGTCAAGCTGGTTTTAGAAAAGGCAGAGGAACCAGAGATCAAATTGCCAACATCCGCTGGATCATGGAAAAAGCAAAAGAGTTCCAGAAAAACATCTATTTCTGCTTTATTGACTATGCCAAAGCCTTTGACTGTGTGGATCACAATAAACTGTGGACAATTCTGAAACAGATGGGAATACCAGACCACCTGACCTGCCTCTCGACAAGTCTGTATGCAGGTCAGGAAGCAACAGTTAGAACTGGACATGGAACAACAGACTGGTTCCAAATAGGAAAAGGCATATGTCAAGGCTGTCTATTGTCACCCTGCTTATTTAACTGATATGCAAAGTATATCATGAGAAACCCTGGACTGGATGAAGCGCAAGCTGGAATCAAGATTGCCGGGAGATTTATCAATAACCTCAGATATGCAGATGACACCACCCTTATGGCAGAAAGTGAAGAGGAACTAAAAAGCCTCTTGATGAAAGTGAAAGAGGAGAGCAAAAAAGTTGGCTTAAAGCTCAACATTCAGAAAACGAAGACCATGGTATCTGGTCCCATCACTCCATGGCAAATAGATGCGGAAACAGTGGAAACAGTGTCAGAATTATTTTAGGGGGCTGCAAAATCACTGCAGATGGTGATTGCAGCCATGAAATTAAAAGACACTTACTGCTTGGAAGAAAAGTTATGACCAACCTAGATAGCATATTAAAAAGCAGAGATATCACTTTGCCAACAAAGGTCTGTCTAGTCAAGGCTATGGTTTTTCAAGTAGTCATGTATGGATGTGAGAGTTGGACTGTGAAGAAAGCTGAGCACCGAAGAATTGTTCCTTTGAACTGCGGTGTTGGAGAAGACTCTTGCAAGTCCCTTGGACTGCCAGGAGATCCAACCAGTCCATGCTAAAGGAGACCAGTTCTGGGTGTTCATTGGAAGGACTGATGCTGACACTGGAACTCTAATACTTTGGCCACCTATGCAAAGAGTTGACTCATTGGAAAAGATCCTGATGCTGGAAGAGATTGGGGGCAGGAGGCCAAGAGGATGACAGAGGATGAGATAGCTGGATGGCATCCCTGACTCGATGCACATGAGTTTCGTTGAACTCCGGGAGTTGGTGATGGACACAGAGGTCTGGCGTGCTTTGACTCATGGGGTCACAAAGAGTTGGACACGACTCAGAAACTGAACTGAATGGACCCAAAGATGGAGAAGCTCTATACCATCAGCAAAAAGAATTTGGGAGCTGACTGTGGCTCAGACCATGAATTCCTTATTGCCAAATTCATACTTAAATTGAAGAAAGTAGGGAAAACCACTAGACCATTCAGGTATGACCTAAATCAAATCCTTTAGGATTATACAGTGGAATTGGGAAATAGTTTAAGGGACTAGATGTGATAGACAGAGTGCCTGATAAACTATGGACAGAGGTTCCTGACATTGTACAGGAGACAGGGATCAAGACCATCCCCAAGAAAAAGAAATGCAAACAAGCAAAATGGCTGTCTGAGGAGACCTTACAAATAGCTGAGAAAAGAAGAGAAGCTAAAGACATAGAAGAAAAAGTAAAATATACCCATTTGAATGGAGATTTCCAAATAATAGCAAGGAAAGATAAGAAAGCCTTCCTCAGTGATCAGTGCAAGAATAGAGGTGAACAATAGATTGGGAAAGACTAGAGCTCTCTTCAAGAAGACTAGAGATCTCTTCAATAAAACTAGAGATAACAAGGGAATATTCCATGAAAAGATGGGCTCAATAAAGGACAGAAATGGTATGGACCTAACAGAAACAGAACTTATTAAGAAGAGGTAGCAAGAATACACAGAAGAACTGTACAAAAAAGATCTTCAAGACCCAGATAATCATGATGGTGTGATCACTCACCAAGAGCCAGACATCCTGGAATGTGAAGTCAAGTGGGCCTTAGGAAGTATCACTATGAACAAAGCTAGTGGAGGTGATGGAATTCCAGTTGAGCTATTTTAATTCCTAAAAGATGCTGCTGTGAAAGTGCTGCACTCCATATGCCAGCTAACTTGGAAAACTCAGCAGTGGCTACAGGACTGGAAAAGGTCATTTTCATTTCTATCCCAAAGAAAGGCAATACCAAGGAATGCTCAAACTGCTGCACAATTGCACTCATCTCACATGCTAGTAAAGTAATGCTCAAAATTCTCCAAGCCAGGCCTCAGCAATATGTGAACCATGATCTTCCAAATGTTCAAGCAGGTTTTAGAAATGGTAGAGGAACCAGAGATCATACTGCCAACATCCTCTGGATCATCGAAAAAGCAAGAGAGCTCCAGAAAAACATCTATTTTTGCTTTATTGACTATGTCAAAGCCTTTGATTGTGTGGACCATAACAAACTGGAAAATTCTTCAAGAGATGGGAATACCAGAAAACCTTATCTGCCTCTTGAGTAATCTGTATGCAGGTGAGGAAGCAACTGTTAGAACTGGACATGGAACAACAGACTGGTTCCAAATATAAAAGGAGTACGTCAAGGCTGTTCATGTCAAGGCTGCTTATTTATCTTGTATGCAGAGTACATCATAAGAAATGCTGGATTGGATGAAGCACAAGCTGGAATCAAGATTGCCAGAAGAAATATCAATAACCTCAGATATGCAGATGACACCATCCTTATGGCAAAAAAAAACTGAATAAAAACTAAAGAGGCTCATGATGAAAGTGAAAGAGGAGAGTGAAAAAGTTGGCTTAAAGCTCAACATTCAGAAAAGTAAGTCATGGCATCCAGTCCCATCACTTCATGGCAAATAGATGGGGAAACAGTGTCAGACTTTTTTTTTGTGGCTTCAAATTCACTGCAGATGGGGACTGCAGCCATGAAATTAAAAGGTGCTTAATCCTTGGAAGGAAAGTTATGACCAGCCTAGACAACATATTAAAAAGCAGAGACATTGCTTTGTCAACAAAGGTCCATCTAGCCAAGGCTCTGGTTTTTCCTGTAGTCATCTATAGATGTGAAAGTTGGACTATAAAGAAAGCTAGTACTGAAGAATTTATTCTTTTGAACTGTGGTGTTGGAGAAGATTCTTTAGAGTCCCTTGGATTACAAGGAAATCCAACCAGTCCATCCTAAAGGAGCTCAGTCCTGAGTGTTCATTGGAAGGACTGATGTTGAAGCTGAAACTCCAATACTTTGGCCCTCCAATACAAAGAACTGACTCATTTGAAAAGACCCTGATGCTGGGAAAGATTGAAGGCAGGAGGAGAAGAAAATGATGGAGGATGAGATGGTTGGATGGCATCACTGACTCAATGGACATGAGTTTGAGTCATCTCCGGGAGTTGGTGATGGTCAGGGAGACCTGGCGTGCTGCAGTCCATGGGGTCGCAAAGAGTCAGACACCACTGAGTGATTGAACTGAACTTAGCTGAACTGTGTATAGTACAAACATAACTTGGAAATCAACATATTCATGTGAGTCACTTCAGTGCATCATTTATTTATTGCAGTGGTCTTGAACTAAACATATTTTTTCCTCATTCTGACTCAATACCTAGTAATTTTCCATCCCAGCCTCTTTCCCTTCATCTTTCCTCTAACTCTTCTCCTACCTTAGGTTTTGTAAGACTGCCAGACACTTTTATTGAGGCTTCCTCAACAGTGAGATGGCCCATGCCCCCATGCCTACTCTGCTCAATATGACCTTTGACCTGTGTATCACTCCATAGGGAAAAAGGGAACAGAGAGACCCCATGCTTTTTCTGTCTTTGCTTCTTGACTGTAACATTGCAGTGATTAAAAGCTTAACTCATTCACCCTTTAACTAGCTACTCCAACATCTGACAGCTCTCTGGATCCCACCTCCCCCATACTTCAGATTCAGCCACACTGTACTTGTACCAATCTTCACATTTATTCTTTCTTACTCAGTGATTTTGAACTATTTTTGTTTAGAATGTTTCCTTTCTCCCTATCACTGAATAACAGAAAAACAATTGATAGTACTAGAGAATAACATAAACATAAATTCTTCCCCCAAAGACCTTCTGATCTCATTTACATGAGGCCACTTTTATGTCCCCCCATCTTAAAAGAGCTTTACCACCACTTTATGCATATTAGGTGACACTGCAATTTATATATGTACACATATTTCTATTTTCAGTAATAATTGAGCACTTAGAAGTCAAGGGTGGAATCACATTTTTGCCTACATCCTTAATTCCTAACTCAGAATTTAGTACAAAAAAATGTACTTAATAAAAACCCTAGATTCCTAATGAAGTGTCCTAGGTTTCATCATAAAAATGAATTTAAAGTTGTGTTTGGTAATGTGTTGAAAAGACAGATGACAGGAATAGAGCAGAACATGATTTTGATTGCTTAAAACAATGTGTGAAACATAGCTGAACCTGAATTTATTTTTGTTCAAAGATTGTTATGGAAAATTATAGTTCTAACATTCCCATAAATTGGTGTAATTGAAAAGCTACACAATGAGAAACCCTTCCTCTTTACTCTAAAGAATTTCTATAATTCATGTGGTACTCAGTGGAAAATGAGCTGAGGGTTGAGTTTTACACATTAATGTTATGAATATTGTGGAAATAAGCATGGGATTCATAAAGCTTAGTCTTTGTCTAAAACAACTGTGCTCTTCATATTCTGTGGGTAAAATTATTAAAATTATAACTTTTATTTTCAAAAAATTACAAGAAAGTAATTCTGATAAATATTGGTTTTATACAAAATCTAGCATTGTGTTAAAATATAGTCAACTCTACCTTTTATTTTTAAATGAAAAAAATATGGACAGGGACTCTCTCTCTCTTTTTTATTTTTTAAAGTTTCTCCACAAAGAAAGCATTGTCACTTTTCCCTTATGTCAAATTCAATCCATTTGGTTCTTGGTCAGAAACCTCATAATTTATTTTTTTCATTTTAAGAATTTCATGTATTTTAATTTTTTAGCTTTATATTTTTCCTTTCTGCATATCTCTATTTTGTTCTATTTATTCTACTTTTCTTTTCCTTTATTGTGTTCAGTATCTAGATAATAAGTCACTATTTGGAAAATCACATATGCTCATAAAAGATGATATTTCTACATAAAGATGCTTATGTTATTAGAATGGTTTTTTTTTAGACAGCCTTATAACAAGTTTCCTGTTACAATCTAGAAGAGTTTTAAAGCTTTATTATATGGGAAAATTTATTCTCTTTCACATTTGCCATTTCTGGGTTTTGCATTTGATTATAACATTAGTTCTTTCACTCAGCTAATATTTACTGATCACAAAGTATAAAGCCAGGAGTGTTGTTTAAAAAAATGAAAAAATACTGTTCTCAAAACTTTCAAGTTTAGGAAGTTAAAATCCATGTATGCAAATATTTACTTCAGTCATGAACGAGTACAACACTAAAAAGAAGGACCTCAGCACCCAAGTCCTCCTGACCCCTGAAGGATCCCTTGAAGGTTGTCAGTCAACAAAATTAGTCACCTGCCACATTCAGACCCCAGAGGAGGTGACAATGTATCCAGCGGTAAACAAAGCAAACATGGTTCTTACAGCTAGAGAGGAAAGATGGAGCAGGGGGGATATGGGATAAAGAGGAAGGAAATCAAGACAAGGGGAAGAGGCTGAGAGTTGAGAAGGCATGAGAAAGCATGATAAACATGGAAACAGAGAGGTCTGGCTTTGTCTTTTCTTTTGGGGTTGTGAGGCTTTTGGAGTATGACAGGAATACTGTAGATGCAGGGTTAAAAAATTAGAGAAACATTCAATAAACTCTTCTTAAAGGAGTTTCCATAGAATGAAGGGAATAATTTTTTTTTTTTTTCTTACAGGCAGTCTGTAATTTGGGCTGTTGTGCAAACTTGATGAGCACAGAGAGAAATGATCGTAGGCCAAGATGAGATAATTGATGTGTTTTATGAACACATCTCACAGCCCCTGTGTTCCCCTGGACCAACCAACCTCAGCAGCAGTTAAGACAGTCAAAAATTAAAAGAAAATTTTAAATAAGAGTTGAACAATTATTCTTTTTTTTTTTCTTTTTGCCAGAATGTGTAAAACTGCTTTTTTTTTTTCAATTTATTTGAAATATACTGCCTTAGAGTATGTCAGCTCAGCTCAGTATTTGCCTACCTGACAGTTCATTCTTTATTCAGCAAATCATTTTTTAAGCTCTTACTGTATGGTAGTCTTTGCTTTCCATGAGAAGACTCCAGCTATGGATAAAGCAAGCTTCATCTATAAGGAAGCAAAATATGTAGTGTATTGGATATTGATGTTTTCTACAGAAAAAAAAAAAAAAAGCAGGAGAGAGAAAAATTGCAGTCATGAAGATATAACACTTTAGGCAGAGATGGAGAGGAAAGACATTCCTGAGGACATACTTTAAAACCTGAAGAAAAAGAAAATGAAATATATGGAGAAAGTGAAATATGGGGAGAAATGCATTCTAGACAGAACGAAAACAAGGAACAATTCCCTGAATCAGGAGAGTAGTCCTGGAAAACACAAAGGAACAGAAATGAAGCCAACCAGGGAGAGGAGAATAGCAAGAGAAGAATAATTTAGAGCAAAGGGGATACATTTTTTACTTAAGTGATATGCAAACTGTGGAGTTTTAAGTGAGAATGGTATCATCTCGCCTTCATAAGATTTATTTGCAAGCGTGTTGCATGCACATTTAAAAAGTGACGAGGGTGGGATGATTTGGGAGAATGGCATTCTAACATGTATACTATCATGTAAGAATTGAATCGCCAGTCTATGTCTGACGCAGGATACAGCATGCTTGGGGCTGGTGCATGGGGATGACCCAGAGAGATGTTATGGGGAGGGAGGTGGGAGGGGGGTTCATGTTTGGGAATGCATGTAAGAATTAAAGATTTTAAAATTTTAAAAATAAAAAACTAAAAAAAAAAAAAGTGACCTGGATGGAAGGAGGGAGAAATAAGAGGTTATTACATATACAAATGAAGGCAAAAATGATAATGACTTAGACTAAGGTTAAAGCTATTCAGGTGTTCAGAAAGGGCTACTTTCACTACTTTCTAACTTAAATAATAAAAGAAGTTTAAAAGCCCATTTAAGTTACTATATTGATGAAGGTCAGGGAAATAATCATGAGTCATATATCTCTTTCCAGACAAGGGTCTAAAATATTGTTCTCTACTTCCTTATTTAGAAATCTTGTAGGAGGAGTTAGGCTAGAGTTGGCAACATGAGAGAAGCTATTCTCCCGTCCTTGTTTAAGTAACTACCACATTAAAAAAAAAGGGGGGGGGAGTGGAGTCATGAAAAGATCAGCCTAACTTCTGAAGTGATAAGAAGTGAAGGCATTCAGAACTACAGAAATAAATGTTACAAGTTCAAAGTCTGTGCAGTGAAAAAGACAAAGTAAGGACTCTGAAGTCAGACAGTCTGGACTCTATGACTGACTAGTTACATGACCTGAGAAAGTCACATGCTGCTGCTGCTGCTGCTGCTAAGTCGTTTCAGTCGTGTCCGACTCTGTGCAACCCCATAGACGGCAGCTCAACAGGTTTCCTGGTCCCTGGGATTCTCCAGGCCAGAACACCAGAGTGGGTTGCCATTTCCTTCTCCAACGCATGAAAAGTGAAAGTGAAGTCGTTCAGCTGTGTCCGACTCTTGGCGACCGCATGGACTGCAGCCTACCAGTCTCCTCCGTCGATGGGATTTTCCTGGCAAGAGTACTGGAGTGGGGTGCCATCGCCTTCTCTGGAGAAAGTCACATAACATCTCCTTTAAAATGAGTGTAAGCATATCTCACTACATAGTGTTGAAAGTGAAAGTGAAGTCACTCAGTCATGTTCGATTCTTTGCGACCCAATGGACTGTAGCCTACCAGGCTCCTCTGTACATGGGATTTTCCAGGCAAGAGTACTGGAGTGGGTTGTCATTTCCTCCTCCAGGGGATCTTCCCAACCCAGGGATCAAACTCTGGTCTCCTGCTTTGCAAGCAGACGCTTTACCACCTAAGCCACCAGGGAAGCAGTTAGTGGTGCTTATTAAACAAGTTAACGCGAAACTATTCGAACAACATCTGGGACATGGAATCAGTTAGAAATGTATCTTTCCTGAGGCTAAGGAGAAAAGCTTCATTGTTCAATTCATTATTTTCTTCTAGAAATCAGCCTACTTTAGACCTCAGGAGAACACTATCCCTGAAGCACGGGCTGATGGAACAAAAGAGGAATTTAGGATTCAGCTCAGTTCAGTTCAGTTGCTCAGTCGTGTCCAACTCTTTGCAACCCCATGAATTGTAGCACGCAGGCCTCCATGTCCATCACCAACTCCCAGAGTTTACTCAAACTCATGTGCATTGAGTCGGTGATGCCATCAGCCATCTCATCCTCTATCCTCCCCTTCTCCTCCTGCCCCCAATCCCTCCCAGCATCAGAGTCTTTTCCAATGAGTCAACTCTTTGCATGAGGTGGCCAAAGTATTGGAGTTTCAGCTTTAGTATCAGTCCATCCAATGAACACCCAGAACTGATCTCCTTTAGGATGGACTGGTTTGATCTCCTTCCAGTCCAAGGGCCTCTCAAGAGTCTTCTCCAACACCACAGTTCAAAAGCATCAATTCTTCGGAGCTCAGCTTTCTTCACAGTTGAACTCTCACATCCATACATCACCACTGGAAAAAACATAGCCTTGACTAAATGGACCCTAGTTGGCAAAGTAATGTCTCTGCTTTTAAGTTTAGGATTATATGTCAAATATTCATTGAACTTATAGATAGCACTGGAACAAACTACAGTACAGAGTTGCATTAAAATTTCCAACAATACATGGAATTGGGAGTATTAATAAAGAAAAGCATTTCAGATCAGTATTTTATACATAATAAACATAATATTGTAACTACCTGTTAAATGATTTATTTAATTAAATTCATATATTTTATTTTATATGTGCCCGTTAAGTTGCTCAGTCATGTCCGACTCTTTGCAACCCCATGGACTATAGCCCACCAGGCTCCTCTGTCCATGGGATTCTCCAGGCAAGAATCCTGGAATGGGTTGCCATTTCCTTCTCCAGGGGATCTTCCCGACCCAGGGATTGAACCCAGGTCTCCTGCATTAGAGGCAGATGCTTTAACCGCTGAGCCACCGGGGAAGCCCCATATGCCTGTTAGACATTGATTTGATATTAAAGAATTCTTTTGAGTTTATTTTAAATTCTCAAGGAAAGATCTATAGTTGTAGCTTTTCTCTACATTTTAAGGATGTGATTTTATCACATGCACACAATTGCAAATTAAATACAGTCCCAAAAAGCATGAGTGCCACTTGTGTACAGTTTTAGGACACTTGCAGACATCTCATTTAATCTTTCCAGCGTCCTTTTAGATAGGCACGATTCCATGTTTATAAATGAAGTGAGGATTGGCAGAGTAAAGCATCTTGTCCTGGCTTCTGCTGCCAATGTACAGTGTTGACAGGACTCGGGTGCCTGTTTTCCTGTTTTCCTACCCTGAGTCCTGTCCCAAGCAACACATGGCTCTGAGCCGCTCCCCCTTGCTTCTGTTTCCAAGTGGCATCACATCCAGAATGGTGGGATTCACTCTGGTGACACTCACCTCTGTATGAGAGTGTTCTTTTCCTTTTTCCCTTTTGCTTAAGAAAAGGAAACTGCTAGAGGAATGTCTGAGCCCTTGATCCTCCATAACTGTTTACTTATAAGTAAAATAAAGGTTTTCCTGGTGGCTCCGCTGGTAAAGATTCTGCCTGCAATACTGAAAACCAGGGTTCGATTCCTGGGTTGGGAAGATCCCCTGGAGAAGAAACAGCTACCACTCCAGTATTCTGGCCTGCAGAATTCCATGGACTGTATAGACCATGGGGTCGCCAAGAGTCAGACAAAACTGAGTGACACTTTCAAAAAGTATGGTCAAAGTAGGGCTGGATTTAAAATGGAATGATTTTTTTTAATGTGCTTATTGATTCTGATAGAAAAGTAGAATTTTATTGTTAAGAGAATTTGAAAATAAAATATTTTATTAGATGTCATCCATTTGATTCAAGTTAATTTATTTTTAGCTCTATAATGAGAATGAGTTTAGAACCAAAGTGGGAAAATATTTCTTTAAATTATGTGTAATATTATGCAAAGTACCATTTTCCATAAGCAGAATATCTATAGTTTTATCTGAATTTTTATTTAAATATTTTCCCTTTCTCTGAGCAACATGATAGGTTACTTTTTAGAAGATAGTTATAATGTTAGGTTGTTAGACTATTTATATATATACACACACAAGACAATAGATTTTCACAGCTGTTGCCATTTAGAATAATTTGTTTAAACTGATTTGTCCTACCTTAGTCATCCTCTTCTGTCAAAACCAAATTATAGGATATTTATATTTCTTCAGTTTAAATTTTGCAAATTTACATTTATAATCAGAGATTCAGGCTCTACTTATAGTTTCACATATTTTCTTCTGCATTGAAAACACAGAAGCATGTCTAAGTTAACTAATTACATCATTCACACCAGAACTAGATGTAAAACTCTAATTCATTAATTGCTTTTTTAACCTCTAATTAAATTTTATATAAAGTTGACCCTTGAACAATATGAGTTTTAACTGTACAAGTCCATTTATACTTTGATTTTCTTCAATACATACATGCTACAGTACTCATGATCTGAGGTTTGTTGAAACTGCAGATGTGAATAGGAAGGAAGGACCATAAAGTGATATGCTGATTTTCAACTGTACTCTAACCCTGCATTATTCAAGGGTCGATTAAATACATATACCTTTCAGTTACTTGTAGCTCATTTAGGGGGAATATATTATTCTAAAATGCTGTTCCCCCAGGAATTTGGCATAGCACCTCTTTCAGAAAAACTTGTTCAATTAATGCTAGTTGTATTAATAAGAGTAAACATTTCTTGGAAAATAAATAAATAACATGTCATAATATTATCACTCAAATGATTGTCAGTGAGCTTAAATAAATTGTATAAATGCTATATAAATAGTAAAACCTATGCACATTATTTATTTTTATAATTAATTTCTTATACAATATTTACAGTTGTTTCTCAAATGAAAAGTTAACTAGAATAGTGTTTAAAAGAAATATCCAACTCAAAATGGAGTCACTTGTGCTAAGACCCACTATAACTTAATGCCTAACATAACTGCAGCATCTCTCTGGACTGACATTTTCAACCAGTCAGTCTGAAAATCCCTAATCAGCAACAGGTAGGCGCCTAAGGCCCCCTGCCTTCCCCTAAGGAAAAGTAACCTGAAATAATCCTGAAATAATCCTTTTTATAATAATATATTTTTAAATTTATTTATTTTAGTTGGAGGCTAATTACTTTACAATACCGTAGTGGTTTCGCCATACATTGACATGAATCAGCCATGGGCGTACATGTGTTCGCCATCCTGAATGCCCCTCCCTCCTCTCTCCCCATTCCATCCCTCTGGGTCATCCCAGTGCACCAGCCCTGAACACCTGTCTCATGAATCAAACCTGGACTGGGTGATCTATTTCATATATGGTAATATACATGTTTCAGTGCTATTCTCTCAGATCACCCCACCCTCGCCTTCTCCCACAGAGTCCAAAAGACTGTTCTACACATCTGTGTCTCTTTTGTTGTCTTGCATAAAGGGTTACCATTACCATCTTTCTAAATTCCATATATATGTGTTAGTATACTGCATTGGTGCTTTTCTTTCATACTTACCTCACTCTGTATAATAGGCTCCAGTTTCACCAACCTTTTAGAACTGATTCAAATATATTATTTTTAATGGCTGAGTAATATTCTGTTGTGTATATGTACCATGGCTTTCTTATCCATTCATCTGCTGATGGACATCTAGGTTGCTTCTATGTCCTGGCTATTATAAACAGTACTGTGATGAACACTGGGGTACATGTGTCTCTTTCAATTCTGGTTTCCTCAGTGTGCATGACCAGCAGTGGGATTCCTGGGTCATAAGGCAGTTCTATTTCCAGTTTTTTAAGGAATCTCCACACTGTTCTCCATAGTGGCTGTACTAGTTTGCATTCCCACCAACAGTGTAAGAGGGTTCCCTTTTCTTCACACCCTCTCCAGCATTTATTGCTTGCAGATTTTTGGATAGCAGCCATTCTGACTGGCATGAGATGGTGCCTCATTGTGGTTTTGGTTTGCATTTCTCTGATAATGAGTGATGTTGAGAATCTTTTCATGTGTTTGTTAGCCATCTGTATGTCTTCTTTGGAGAAATATCTGTTTAGTTCTTTGACTCATCTTTTGATTGGGTCATTTATTTTTCTGGAATTGAGCTGCAGGAGTTGCTTGTATATTTTTGAGATTAGTTGTTTGTCAGTTGCTTCATTTGCTATTATTTTCTCCCATTCTGAAGGCTGTCTTTTCACCTTTTTACAGTTTCCTTTGTTGTGCAAAAGCTTTTAATTTTAATTAGGTCCCATTGGTTTACTTTTTGCTTTTATTTCCAATACACTCGGAGGTGGGTCATAGAGGATTCTGCTTTGATTTATGTCAGAGAGTGTTTTGCCTATGTTTTCCTCTAGGAGTTCTATAGTTTCTGGTCTTACATTTAGATCTTTAATCCATTTTGAGTTTATTTTTGTGTATGGTGTTAGAAAGTGTTCTAGTTTCATTCTTTTACAAGTGGTTGACCAGTTTTCCCAACACCACTTGTTAAAGAGATTGTCTGCCAGAGTCCAGCTCCAGCAGCCAGGGAATCAACCTGAAGAGATGAGTGGTGTCAGCAAGAAACAATGCAGCCCCTCAATTTTCTTGGACTGCATATTTATTTCAAGCTTAAGATTCTCTTTTATACTTTTACAAAAGCATTAGATCAGAGGTTTGACATTTTCAGTTGCCCCTGACCCAGATTTGTTGTCTCCATAAATTATTGTTGCCCCTCAAAAGGAGTTCCTGCCTCAGTGATTTTCTTATCTACTTCTTCTCGTGTGTTCTTGTGAATACATTGTAACTTATGCTAATGTCTGGGCTACCTACCACATTCCTCAGTTTATTTCTAAGTCCTGTTTGCCCCTAGTATCCTAAGCTCAGTATTTCTTAAAAAGGGCTTCTAGCTATTAATATCTCTTAAGTTCCTAATCTCTATAAGCTATAGTAGAATATGCTAACATTACAACATTCCTTAAATCTTTAGCTTCTGATTACTTTAATTCTTCCTAAGCCCTAAATTCAGCAAACTATTTTGCCATAAACATTTCCCTCGCAAATAGGTTTCAGATAGCAATCCCTCCCATGGCCTCAAGCTGCGGCCTACGTGCTCATCCTGGAACACTATTTGTAAAGGCACTTGAAAGAATGTCAGTGATTAACTTTATGAATTATTCTCTGAGCACAGCTGCGAAGGCTTTTTGCCTTCTCATTGTGCTTCTCAAGAACAATAAGCACCTTAATATTCTTTTCAGTCAACTTAGCTGAGGAGAGGAAAAAACAAGTCAGAATCACAAGGCCTAACTCCTTCATCCTGGGTCCGTGCCTGCGGGACAAGGAGAGGGAGTTAGGGCCATGTCTCCATTTTGTCAGTAATGCCTAATGTGGCTCCTGACTATTGTCTTTCTCCATTGTATATTCTTGCCACCTTTGTCAAAGATAAGGTGTCCATAGGTGAGTGGATTTATCTCTGGGCTTTCTATTTTGTTCCATTGATCTATATTTCTGTCTTTGTGCCAGTACCATACTGTCTTGATGACTGTAGCTTTGTAGTAGAGCCTGAAGTCAGGCAGGTTGATTCCTCCAGTTCCATTCTTCTTTCTTAAGATTGCTTTGGTTATTCGAGGTTTTTTGTATTTCCATACAAATTGTGAAATTATTTGTTCTAGTTCTCTGAAAAATACCATTGGTAGCTTCATAGGGATTGCATTGAATCTATAGATTGCTTTGGGTAGTACACTCATTTTAACTATATTGATTCTTCTGATTCATGAACATGGTATATTTCTCCATCTATTAGTGTCCTCTTTGGTTTCTTTCATCAGTGTTTTATAGTTTTCTATCTATAGGTCTTTTGTTTCTTTAGGTAGATATACTCCTAAGTATTTTATTCTTTTTGTTGCAATGGTGAATAGGATTGTTTCCTTAATTTCTCTTTCTGTTTTCTCATTGTTAGTGTATAGGAATGAACAGGATATCTTGTGTTAATTTTATATCCTGCTACTTTACTGTATTCATTGATTAGCTCTAGTAATTTTCTGGTGGAGTCTTTAGGGTTTTCTATGTAGAGGATCATGTCATCTGCAAACAGTGAGAGTTTTACTTCTTCTTTTCCAATCTGGATTCCTTTTATTTCTTTTTCTGCTCTGATTGTTGTAGCCAAAACTTCCAAAACTATGTTGAATAGTATTGGTAAGAGTGGGCACCCTTGTCTTGTTCCTGACTTTAGGGGAAATGCTTTCAATTTTTCAGCATTGAGGATAATGATTGCTGTGTGTTTGTCATATATAGCTTTTTTTTAATGTTAAGGTATGTTCCTTCTATTCCTGCTTTCTGGAGGGTTTTTATCATAAAGGGATGTTGAATTTTGTCAAAGGCTTTCTCTGCATCTACTGAGATAATAATATGGTTTTTATCTTTCAATTTGTTAATGTGGTGTATTACATTGATTGATTTAAGGATATGGAAGAATTCCTTGCATCCCTAGGATAAAGTCCACTTGTTCATAATGTATGATTTTTTAAAATATGTTGTTGGATTCTGTTTGCTAGAATTTTGTTAAGAATTTTTACATCTATGTTCATCAGTGATATTGGCCGGTAGTTTTCTTTTTTTCTGTGGCATCTTTGTCTGGTTTTGGTATTAGGGTGATGGTGGCCTCATAGAATGAGTTTGGAAGTTTACCCTCCTCTGCAATTTTCTGGAAGAGTTTGAGTAGGATAGGTGTTAGCTCTTCTCTAAATTTTTGGTATAATTCAGCTGTGAAGCCATCTGGTCCTGGGCTTTTGTTTGCTGGAAGATTTCTGATTACAGTTTCAATTTCTGTGTTTGTGATGGGTCTGTTAAGATTTTCTATTTCTTTCTGGTTCAGTTTTGGAAAGTTGTACTTTTCTAAGAATTGGTCCATTTCTTCCAAGTTGTCCATTTTATTAGCATATAATTGCTGATAGTAGTCACTTATGATCCTTTGTATATCTGTTGTCTGTTGTGATCTCTCCATTTTGATTTCTAATTTTCCTGATTTGTTACTTCTCCCTTTGTTTCTTGAGGAGTCTGGCTAACGGTTTCTCAATTTTTTTATCTTCTCAAAGAATCAACTTTTAGCTTTGATTTTTGCTATGGTCACTTTTGTTTCTTTTGCATTTATATCTGCTCTAATTTTAAGATTTATTTCCTTCTACTAACCCTGGGATTCTTCATTTCTTCATTTCTAGTTGCATTAGGTGTAGAGTTCGGTTATTTATTTGACATTTTTGTTGTTTCTTAAGGTAAGCCTGTTTTGCTATGCAGCTTCCTCTTATCAATGCTTTTACAGTCCCATAGGTTGTTTTGTTTTCATTTTCATTCATTTCTATGCATATTTTGATTTCTTTTTTTGATTTCTTCTATGATTTTTTCATTATTCAGAGTCGTGTTGTTTGGCCTCCCATATGTTGGAATTTTTAATAGTTTTTTTTATTGTAATTGAGATCTAATCTCACGGCATTGTGGTTAGAAAAGATGATTGGAATAATTTCAATTTTGGGGTTTACCAAGGCTAGATTAGTGATCACATCATCGTGATTATCTGGGTCGTGAAGATCTTTTTTTGTACAGTTCTTCCATGTATTCTTGCCATCACTTATTAATATCTTCTGCTTCTGTTAGGTCAATAACATTTCTGTCCTTTATCGAGCCCATCTTTCCATGAAATGTTCCCTTGGTATCTCTAATTTTCTTGAAGCGATCTCTAGTCTTTCCTGTTCTGTTGTTTTGCTCTATTTCTTTGCATTGATCACTGAAGAAGGCTTTCTTATCTCTTCTTGCTATTCTTTGGAACTCTGCATTCAGATGCTTATATCTTTCCTTTTCTCCTTTGCTTTTCGCTTCTCTTCTTTTCACAGCTATTTGTAAGGCCTCCTCAGACAGCCACTTTGCTTTTCTGCATTTCTTTTCCATGGGGATGGTCTTGATCCCTGTCTCCTGTACAATGTCACGAACCTCATTCCATAGATCATCAGGAACTCTGTCTATCAGATCTAGGCCCTTAAATCTATTTCTCGCTTCCACTGTATAATCATAAGGGATTTGATTTAGGTCATACCTGAATGGTCTAGCGGTTTTCCCTCTTTTCTTCAATTTGAGCCTGAATTTGGTAATACGGAGTTCTTGATCTGAGCCACAGTCAGCTCCTGGTCTTGTTTTTGTTGACTGTATAGAGCTTCTCCATCTTTGGCTGTAAAGAATATAATCAATCTGATTTTGGTGTTGACCATCTCGTGATGTCCATGTGTAGAGTCTTTTCTTGTGTTGTTGGAAGAGGGTGTTTGCTATGACCAGTGCATTTTCTTGGCAAAACTCTATTAGTCTTTGCCCTGCTTCATTCCACATTCCAAGGCCAAGTCTGCCTGTTATTCCAGGTGTTTCTTGACTTCCTACTTTTTCATTCCAGTCTCCTATAATGAAAAGGACATCTCTTTTGGGTGTTAGTTCTAAAATGTCTTGTAGGTCTTCATAAAACAGTTCAACTTCAGTTTCTTCAGCGTTACTGGTTGGGACATAGACTTGGATAACTGTGATATTGAATGTTTTGCCTTGGAGATGAACAGAGATCATTCTGTCGTTTTTGAGATTGCATCCAAGTACTGCATTTTGGACTTTTGTTGACCATGATGGCTACTCCATTTCGTCTGAGGGATTCCTGGCTGCAGTAATAGATATAATGGTCATCTGAGTTAAAATCACCCATTCCAGTCCATTTTAGTTCGCTGATTCCTAGAATGTCGACGTTCACTCTTGCCATCTCTTGTTTGACCACTTCCAATTTGCCTTGATTCATGGACTTGACATTCCAGGTTCCTATGCAATATTGCTCTTTACAGCATCAGATCTTGCTTCTATCACCAGTCACATCCACAACTGGGTATTGTTTTTGCTTTGGCTCCATCCCTTCATTCTTTCTGGAGTTATTTCTCCACTGATCTGCAGTAGCATATTGGGCACCTACTGAACTGGGGAGTTCCTCTTTTGGTATCCTATCATTTTGCCTTTTCATACTGTTCATAGGTTTCTCAAGGCAAGAATACTAAAGTGGCTTGGCATTCCTTTCTCCAGTGGACCACATTATGAAGAGGTGGCAAGAACACATGGAAGAACTGTACAAAAAAGATCTTCACAACCCAGATAATCATGATGATGTGATCATTAATCTAGAGCCAGACATCTTGGGTTGTGAAGTCAAGTGGGCCTTAGAAAGCATAACTACAGACAAAGCTAGTGGAGGTGATGGAATTCCAGTTGAGCTGTTTCAAATCCTGAAAGATGATGCTGTGAAAGTGCTGCACTCAATATGCCAGCAAATTTGGAAAACCTCAGCAGTGGCCACAGGACTGGAAAAGGTCAGTTTTCATTCCAATCCCAAAGAAAGGCAATGCCAAAGAATGCTCAAGCTACCGCACAATTGCATTCATCTCACATGCTAGTAAAGTAATGCTCAAAATTCTCTAAGACAGGCTTCGGCAATACATGAACTGCAAACTCCCTGATGTTCAAGCTAGTTTTAGAAAAGGCAGAGGAACCAGAGATCAAATTGCCAACATCCGCTGGATCATGGAAACAGCAAGAGAGTTCCAGAAAAACATCTATTTCTGCTTCATTGACTATGTCAAAGCCTTTGACTGTGTGGATCACAATAAACTGTGGAAAATTCTGAAAGAGATGGAATCCCAGACCACCTGACCTGCCTCTTGAGAAATATGTATGCAGGTCAGGAAGCAGCAGTTAGAACTGGACATGGAACAACAGACTGGTTCCAATCAGGAAAAGGAGTGTGTGAAGGCTGTCTATTGTCACCCTGTTTATTTAACTTATAAATAAGTTAAATCAGAGTACATCATGAGAAACGCTCGACTGGAAGAAACACAAGCTGGAATCAAGATTGCCTGGAGAAATATCAATAACCTCAGATATGCAGATGACACCACCCTTATGGCAGAAAGTGAAGAGGAACTCAAAAACCTCTTGATGAAAGTGAAAGAGGAGAGTGAAAAAGTTGGCTTAAATCTCAACATTTAGAAAACAAAGATCATGGCATCTGGTCCCATCACTTCATGGGAAATAGATGTGGAAACAGTGTCAGACTTTACTCCTTGGAAGAAAAGTTATGACCAACCTAGATAGTATATTCAAAAGCAGAGACATTACTTTGCCGACTAAGGTCCGTCTAGTCAAGGCTATGGTTTTTCCTGTGGTTATGTATGGATGTCAGAGTTGGACTGTGAAGAAGGCTGAGCGCCGAAGAATTGATGCCTTTGAAATGTGGTGTTGGAGAAGACTCTTGAGAATCCCTGGACCACAAGGAGATCCAACCAGTCCATTCTGAAGGAGATCAACCCTGGGATTTCTTTGGAGGGAATGATGCTAGAGCTGAAGCTCCAGTACTTTGGCCACCTCATGCGAAGAGTTGACTCTTTGGAAAATACTCTGATGCTGGGAGAGACTGGGGGCAGGAGAAGAAGGGGACAACCGAGGATGAGATGGCTGGATGGCATCACCAACTCAATGGATTGAGTCTGAGTGAACTCCATGAGTTGGTGATGTACAGGAAGGCTGGCGTGCTGCAACTCATGAGGTTGCAAAGAGTCAAACACGATTGAGTGACTGAACTGAACTGAAGGCTAGATTTATGGCCCAGGATGTGATCTATCCTGGAGAAGGTTCCATGTGCACTTGAGAAAAAGTTGAAATTCATTGTTTTGGGGTGAAATGACCTATAGATGTCATTTAGGTCTGGCTGGTCCATTGTGTCATTTAAAGTTTGTGTTTTCTGTTTTAAATTTAAATTTTCTGTTTATTTGATCAATCCATAGGTGTGAGTGGGGTATGAAAGTCTCCCACTATTACTGTGTTACTATTAATTTCCCCTTTCATAATTGTTAGCATTTGCCCTACATATTGTGGTGCTCCTATGTTGTGTGCATATATATTTATATATCCTCTTCTTGGATTGATCCTTTGATCCTTAAGTAGTGTCCTTCTTTGTCTCTTTTCATAGCCTTTATTTTAAAGTCTATTTTATCTGATATAAGTATTGCTACCCCCGTTTTTTTTTTTTCTTTTGGTCTCTGTTTGCATGAAATATCTTTTCCAGCCCTTCACTTTCAATCCATATGTGTCCTTTGTTTTGAGGTGGATCTCTTGTAGACAACATATACAGGGGTCTTGATTACTCTTTGTCTTTTGTTTGGGGCATTCAACCCATTTACATTTAAGGTAATTATTGATAAATATGGTCTCATTGCCATTTACTCTGTTTTTTTACATCATTTTACTCTGAGTTTATACATCCTTTCTGTGTTTCTGTCAAGAGAAGACCCTTTAGCATTTGTTGAAGAGCTTGTTTGGTGGTGTTGAATTCTCTCAGCTTTTCCTTGTCTGTAAAGTTTTTGAATTCTCCTTCACATCTGAATGAGATCTTTGCTGGGTACAGTAATCTGGGTTGTAGGTTTTTCTCTTTCATCACTTTAAGGACATCCTGCCATTCCCTTTTGGCCTGAAGAGTTTCTATTGAAAGATCAGCTGTTATTAACTTTCTGTTCTACCCTCTTTCTGCCTATATAAACTTCCCACTTTTTAGAACTCCTTGAAGCCCCTTTCTACTTGCTAGATGGGATGTTGCCTGACTCATGAATATTTGAATAACATCAATTAGATCTTCAAATTTACTCAGTTGCATTTTGCTTTTTAACAATAGAAAAACTATATAAAAAATTATTTTTATACTTCATTCTTATATTGGAATTGTTAAGAACATGGATGTTAGCAAACTAAAATATGCCTGAGACACTGATGTATAAAAGTAAACTTGCAGCTAGAAAATTGTCACAAAAATCAGATCCTATTGTTCTCTTGAATAATTTTTAAGAAATTACTCTTTTTCAGTTGCTTTTATCTTCAAAAGAGTTGCCTTTTTCCTGGACACTTATCAGAATAGATTTAACATCTACAAAAATATATATTTCCTAAATCCAGTTAATCTGATTGTAAAGTGATTTATTCTTGTGACTGTACTTCAATATTGTAATTATCAGTTAAAGATTAAAAATTGGCTGAAGTTTAAAGAAAGAAAAAATATCAAACTTATACATAAATCACTGATTTTCACATCTATTGTCACTTAGGATAATTTATTTAAATTGGTTTCTCCTACCTTACTCATCATTCTCTGAAAAAAATTTCAGAATATTTAAATTTCCACAAATAGTTTGAAATTTGCATATTACATTTATAATCACAGATTTAAACTCTATTTACATTTTTAAATATTTCTGCTTGCACTGAAAGCATAGAAGCATATTTAAGCTAACAAATTACATCATTCACACCAGAACTATATGGGAAACTATGACTCATTACAGTGATTTTTAAGCCTCTAATCAAACTAGCAAACCTCATATTACTTTAGGCCTATCTACAAATAAATATCCAAATTATTGTTAGTTAGTTACTTAGTTAGTTCAGTCGCTCAGTCGTGTCCGACTCTTTGCTATCCGTTGAATCACAGCACGCCAGGCCTCCCTGTCCATCACCAACTCCCGGAGTTCACTCAGACTCATGTCCATCGAGTCAGTGATGCCATCCAGCCATCTCATCCTCTGTTGTCCCCTTCTCCTCCTGCCCCCAATCCCTCCCAGCATCAGAGCCTTTTCCAATGAGTCAACTCTACACATGAGGTGGCCAAAGAACTGGAGTTTCAGCTTCAGCATCATTCCCTCCAAATAAATCCCAGGGTTGATCTCCTTCAGAATGTGCTGGTTGGATCTCCTTGCAGTCCAAGGGACTCTCAAGAGTCTTTTCCAACACCACAGTTCAAAAGCATCAATTCTTTGGCTCTCAGTCTTCTTCACAGTCCAACTCTCACATCCATACATGACCATAAGAAAAACCAAAGCCTTGACTAGACGGACTTTTGTTGGCAAACTAATGTCTCTGCTTTTGAATATACTATCTAGATTGGTCATAACTTTTCTTCCAATTATTGTAGTGGGGATCAACTTATGACATGAAAATATTAAGTGCTGTTGACTTACTTTTCAGTGAAACTTGTAAAAAATAAAAAAAAAATACAACCACTTAAAGTCTCTTGCAATAGTCTTAAGAGTGATCGATACATGAAGAAATATCTGTTCAAGAAAATCTATAAAAATTTGATAAGAATGGCAAGACTCTGTGTTATTTGCATCAAGGGCTCTCCCTCTCACCTTCCTCCCAACACAGTGAGGTAGAAACACCATTCCTGACCACTTCAGGCCAGAAGACAGGACTGGCGCTATTCCTGGCACTCAGATATGACTTTCTTCTGAGGAGGAGCAGAATACCAGCATTACTCAACCTGCTCCTATCTGTAACTGAAGTTAAGTCTTGGGGGAGTACAGTTGAAAGGTAGGACACGTGGTATAGAAGCTTTACTTTGTGTGTGGCATGCTGAGCATACTGGGGCCCTATTCACCTTTTCCTGGATTCTATGCTTATTACTTGATGTGAGAGCAAACTGAGAGGAACCCCCAACTTCACTGCTAAACTTCTAGAGCAATCGTGTCATTCAGAGAAGATTACCATTGTCCCCATCCCCAACTATATGTGAATTCTGGCTCACATATACTGCCTAGGGGAAAAAAAACAGACCATACAACACAAAGGGTCCTAATTTCTTCAGGAAGGAACTGACTTTATTTGTAACAAAGTGAAGAAGTTCCAGTCTAAAGGTACTTAGTAACAACAGGAGGGGTCCCCCTGGAGTCAGAACAAAAATCAAACATGGGTCTAAGAAACCAACCTTCAAAGAAGCCAAAATCTGACTAAACTGGTGTATAGAGCAATGTGGAAAATTTTAAAGAGATGGGAATACCAGACCACCTGACCTGCTCCTGAGAAATCTGTATGCAGGTTAGGAAGTAACACGTAGAACTGGACATGGAACAACAGACTAGTTCCAAATGTGGGAAGGGGTATGTCAAGGCTGTATATTGTCACCCTGCTTATTTAACTTATATGCAGAGTACATCATGAGAAACACTGAGCTTTGAAGCACAAGCTGGAATCAATATTGCCAGGAGAAATATCAATAACCTCAGATACACAGATGACACCACCCTTATGGCAGAAAGTGAAGAAGACCTAATAGCCTCTTGATGAAAGTGAAAGAGGAGAGTGAAAAAGTTGGTTTAAAACTCAACATTCAGAAAACTAAGATCATGGCAACTGGTCCCATCACTTTATGGCAAATAGATGGGGAAACAATGGAAACAGTGACAGACTTTATTTTTTGGGGGGGGGCCTCCAAAATCATTGCATATGGTGACTGCAGCCATGAAATTAAAAGATTCTGGCTCCTTGAAAGAAAAGTTATGACCAAACTAGACAGCATATAAAAAAGCAGAGACATTACTTTGCCAACAAAGATCCATCTATTCAAAGCTATGGTTTCTCCAGTAGTCATGTATGGACGTGAGAGTGGGACTATAAAGAAAGCTGAGTACCAAAGAATTGCTGTTTTTGAACTGAGGTGTTGGATACTACTCTTGAGAGTCACTTGGACTGCAGGGAGATCTAGCCAGTCCATCCTAAAGGAAATCAGTCCTGAATATTCATTGGAACAACTGATGCTGAGGCAGAAGCTCCAATTCTTTGGCCACCTAATGCAAAGAACTGACTCCTTTGAAAAGACCCTGATGCTAGGAAAGATTGAAGGTGGGAAGAGAAGGGGACAACAGAGGATGAGATGGTTGGATGGCATCACTGACTCAGTGGACATGAGTTTGAGTAAACTCTGGGAGTTGGTGATGGACAGGGAGGACTGGTGTGCTGCAGTCCACGGGGTTGCAGAGTTGGACACAACTGAACTGAACTGAACTGAACTGAAGAGCAATGTATGCCCCAGGACACTTGAAAATAATATAGAAACAGCTGGCAACCGGTAGTTTAAAGGGTTTCCTTGGTGGCTCAGTGGTAAAGAATCTGTCTGCAATGCAGGAGCCACAGGAGATGTGGGTTAGATCTCTGAATCTGGAAGATCCCCTGGGAGAGGAAACAGCAACCCACTCCAGTATTCTTGCCTGGACAATCCTATGGACAGAGGAGCCTAATGGGTCACAGCCCATTGGGTCACAAAGCATGGGACACAGCTGAAGCTCCTTAGCATGTATACAGTACAGCTTAATATCTGGATGTGGCCAGAGAGAGTTCTATCAACGTCAGCTCCATCTCAGGATAACTGTTGGCATACCCAAATCTGCAGCTTCCTGAGGAACTACCTTAGGGCTGAATAGTGTGTGTGGGTATGGATGTGGAGGATTGAGTGGGTGGGATAGTTGGATTGATGTCACTAAATTAATTCAGTTAACAACTAACAAATAAGTAAGCAAGTAAAAATAATTACCCAGAGCAGAGTTGTTAGTACTCGAGTTGCTACAATAAATTAACTAAAATGCCCAGTCTCCAACAACAACAACAAAAATATAAGACATGCAAAACATGACCAATCACTGAAAAAAAAGCAGCCAATTATAAGATATATCCCACATAAGATTGAGCAGAAAAAGTTAGAGTAATCAATAAAAGTAAGTTCACAGAACTGAAGGAAACCATGATTAATGAAATAAAGTGGTAAAGAATCTGCTTGCCAATGCAGGAGACACAAGAGACACAGATTCAATCTCTGGGTCAGGAAACTCCCCTGGAGTAGGAAATGGCAAACTGCTCCAGTATTCTTTCCTCAAAAATCCCATTGACACAGGAGCCTGGCCAGCTACAGTACATGGGGTTTTCAGAGAGTCAGACACTACTGAGTCAATCAGCATGAATGCTGATAATAATGTATCAGTTCAGTTCAGTTCAGTCTCTCAGTCGTGTCTGACTCTTTGCGACCCCATGAATCGCAGCACGCCAGGCCTCCCTGTCTATCACCAACTCCCGGAGTTCACTCAAACTCACGTCCATTGAGTCAGTGATGCCATCCAACCATCTCATCTTGTGTCGTCCCCTTCTCCTCCTGCCCCCAATCCCTCCCAGCATCAGAGTCTCTTCCAATGAGTCAACTCTTCGCATGAGGTGGCCAAAGTACTGGAGTTTCACCGTTAACATCATTCCTTCCAAAGAACACCCAGGGCTGATCTCCTTCAGAATGGACTGGTTGGATCTCCTTGCAGTCCAAGGGATTCTCAAGAGTTTTCTCCAACACCACAGTTCAAAAGTATCAATTCTTTGGCACTCAGCCTTCTTCACAGTCCAACTCTCACATCCATACATGACTACAGGAAAAACCACGGCCTTAACTAGACGGACCATAGTCAGCAAAGTAATGTCTCTGCATTTGAATATACTATCTAGGTTGGTCATAACATTTTTTCCAAGGACTAAGTGTCTTTTAATTTCATGGCTGCAGTCACCATCTGCAGTGATTTTGGAGCCCCCAAAAATAAAGTCTGACCCTGTTTCCATTGTTTTCCATCTATTTCCCATGAAGTGATGGGACCGGATGCAATGACCTTCGTTTTCTGAATGTTGAG
Organism: Capra hircus; assembly: GCF_001704415.2. Lineage (NCBI taxonomy): Eukaryota > Metazoa > Chordata > Mammalia > Artiodactyla > Bovidae > Capra > Capra hircus. Next base: position 39,607,328 of record NC_030808.1, read on the forward strand.
CTTTAAGCCAACTGTTTCACTCTCCTCTTTCACTTTCATGAAGAGGCTTTTGAATTCCTCTTCACTTTCTGCCATAAGGGTGGTGTCATCTGCATATCTGAGGTTATTCATATTTCTCCTGGCAGTCTTGATTCTAGCTTGTGTTTCTTCCAGTCCAGCGTTTCTCATGATGTACTCCGCATATAAGTTAAATAAACAGGGTGACAATATACAGCCTTTTCCTGTTTGGAACCAGTCTGTTGTTCCATGTCCAGTTCTAATTGTTGCTTCCTGACCTGCATATAGGTTTCTCAACAGGCAGGTCAGGTGGTCTGGTACTCTCTTCTCTTTCAGAATTTTCCACAGTTTATTGTGATCCACACAGTCAAAGGCTTTGACATAGTCAATAAGGCAAAAATAGATGTTTTTCTGGGACTCTCTTGCATTTTCCATGATCCAGCTGATGTTGGCAATTTGATTTCCAGTTCTTCTGCCTTTTCTAAAATGAGCTTGAACATCTGGAAATTCACAGTTCACATATTACTGAAGCCTGGCTTGGAGAATTTTGAGCATTACTTTACTAGCATGTGAGATGAGTGCAATTGTGCAGTAGTCTGAGCATTCTTTGGCATTGTCTTTCTTTGGAATTGGAATGAAAACTGACTTTTTCCAGTCCTGTGGCCACTGCTGAGTTTTCCAAATTTGCTGGCATATTGAGTGCAGCACTTTCACAGCATCATCTTTCAGGATTTGAAACAGCTCAACTGGAATTCCATCACCTCCACTAGCTTTGTTCGTAGTGATGCTTTCTAAGGCCCACTTGACTTCACATTCCAGGATGTCTGGCTCTAGATTAGTGATCACACCATCATGATTATCTGGGTTGTGAATATCTTTTTTGTGCAGTTCTGTGTATTCTTGCCACCTCTTTTTAATATTTTCTGCTTCTGTTGGGTCCATACAATTTCTGTCTTTTATCAAGCCCATCTTTGCATGAAATGTTTCCTTGGTATCTCTAATTTTCTTGAAGAGATCTCTAGTCTTTCCTATTCTGTTCTTTTCCTCTGTTTCTTTGCATTGATCGCTGAAGAAGGCTTTCTTATCTCTTCTTGCTATTCTTTGGAACTCTGCATTCAAATGGAAATATCTTTCCTTTTCTTCTTTACTTTTCACATCTCTTCTTTTCACAGCTATTTGTAAGGCCTCCCCAGACAGCCATTTTGCTTTTTTGCATTTCTTTTCCATGGGGATGGTCTTGATCCCTGTCTCCTGCACAATGTCACGAACTTCATTCCATAGTTCATCAGGAACTCTATCTATCAGATCTAGGCCCTTAAATCTATTTCTCACTTCCACTGTATAATCATAAGGATTTGATTTAGGTCATACCTGAATGGTCTAGCGGTTTTCCCTACTTTCTTCAATTTGAGCCTGAATTTGGTAATACGGAGTTCTTGATCTGAGCCACAGTCAGCTCCTGGTCTTGTTTTTGTTGACTGTATAGAGCTTCTCCATCTTTGGCTGCAAAGAATATAATCAATCTGATTTCGGTGTTGACCATCTGATGATGTCCATGTGTAGAGTCTTCTCTTGTGTTGTTGGAAGAGGGTGTTTGCTATGACCAGTGCATTTTCTTGGCAAAACTCTATTAGTCTGCCCTGCTTCATTCTGTATTCCAAGGCCAAATTTGCCTGTTACTCCAGGTGTTTCTTGACTTCCTACTTTTGCATTCCAGTCCCCGATAATGAAAAGGACATCTTTTTTGGGTGTTAGTTCATAAAGGTCTTGTAGGTCTTCATAGAACTGTTCCACTTCAGCTTCTTCAGCATTACTGGTTGGGGCATAGACTTGGATAACTGTGATATTGAATGGTTTGCCTTGGAAATGAACAGAGATCATTCTGTCATTTTTGAGATGGCATCCAAGTACTGCATTTTGGACTCTTTTTGTTGACCATGATGGCTACTCCATTTCGTCTGAGGGATTCCTGCCCACAGTAATAGATATAATGGTCATCTGTGTTAAATTCACCCATTCCAGTCCATTTTAGTTCGCTGATTCCTAGAATGTCAACGTTTACTCTTGCCATCTCTTGTTTGACCACTTCCAATTTGCCCTGATTCATGGACCTGACATTCCAGGTTCTTATGCAATACTGCTCTTTACAGCATTGGACCTTGCTTCTATCACCAGTCACATCCACAGCTGGGTATTGTTTTTGCTTTGGCTCCATCCCTTCATTCTTTCTGGAGTTATTTCTCCACTGATCTCCAGTAGCATATGGAGCACCTACCCACTCCAGTATTCTTGCCTGAAGAATCCCATGGACGGAAGAGCCTGGAGAGCTACAGTCCACGGGGTTGCAAAGAGTCGGACACGACTGAGCGACTTCACTTCACTTCACTTCACTTCACTTCACTTCACTGACCTGGGGAGTTCCTCTTTCAGTATCCTATCATTTTGCCTTTTCATACTGTTCATGGGGTTCTCAAGGAAAGAATACTGAAGTGGTTTGCCATTCCCTTCTCCAGTGGACCACATTCTGTCAGACCTCTCCACCATGACCCACCCATCTTGGGTTGCCCTGCGGGCATGGCTTGGTTTCATTGAGTTTGAGGAGGCTGTGGTCCTAGTGTGATTAGATTGGCTAGTGGTCCTAGTGTGATTAGTTTTTTTGTAGTATGGTTTCAGTGTGTCTGCCCTCTTATGCCCTCTCGCAACACCTAACATCTTACTTGGGTTCTCTTATTTGGGCCTGGGGTATCTCTTCAAGGCTGACCTTCAATGTGGGATAGCTCCTCTAGGCCCTCCTGCACCTGCACAGCCACAAAAAGTTAATATTTTAAACAAACATAGGATCTTTCTCAGATTCAATGAGGTAATATATGTGAAAGGCTTTTGAAAAAAATAAATGTCCTAAACAAATATAAAACACTTTCTTTCTTTTGATTTTAAGAGAAATGGTTTGGGATTTTAAACAGCATCTAGATTATTCCAATTCACACTTTGGAATTGCTTCACATATAACATGAACTTAATCTAGATAACAACTGGCAAAAATGAAGGAGGCCATTTTTTGTACTGTAAAAGCTATTATTCTTTTTAAAAGACACAATTTGTACATCACTACAGGCAAAGAAAATACATTAGTGATAGCTAAACAAGCACTAAATCAATAAGCTGTAAATCACGCACTTGAGTACATGAGTATTTTAATATTACTAATGCAATTATAAAATGTTCCAGGGGCTTCTGAAAAGCCATGCTTGTATTCATGTGCATCAATTTCCTTAGAAGAGAAGCATATCTCTATTTCTTCTTTAATATAAAGCTAGCAATTAAAAGTAACAGTTTTGAATAAATTAAATTCATATTGATAATACTTTGATATTAGCTTCATATTATTTGTGTAACAAAATGTTGATTTGCTAAGATCTGTATTTTATATATATATATATGGAAATTTGTGACAGAAATGACATATATGAAGAGACATTGATTCATGCAAATGAATTAGGTTATGGTTTCTCAGAAATTGGTGGAAATTATGATTCTGTTTCAGCAAAGAAGCCAAATGCTTACAGAGATGATTTTAATTTTAATAGACATAAAGATAGTTTAATTCTAATAGTTCCTGAGACAATATACCAGATAACAATGCTTGTGAGTAAAAGTAGCAGGGGTTTAAACCAGGTGGGGGGCAAATAAAATTTTTCCTCACATAAAAGAAAATTTCAGTGTAGTTTGTTCCAAACATTCAAGCAGCCTCTTTATACATCAAGGGTCTATGTTTATCTCTGTTCTAGTCTCCAATATTTTTATTCCATTGTTGCACATAACTTCAGATCCTACTATGATGAATGCTGAATATATTCAGAAGCAGGAATGGGGTTGTTCAATTCAGTTCAGTTCAGCCACTCAGTCATGTCTGGCTCTTGGCGACTGCATAGACCAGCACGCCAGGCCTCCCTGTCCATCACTAACTCCCAGAGTTTACTCAAACTCATAGCCATTGTGTCAGTGATGCCATCCCACCATCTCATCCTCTGTCATCTCCTTCTCCTCCCGCATTCAATTTTACCAAGCATCAGGCACTTTTCAAAGGAGTTAGTTCTTTGCATCAGGTGGCCAAATTATTAGAACTTCAGATCAAGCATCAGTCATTCCAATGAATATTCAGGACTTATTTCCTTTGGAATAGACTGGTTGGATCTCTTTGCTGTCCAAGGGACTCTCAAAAGTCTTCTCCAACCCCACAGTCCAAAAGCATCAATTATTTGGTGCTCAGCTTTCTTTATAATCCAACTCTCACATCCATACATGACTACTGGAAAAACCATAGATTTGACTGGAAGGACCTTTGTTAGCAAAGTAGTGTCTTTGCTTTTTAATATGCTGCCTAGGTTGGTCATAACTTTTCTTCCAAGGAGCAAGCATCTTTTAATTTCATGGCTGCAGTCATCATATGCAGTGATTTTGGAGAATCCCCACCCAAAATAAATAAATAAATAAATAAAGTCTGTCACTGTTTCCATTGTTTCTCCATGTATTTGCCATGAAGTGATGGGACCAGTTGCCATGATCTTAGTTTTCTGAATGGTGATCTTTAAGCCAACTTTTTCACCCTTCTTTTGCACTTTCATCAAGAGGCTCTTTAGTTCTTCTTCACTTTCTTCCATAAGGGTGGTGTCATCTGCATTTTTGAGGTTGTTGATATTTCATATTGATATGGATATTGATTCCAGGTTGTGTTTCATCCAGTCCAGCATTTCTCAAGATGTATTTTGCATGTGAGTTAAACAAGCAGAATTACAATATATAGCCTTGATGTACTCCTTTCCTGATTTGGAACCAGTTTGTTGTTCCATGTCCAGTTCGGTTGATTCTTGACCTGCATACAGATTTCTCAGACAGGTCAGGTTGTCTGGTATTACCATCTCTTTCAGAATTTTCCAGTTTGTTGTGATCCACACAGTCAAAGTCTTTGGCATAGTCGATAAAGCAGAAATAGATGTTTTTCTAGAACTCTCTTTCTCTTACCATGATCCAGTGGATGTTGGCAATTTGATCTCTGGTTCCTCTGCCTTTTCTAAATCCAGCTTGAACATCTGCAAGTTCATGGATCACATATGGTTGAAGCCTGGCTTGGAGAATTTTGAGCATTACTTTGCTAGCATGTGAGATGAGGGCAGTTGTGTGGTAATTTGAGCATTCTTTGGCATTGCCTTTCTTTGCAATCAGAATAAAACCCGACATTTTCTTGACCTGTGGCCACTGCTGAGTTTTCCAAATTTCCTGGCATATTGAGTGCAGCACTTTCACAGCATCATCTCTGAGGATATGAAATAGCTCAACTGGAATTTCACCTCCACTAGCTTCATTCATAGTGATGCCTCCTAAGACCCACTTGACTTCACATTCCAGGATGTTTGGCTCTAGGTGAGTGATCACACCATCATGAAAATATGGGTCATAAAGATCTTTTGTGTATAGTTCTTCTGTGTATACTTGTTACCTCTTCTTAGTAAATTCTGCTTCTGTTGGGTCCATACCATTTATTGAGCCTATATTTGCATGAAATATTCCCTTGGTATCTCTAATTTTCTTGAAGAGATCTTTAGTCTTCCCCTTCTATTGTTCTCCTCTATTTCTTTGCACTGATCACTGAAAAAGGCTTTCTTATCTCTCCTTGCTATTCTTTGGAACTCTGCATTCAAATGGGTATATCTTTCCTTTCTTCCTTTGCCTTTAGCTTCTTTTCTTTTCTCAGCTATTTGTAAGGCCTCCTCAGACAGTCATTTTGCTTTTTTGCATTTCTTTTTTTGGGGATGGTCTTGATCCTTTACTCCTGTACAATGTCACAAACCTCTATCCACAATTTTTCAGGCACTCTGCCTATCAGATCTAATCCCTTGAATCTATTTCTCAACTCCAATGTATAATCATAAGGAATTTGACTTAGGTCATACCTGAATGGTCTGGTGGCTTTCCCTACTTTCTTCAATTTAACTCTGAATTGAAGAATGAGGTTGGGTTAGAAGTAAATATTACTTTTCTCTCATTCATCAATGAGCATTAGAAAAATATCCATTTGATTTTCCCTTACATATGCATCTAATATGTCAGAACTGGAACCATGGCCAACCTCTGTGCACCTCAGCAGAGAATATATTTAGTCATATGTTTTCACCTTAATGTTTGAAGATTAGCAATTGAGAATAGCCTGGGAATAGCTAGCTCTTAGATTATCTAACCAACAATGTCAGCAAAAGTACTGTGAAAGAAGAAATTATTGGGTAATTTAAAATATAATAATATTACATACATATAATTTTATTATACACAACATTAATAATTTATTACATAATTTAGGTATATAGAGAATTTAGATATACATATATGATTCATTCAAGAGGAATAAGTTTTGAAAATTTCAGTGAATGAGATAAACATTGTGTAGTTTTTAATCCAGACTAATTTATACATGAAATTCCCTTCTAACTTATGATTTTTTTTCCAGTAATACTAAATAATTGTGTTGCCACAAAAAAAGTAATATCTGAACTTGGGGCTTATCTACAAAAAATATGTGACAAATTCTTTACTATTGTAGAATTGTTTCCAAACAAAATATTTCGACCATTGTTCTTAACAAAGAAGTTTCTGCCACCAAAACAAAGACTATATAGTAATTTCTGATCTGTTCCCAAATGCCCAGTTCTCTTATTCCAAGACTTTTTGCACTTTTCCACTTTTGAGTGCAAGCATAACCTGTGATATTTTTGACCGTGAGACTTGTAGTATAAGAATTCTTCCCAGGCCCAGTGAAATAGGGCTTGCTCATGTTAGTTTCTGCCAATAGAAAGTGAGTGGAAATGACAAATTTAATACTAATCAGAAGTTGTAAAAATCATCACACAATTTACCCTATTTCTCTTTTCATTTCTCTATATAAATACATGAAATACAAATAAGTTTATGTAAATAGAAAATTTTTGAATTTGCTTTTTAAATATTAAATTAAAAACTGCTTAAAACTGTATCAGAGTGTTATAGATGGTCAGTAATTATCACCTTACCACTCTGCACCCTATGGGGTGGCATTCCTATCAAGTTGAACTCTAGGGAAATATATATAGATATTTTGTACAGATGGAATATTAAAGGTGAGTGGCCAATAGGACCACAAAGCCATCCATCCCAGCTCCCTTTCTCAGGGGTGTTTGGTCAAGGTGGGCCAAAATTGTCTCAGTTTGTGGGAGAGAGAGCTGAAGAAAAGTAATTTAATAATGGCTGAAGTGTTAGGTAACAGTCAGTGTTATGAAATATTTCATCTGCCCATCCTCATGCAGGGAAGTAAGTCTTGCTCCAGCTGTAGCTTGCCCTTATTATGGCTCTGACAGAGGCAGAGAACAAGTTGAGTAATTCTAGGAAACAATATATACAATTACACTCAGAAGCATCATGATCTTAACTGAGGCCTTGGAAATCATAGGAATAAAGATGCTTTACAAATATTACTTTGTGTTAATGGAATTCCCTGGTGATCCAGTGGTTAAAATCTGCCTGCCAATGCAGAAGATGAGTGTGATCCCTAGTCTGAGAAGATTCCACATGCCACAGGACAACTAAGCCCATGAACCACAGCTGCTAAAGTCCACAAGCTCCAGAGACCGTGATCCCCAGCAGGAGAAGCTACCACAATGAAAAGCCCACTTACCGCAACTAGAGAGTAGCCCCTGTTCACTGCAACTAGAGAAAGCACACAACAATGTGTGCAAGAAAGACCCAGTACAGCCACAACCAACTACCAAATAATTCAATATTACTTTGTATACTTTTTTATTTTAGTTTTTTATTTTTTAAATTTTAAAATCTTTAATTCTTACATGCGTTCCCAAAAATGAACCCCCCTCCCACCTCCCTCCCCACAACATCTCTCTGGGTCATCCCCATGCACCAGGCCCAAGCATGCTGCACCCTGCATCAGACATAGACTGGCGATTCAATTCTTACATGATAGTATACATGTTAGAATGCCATTCTCCCAAATCATCCCACCCTCTCCCTCTCCCTCTGAGTCCAAAAGTCCATTATACACATCTGTGTCTTTTTTCCTGTCTTGCATACAGGGTCGTCATTGCCATCTTTCTAAATTCCATATATATGTGTTAGTATACTGTATTGGTGTATTTCTTTCTGGCTTACTTCACTCTGTATAATCGGCTCCAGTTTCATCCATCTCATCAGAACTGATTCAAATGAATTCTTTTTAACGTCTGAGTAATACTCCATTGTGTATATGTACCACTGCTTTCTTATCCATTCATCCGCTGATGGACATCTAGGTTGTTTCCATGTCCTGGCTATTATAAACAGTGCTGAGATGAACATTGTGGTACATGTGCCTCTTTCAATTCTGGTTTCCTCGGTGTGTATGCCCAGAAGTGGGATTGCTGGGTCATAAGGTAGTTCTATTTGCAACTTTTTAAGGAATCTCCACACTGTTCTCCATAGTGGCTGTACTAGTTTGCATTCCCACCAACAGTGTAGGAGGGTTCCCTTTTCTCCACACCCTCTCCAGCATTTATTGCTTGCAGATTTTTGGATCGCAGCCATTCTGACTGGTGTGAAGTGGTACCTCATTGTGGTTTTGATTTGCATTTCTCTGATAATGAGTGATGTTGAGCATCTTTTCATGTGTTTGTTAGCCATCCATATGTCTTCTTTGGAGAAATGTCTATTTAGTTCTTTGGCCCATTTTTAGATTGGGTCGTTTATTTTTCTGGAATTGAGCTGCAGAAGTTGCTTGTATATTTTTGAGATTAGTTGTTTGTCAGTTGTTTCATTTGCTATTATTTTCTCCCATTCAGAAGGCTGTCTTTTCACCTTGCTTATATTTTCCTTTGTTGTGCAGAAGCTTTTAGTTTTAATTAGATCCCATTTGTTTATTTTTGCTTTTATTTCCAGAATTCTGGGAGGTGGATCATAGAGGATCCTGCTGTGATTTATGTCTGAGAGTGTTTTGCCTATGTTCTCCTCTAGGAGTTTTATAGTTTCTGGTCTTACATTTAGATCTTTAATCCATTTTGAGTTTATTTTTGTGTGCGGTGTTAGAAAGTGATCTAGTTTCATTCTTTTACAAGTGGTTGACCAGTTTTCCCAGCACCACTTGTTAAAGAGATTGTCTTTACTCCATTGTATATTCTTGCCTCCTTTGTCAAAGATAAGGTGTCCATATGTGTGTGGATTTATCTCTGGGCTTTCTATTTTGTTCCATTGATCTATATGTCTGTCTTTGTGCCAGTACCATACTGTCTTGATGACTGTGGCTTTGTAGTAGAGCCTGAAGTCAGGCAAGTTGATTCCTCCAGTTCCATTCTTCTTTCTCAAGATTGCTTTGGCTATTCGAGGTTTTTTGTGTTTCCATACAAATCTTGAAATTATTTGTTCTAGTTCTGTGAAAAATGTGGCTGGTAGCTTGATAGGGATTGCATTGAATTTGTAAATTGCTTTGGGTAGTATACTCATTTTCACTATATTGATTCTTCCGACCCATGAACATGGTATATTTCTCCATCTATTAGTGTCCTCTTTGATTTCTTTCATCAGTGTTTTATAGTTTTCTATATATAGGTCTTTAGTTTCTTTAGGTAGATATATTCCTAAGTATTTTATTCTTTTCGTTGCAATGGTGAATGGAATTGTTTCCTTAATTTCTTTTTCTACTTTCTCATTATTCGTGTATAGGAATGCAAGGGATTTCTGTGTGTTGATTTTATATCCTGCCACTTTACCATATTCATTGATTAGCTCTAGTAATTTTCTGGTGGAGTCTTTAGGGTTTTCCATGTAGAGGATCATGTCATCTGCAAACAGTGAGAGTTTTACTTCTTCTTTTCCAATTTGGATTCCTTTTATTTCTTTTTCTGCTCTGATTGCTGTGGCCAAAACTTCCAGAACTATGTTGAATAGTAGCGGTGAAAGTGGACACCCTTGTCTTGTTCCTGACTTTAGGGGAAATGCTTTCAATTTTTCACCATTGAGGATAATGTTTGCTGTGGGTTTGTCATATATAGCTTTTATTATGTTGAGGTATGTTCCTTCTATTCCTGCTTTCTGGAGAGTTTTTATCATAAATGGATGTTGAATTTTGTCAAAGGCCTTCTCTGCATCTATTGAGATAATCATATGGTTTTTATTTTTCAATTTGTTAATGTGGTGAATTACATTGATTGATTTGCGGATATTGAAGAATCCTTGCATCCCTGGGATAAAGCCCACTTGGTCATGGTGTATGATCTTTTTAATGTGTTGTTGGATTCTGATTGCTAGAATTTTGTTGAGGATTTTTGCATCTATGTTCATCAGTGATATTGGCCTGTAGTTTTCCTTTTTTGTGACATCTTTGTCAGGTTTTGGTATTAGGGTGATGGTGGCCTCATAGAATGAGTTTGGAAGTTTACCTTCCTCTGCAATTTTCTGGAAGAGTTTGAGGAGGATAGGTGTTAGCTCTTCTCGAAATTTTTGGTAGAACTCAGCTGTGAAGCCGTCTGGACCTGGGCTTTTGTTTGCTGGAAGATTTCTGATTACCGTTTCAATTTCCGTGCTTGTGATGGGTCTGTTAAGATTTTCTATTTCTTCCTGGTTCAGTTTTGGAAAATTGTACTTTTCTAAGAATTTGTCCATTTCTTCCACGTTGTCCATTTTATTGGCATACAACTGCTGATAGTAGTCTCTTATGATCCTTTGTATTTCTGTGTTGTCTGTTGTGATCTCTCCATTTTCATTTCTAATTTTATTGATTTGATTTTTCTCTCTTTGCTTCTTGATGAGTCTGGCTAATGGTTTGTCAATTTTATTTATCCTTTCAAAGAACCAGCTTTTGGCTTTGTTGATTTTTGCTATGGTCTCTTTTGTTTCTTTTGCATTTATTTCTGCCCTAATTTTTAAGATTTCTTTCCTTCTACTAACTCTGGGGTTCTCCAACTCTTCCTTTTCTAGTTGCTTTAGTTGCAGAGTTAGGTTATTTATTTGACGTTTTTCTTGTTTCTTGAGGTATGCCTGTATTGCTATGAACTTTCCTCTTAGCACTGCTTTTATAGTGTCCCACAGGTTTTGGGTTGTTGTGTTTTCATTTTCATTCGTTTCTATGCATATTTTGATTTCTTTTTTGATTTCTTCTGTGATTTGTTGGTTATTCAGAAGTGTGTTGTTCAACCTCCATATGTTGGAATTTTTAATAGTTTTTCTCCTGTAATTGAGATCTAATCTTAATGCATTATGGTCAGAAAAGATGCTTGGAATGATTTCAATTTTTTTGAATTTATCAAGTTTAGATTTATGGCCCAGGATGTGATCTATCCTGGAGAAGGTTCCATGAGCACTTGAAAAAAAAGTGAAATTCATTGTTTTGGGGTGAAATGTCCTATAGATATCAATTAGGTCTAACTGATCTAATGTAGCATTTAAAGTTTGCGTTTCTTTGTTAATTTTCTGTTTAGTTGATCTGTCCATAGGTGTGAGTGGGGTATTAAAGTCTCCCACTATTATTGTGTTATTGTTGATTTCCCCTTTCATACTTGTTAGCATTTGTCTTACATATTGCGGGGCTCCTATATTGGGGGCATATATATTTATAATTGTTATATCTTCTTCTTGGATTGTTCCTTTGATCATTATGTAGTGGCCTTCTTTGTCTCTTTTCACAGCCTTTGTTTTAAAGTCTATTTTATCGGATATGAGTATTGCCACTCCTGCTTTCTTTTGGTCTCTATTTGCGTGGTATATCTTTTTCCAGCCCTTCACTTTCAGTCTGTATGTGTCCCTTGTTTTGAGGTGGGTCTCTTGTAAGCAGCATATAGAGGGGTCTTGTTTTTGTATCCATTCGGCCAGTCTTTGTCTTTTGGTTGGGGCGTTCATCCCATTTACGTTTAAGGTAATTATTGATAAGTGTGATCCCGTTACCATTTACTTTATTGTTTTGGGTTCGAGTTTATACACCCTTTTCATGTTTCCTGTCTAGAGAATATCCTTTAGAATTTGTTGGAGAGCTGGTTTGGTGGTGCTGAATTCTCTCAGCTTTTGCTTGTCTGTAAAGCTTTTGATTTCTCCTTCATATTTGAATGAGATCCTTGCTGGGTACAGTATTCTGGGCTATAGGTTATTGTCTTTTATCACTTTAAGTATGTCTTGCCATTCCCTCCTGGCCTGAAGAGTTTCTATTGAAAGATCAGCTGTTATCCTAATGGGAATCCCCTTGTGTGTTATTTGTTGTTTTTCCCTTGCTGCTTTTAATATTTGTTCTTTGTGTTTGATCTTTGTTAATTTGATTAATATGTGTCTTGGGGTGTTTCGCCTTGGGTTTATCCTATTTGGAACTCTCTGTGTTTCTTGGACTTGGGTGATTATTTCCTTCCCCATTTTAGGGAAGTTTTCAACTATTATCTCCTCAAGGATTTTCTCATGATCTTTCTTTCTGTCTTCTTCTTCTGGGACTCCTATAATTCGAATGTTGGAGCGTTTCATATTGTCCTGGAGGTCTCTGAGATTGTCCTCATTTCTTTTAATTCGTTGTTCTTGTTTCCTCTCTGATTCATTTATTTCTACCATTCTATCTTCTATTTCACTAATCCTATCTTCTGCCTCCGTTATTCTACTAATTGTTGCCTCCAGAGTGTTTCTGATCTCATTTATTGCATTATTCATTATATTTTGACTCTTTTTTATTTCTTCTAGGTCCTTGTTAAACCTTTCTTGCATCTTCTCAATCCTTGTCTCTAGCCTATTTATCTGTGATTCCATTTTGATTTCAAGATTTTGGATCATTTTCACTATCAATATTCGGAATTCCTTCTCCGGTAGATTCCCTACTTCTTCCACTTTTGTTTGGTTTGGTGGGCAACTCTCCTGTTCCTTTACCTGCTGTGTATTCCTCTGTCTCTTCATCTTGGTTATATTGCTGCGTTTGGGGTGGCCTTTTTATATTCTGGGAATTTGTGGAGTTCTCTTTATTATGGAGCTTCCTCACTTTGGGTGGGGTTCTATCAGTGGCTTGTCAAGGCTTCCTGGTTAGGGAGGCTTGTGTTGGAGTTTTGGTGGGTGGAGCTGGGTTTCTTCTCTCTGGAGTGCAATGGCGTGACCCGTAATGGGTTACGAGACATCAAAGGTTTTGGGATAATTTTGAGCTGCCTGTATATTGAAGCTCAGGGGAGTGTTCCTGTGTTGCTGGAGAATTTGCGTGGTATGTCTTGTTTTGGAATTTGTTGGCCCTTAGGTGGAACTTGGTTTTGGTGTAGGTATGAAGGCATTAGATGGGCTCCTGTTGCTTAATGTTCCCTGAATTCAAGAGTTCTCTAATGTTTTCAGGCTTTGGATTTAAGCCTCCTGCTTCTGGTTTTCAGTTTTATTTTTACAGTAGCCTCTAGACTTCTCCATCTATACAGCACTGATGATAAAACATCTAGGTTAAAGATGAAAAGTTTCTCCACATTGAGGGACACTCAGAGGGGTTCACTGAGTTATAAGGAGAAGAGAAGATGTAGGGGGTAGTTAGAGGTAACTGGAATGAGATGCGGTGAGATCAAAAGAGAAGAGAGCAAGCTAGCCAGTAGTCACTTCCTTATGTGCGCTCTATAGTCTGGACCGCTCAGAGGTATATACAGAGTTATACGGGGAAGAGGAGAGAGAGGAAGTAGACAGAGGTGACCAGGAGGATCAGAGAGAGGAATGAGTAGGAGAGAGACAAATCCTGCCAGTAACCTGTTCCTTAGGTGTTCTCCACCGTCTGGAACACACAGAGATTCACAGAGTTGGATAGAGGAGAGATGGGGGAGAAAAGAGACAGAGGCCACCTGGTGGAGAAAAAGGAGAGTCCAGAGGAGGAGAGAGTGGTCAAGCCAGTAATCTTGCTCTCAGGTAAACTGGGATAGTGAAGTTTGGGTTTTTAAATGTACAAAATTGACCACAAAAACCTAAGAGCAAAGATTAAAAATCTAGAGTAGAGGTTGGATTTTCAAAGATACAATATTAGAGAGAAGCAGAAGGAAAAAGGAAGAAAGAAAGAAAAAAAAAAGAAAGAAAAAGAATTATTAAAAAACAAATAAACAAACAAACAATCAAAAAAAAAAAAAGCCATCAACAACCATCCAGAGACTGTATATGGTGTTTGCCTTAAAAAAAAAAAAAAAAAAAGTCTTTTTAAAACAAAAAACAAAAAAAATATAGTAATAATAGGTTATAGAAATAAAAATTAGAGGAGAAATAGAAGACTTAACAATTAAAAAAATGTTAGAAAAAAAAGCAAAAAAAAAAAAAAAAAGGAATGATTTTAAAAATATTAAAAATATCTGGCCCTTTCTGGTGTAATGGGCCGTGTGGGATCACTTCCAAGGTGGTTCCCTCTGTTTAACTTCTTCTGTTTGCTGGCTTTTTAGGCTCACTAGTTTAGTTGAGCTGTGAGGAGGGGGGCTGCTGCTAACAAATAGCACTGTCGTGTGCACGCAGTATCTCTGCCCGGCTTGACCTGTCCTTTCTCGCGGCACACAAACCGCTCCAGCTCTAGGATGCTCAGCCGGGAACCATCTGGGGCCGGCCCTAGGCTGCGTGCACTTCCCCGGTCCAAGCCGCTCAGGTTCGGCGCTCAGGCAGCCCTCAGAGGCACAGATTCGGCTGGAACTGCGCTTTGTGCCCTTCCCAGGTCCGAGTAGCTCAGGAGTTTGGCGAGCGCGATCGCCGCGGCTTGTCACCTTTTCTGCCACTGCTGCTCAGCTTTCTGGGCGGACCGCTGGCGCACCCCGTGTGGTAGATTGTGACTGTCCAGCACCCCCAGAAGTCTTAGCAAAGGAGCTTGCTTGCAGTTAGGTCCCGAGTCTGCAATTGCCCCTTTCCAGTCCTTACGACTCTGGCTGCCTGTCCCCCGCGGGGGATGGTCTGCAGCCGGCTTTTCCCGTTCCATCCTTTGTTCTGTGCACGGTCCTGGCGGTGTCTTATGTTCGAGCTTTTCATGCGGTAGCTATCCCACAGTCTGGTTTGCTAGCCCACGTTAGATCATTCTGGTTGCACGTGGGGTGTTCCTGCCCGATTCTTACAAAGCTCTGCAGCCCGCGCCTCCCGCGCGTCCCTGCCCTGCCCCCACTTCCCAGTGGCGGATGCAGGCGTCTGTGCTGCTTTTCCGCTGGGGGAGTTACTGTTGGGCTTGTAATCTGTTGGTTTTAATTATTTATTTATTTTTCCTTCCTGTTATGTTGCCCTCTGTGTTTCCAAGGCTCGCCACAGACTCGGCAGGGAGAGTGTTTCCTGGTGTTTGGAAACCTCTCTTCTTAAAATTCCCTTCCCGGGACGGGCTTCCCTTCCCGGGATGGAGCTCCCTCCCCACCTCCTTTGTCTCCTTTTCATCTTTTATATTTTTTCCTACCTGTTTTTGAAGACAATGATCTGCTTTTCTGGTTGCCTGATGTCCTCTGCCAGCCTACAGAAGTTGTTTTGTGAAGTTTGCTCCACGTTGAAATGTTCTTTTGAGGAATTTGTGAGGGAGAAAGTGGTCTTCCCGTCCTATTCCTCTGCCATCTTTCCCTCTCCCCATTCTTCTTTCTCAAGATTGCTTTGGCTATTCGAGGTTTTTTGTATTTCCATACAAATCTTGAAATTATTTGTTCTAGTTCTGTGAAAAATGTGGCTGGTAGCTTGATAGGGATTGCATTGAATTTGTAAATTGCTTTGGGTAGTATACTCATTTTCACTATATTGATTCTTCCGATCCATGAACATGGTATATTTCTCCATCTATTAGTGTCCTCTTTGATTTCTTTCATCAGTGTTTTATAGTTTTCTATATATAGGTCTTTAGTTTCTTTAGGTAGATATATTCCTAAGTATTTTATTCTTTTCGTTGCAATGGTGAATGGAATTGTTTCCTTAATTTCTTTTTCTACTTTCTCATTATTCGTGTATAGGAATGCAAGGGATTTCTGTGTGTTGATTTTATATCCTGCCACTTTACTATATTCATTGATTAGCTCTAGTAATTTTCTGGTGGAGTCTTTAGGGTTTTCCATGTAGAGGATCATGTCATCTGCAAACAGTGAGAGTTTTACTTCTTCTTTTCCAATTTGGATTCCTTTTATTTCTTTTTCTGCTCTGATTGCTGTGGCCAAACTTCCAGAACTATGTTGAATAGTAGCGGTGAAAGTGGACACCCTTGTCTTGTTCCTGACTTTAGGGGAAATGCTTTCAATTTTTCACCATTGAGGATAATGTTTGCTGTGGGTTTGTCATATATAGCTTTTATTATGTTGAGGTATGTTCCTTCTATTCCTGCTTTCTGGAGAGTTTTTATCATAAATGGATGTTGAATTTTGTCAAAGGCCTTCTCTGCATCTATTGAGATAATCATATGGTTTTTATTTTTCAATTTGTTAATGTGGTGAATTACATTGATTGATTTGTGGATATTGAAGAATCCTTGCATCCCTGGGATAAAGCCCACTTGGTCATGGTGTATGATCTTTTTAATGTGTTGTTGGATTCTGATTGCTAGAATTTTGTTGAGGATTTTTGCATCTATGTTCATCAGTGATATTGGCCTGTAGTTTTCTTTTTTTGTGGCATCTTTGTCAGGTTTTGGTATTAGGGTGATGGTGGCCTCATAGAATGAGTTTGGAAGTTTACCTTCCTCTGCAATTTTCTGGAAGAGTTTGAGGAGGATAGGTGTTAGCTCTTCTCTAAATTTTTGGTATAATTCAGCTGTGAAGCCGTCTGGACCTGGGCTTTTGTTTGCTGGAAGATTTCTGATTACAGTTTCAATTTCCGTGCTTGTGATGGGTCTGTTAAGATTTTCTATTTCTTCTTAACATGCAGGTCTATTTAGAAACAGGGCCTGTATTGGATGATCGCCTAAATAATGAAATCTTTGAACACTGTGGATTTACTGAAGTCTGTACCTGTAAATAATTTCACACTATCAATTGTAATTTCTACATAATTTAAGAATATGTGAAATGATGAGATTCTAAATAATTATGAAGACATTACTTTATTCTTTGAAATAAAGTTAACACCCCTTGGTAAATTATAGTTACTTATTGCTTAGGCAATTGCATTAATTCATTTACTAATACTTATAAATATTAAGATTAAACTATATATATATTTATGTTATTTTTAAAAATAACTGTAAGCACTTAAAAATAAGCATAAACAGTTTAAAAAGTGAAAGGAAGAAGGAAAAGAGCAAATAAAAGACTAAAGCAAGTATAACAGTAAAAATTTCATTTTTTAAAATTTTGGATGCATTGATCACATGTATGTATTAATAGTACACACAAATGAACTACATATGTTTTACTCAGATATGCTGTGTAACATCTTCATTAAGTTTTATAACAAATATAATTAAATATATAGCAAGCATAGTTTTATAAAGGTTGAATAAAAATGATCTACTCAGATTCAGTTCAGTTTAGTTCAATTCAGTCGCTAAGTCGTGTCCAACACTTTGCGACCCCATAAATTGCAGAACGCCAGGCCTTCCTGTCCATCACCAACTCCCAGAGTTCACTCAAACTCACATCCATCGAGTCAGTGATGCCATCCAGCCATCTCATCCTATGTCGTCCCCTTCTCCTCCTGCCCACAATTCCTCCCAGCATCAGAGTCTTTTCCAATGAGTCAACTCTTCGCATGAGGTGGACAAAGCACTGGAGTTTCAACTTTAGCATCATTCCTTCCAAAGAACACCCAGGACTGATCTCCTTTAGAATGGACTGGTTGGATCTCCTTGCAGTCCAAGGGACTCTCAAGAGTCTTCTCCAACACCACAGTTCAAAAGCATCAATTCTTCAGTGCTCAGCTTTCTTCACAGTCCAACTCGCACGTCCATACATGACCACTGGAAAAACATAGCCTTGACTAGGTGGACATTTGTTGGCAAAGTAATGTCTCTGCTTTTGAATATGCTATCTAGGTTGGTCATAACTTTCCTTCCAAAGAGTAAGTGTCTTTTAATTTCATGGCTACAATCACCATCTGCAGTGATTTTGGAGCCCAAAAAATAAAGTCTGACACCGATTCCACTCTTTCCCAATCGATTACCCATGAAGTTATGGGACCAGATGCCATGATCTCAGTTTCCTGAGTGTTGTGATTTAAGCCAACTTTTTCACTCTCCTCTTTCACTTTCATCAAGAGGCTTTTTAGTTCTTCTTCACTTTCTGCCATAAGGGTGGTGTCATCTGCATATCTGAGGTTATTGATATTTCTCCTGTCAATCTTGATTCCAGCTTGTGCTTCTTCCAGTCCAGCGTTTCTCCTGATGTACTCTGCATATAAGTTAAATAAGCAGGGTGACAATAGACAGCCTTGACGTACTCCTTTTCCTACTTGGAACCAGTCTGTTGTTCCATGTCCAGTTCTAACTGTTGCTTCCTGGCCTGCATACAGACTTGTCAAGAGGCAGGTCAGGTGGTCTGGTATCCCCATCTCTTTCAGAATTTTCCACAGTTTATTGTGATCCACACAAAGGCTTTGGCATAGTCAATAAAGCAGAAATAGATGTTTTTCTGGAACTCTCTTGCTTTTTCCATGATCCAGCAGATGTTGGCGATTTGATCTCTGGTTCCTCTGCCTTTTCTAAAACCAGCTTGAACATCTGGAAGTTCATGGTTCACGTACTGCTGAAGGCTGGCTTGGAGAGTTTTGAGTATTACTTTACTAGCATGTGAGATGAGTGCAATTGTGCGGTAGTCTGAGCATTCTTTGGCATTGCCTTTCTTTGGGGTTGGAATGAAAACTGACCTTTTCCAGTCCTGTGGCCACTGCTGAGTTCTCCAAATTTGCTGGCATATTGAGTGCAGAATTTTCACAGCATCATCTTTCAGAATTTGAAATAGCTCAACTGGAATTCTATCTCCTCCACTAGCTTTGTTCGTAGTGATGCTTTCTAAGGCTCATTTGACTTCACATTCCAAGATATCTGGCTCTAGGTGAGTGATCATGCCATCATGATTATATGGGTCATGAAGGTCTTTTTTGTATAGTTCTTCTGTGTATTCTTGCCACCTCCTCTTAATATCTTCTGCTTCCATTAGGTCCATACCATTTCTGTCCTTTATCGAGCCCATCTTTGCATGAAATATTCCCCTGGTGTCTCTAATTTTCTTGAAGAGATCTCTAGTTTTTCCCATTCTGTTGTTTTCCTCTATTTCTTTGCATTGATCATTGAGGAAGGCTTTCTTATCTCTCCTTGCTATTCTTTTGAATTCTGCATTCAGATGCTTATATCTTTCCTTTTCTCCTTTGCTTTTCACTTCTCTTCTTTTCACAGCTATTTGTATGGCCTCCTCAGACAACCATTTTGCTACACAGATTAAGAAGTATCATTATAGAAATCATATGCATCAGGAAGAAATAGCCAGTGTCAATTATTCTATTACAAGAGCATTTTCTTCTCTCAAGCTGTTTAATCATAATAAATTTGAAGTAAGATATGTATAAAACTACATAGTTCCTTAAAAGCAATATCTTTCACTTCATAGAAAATCATTGTATGTGAGGTTCAGCAAAACCTTAAGATACTGGTCAATGTAATAGTATATCAACATATGTGTCTCTTTTTCTCTTATTTATATTATGTACAACATGTTGGATTCAGTTCTCACTGAATTAGAAAATTTTGCCCATGGAAGCAAGATGATGATCATAAAAGTAGCTACCAAAACAAATGTCCAACCTCAGAATTGCATATAATGACATTCTTCTTGTTTGTATCAAACCTTTATTTGCTTTAGGAAATAGAATTTTTTAATAGCTTTGATGAGTTGCAAATTTTATTCAGCATTTGATTCTGAAAAATTATTTGCTCCACATTTATTCTAAAATTTATCTAGGGAACAATATGCTGAAGATTATAATATATGGGTTTTGGGAAGAGAGAATGATCATAACAGATCTCATTTTTAACAAAGAAAATAACCTATGAAAGTATGACTAAATCAATAACTAATTGTAATATATTCATCTTATAATGAGTAAGTATAATACTTTACAATAGTAACTAGCCATCTGTGCACCTCTAAAATTAGTTTGAATCATAAATCTAGTAACTTTGTGGTTCATATTGATTTTACTTACTGATAGATTTGTAGCCTGACTGTAATCTATTTAGTCATAGTCACTGATTCAATATTCAAGTAAAAGAGCTTATACAATGGAAATATTATTTTATTACTTAAAACTTGAAAACAGAAAGTTTGTTGCCTTATTTTAGAAAAAGTTATATAACAGAAAGAAGTAAAATAATAAACACATTTAAAATATCTCATATATTCCTTAATACTGGTAGTGCTAATAAGAATTTCTGGAAGTGTGGCTATTTTTAAATTACTTTTGAGTCTAGAGATTACACATGAAACTAAGTTATGTCTAAAAATAAAAGTTAAAATATCAATATATGTTTTTATATAGTATACTAATTCAGTAATTTTTTTTCACTTTTCCACCCATGAATCTAACTAGTACTCATTTAGTTCCAGGGCTAGTTGATTATTTCAGTGATAAATGTAATTGTACCACATATCTAAATTTTATTCTTATCTCTTGTAACCTAGATATAATTATTTTTCCAAAGGAAACCAATGTAGATGCAGTTTTTTATTTTATTTTAACATACATGGACTAGAATGTCTAAATATTATTTAGACGTTCCCCTGATTTTGATTATTTTCTAACTTTATTTTGGAGATTAAATAAAAATTAAAGATTAGTAATAAGAATTGAAATTGGTATTAAGTAATGAAGATAGAGATATAGTTTTAGCATAGGCTCCAGCTATTATCTCTTTTCTGTGTTTAACATATCTTATGTCCAGTATCTTATTCATATATGAGCAGCTTCCACAAGACAAACCTCTCTTTGCAATTGTACAATATGTCCTCTTCTTAGAGATTGGTTTATGAGTTTGAAAATAAGTCTATAGTCATTATATATTCTTAAGAGCCTTAACAATACAATCAATTTGGGTCTTATAGGAGAAAAAAAATAGTTCCTCTCTATTTTCCCTATTATTTTCTTATCCACAATGATTTTTATAACTTGTAGATAAGACTAGAGATCTTATCCATTCAGGAGTTCAGTTCAGTTGCTCACTCATATCTGACTCTTTGTGACCCTATGGACTGCAGCATGCCAGGCTTCCCTGTGAATCACCAACTCCAGGAGTTTGCTCAAACTCATATGTTCATTAAGTCGGTAATGCCATCCAACCATCTCATCTTCTGTTATCCTCTTTTCCTCCCACCTTCAATATTACCCATCAACAGGGTCTTTTCCAATGAGTCAGTTCTTCAAATCAGATGGCCACAGTATTGGAGCTTCAACTTCAGCATCAGTTGCTCCAGTGAATATTCAGGACTGATTTCCTTTAGGATTGGCTGGCTGGGTCTCCTTGTAGTCCAAGGGACTCTCAAGAGTCTTCTCCCACGGCCCAGTTCAAAAGCATCAACTCTTCAGTGCTCAGTCTTCTTTATAGTACAACTTCCACATTCACACATGACTACTGGGAAAACCATAGCTTTGACTAGATGTACCTTTGTCAACCAAGTAATTTCTCTGCTTTTTAATATGTTATTTAGTTTGGTCATAGCTTTTCTTCCAAGGAGCAAGCGTCTTTTAATTTCAATGCTGCAGTCCCCATCTGCAGTGATTTTGGAGCCCGACGAAACAAAGTCTGTCACTGTTTCCATTGTTTCCCCATCTATTTTCCATGAAATGAATGGAGTTAAATTTATCTAATCTTTCAACAGCTTTTGTTTGGTATATACCACAGGCCCAGTGACAAAGGGAATATCTATCCTGTAACGTAAAGGGTTTCCTGAAAACTCAGTGAAGGAGTCAGATATGTGGATAAAAACTGTCTTTCTGCACTAGCAATTTAATAAGGGATCTGTAAAAAAATTAAAAAAAAGAATGTATAAAGTATTATGGCAGCAAAAAAGGGGGGGGATGGGATTTAATCTGCCTGTTTGAAAATGGAAAAGCTCCAGAGATTATAATATTTAACTGCATGTTGAATAGTGATTAGCATTTTACCATATTGTAAAGGTAGTGATGGGTGATTACTGAGACTGAAGTATGGAGTTATAAAGAAATTATTAGTCATTAAGTCATGTTCTTCTCTCTGTGGCCCTATGGACTGTAGCCTACCAGGCTCCTCTGTCCGTGGGATTCTCCATGCAAGAATACTAGAATGGGCTGTAATTCCCTTGTCCAGGGGATCTTCCCAACCTAGTAACTGACCCAGGTCACCTGCATTGCAGATGGATTCTTTACCATCTGAGTTATAGGAAAGCCCACAGAGATAGAAAAATGAATAGTTTTTTTTTTTTTTTCTTGTCCAATTATTCACTCTTCCTTTTTCTATACACTTGCTGTGTCATCTTGGTCAGTAGATACTTCTCCAATCCTTGGCTCTGAGCTTGACCATTTGACTTGTTTTGACTAATCACATATGGGATGAAACAATATTGCTTATGCTAAAAGGCATCATATATTTTTTATCATTTTCATAGGCTGTCCATGATAGAATAAACTGGTTGAAAGAAGAAGGAGGCAGAGAAAACCTAGACCTCAGAAACTACAGCCTAAAAAAGAGGCTAAGTCAACTCACACATTTATTTTTTTTTTTCCAGTTTATTTTATTTTTATTTTTTTTATTTTTATTTATTATTTTTTTAAGTTTTTTATTTTTTTAAATTTTAAAATCTTTAATTCTTACATGCGTTCCCAAACATGTACCCCCCTCCCACTTCCCTCCCCATAACATCTCTCTGGGTCATCCCCATGCACCAGCCCCAAGCATGCTGTATCCTGCGTCAGACATAGACTGGCGATTCAATTCTTACATGATAGTATACATGTTACAATGCCATTCTCCCAAATCATCCCACCCTCTCCCTCTCCCTCTGAGTCCAAAAGTCTGTTATACACATCTGTGTCTTTTTTTCTGTCTTGCATACAGGGTCATCATTGCCATCTTCCTAAATTCCATATATGTGTGTTAGTATACTGTATTGGTGTTTTTCTTTCTGGCTTACTTCACTCTAGAAAAGGGAACCCTCCTACACTGTTGGTGGGAATGCAAACTAGTACAGCCACTATGAAGAACAGTGTGGAGATTCCTTAAAAAATTGCAAATAGAACTACCTTATGACCCAGCAATCCCACTTCTGGGCATACACACCGAGGAAACCAGAATTGAAAGAGACACATGTACCCCAATGTTCATCGCAGCACTGTTTATAATAGCCAGGACATGGAAACAACCTAGATGTCCATCAGCAGATGAATGGATAAGAAAGCAGTGGTACATATACACAATGGAGTATTACTCAGCTGTTAAAAAGAATTCATTTGAATCAGTTCTGATGAGATGGATGAAACTGGAGCCGATTATACAGAGTGAAGTAAACTCACACATTTATATGTGAGAAACAAATGTTTATAGTTGTAAGTTACTAAAGTTTGAGGTTTTATTTTATGCAACAAAGCCATATTATTATACCATAAATAAATATCAGGAAAAACCTCAGGAAAAATTGTAATGCTGAGTTTTATATGTAAGGAGATCATATATAGAAGATAAACTCACACAAAAACCAAATCAAAAAGCCTTCAAATGGCCATCTTAAGGTGGCTGAGTCTCATTTTTAAAGGTAATGGGAAGAAAACATACAGATGGCTAACAAACACATGAAAAGATGCTCAACATCACTCATCAGAGAAATGCAAATCAAAACCACAATGAGGTACCATTTCACGCCTGTCAGAATGGCTGTGATCCAAAAGTCTACAAGCAATAGATGCTGGAGAGGATGTGGAGAAAAGGGAACCCTCTTACACTGTTGGTGGAAATGCAAACTAGTACAGCCACTATGGAGAACAGTGTGGAGATTCCTTAAAAAACTGGAAATAGAATTGCCTTATGACCCAGCAATCCCACTTCTGGGCATACACACCAAGGAAACCAGAATTGAAAGAGACACATGTACCCCAATGTTCATCACAGCACTGTTTATAATAGCCAAGACATGGAAGCAACCTAGATATCCATCAGCAAATGAATGGATAAGAAAGCAGTGGTACATATACACAATGGAGTATTACTCAGCCATTGAAAAAGAATACATTTGAATCAGTTCTAATGAGGCGGATGAAACTGGAGCCAATTATACAGAGTGAAGTAAGCCAGAAAGAAAAACACCAAATACAGTAAACTAACGCATATATATGAAATTTAGAAAGATGGTAATGATAACTCTGTATGCGAGACAGCAAAAGAGACACAGATGTATAGAACAGTCTTTTGGACTCTGTGGGAGAAGGAGAGGGTGGGATGATTTGGGAGAATGACATTGAAACATGAATAATATCATATAAGAAATGAATCACCAGTCTAGGTTCGATGAAGCATACAGGATGCTTGGGGTTGGTGCAATGGAATGACCCAGAGAGATGGTATGGGGGTTCAGAATTAAGAACAAGTATACGCCCGTGGTGGATTCATGTTGATGTATGGCAAAACCAATACAGTATTGTAAAGTAAAATAAAGTAAAAAATAAATAAAGGTAATGGGACGTAATAGCAAACTTTTCAAGCACTGTAGTTAAATCTAACCATAAATATTACACTGACAGAAGAGCACTGGATAAAGTAAAGGGACAAAATAGTGGATAAAACTAGGGACCAAGATTAGGGATTATGCTGTTGAAAGTATTTAGTAAGAGAGTTTGAAATGATGAAGTATGAGGATGTAGAAGACAGGTTTAAAGAAATGAAAGGAAGAGAGTTCACAGAACAAAGCGGATGAATGGATGCAGTGGTATGACGAAACAGTGATCTCTGGAATTTGGTTGCTGTAGTTTTGGTTCTTGGTTAGATACAATCTGTGTTTTTGATGCTCCTTTATAGTGATCTGGGGTTGAAATAAAGAGGCAGGTGCCACACCTCTCAATAAATTGAAGTGATTTAAATCAGTAGCTATTAGAATACATAAAGATAACAGTATAATGAGAAAATTTGATCCTTAATTGGAGGAAATTTTTTAAATAAAAGAGGAATAAAACTGATTGGAAAGTGTTGTAAAGGGTCAGAAGAATCTTTTTAAATATATTTTCTCCAAGATATGGGGATAGAGGGCAGAATCTTCCATTTCTAGAGGGTAGTGATAACTTAAAATAGGATAAATATCTGAAGAGTATAAATAATCTAGGAAAAGATTAAGTGTGTTGAAATATTTATTGACATTTGATATGATATATGTTGAATGTACAACTGAGAGAATTAAACACCAACTCAAAAGATGGATGACAGTCTAGCAGAAGTTCTCAACCAGGTTGATTCGGCCATCCATGAGATATATGACTATGAATAGAGGCACTTTTTGGAGAAGGAAATGGCAGCCCATTCCAGTGTTCTTGCCTGGAGAATCCCAGGGATGGTGGAACCTGGTGGGCTGCCGTCTATGCGGTGGCACAAAGTCAGACACGACTGAAGTGACTTAGCAGCAGAGGCACTTTTAGTTTCCAAAGCTGGGGGCAAAATAAACAAGGATATGTATTGCCATCTTGTGAATAGAGGCTAGGGATCCTGACAAATATCCTATAATGTACAGGGTATTGACCCACAACAAAAAATTACCTGGCCCATAATATCAATACTGTTGAAATTGAGAAAATCTTGCTGGGAATTAGTATAAGGATGTGGAAAAAATTTAACAGAGGAAGAAGAGAACTGAGAGAGTGAAACAAAGAGAGAATGGGATTAAAAGTATCAAAAGAACTGTTGTTTTCATCCCTTGCTCATCTTAACTTAATTCTAATTTATATGGCTTTCTAAAGCACATGAGAAAACCTTGTGTGTTGTAACTATTTAATAAGTTTTTAAAAATAATATTTTCACCCTAAGAAAAGGGTATCATCCTACACTGTTAGTGGGAACATAAATCGCTGCAGTCACTATGGAGAAGACAATGGAGGTTCTTCAAAGACCAAAAATAGAGTTGCCATGTTGTTGCTGTTCAGCCATCAAGTTGTGTCTGATTCTTTGCAACCTCGTATACTGCAGTATACCAGGCTTCCCAGTCCTTCAATATCTCCAAGAGTTTGTTCAAACTCGTGTCCATTGTGTTGGTGATGCCATCTAACCATCTCATCCTCTGCCAATTCCTTCTACTTCTGCTCTCAATCTTCCCCAGCATCAGAGTCTTTTCCAAGAAGTTGACTCTTCATATCAGGTGGCCAATGTACTGGAGCTTCAGCTTCAGTATCAGTTCTTCCAAAGAATATTCAGGGTTGATTTTTTTTTTTTTTTTTTTTTTTTTTAGGATTGACTGGTTTGATCTCTTTGCTGTCCAAGGGACTCTCAAGAGTCTTCTTCAACATCACAGTTCAAAAGCATCAATTCTTTGGCACTCAGTCTTCTTCATGGTCCACTTCTTACATGCATACATGACTGCTGAAAAAACCACAGTCCTGTCTGACTTTTTGTGACTCCGTGTACTGTAGACTGCCAAGCTCGTACTTCCATTGAATTCTCCAGGCAAGAATAGTAGAATGGGTTGCCATTACCTTCTCCAGGAGATCTTTCTGACCCAGGGATCAAGCCTGAGTCTCCTGTATTGCAGGTGGATTCTTTATCATCTGAGCCACCAGGGAAGCTTGAACTATACAGACCTTTGTTGGCAAATGATATTTCCAGTTTTTAATACACTATCTAGTTTCATCATAGCTTTTCTTCAAAGGATCAAGCATCTTTTAATTTCATGGCTGCAGTCACCATCACAGTGATCTTAGTTTTATGTCTATCTTTTGACTCATATGTGTTCTTCCAAAATATACATTGTATTTTGAGTATAAGCTTGAACTTATATATATATATATGACACTGTTATGCATGTCATTCTTTTCCTTGTTGGTTTCATTAAAGACTATGTGTATTGCTTTGTGCACAGCTAGAATAACACACAATTAGCTGTTTCAAATCTCTGCAAAATACTTTAAGGTTTGAAATCAGTATATTTTCCCCCACAGATTTCCCTTTGACTTACTGAAAGTACAAATAATAGGACACTGAACATCCTCACATGTGCCTCTTTATCGTATTGTGTTAATTTCTATTGAATAATACCCAGGAGTAAAGTTAAACCCTAGATGAGAAAGGCACACAATCAATGTCACTTGATAGTTGCCAGAGCTTGTCCCAGAACCTGATGCAACTTGCAAGACTTGGTGATATTGTAACACTGAATCTCTACACATTTGGCATCATTCAGATTTCTGACATTTTCAGGCTTAACACATTGGCAATTTTAATTATCACTTCCTTTACTATATCAATTATTTATTTAAAATTATATTTAATATTTTGAGATTTCACTTCCATGAATTGCTGCATATAATGTTTCACAGTTTGGGTGTTACAATCCTCTGTTTTCTAATATGTTACAGATATTAATTCCTCATAAGTTTTAGACAATATAAATGTCTTCATTCCACCATCTTCTTATTAATTTTTTCCAAGATGTTTGTGATGCACTTCATTAAACGCAAATTTGGAAATGTCAAATTAATTAACTTTCACTTATGGTTTCAACTTTTTTTTTTTAAGAAATTCATTGAAGTATAAAATACATACAAAAAAGGCAATAGTCTTTTCAAGAAAAGATATTGAGGAAAATGATAGTCCATATGGAAAAAGATAAAACTTGCATCTTACACTAAAGTGCAAAATGAAAATCTATAAAATTTCAAGAAGAATATATGAAAGAGAATTTGTGTAACAGTCTGTTTGGGTATGAGTTTTTAGTTATAACACAGAAAGCACCATCTATGAAATAAAAATTGACAAGTTAGGGTTCATTAAAATTAGCAATGCTTGCTCTGTGTAACCGAAGAAGGCAATGGCACCCCACTCCAGTACTCTTGCCTGGAAAATCCCATGGACAGAGAAGCCTGGTAGGCTGCAGTCCATGGGGTCACTAAGAGTCGGACACGACTGAGTGACTTCACTTTCTCTTTTCACTTTCCCATGCATTGGAGAAGGAAATGGCAACCCACTCCAGTGTTCTTGCCTGGAGAATCCCAGAGATAGGGGATCCTGGTGGGCTGCTGTCTATGGGGTCGCACAGAGTCAGACATGACTGAAACGACTTAGCAGCAGCAGTAGCTCTGTGTAAGACACTATTAAGAGAGTCAAAAGACAAGCCACAGACTGGGAGAAATGTTTGTAAACCATGTATCCAATAAAAGTAATTATACTCAAAATATACAAGGGGCTCTTTAAAATCAACAATAAGAAACCGACTTAATTAAAAATTGGGCAAAAAATAGATACTTCATCTAAGAAACTATGCAAGTGGCAAAAAAAACACAGGAAAAGATGGTCAACATCATTTGTCTTTAGAGAAATTTAAATCAAAACAACAATGACATACCAATACACATCTATGACAATAGCTAAAATCCCAATGTTGACAAAATCAATTGGTGGTGAGAACCTGAAGCAATAGGAATTGTCATTCATTGTTGATGAGAATGAAAATGTTATATCCACTTTGAAAGGTAGTTTTGCACTGCTTATTCACTCTACAAACAAAGCTAGCAGAGGTGATGGAATTCCAGTTAAGCTACTTCAAATCATAAAAGATGATGCTGTGAAAGTGCTGCACTCAATATGCCAGCAAATTTGGAAAACTCAGCAGAGGCCATAGGACTGGAAAGGTCAGTTTTCATTCCAATCTCAAAGAACAGCCATGCCGAAGAATATTCAAGTTACCACACAATTGCACTCATCTCACATGCTAGCAATGGAGAAGGAAATGGCACCCCACTCCAGTACTTTTGCCTGGAAAATCCCATGGACAAAGGAGCCTGGTAGGCTGCAGTCCATGGGGTCGCTAGAGTCAGACACGACTGAGCGACTTCCCTTTCACTTTTTACTTTCATGCACTGGAGAAGGAAATGGCAACCCACTCCAGTGTTCTTGCCTGGAGAATCCCAGGGATGGGGAAGCCTGGTGGGCTGCCGCCT
The DNA here is from genome assembly GCF_001704415.2 of Capra hircus. Lineage (NCBI taxonomy): Eukaryota > Metazoa > Chordata > Mammalia > Artiodactyla > Bovidae > Capra > Capra hircus. The sequence goes on from NC_030808.1 coordinate 39,636,386, forward strand.
ATGGGGTCGCACACAGTCGGACACGACTGAAGCGATTTAGCAGCAGCACATGCTAGCAAAGTAATGCTCAAAATTCTCTAAGCCAAGCTTTAGCAATATGTGAACTGGGAACTTCCAGATATTCAGGTGGGATTTAGAAATGGCACAGGAACGAGAGATCAAATTGCCAACTTCCATTGGATCATCAAAAAAAACAAGAGAGTTCCAGAAAAGCATCTACTTCTGCTTTACTGAATATGCCAAAGCCTTTGACTGTGTGGATCACAAAACAGTGTGGAAAACTCTGAAAGAGATGGACATACCAGGACACCTGGTCTACATCTTGAGAAACCTCTATGCAGGTCAGGAAGCAACAGTTAGAACTGGACATGGAACAACAGCCTGGTTCCAAATAGGAAAAGAAGTACATCAAGGCTGTATATATTGTCACCCTGCTTATTTAACTTATATGCAGAGCACATCATAAGAAATGCTGGGCTGGATGAAGCACAGGCTGGAATCAAGATTGGCAGGAGAAATATCAATAACCTCAGTCATGCAGATGACACTATCCTTACGGTAGAAAGCAAAGAAGATCTAGAGAGCCTCTTGATGAAAGTGAAAGAGGAGAATGAAAAAATTGGCTAAAACTCAGCATTCAGAAAACTACTATCATGGCAGCTGGTCCCATCAATTAATGGCAAATAGATGGGGAAAGAGTGGAAACAGTGATAGACTTGATGTTTTGGGGCTCCAAAATCACTGCGCATGGTGACTGCAGCCATGAAATTAAAAGATGCTTGCTCCTTGGAATAAAAGCTATGACCAACCTAGACAGCATATTAAAAAGCAGAGATATTACTTTGCCAACAAAGGTCCATCTAGTCAAAGCTATGGTTTTTCCAGTAGTCATGTATGGATGTGAGAGTTGGACAATAAAGAAAGCTGAGCCCAAGAGAATTTATGCTTTTGAATTGCGGTGTTTTAGAAGACTTAAGAGTCCCTTGGACTGCAAGGAGATCAATCCAGTCCATCCTAAAGGAACTGATTAGTCCCAAATGTTTATTGGAAGGCCTGATGCTAAATCTGAAACTCGAATATTTTGGCCACCTGATGTGAAGAAATGACTCATTGGAAAAAACCCTGATGCCGGAAAAGACTGAAGATGGGATAAGAAGGGGACAACAAGATGAGATGTTTGGATAGCATCACCGAATCAATGGACATGAGTTTGCGTAAACTCCAGGAGCTGGTGATGGACAGGGAGGCCTGTGTGCTGCAGCTCACAAGGTAGCGAAGAGTCAGACAGGACTGAGTGACTGAACTGAGCTGATTCACCTACGAATAATCTTATCATAAGATCCAGCAATTGTGCTCCTTAGTAATTAATTAACTTTTATCCACACTAAAACCTGAATATGAATTCAGCTTTATTAATAATCACCAATCAAGCAAGATGTCCTTCAACAGGTCAGTGATTGAAACAAAGTTGGTATATCCATACAGTATGTTACAATTTAACAATGAAAAGGAATTAGCTATCAATCCAGGCAACATCATCAGGCATCTAAAATTCATATTTTTAAAGGAAAGATATCAGTCTAAGAAGGCTATATACTATTCGATTAGTATTATATTAAATTCTGGAAAAAAATTATGGAGCTGATAAAGTAATTAGTGGTTGTCAGGGGTGCAGGCTGGGTATGGCAAATAGGTAAAGCACAGACAATTTCTTAGGATGGTGAGACTATTTTGTATGGTACTGTACCACAGGATAAATTGCACTATACATTTGTCAAAGCCCGCAGGACTTCACAGCAGAGTGAATCAACCTTTTAAAATATCATTTAGGATGTCGATGAATTCCTAGAACCACCACAGGAACATATATGTATTTCATTTTAGTCAATATACCTAGAAATAAAAACTATATTTTCCATCTGGTGTCATATTCCTTCTGTCTCCAGGACTTTCCTTAACATTTCTTGTCAAGTAGATCTGCTAGTGATGATTATTTCAGTATTTTGTATCTCTGAAAAATTCTGTATTCATCCTTTATTTTGAAAGACATTTTTGGTGGGTTTTTTTGTTTGTTTGTTTTAATATAAATTTATTTATTTTAATTGGAGGTTAATTACTTTACAATATTATATTGGTTTTGCCATACATCAACATGTATCTGCTACAGGTATACACGTGTTCCCCATCTGGAACCTCCCTCCCTCCTCCGTCCCCATACCATCCCTCCGGGTCATCCCAGTGCGCCAGCCCCAAGCATCCAGTATCATGCATTGAACCTGGGCTGGAGACTCGTTTCATATATATTATACATGTTTCAATGCCATTCTCCCAAATCATCCCACCCTCTCCAGAAAAATAAACGACCCAATCAAAAAATGGACCAAAGAACTAAATAGACATTTCTCCAAAGAAGACGTACAGATAGCTAACAAACACATGAAAAGATGCTCAACATCACTCATTATGAGAGAGATGCAAATCAAAACCACAATGAGGTACCATTTCACGCCAGTCAGAATGGCTGCGATCCAAAAGTCTACAAGCAATAAATGCTAGAAAGGGTGTGGAGAAAAGGGAACCCTCTTACATTGTTGCTGGGAATGCAAACTAGTACAGCCACTATGGAGAACAGTGTGGAGATTCTTTAGAAAACTGGAAATAGAACTGCCTTATGACCCAGCAATCCCACTGCTGGGCATACACAGGGATGAAAGATATTTTTGTTGATAGCTTTTTCAGTATTTTAAACATGATTTCTGACTTGCATTGTTTTTGACAAGAAATTTACTGTCATCTTTATCTTTGCTTTCTGTGTATGAAAGTGAACGTGGCTCAGTCATGTCTGACAATTTGCAACCCCATGACTGCAGTCCATGGAATCCTCTAGGCCAGAATACTGGAGTGGGTAGCAATTCCCTTCTCCAGGGGATCTTCCTAACCCAGGCACTGAACCAAGGTCTCCTGCATTGCAGATGGATTCTTTACCAGCTGAGCCACCAGGGAAGCCCTTTGTGTATAAGATGCCCTTATTCCCTAGCTGCTTGTCTTTATCATTGGGTTTTAAGGAATTTGATTAAGATATGCTTTGTGTAGTTAAAATCTTTTTTCTTGTGCTTGGGTTCGTTGAACTTATTTGTGGGTTTATTGTTTTTACCACTTTTCAAAATATTTCAGCATTGTTTCTTTATTTTTATTTTTACTTTATTTTACTTTACAATACTGTATAGGTTTTGCCATACATTGACATGAATCCAGCACGGGTGTATATGCGTTCCCAAACATGAACCCCCCTCCCACCCACCTCCCCATAACATCTCTCTGGGTCATCACCATGTACCAGCCCCAAGCATGCTGTATCCTGCATCGGACATAGATTGGCGATTCGATTCAGCATTGTTTCTTTAAACATTTTTGTTGTTGTTGTTCCTCTCTCCCTCTTCTCCTCTAGTTACATATATATTAGGTCAGTTTAAGCTGTCCGTGACTCACTGAAGCTCTTCATTTTTCAAAATTTTGTCTTTCTCTGCATATATCTCTCATTGTGCCCTCATATGGCAGAAGAACTGGAAGAGTTCTCTGGGGTATCAGTTACAAGGGCACTAATTCTATTCATGAGGCCTTTACCCTCATGGCATAATTGCCTTCCAAAGGCCTCACCATTACATAGGTGTTAGGATTTCAATATACGAATTTTGGGGGCAAAATTATTCAATCTATAACAGAATCCATCTAGGTCTGTACTTTATTTGTACTTGCACAGTTTTAAATTATGGATTGAATTTCATTAAAATATATGACTATTCAGATTTTCTAGGTTTATCACACATAAGTGGTAGCCAATTATGATTTCACAATAAAAAATTGCATAATGCACAGGAAAGTGAAAGCCATAATGATCAGAAGACAACCTAAATAGTAAAAAAACAGATTTAGATCTTATGTTCACAGCAAAGACTAAATAGTCATACTAGATGCACACAAATCATAGATTTTGTTCAATATCTAATTTACTAAGAACTCAGCAGACAAGAACCAAGCGCAGAAAAAACCTTTTTTGAAGGAACCTGAATCTTTCAGAAGCAACTTCCAAAAATGCCCCTATTCTTTTGCATTATGTTATATTAGGTTTCGGAGAAGGCAATGGCACCCCACTGGATGGAGGAGCCTGGAAGACTGCAGTCCATGGGGTCGCTGAGCATGAGACACAACTGAGTGACTTCACTTTCACTTTCTACTTTCATGCACTGGAGAAGGAAATGGCAACCCGCTCCAGTGTTCTTGCCTGGAGAATCCCAGGGAGGGACAGGGGAGCCTGGTGGGCTGCCGTCTGTGGGGTCACACAGAGTCGGACAAGACTGAAGTGACTTAGCAGCAGCAGCAGCAGCAGCAGCAGCAGCAGCATATTAGGTTTTGGATTAACAGACTAGTTTTAAATAATGTATGTGAAAAGTGTTTTCAAGGGAAGTTATTTTAGTTTGGAGGCTCCTTGGTTTTGTTCTTCCTCAGTTACACAGATAAGTAATGACACTATTTATAACCCACACATTCATAATTATTTTGTATTGACAATAAAAATATAGATTATGATCTGTTAATACAATTGTCTAATATGCTTTATTTAATTGTTTTTTGAGGAATTCTGGTTGTAGTCATAGGCATTTTTCAAGGCACTCTGGTCAAGATCATTCATTCTCCCAAGTATGGGAGGAGTGAGTTAAAAGACTGCTATAAATACTTTCTTTTGTAGGCAAAGACAGGCTTTAGATTTGGAATATAAAATACATTACATAGAAAATAATTTCATAATAATGTTGCCATTTTGAACATATGTTGTCCATTTGAATACATATGTCACAATCCTATAATTTTACTTTATGAGAACTCTGACACATGTACACAAAGAGATACACACAAGATATTAAAGCAGCATGTTTGTAAATAACAATATATATATATATATACACACACACACACAAATGAAAAAAGGCAAAAGTGAAAAACTTAATAAAACTTCCTGTTTTATGAAAAGGGATAGTTAAATACATTTTGGTATATACATACAACTATTACTACATAGTAGTAAAAGCAAATGAACGAGAACTCACAATTCACAATTGTGAATAAATCTCACAAATGTATTATACTAACAGCAGCTGAAGAAAAAGCATCCAGTATAACCTATTTCTATATGAAATATACAATTTTGCAGGATTCTTAGGGATCTATACATATATAGCAAATTACAAAGAAATGCATGTGAATTATAAAAACCAAATGTATATTAGCCATCTCTGAGTGAGAGAGAAAATGTGTTCAGAAAAGGGTAGCAGAAATTCTAAAATATGGTTGAAAATTGCATTATTAATAAAATAATGGGGATATGTTTCTGGATTATAAATAATCTATATTTATATTTGAAATGTAATTACCATATACTGTATGCAAACTAAAAGAATTAAAAAAAATTGTCTGTCAGAATATTTCCCAGTAATTTATTACACATTTTATGAAAAAGAAAAATCTTATAATTCTCTAGTTTAAAATAATAAAGGAGTTTACAGTCCAGGCAGGATAGAGAAATGGGGGAATTCACAAAAGTAAAGAGATAAATGCAAAAAAGTAAAATGGCTGTCTGAGGAGGCCTTACAAATAGCTGTGAAAAGAAGAGAAGGAAAAAGTAAATGAGAAAAGGAAAGATATATGCATCTGAATGCAGAGTTCCAAAGAATAGCAAGGAGAGATAAGAAAGCCTTCCTCTGTGATCAATGCAAAGAAATAGAGGAAAACAACAGAATGGGAAAGACTAGAGATCTCTTCAAGAAAATTAGACACACCAAGGGAAAATTTCATGCAAAGATGGGCTCGATAAAGGACAGAAATTGTCTGGACCTAACAGAAGCAGAAGCTATTAAGAAGAGGGGGCACGAATACACAGAAGAACTATACAAAAAAGATCTTCATGACCAAGATAATCATGATGCTGTGATCACTCACCTAGTGCCAGACATCATGGAATGTGAAGTCAAGTGGGCCTTAGAAAGCATCACCACAAACAAAGCTAGTGGAGGTGATGGAATTCCAGTTGAGCTATTTCAAATTCTGAAAGATGATGCTGTGAAAGTGCTGCACTCAATATGCCAGCAAATTTGGAAAACTCAGCAGCGGCCACAGGACTGGAAAAGGTCAGTTTTCATTCCAGTCCTAAAGAAAGGCAATGCCAAAGAATGCTCAAACTACCACGCAATTGCACTCATCTCACATGCTAGTAAAGTAATGCTCAAAATTGTCCAAGCCAGACTTCAACAATATGAGAACTGTGAACTTCCAGATGTTCAAGCTGGTTTTAGAAAAGGCAGAGGAACCAGAGATCAAATTGCCAACATCCGCTGGATCATTGAAAAAGCAAGAGAGTTCCAGAAAAACATCTATTTCTGCTTTATTGACTATGCCAAAGCCTTTGACTGTGTGGATCACAATAAACTGTGGAAAATTCTGAGAGAGATGGGAATACCAAACCACCTGACGTGCCTCTTGAGAAATCTGTATGCAAGTCAGGAAGCAGCAGTTAGAACTGGACATGGAACAACAGACTGGTTCCAAACAGGAAACGGAGACTGTCAAGGCTGTATATTATCACCCTGCTTATTTAACTTATATGCAGTGTACAACATGAGAAACGCTGGACTGGAAGAAGCGCAAGCTGGAATTAAGATTGCCGGGAGAAATATCAATAACCTCAGATATGCAGATGACACCACCTTTATGGCAGAAAGTGAAGACAAACTAAAAACCCTCTTGATGAAAGTGAAAGTGGAGAGTAAAAAAGTTGGCTTAAAGCTCAACATTCAGAAAATGAAGGTCATGGCATCTGGTCCCATCGCTTCATGGGGAATAGATGGGGAAACAGTAGAAACTATGTCAGACTTTATTTTGGGGGGGTGGTCCAAAATCACTACAGATGGTGACTGCAACCATGGAATTAAAATACACTTACTCCTTGGAAGAAGTTATGACCAACTTAGATAGCATATTGAAAAGCAGAGACATTACTTTGTCAACAAAGGTCTGTCTAGTTAAGGCTATGGTTTTTCCTGTGGTCATGTATGGATGTGAGAGTTGGACTGTGAAGAAAGCTGAGCACTGAAGAATTAATGCTTTTGAACTGTGGTGTTGGAGAAGACTCTTGAGAGTCCCTTGGACTGCAAGGGGATCCAACCAGTCCATTATGAAGGAGATCAGCCCTGGGATTTCTTTGGAGGGAATGATGGTGAAGCTGAAACTCCAGTACTTTGGCCACCTCATGTGAAGAGCTGACTCATTGGAAAAGACTCTGATGCTCAGAGGGATGTGGGGAAGGAGGAGAAGGAGACAACAGAGGATGAGATGACTGGATGGCATCACTGACTCGATGGACGCGAGTCTGAGTGAAATCCGGGAGTTGGTGATGGACAGGGAGGACTGGCGTGCTGCGATTCATGGGGTCACAAAGAGTCAGACACAACTGAGTGACTGAACTGAAATAGATAAATGGAGCACATATTATTACATTTACAAAAATGAAGTGCATTTTCCTCTAATTGGATAAATTTATGAAGTCAAAAGTAGCAACAGAGCTTGTGTGGGACACTCGTTTGCACATTGTTGGCCAAACATTGTCAAAAGAAATAATAAAAATAGACTAGATGGAACAGATATAATTCCTTTAGTTATAGCTAGCTATGAATATCATAAATTCCTTGGTGAGGCTTATCTTTAATTTCATCATATTCTAGGTAATTTGTCTCAATGCTATGTTAACAAAGCAGAGAACTATATATTGTTCTACCGTGCAGAAGCAATCATTCTCAACTGATTTTGTTTAATTTTTATGAATTTCTATTTTGAATAATCTGTTCCCATGTTGTATTAGAAAAGATCTGAAATAGTCCATTTGACTACTGGAGTGAACATACTGGTGCCTACAGTGGGCAGATAAAGTAGCCAAGTAAACATTACTTCCCAAATTTCATGAGTGTACATCCAGCTGCTAATAATTATTTATATCTTTAAAAGCATTTTTGGTACCTTTTGAAAACATCAGTTAAACAAATTTTAGATAGGTTTCAGGTCCATATAAATTCTCAAAGTCTTTTATATGTGAATGTGTCCTATGAATCATTGGGTATAGGGTACATTAACAAAAGATTGTGTATTTCCCAAACTTATTTGATAATGGAGACATTTTATTTCCATGAACTCCCTATTGACATCTGTATTTCATCTTAACAAAGCTTACTTCTTACTAGGTGTGGACGTGTATAAGCATGTCAAACACTTTAAAAGTTTATGAAATAAGATAATTGAGCTCTACAGCCATTAGGATATTTATATAAAATGTTGCATTTCAGCTTTCATTTAATCTAACAGCAATTTTCACTAAATCAAATATTTTTAAAGAAATGGAGGTTTTCATCCCTTTCAACCAAAAGAACTCTCTGGCTTACATTTAACCTGAACTCAGAAAGAAATGAGATAAAGATTGAAGAATTTTCTGCAAACTAGAACAATGGAATAGACCACACTGAGACAGAGTTCTTTGTTACTGAATCTTTTTCAAACAGCAGCTGAATGTTTCCCTCTTATAGAAAGATAGATGATAGATAGATAGATAGATAGATAGATAGATGTAGTATTTTTGCATTGAAAGCATGTTAGTCAGTAAGTCATGTCCAACTCTTTGTGACCCCATGGACTATAGCCTGCCAGGCTCCTCTGTACATGGAATTCTCCAGGCAAGAATACTGGAGTGGGGCAGCCATTCTCCAGAGCATCTTCCTCACCCAGGGATTAAACCTGGGTCTTCTTCTTTGCAGCCAGATTCCTTACTGTCTGAACCACCAAGTAAGACCATTAGGTGACCTCTAGGGTACATTCAATGTCTTGGTGTCCATAGGTAACAAAACGTCATAAAGAAATTGGATAAATGACTGGAAGTCATTCAACCACATGATTATTAAGTCTTTCTCAGCTTAAATCTTTCTGCAAAATTTACTTCAGCATTTGTGCTGTGTAGTAATGACATAAAACTTACAGAGCCTTAGGCTTTAGGTTGCCTTAAATATATTCAAATTTTAGACGTAGCTGTTATACTGTCACATAAATGAATGTCAAACATGACTAAATCATTCATTCTGAAGTTGTTCGAGTATAAGAAATGCTTAGGTCTTCATAATGGATTCAGGAGACTTTTTATATAATGTTGGAGAAATGCGATTAAATTTCTGAAAAGATAGTTGACTACCTCCATCATAACAGCATATCTTATTTAGATGAATCAAGCTATAGAGAGTAGTATTGTTTAAAATTACCCTGGAGTGGAAAAGCTCTTGCAATGAAACACAATGTTACTTTTGAAAGCTAACCTTGAATATTGGTATAGTCTTACAGATAAATGAGGGAAAAACTAAAAAGCACAGTTAAAGAAAATGTCAGAAAGGGAATAACTAATGGTTTATGATTATTAGTATAATTTAATGAATTTTAGTATTATATATAAATGAATGAAGTCAGAATAACAATAGAATGTTTGGGTATTCTTCCATTTATAAAACCAATTTCTTTTATAAATAAGGTTAATTAATTTCCTGGAGCTAGCTCTTACTTTAATATCCTTACATATCTTTGCCTAGAAGAAGTGCTTTTACTAACAGGCCTACACAGGTTTATAGCAGCAGCAAGGAATAGAAAAGGAAGTAAAATTGTAGCTGTTGTTCATACAGATTTAACCATCATCATCTCTTCTCTCTGGAGATGATTACAGAAATGATTTTCTTTTTCCTTAACATCCATTTAGTTCTTAGTGGTCCAAGAACTGCTAGAATATTCCAGCTTTTCTTTCTGAAGAATGAGGCATAATGGATAAAAGAAAACAAAATCGTATGGATAAAGGAGAAGCAGTGACAGCGACATAAAAGCAGCACATGTCGCTCACATAGAGATTGAGAGGAAAAACACCGCATGCAATAAGAACCTGTTGTGGAGAAAAAAGCAACCAACTAGGATCAGGAAAACAGCCCTGGAAAACCCCTATCTATTAATGTCTTAAAGACTAATTTTTCACAATTTTAAAATCAATGTGAGAGGTATTACATAAATAATACTCAAAATATTTTATTTTTTTTGTTTTTTCAAATTCTTCACTCTGTGTTCTCATTATAGTGGACTTTGTGTGTGTGTTTTCCTTCCTGGTAAAATATTCCAAGAACTAAGGAATTTCCGCACATACCAAGAAGTTCTATGACATCAACAAGCTGGATGTCTTACAAATCAACACAATTGTGACACTATCTATGTGGAGATACTGTCAGATCTCACAGGTTAAGGGCTTGGTCTTGCAAGGCTGCTCACTCTACAAACACAGTTCAAATGCCAATCCCTAAACCAAGTCATCACCTATGCTTCTGACCCACTGGCTACAGATTGGAAGTCCTAAGGATTAACTCAATTACCTTGTTAAAAATGTCTCCCAGAACTCAGAAAAACCTTTTACTTACTAGATAACTAGTTTATTATATGGGAAGGCAATGGCACCCTACTCCAGTACTCTTGCCTGGAAAATCCCATGGACAGAGGAGCCTGGTAGGCTTCAGTCCATGGGGTCGTGAAGAGTCAGACACAACTGAGCGACTTCACTTTCACTTTTCACTTTCATGCATTTGAGAAGGAAATGGCAACCCACTCCAGTGTTCTTGCCTGGAGAATCCCAGGGACGGGAGAGCGTAATGGGCTGCCGTCTATGGAGTCACACAGAGTCAGACACACCTGATGTGACTTAGCAGCAGCAGCAGTTTATTATAAAAGGTTATAACTCACAAAGAAGAAAGCACCCTAAAATTGTTGCAATCCTAAAAGAGAGGAACATTGTGTCACTGATGCAAAAATATCCTGCCTTTAACACATGTATATCATGTTTTCCTTTTCTGTAAGAGGGACTGAATAAGAATTTAGAAGAAACCCAAATCTTCAATTCATTATCTTTTATATTTCTCTTAAAACATTGAAATAAATTTGTGTATTTTTATGTTTACCAACTCAAAATGAATTTGTGTATTTTTGTGTTTCCTTAACTCTCTCCCACTAAAATATAAGCACTATAAGTGCAAAATACAACCCAGAATATAGATGACACTCAGTAAATATTTCTTGAATTCATTTAATTCAATTGACCAAAATAATATTAATTTAATAGTAAATTTATCATGTGTTTATGCTTGGTGGTTAAGTTGTGTCTGATTCTTTGGGACTCCATGGACTATAGCCCACCAGGCTCCTCTCTCCGTGGGATTTCCTAGACAAGAATACTGGAGTAGGTTGGGATTCCCTTCCCAGGAAATAATTTCAACCAAAGGATAGAGCCTGTGTCTCCATCACTGGCAGGCAGGTTTTTTACCACTGAGCCACACAGTGTATAAAAAAGGACACTTACTCAGTTTCTCATGTAATCAATGATGATGGACTACATGAGCATTCTTTCATTTAATCTCTTGCACTGATACTGAAACTATAATCCTACTAGAATTCTGTAATTCATAGACCATAGTGCTAAGCTTATGATATCATAGCCATGTGTCAGCTTATTTATTTCATATGATATTTATGATCATTTTACTATAAGAGGAAGGTAAATATATGTATATCTTACATACATCTTATGTGTGTTGGATACAAATCTCTCTTGTTCTTTCTCTCCATTTTCCCCTGATTTCATCTTAATCAAAACACAGAGGTACTGTAAATCTCCTGTGTGGGCTTCTTCTCTTCAATCAATCTGGAATTATTTAGTATAGTGCCTTTCATACTATAATAAAGTAGATTTTTATGCTTATTTAAAAAAATTTTGTTACACTAGTCATTTTATTATTTTGGATTTCATTCAAATGGATATCACAAATAAAATATCTCCTTTCTTATGCTCACTGTCACGATCTATCTTTACTTTGAAATTAAATTTTCAAGACTTTATTAAAGACAATACTGAAATGAATATTATTGTATTTTTTTGTTTATTATTGTATTTGTGAAAAAAGAGTAAAAAAACCTCTATTTCAAGACAGCTTACATAAAAGCACCAGGAGAATTTCAATATATTATAAATCAGAGGTTTATACTGTGCTATACCCAGTCTGCTCCATGAGGCAAGTGAGGCCAGAAAAACACTTTATAGACACATCTACCTTATACCAGTAATTAACTTGAGGAAGCCAAGTAAATTGTATATGTCAATTATATAATGAAAATGCATCAAGCTGAATTCTTTCTCTGATAAAACAATGGTATAAGTTTATAAAATGTCCTATAATGTTTATAGGCATAGTGATTTTAGAGATACACTTATAAAAACCAAAAAATATACATTAATTATTTCATAATAAAAAATTAAGAAAAAAACGGACGTCTGAAGTGACGCTTGCTTAAGGTTTCCAACTAATTGGATGAATAAGCATAATGATCAGATTACACACAGGCATTTGTATAATATTAGTAACAAATTATTATATGTTATTAACAAATAATTCTATATATTGTCTTCAAAACTCAAGTTAGTCACTTATTTTCATTTAAAATAAAAATTTGAATGTGTTTGACATTTTGATATGCTTATTAACAAGAAACAATCATGTAACATAATTAATGAATGATCTAGTTAAGTGTAGGCACTGTTAACAATTTTTCAGTGATATTAGACATCCAATCTAAATTCAATCTAAAAATATATGCAATCTTTGGATAACTTATTACATAGGCATTCTGTCATACTTGCTTTTGAGCAATTGTTGACCAAAGGTTTTTGCAGACTAGGAATTAGATTTACACAGACCCAGCTGCACTTTTGTTCTCTTTGAAGGGAGAATTCTATTTAGAGTAATATTAAATCATAATATCATACTACATGCTTCAGCAGAATATAGATTTTTTTTTTCAAAAACAAGTAGTATTGACTTTTGGTTTTAGTTCTAACATGTAAAGTCTTTGGAAGTCATCACTCCCCTCTTACAGCTGGCAAGAGCTGAACAAATTGAAAATCAATGACATTAATTAGGCTTGTCTGAGAACTGAGGTCACAGAATAGAGCCCAGTCCAAAATCTGCAGTGACAAGTACAGAGAAGCACAGTCTACATCAATTTACCAGGATCAGAAGTCACTCAAGCCATATACTGGTAGAAATGCTTAAATAATAAGTTTTAAAAATTGCTGGATGCAGAGCATAGACTATTATGAGAATAAGAAACTCCTAATTTTCCTTGTTGTTAGAGATCCCTCACATTTTTATGTCATAATAGCCAGGAACCCAGCCAGGTTCACATGATGCAGAAGCAAGAAATCTCTTGTGTTTATGGCAAAGATGAAGAAAGAAAACTATTCTGATGTATGCCCAGAGTGTCCTTCATAAGAAAGGATGATCCAGTAGGGAAAAAACTTTACCAGAAACTGACACGACATGAAGAAAGGGAACCTAACTACAGCCTTTCTCTAGCCTTCTGCTTCCCCTAAGGGAGAAAAATTAAAAGTTGATAAATATTTGTGAGATAATTGGCCAGACAGAATCACTAAAAGAATGAGACACTCAGAAGGCTATAGACTGTATCTCCTTCCTCCACATCTTACCACCATAGCAGTAAGGATTCCATGTAATAACACTGGATTATAGTTAAAAAGAGTCAACAAAGTTCAGACTCTATTAGGGAAGGACTGTTTAGGGGAACTCAAAAATACAGAGGAATTTAAAAATGAACAAACAGACAACAAAGATAACAGATGAAATCAAAGGTTCTGACACCTAAAGCTACAGCAAACATTAAACACAGTTCAACTTCTAGCAAAATTAACACAGAACCTCTCAATAAAACCTATCTCAGTTCCTATTACCTGATAAATCATGCTTGGCTTTCAAAAAAAAACTCCTAATGCAAGAAAAAAGAATAAATTCTAAAGAAAAAAATAATTAAAACTAGATCCAGATATAACAGATTTTTGATCTATGACTTTTGAAATTTAAGTAACTATAACAGGCTAAGTGAAAAAAAAAAGTAGGCAATATGACAGAAGAGATGGGTAAAATAAGCTGAGAAATGGAAACTCAAAGAATGAATCAAAAGAAAATACTAGAAATCAAAAGCAGTTTGACAGAAATGGAGGGAAACTTCTGATGAGCTAACAAAGGAAATATCAGTGAACTTGAAGACAGGCGAATATAAACCTCCTAAACTGGAATACAAAGAGAAAAAAAAATGAAAAACAACCCATACACTGCAGAACAATTTCAAAATGTGTAATTACATGTATCAGGAATACCACAAGGAGAAGAAAGAGGTATTAGTGCTGAAAAAATATTTGAAGAAAATTTTTCAAAATTAATTGCAAACCACAAACCAGAAAGCTAGCTCAGAGAACACAAAACATGATGAATAAATAAAACCAGGTGTTTCATATGGGAATTGTAGAAAAATCAAAGATAAAGAAAAATCTTGGAAGGAAACAGAGAAGTAAAACATCTTACCTACAGATGAATATGAATTCCATCAAGTTCTTGTTAGAAACCATGTAAGCAAGGAGATATTGAAGTGAAAAATTCAAAGTATTCAACAAAAGATAAAAACATCAATCTGAAAGGAATTCTATATGCAGTGATATTACCGTATTTTAAAAGAGGAAAAGACGCTTTATTAGATAAATAAAAACAGAATTCATTAGCAGTAGACTTGCCCTTCAAGAAGTGCTAAAAATGATTTTCAAGTGTGATGGAAAGTGGCATAGCTCAGAAACTCAGATAAAGAGAAGAGCATCAGAAAAGGACTGAAAGAAGTTAAACATTTAAGACTAAACTTCTTTAGTCTTAGTTGATCTAACAGATACATATTTGTTCAATATAATAATAGCAACAAATATATAGAGTAATTGTAGCATGCCTATAGGTAAAATGGATGAAATCACTGCTGTAAGGGACAGAAAGGAAAAATTAGTAATATCATGTTATAACGTACTTGCACTATCCATAAAGCACTATGGCATTATTTGAAAAAAGACTTAAATTACCTATAAACTTATATTGCAAGTTCTATGGAGCCCACCAAAAAATAATTTGAAAATAAGTGTAACTTATACTCAGAGGAGAAAAAAATGGAAGTGTATAAAATGCTTCATTAAAAGGAAATTGCATAAAAGCAAGATAAAAGTTGAGAACAAATAGAAAGCAGTTTGATGGGAAAATAAATCAACTGTCCCAATAACCACTTTAATTGTGAATAGCCTAAAAATATCAATTAAAAGATAAAAATTGACAAAACTGATTTAAAAGAAAAAAAAAGTTGTCTAAAAGAAACTCATTTTAAAGCTAAAGACTAAGATAAAAGTAATGGGACAGAGAACAATATAATTACTAACACTAATCAAAAAGATACTGGAGTAGCTATATTAATTTCTTAAAAAGCAAACTTCTTTGCTTCTATGTCTCAAAAGCAATATAGGGAAAAATTATTAAGGATAAAGAGAGCAATTACATAATGGTAAGAAGGTCAATTCTCCAAGAAAATATAACACTCTTAATGCGTATGCACCTAACAATAGTTTCAAAATATGTAAGTCTAAATCTGCAAGGAAAAATTAATCCATGCTTATAGTTAAAGACTTAACATCCCTCTTTTGGTAAAGATAGATCTATTAGGCAGAAAATCACTAAGGATATGGTTGATAGAAGAGTACCATCTAAATCTTCTTAACTAAACAGCAGATAATACATTATTCTTTAAACTCCATAGATTATTCTCAACTATAGACTTTGGGGCCATAAAACTCATCTCACAAATTAAAAAAAATAGAAATCACAGAAACATAACCAACATTCCTCTGAGTATTTATAGAGTAAACAAAATACGACTAAATAACAAATCAATCAAAGAAGGCTCATGAGAAGTTTTTAAAATATTTTCAGTCAACTGAAAATTAAAAATTATCATAATTTGTAGGATGTAGACAAGTAACAGATAAACATTTATGTATTAGAAATGAAGAAAGATATAAAATCAATTGTCCTAGATTCTGCCTAAGAAGACACTAGTGAAAGAGAAGCAATTCAAGCCTAAAAAGATTACAAAAAAATAATAAAAGGAAGAGGAGAAATTAATGAAATTCAAACCAAGAAAGCAATAGAGAAAAATCAACAAAACTAAAAGCTGGTTCTTTGAAAATACAAATAAAATTGACAACTCTCTAGCCAGGCTAACGAAAAAAGGAAAAAAAAATAGAGTAGACATAAATTATCAATATTAGAAATAAAAAACTGGTCATACCTACTGATTCGTGCACATCAAAATGATAATAAAAATATTATGAACTCTTTGCCCACAGAGTTGATAATTTCTGAAAAGAACAAAAACTCACACAAAGACAAATAAGTTATTTGACTAGGCCTTTATCTATTTAAGAAACCAAATCAATAATTTATAACCTTTTTAAAAGGCCCATATGAATTCACTGGTGAATACTACCAAATATTTAAGTACAATTCTCTAAAATATCTTCCAACAAATAGAAGTAGGGGGGACAGTTCTTAACTCAATTTATGAGGCCACTGTTACCCAAATACCAAAATTCGTTATTACAAAACAGAAAAACTGCAGATCAATATCTCACATGAAGGTAGATGCTAGAAGAAATATTAGCAATTTAAAGCTAATAGCATATAAAATGAATTATATGCCAAGGCTAAATAAGATTTAATGCAGTTATGCAAAGCTAGTGCAACACTTGAAAAATCAATTAATGCAATTCACAATACCAGCAGGCAAAAAAAAAAAAACCATATGATCATATGCAGAAAAACACTTGAAAAAATCTAAAACCCATTTATGATAAAATCTCTCAACAAACTAGGACTAGAGAACAACTTCTTTACTAGATAGGACTAGAGACCAACTTCTTCAACTTGATAAAGGACAAATAAAAAATATTCCTGCATACTTAATGATAAAAAACTGGATATTGTCCCATAAGATCAGGAAGGACAAAGAAGATAACACCTCTCAGTGTTACTTTTAAACATTGTACTGGAAGTTCTAACTAGTGCAATAAAACTAGAGAAATAGGACATAGATTGGAAAGGAAGAAATAAAATTGACTATGTTCACAGATGATATGTTTGCCTATTTTCTAGTAGTCAGGTAAATGGATGTGAGAGTTGAACCATTAAAGAATGCTGAGCATCAAAGAATTGATGCTTTCAAACTGTGGTGTTGCAGAAGACACTTGAGAGTCCCTTGGGCAGCAAGGAGATCAGTCAATCCTAACGGAAATCAACCCTGAATATTCATTGGAAGGACTGATGTTGAGGCTGAAGCTCCGATACTTTGGCCACCTGATGTGAAGAGTGGACTCATTGGAAAAGACCCTGATGCTGGGAAAAACTTAGGGCATGAGGAGAAGAAGGTGACAGAGGGTGAGATGGTTGAATGGCATCACTGACTCAATGGACGTGAGTTTGAGCAAACTCCTGGGGATGAGATGGTGAAGGACAGGAAAGCCTAGCCTGTTGCAGTCCATGGGTCACAAAGAGTTGGACATGACTGAGAGACCAAACAACAACAAATTAGTCAACAACAACATCAAAAATAAAACCTCTTGGCACTAAGATGTGGTTATAACAATATGCCCTTTTTTATATTAGCAATGATAAATTGGAATTTCAAAGTGATGTATTTACTGGCATACAACAGCATGTCATCATCTCTCAGGAAGTCTGCTGAGAGCTCCTGTAAACTTTATGTTGCAGAAAACATCAGTGAGAGCTTAAAGAGCTCCCAAAGTATAACAGACATGGTACTACTATGGTCCTCTATCTCTTGAACAATGGTTCTTAATTAGGGGAGATTTTGCCTCTCATGCAACATTTGACAATGTCTGGATACATTTTTGGTTATCAGAACTGGTTCAGGGCTGCTACTGATATCTAGTGGTAGAGGATAGCAGTGCTGTTAAACATACTACACTGCATAAGACACACCCCACCCCTAGCAAAGAATTATCTGGCCCAAAATAAAGTTGGAAAACTCTGCTCTACATAAACACAAATGCCTAACCAATACTTAAATTAGGGCTTCCTTGGTGGCTTAGATGGTAAAAAATCTGCCTGCAATGCAGACTTGAGTTCGATCCCTGGGTCAGGAAGATCCCATGGAGAAGGAAATGGCAACCCACTCCAGTATTCTTGCCTGGAGAATCCCATATGCAGAGGAGCCTGGCAGGCTAGAGTCTATGGGGACACAAAGGAGTGTGACACTATGGAGCAACTAATACAATCAAAGTGAGAAAGGAAAAATTTAGAGTTGACAGAGATCCAATCACATTGGAATAATAAATAATATATACATAATTTATGTAATGAGTTATATATATGTATCATTTATATAATCATATATTGTAGTATTATATACAATTATATTTATATATGAAATAGATATATTTGTGTAATATTTATCACAGAAAGAACATGGGGGTTTTGCTTATTTATTAAATAAAGACAGGTAATGAGAAAAATATAAAACTAAACAAATAATTTTTAGAAAAACTGACTCAGCATTGAAATCACGATGTTTATGTTTCAGTTTAAATAAACATCACATAGATGTTTTCACATAGGTCATCCCTTAGTGATAGAAACTTGAATGGATCTTTCAATTGGAAAAGAAAATGCATTTCAGTGTTCCCCCTGTCGTTTATCAAGAGAATTAGTACTATCTGCTTTTCTTTTCGTTTCTTTTTTTTTTTTGTATAGAAATTTAATAACAAGTAGAGAAGCCAAAAACCTGTTTTCTAAGGAAAATATACTTCCAGTTTTAATATCTTTAATCATTGAGTAGTAGGGTTGCTTATAAACCAAAATTATACATATATATGAGTGTCTCGTTATCTACCTTATATCTCTCTCTTGTTTTGTTTTGTTTTTGCTAATTCCCATAATTAGAGAGAGTTATGTGGCTCAATGGAGAAGGCGATGGCACCCCACTCCAGTACTCTTGCCTGGAAAATGTCCTGGATGGAGGAGCCTAGTGGGCTGCAGTCCATGGTGTCGCGAAGAGTCGGACACGACTTCCCTTTCACTTTCACTTTTCACTTTCATGCATTGGAGAAGGAAATGGCAACCCACTCCAGTGTTCTTGCCTGGAGAATCCCAGGGATGGGGGAGCCTGGTATGTTGATGTCTATGGGGTTGCACAGAGTCGGACACCACTGAAGCGATTTAGAAGCAGCAGCATGTGGCTCAAACTACTGCACAATTGCACTCATCTCACACGCTAGTAAAATAATGCTCATAATTTTCCAAGCCAGGCTACAGCAATATGTGAACTGTGAACTTCCAGATGTTCAAGTTTGTTTTACAAAAGGCAGAGGAACCAAATATCACATTGCCAACATCTGCTGGATCATCGAAAAAGCAAGACAGTTCAAAATAACCATTTATTTCTGCTTCATTGACGGTGCCAAAGACTTTAACCGTGTGGATCACAATAAACTGTGGAAAATTTTGAAAGAGATGGGAATACCAGACCACCTGACCTGCCTCTTGAGGTCACCTTCCTAACCCACATGCAGGTGAGGAAGCAACAGTTACAACCATACATGGGACAACAGACTGGTTCCAAACAGGAAAAGGACTACATCAAGGCTGTATATTGTCACCTTGCTTATTTAACTTCTATGCAGAGTACATCATGAGAAACGCTGGGCTGGAAGAAACACAAGCTGGAATCAAGATTGCCGGGAGAAATGTCAATAACCTCGGATATGCAGATGACACCACCCTTATGGCAGAAAGTGAAGAGGAACTAAACAGCCTCTTGATGAAAGTGAAAGAGGAGAGGGAAAACGTTGGCTTAAAACTCAACATTCAGAACACCAAGATCATGGCATCTGGTCCCATCACTTCATGGGAAACAGATGGGGAAACAGTGGAAACAGTGTCAGACTTTATTTTGGGGGCCTCCAAAATCACTGCAGATGGTGATTGAAGCCATGAAATTAAAGGACATTTACTCCTTGGAAGGAAAGTTATGACCAACCTAGAAAGCATATTCAAACGCAGAGACGTTACTTTGCCAACAAAGTTCCATCTAGTCAAGGCTATGGTTTTTCCAGTGGTCATGTATGGATGTGAGAGTTGGACTATGAAGAAAGCTAAGTGCCAAAGAATTGATGCTTTTGAACTGTGGTGTTGGAGAAGATTCTTCAGAGTCCCTTGGACTGCAAGGAGGTCCAACCAGTCAATTCTAAAAGAGATCAGCCCTGGGTGTTCTTTGGAAGGAATGATACTAAAGCTGAAACTCTAATATTTTGGCCACCTCATATGAAGAGTTGACTCATTGGAAAAGACTCTGATGCTGGAGGGATTGGGGGCAGGAGGAGAAGGGGACGACAGAAGATGAGATGGCTGGATGGCATCACTGACTCATTGGACATGAGTTTGAGTGAACTCCAGGAGTTGGTGATGGACAGGGAGGCCTGGCGTGCTGCAGTTCAAGGGGTCACAAAGAGTCGGACACGACTTAGTGACTGAACTGAGCTGATGTGGCTCACTCCAAGAATAGAAAGACATTACTTCCAGGTAGGGATTAGTGATCTATAATTTGACAGATCTGTCACTAAATTTCAAAAGGCAGAAGAGAGTCAAACTTTGATAGTGATGACTTATCTAAAATGAAAATAGGAGAATATTGAATTGCTTTTTCAAAATTCTGAGAGGAAAAGGTCATGACACTGCTTTCAAAAGGCATAAGCAGAAAGTATGATATTTAAACTATTTAGATATACTACCAAAAATCTCAATTTGTTAAAATATTCTTCAATGATGTATTTTCCTTTTGTTTTCTGATTTTATAAAAACAGTTTTGGCTGATTTTATTAAGTACTGTGATTGATTCTATGGTAGCAAAGTTTGTAATATGCATTGTGTCTGGATGCCTTAAGATTCAGCTACTTTTAAGTCAACTGGTAACTTAAGTGTTTTAAAATGCAACACATAATTGGCAGATTATAATTATGTTTATTACAGCACATTGCTTAAATCTATCAATCACTTTTTAAAAATGAAATCAGAAACATTATAAACTCTAGTATCTTAATGAAAATTAATATTCCGGTCTATAAGTATAAATAAAATAATGTCAATTTCCCTTTTGCTTCTCTCACACTCCCTTTCCCCCACTCCAACACACCTGATTAGCTGAATTTAAGGAGTATTAAAATTTACTTTCATTACTCACTTGAGTTCAAAGTTTGGCCTTCTCTTACTAGACATGTGAAATTGATCAGTTTACTTAAATCAGATTGACAGGTGAAATATTAAAACCTCACATATGCAGATGATACCATCCTTATGACAGAAAGTAAAGAAGAACTAAAGAGCCTCTTGATGAAGGTGAAGGAGGAGAGTGAAAAAGCTGGCTTAAAACTCAACATTCAAAAAGCTAAGATCATGTCATCTGGTCCCATCACTTCATGGCAAATAGGTGGGGAAATAACAGAAACAGTGACAGGCTTCATTTTCTTGGGCTCCAAAATCATTGCAGACAGTGACTGTCATCATGAAATTAAAAGACTCTTGCTCCTTGGAAGAAAAGCTATGCCAACCTAGACAGCATATTAAAAAGCAAAGACATTACTTTGCCAACAAAGGTCTGTATAGTTAAAGCTATGGTTTTTCCAGTAGTCGTGTATGGATGTTTTAGTTGGACTATAAACAAAGCTGAGTGCTGATAATGGATGCTTTTGAATTGCAGCTTTGGAGAAGACTCTTGACAGTCTCTTGGACTGCAAGGAGATCCACCCAGTCCATCCCAAAGGAAATCAGTCCAGAATATTCACTGGAAGTGCTGATGGTTAAACTCCAATACTTTGGCCACCTAATGCTAACAGTCAACTCATTAGAAAAGACCTGATGCTAAGAAAGATTGAAGGCAGGAAAAGAAGAGGATGACAGAGGATGAGATGGTTGGATGGCATCACTGAATTAATGAACATGAGTTTGAGCAAGTTACAAGACATGGTGAAGGACAGGGAGACCTGGCATGCTGCAGTCCATGGGGTTGCAAAGAGTTGGGCATGACTGAGATGGAGCAACAACAATTTAAATCAGCCTATGACTCATGATTGTCATCAGTCAAGTGGAAATAATACTATCTGTGTTAGGATTGTTATAAGAGCTAGAGAAATCATAGTATATAATATAAAGCTTTGTATAAGTAAGCATGAATCTTGTTAACATTTTGTTAACAGTTTTTCCTCTTGAACTCAGCTTGCTTTGATGATATCTGTGGCAAAAGTTGGGAGAAGGTTTAGTTAAATGTGTTCTTCTGAAACTTGCCCAGTGCCTGAAGTTGATCCCCACCTGACTCTTGTTCCGTTCAGTTCTGGACCAATATCACTATGGACAATTTTCAAAGCCTCTGCTGCAGATTCACCTTGCTGCTTGTCATGTTAGGCTTACAGAAAGTCCTGGTGACATTTAATTTAATGTCTTCCTATGTCTGGCCATGCTCCAGAAATTTGGTAACATTAAACTCATCTTCCCCTACCTACCAATGGCTCATAGACAAAATTGTGATGCACACACTCCTCAGTTTAAGTTGGATAGGAGGTATTGTTGGGGAAACTCAAAGTGTCCTGCTTTCCAAGAGTCCAAATTTGAATAAGGTGAAAGGTGTTTGTCATCATCCTCAAAGTAATTTAACACATGTGTCTTTTTTCTCTTCTACCACGTCTTCTTCTCAATCCATTAGAAGTAAAATAGGTAGGTTTCCTTGACATCAGCTTTGTAGCTAAAGCTTAATGTTAGGAAAGCATGAAGGAGAAAGAGCAGGACAAGCTTACCCACATACCCAACAACTGGATTGATTCCTTTGCTGAGCATACAAGTGGGCGCACTGTAGAAAAGTATTTCCATAAGATACCTATTCCATGACCAGAAATGACAGAAGCAGCAGATGTCTAAGAATGAAAAGAGAGGTATTTAAAAGAAACTTATACAGAAAAGTCTTATTCTATAAGAATTATGCTTGTGGTCTGATCCTTAGATGTTACTGCAGCTGCAGGTTTAGGCATCTGACATGTTCCTGCATACTGTACATTTTGGTCAAGAAAGGCAGCACTTTCAGGCATGGGGCCCCCACCCTCCCTCCTCTCTCAGTGATGCATTCCAGGCAGAGTGGATTTCAACAGGTTCAACTAAGCAGCAAGACAATGGGATCCCAGTAGAGAATGAGTAGTTTCCTTTCACCTAGGCATATCAAGTAGCTCATCTATCTTGGTGGGACATCCTACTGCAAATTCCAATAGCTGATGCCTCTCCCAGGTCTGATGGGACTGGGTGATCTCAGCAGCATAACACATTGTTCCACAGTGAGAATGGGGGCAATGGCTTTCTCCTGAGGCCTCAAGACTTCCATACCTTTACAGCACGGGGTGTGTCAACAGAGGTCCACAGTCACATATGGAACTGCAAGCTCTACTGCTTGATCATTCAA
The DNA here is from genome assembly GCF_001704415.2 of Capra hircus. Classification (NCBI taxonomy): domain Eukaryota; kingdom Metazoa; phylum Chordata; class Mammalia; order Artiodactyla; family Bovidae; genus Capra; species Capra hircus. The sequence goes on from NC_030808.1 coordinate 39,659,936, forward strand.
ATGTATTAAAACCTGAATAGTACTTTAGTCCATCTTCTGCTTAACTATTCATTCTTCCTTTCTACCATTCCTGCTGCTTGTGCATTTTAAGGGAAACGGAATATCCATTCAGTGTCATGTTATTTTGCATATAGTATGATTTGCATACCATTGCCTTTGAAATGTGACCCTCAATCACAGTCTTTTTGATAAAAGTGGCTTTTGCTGGTGGCTCAGACAGTAAAGAATCCACCTGCCAATGCAGGAAACCCAGGTTCCATCCTTGGGTCAAGAAGATCCCTAGGAGAAAGGGCATGGCTGCCCACTCCAGTATTCTAACCTGGTTAACCCCATGGACAGAGGAGCCTGGAAAGCTATAGCCCATGGGGTTGCCAAGAGTCGAACACCACTGAGCAACTAATTTTTTTTCATCTTTAATTCCCTGATGTTGGCAGCCTGGTCTGCATGGTGACAGGGGAAAGTATGGGTTAGGCCAAATAATGTACCCATACAAAATAGACATATTTAACACACTCTCTTGGAGGGAGACAAACCTAGACAGCATATTAAAAAGCAGATACATTACCTTGCCAAAATAGTCCAATAGTCAAAGCTATGGTTTTCCAGTAATCATGTATGGCTGTGAGAGTTGGGCAATAAGGAATGCTGAGCACTCAAGAATTGATACTTTTGAACTGTGATGTTGGAGAAGACGCTTGAAAGTCCCTTAGATAGCAAGGAGATCAAATCAGTCAATCCTAAAGGAAATAAACCCTGAATATTCATTGGAAGAACTGATGCTGAAGCTCTAATACTTTGGCTACTTGATGTGAAGAGTTTATTCATTGGAAAAGACCCTGATGCTGGGAAAGATTGAAGGAAGAGAAGGAGATGACAGAGGACAAGATGGTTGGATGGCATCACCAACTCAATGGACAGGAGTTTGAGCAAACTCCAGGAGATGGTGAAGGACAGGGAGCTTTGGCATGCTGCAGTCCATGGGGTCACAAAGAACTGAAAGAACTGGACATCACTGAGCGACTAAACAGCAAAGACTACTTGGAGAGAGGGATCCTATGTAATCAGTTTGCCATTTTCTTTACCAGTTGGGAATCTGCTGGATTGCTCCAACACAGGACATGTTAGTTCCTGCATTAACCAAGTCACTCTATTTTAAGGGAAATCCAGCACTCTTGGTAATGTCTTCCCATGTGGGCACTATGGTGGTAGCTGTTTTTATGTATCCAGGCTATTATATCGATTGAAGTAATAGCTATATCAATAAGCCCAATGGGTGTATATTCTTTCAACATAGGTGTTTCCTGAATCTGAGACTGCTCCACTGGTTGGGGTGGTTGCTATTCTTTTGTTTTTCTCTGTATTAGAGTCTAAGGACATGAGCCACTTTGTTTCACCCTCAATCACCATAACATCCCCCTCTTCACTCCCTCTACTTTCCCAGGGATTCCACCTCCTAGAATCTCAGTCAGACTTTGTCATAGCATTCAGACCTAGTTCATGTCATCTTTTACCTTCTTAGCTTTGCAAAACCCACAATATGTTCTCCAACATATTATCCTGCTCCCCCAACCTTGTCTGCCAGCTGCAAATCCTGCAGAGCAGCCCTTGTCTAACTTCTTCCAACTTTCTAACTGGAGCTTCAGCCTCTAGCTGGAATGCCCATGGTGAAAGGCCATTCCATGTTTCAGCCGTGCATTTTTCTTCTCTGTTGCAGAATACTATACACAGTTCTTCATTAAATACATTAAAATAAACACATTAAATCTGAGGTGTTCCTGGGTAAGCCTACCTTCAGTTGGTGACACACAAACACCTAAAATACAGCTCAGACTTCCCTACACAGAGGTCAGTGGCCTCCCTGGGATTTCCCTTGTGGATACCACTTTCCCAAGACTCATTCTTTTGGTGTCCTGGCTGCCTTGCCAATTGTCAGGAGCTCTCCAGATGTAATCATAAACTGACGCCCATATATATGGAGGAAAAGGGCAGACTGAAGAAGGAGGTAGCTCACCTCCATATTGGTAAGTGGCAGTTTTAATAAGCAAGGGAACATTTATATGAGGCATTGTCTTACATGGCTGCTGCTACTGCTGCTAAGTCACTTCAGTTGTGTCCGACTCTGTGCGACCCCATAGACGGCAGCCCACCAGGCTCCCCTGTCTCTGGGATTCTCAAGGTAAGAACACTGGAGTGGGTTTCCATTTCTTTCTCCAATGCATGAAAGTGAAAAGTGAAAGTGAAGTTGCTCAGTCATGTCCAACTTAGCGACCCCATGGACTGCAGCCTACCAGGCTCCTCCATCCATGGGATTTTCCAGGCAAGAGTACTGGAGTGGGGTGCCATTGCCTTCTCCATGTCTTACATGGCTACAAGTGACTAAATCTTTGGTTCCACTTGCTGGATTTCAATGACATATACCATTCAGATGGTCTCAACAACACATTACTCTCAAGCCTGAAACCCTGAAGTGGCTCCTGATGTAGAAGAATAAGTGGATCATACATTCCAAGGACAGAGGAGAGAGAGTGAGGAACCTCTGATTGTCTGGCTTTAATGCTCATGTCAACCAGAGATTGCACCCTCTCAATATACAGAGTATGATTATGAAGACTAAGTTAGGCAATGAATGCAAAATGCTTATACAATGCCTGTACACAAGAAGCACTCCAGACCAGATCTTATAGCTTTACCCTAAACAATTCCCTGTCCACTGATATCTCCTCAATTCAGGCTCTAATACTATTGTCCCAAAAAGGACTTGGCATAGTAGACCAAGAAGAGGCATCAAATTATTGTATTTTAACATGGCAAGCCACACCTGAGATAGAACACAAAGGCAAGGAAGAAAGCTTTACTGTACTAGTGTTTCTCACTACAATGAGATCGTATAGTAAAAGAAGTTGGAGGGCAAACAAAGTATTAAAGGTCACTTAAAGTCTTTAGGAATCTGAAATTAAAGTGCCTCTGGACCCTCCAGAGTCAGCAATTTCACTGTAGTCCTTGTGCCATCACAGAGGCACGAAAATAAAGCTCCTCATGTATATAAGCTGTTTCAGATGCTGAGTCAGGAGCAAGGAAAGGCTGTGCTGGTGAATAGCCTGGGAGCACAGACTAGATTTAGAGAGCTGCCAAATGTCCTCGATTCTGGAAGAATGTATGAATATAAGTTGAAGGGAATAAAGTGCCTATAGACTTGAAGTTTCTCACATTTATGACAAGGAAAAGAACCAAGAATGGGCCATATTTTCAGGTCCTGTTTGAGAATAGAGACATCTAAAGGCATGGTAGGTGAAATTGCAAGCTTGGCTAATAAACTTCTCACCATTTAATGCCATAAAGCTATCTTAGACCAATAGCTCTTAAAAGACAATCTGGTTGTAGGAACTAAATGAAAAAATACTGAACTGGCACAACATAAATGTGACATGACTCAGTTTACCTGAAATTGACAAAAATTAGATACTTTTCCTAAAAACATTGTCACTTTTTTACGTATTTGAAATATTCTGCCTATGCTTTTGAATCAAGGACAAAACATAATAGTTACTGTTTTTATATTAACTTGTCATGTCATAAATTCAACAAGGCTTTTTTTTTAAGTGGAGAAGCACAGAGTTTTATAATGACCTGATTAAAATACAATAACATACCTATCAAGAAAACATTTTCCTTCACGTTAAAAAATTAGTAATCTCATTAGTATGTCTGTACCCTATGAACCCTGGCATGATAGAAGACTGCTGAAAAACAGTGAAAAGGATTCTGTAACATGAAAGCAATGTAACAACACATTTAGCATTGTGATTAAGAAACAGAGCACTGATTAGTCCCTGGAGTAACATACACCCATAAATTAAGTGTCAGGATTGAAAAATTTCACTTTAGATCACGCCGTGGCAAATTTTAAGAAGGCTTCCACCATCATTTGACCACAGTTTCTGATATACTAAAATTAGTTAACTTGAAAATGTCTGTGGTTAGAGTTAGTTTATTTAAATTATTTCATATTTCCCTTCATGTAAGTCATTCAATAGCTAGAAAAAAATCTAAAATAAAGAAAACTAAAACAATACATAAACTATTAAACTCTATAGTTAGCTCATTTGCCTAAGGTTATTATATAAGATGTAATACTAGATTTGATTTCCATTTTAGTGATTTGTGAACTAGACAAATGCATTATCAATAAGAAATTTGAAGAAGGATTGCCTTCAAGAGCAGCAGTCCTCAACCTTTTTGGCACCAGGGACCAACTTTGTGGAAGACAATTTTTCCATGGATCACAGGTGGGAGGTAGGTTTTAGGATGATTCAAGAGCATTATATTTATTGGGCATTTTATTTCTAATCTAATACTGTCATTGATCTGACAGGAGGTACTGGTCTACAGCCCGGAGGTTGGGGACCCCTCTTCTAGAGAATGTACAGTACCTGATGTACACTTAAAGAGTTGACTTCATTCAGACTTGAACCCTAGCAGCTAATAGTGAGGGAAAACATATGCTGCTTTAAGGACTAAATAACTAATACTACATCAAACAACATCACAAAGGCTATTTCCTAGTTGCTCCACACAGACTAGGCAGACTTTTCTAATAGCAGCTTACACTGAATAATGTATGTCTGTAGCTAGCTGCCATTTGGCTCTGATTTCATGAACCAGGAGGGAGTCTGACAAGTGTACAATGGAGATGTGAGGCTTCTCTAAACCTTCCCTGACATTTCCTCATGTCTCTTAATTCCTGGTCACCTGCTGTGATATCTGAAATTGTTGTTCACTTCTTCATTTCATGTGCATTTCATCTTAATTAATAATATCACTCAGAGACCATATCTCTCAGGACACAAGGGCCATATTTATGCAGTTATCTTTTCACTTGAGATTTCCACCAATCCATGATCTTAAATAACAGAGTAGGACTTTCTATATATTATGTGACTGCCCAATTAATTTTTTATTGTTCTTGGTATAATTCCCACAAAATCCTAAATTATTCAATTTACAAATAGATAAATTTTATGTCATTAAAATATAAGTACTTATTTTATTCATTTTTACCTGCTTTAAAGAAAGCAATTAAATGCCTTAAGCAACAAAGAGTATTTATTATCTTTTCTAACTATAAAGACTAGGTGTGGATTTGGTTTCAGGCACAGTTTGATCTGCAATCCACCTTAAATTATCGCTGATAATGCCTTTACTAAATTTACCCCAAATTACTTAGATCAATAAGGACTCAATTCTGAAGTTGAGTGTGTGGTTAACTCTACCCACATCACTCAGTTAATACATTAGGGTAAGGTACAATTTGGGAGTTTACCCAAAAGCTATATGCACCTCATATACTTAGCAAGGCTTATGAAGGCATTAAGATACACAGAATTCATAGGGAGAGATATTAGCCTTTAAAAGTGCATAAAGTATAAAAAAAATGCTTGTCAATCACTCAGTTGTATCTGATTCTTTACAACCGCATGGACTGTAGCTCATCAGGCTTCCTCTGTCCATGGAATTCTCCAGGCAAGAATGCTGGAGTGGGTTGACATTCCCTTCTCTAGGAGACTTTCTTGACCCAGGGATTGAACCCAGGTCTCCTGTATTGCAGACAGATTATTTACTATCTGAACCACCAGGGGAGCCCCTATTGTCATGCCCTCCTCTAGGCGATCCTCCTAACCCAGTGATTGGACGCAGGTCTCCCACATCATAGGCTGATTTGTTACTGTCTGAGCCACCAGGGAAGCCCAAGAATACTGGAGAGGGTAGCCTATCCATTCTCTAGAGGATCTTCCTCACCCAGGAATCAAATCGGGGTCTTCTGCACTGCAGGAAGATTTTTTGGTGGGAAAGCCCCCAACACCCCTGCCAATAAATAATAAATGCTTAAGCTATTAAAAAAGCAATGCATTTTCTCTCCACAAGGAAACAACCCAACATTTGAAATATCTATGCCTATATGCTGAAGTCACCAGGGATATGTCTTTTTTTTGGGGGGGGGGAGGGGGGTGGTCAGGGCTTTTCTTTAGCCCCTTTATAGCCTAGTGGTAATGGTTAAATGAAGATTTATCTTCCTACAACATTTGCACTATGCCATGGTAACAATTACATAACTAGTAACTCCTTTTTGGAAATGAGAAGGATTGAATAGAATATAGAGTCCACCAGCCATAGCACATAGTATAACTAGACAATAATGCAATAACTCTACCCTGCTAGTGAGTGAATTATTTGGTCAGTCAGTCTGGTGGCTTCTAGTTTTCTTTCTGGGAGAATAGAAAGTTCTTGGTTTCTGTCCTCCATGTCCATAGCTGGAATAAGCATAGGCAAGATGTTTTTCTAGGAACTGGATCAATTTAACAGCATTCCTATTAGAAGAGTTCTGTCATTCTAGGAATTGAATAATCATCCTGTTGAAGAGAGTTTAGCAATACAGCCTGCTATGGTGGACTAAATGATTCTTCCTCTTTCTTCACTCCTTCCTTTATCTATGCCCTCTTTGTCACCTGACTTTGCAGTCCCCTCAAAAGGAGGTAGCAAACATCCATACAAATTTAATATACCCATGTGACTTGTTTGACAATGACATGTGAGTGACCATGATTCAAACAGGGGATTGGAATGTACATGGCTATTTTACATGAATTCATATCCCAGGAGGTCCATTGGTCACAGAAGAATAAATAAGACAGAAACTCATGGCTTGGAGATAATCCAATAGAGTTGGCCTTATCCCAGCCAAACCACAGAGATGTAAATAAGAAACAAAGGCTTTTTATTGTATGCTGTCAAAGAATTGATGCTTTTGAACTGTTTTGTTGGAGAAGACTCTTGAGAGTCCCATGGACTGCAAGGAGATCCAACTAGTCCATTCTAAAGGAGATTAGTCCTGGGTGTTCTTTGGAAGGAATGATGCTAAAGCTGAAACTCCAGTACTTTGTCCACCTCACGTGAAGAGTTGACTCATTGGAAAAGACTCTGATGCTGGGAGGGATTGGAAGCAGGAGGAAAAGGGGATGACAGAGGATGAGATGGCTGGATGGCATCATGTACTTGATGGACATGAGTTTGAGTGAACTCCAGGAGTTGGTGGTGGACAGGGAGGCCTGGCGTGCTACAGTTTATGGGGTCACAAAGAGTCAGACATGATTAAGCGACTGAACTGAACTGAACTGAGCTGAGTTTAGAAGGTGTTTTATTTATTTATTTATTTGTTGCAAAGCACCATACTTTACAAAGCATGATATTACTGGTGACATAATTGGTAACCAGAAGTACAGTACTATTCATCAAAATTTTAAATTTTGTAGTGTTATCTATGGGATCAGTGAGGGAAAAGCTATAGTTACAGAAGACTGAAAACTTTTATAAAAATGAAAAGATATATATTTTAAAAGAGACTGGAAAAATAGAAACTTGTGCTATGTAATGGCCAAATATCTGTAAAAACTATCACCTGCAGTAATTTAAAAATAAAAAAATATACCTAATGATCTTATGGCCTTGGGAAAGAGGTTTACCAGGAAGAACACTGAATGTATAAGCTGGCTCCTACTGGCTGCATTTGATTAAACAAAACAAAAAAAGACTCAGGGGAAAATGGCCAGTTTGGAAACAAAATTGAGAAAGAATGTAGAAAGTCTGGAAAATCTGGAATTTAGCAGGTAGGAAAATAAAAGCATTTCCCAACTACAATAAAATATTTAATTTAATATAAATACAGTGGGCTGAATGCAAAAATCAGTCAGTCATGTCTGACTCTTTGCAATACCATGGACTATAGCCTTCCAGGCTCCTCAGTCGATGGGATTCTCCAGGCAAGAAACCTGGAGTACATAAGTTCCCTTCTCCAGGAGATCTTCCCAAACCAAGAATTGAACAGGGGGCTACATCTAATAAGTGCAACTGGAGGGATAGATCAAATCAAAGATGGTAAGCTCATCACTCATAAAGAACTAAAGTGATGCTTCCTAGTTCTCTTTTTCTCAGAGCAGATTATGAGTGTAGGTTCCAGGTGCAAGTAATTTACCAAAGAAGTACCTCCAGGAGAAACTGGCTAGTCCAAACCTACTCAGGCTCCAAAATTCTGGGCTTGCAGCCATTTGCTAATCACAGTCCTTTGGCAGGTAATGTTCTCTGAGGGATGCTAGAAAATAGAGACTTCAGTTTAGTCACTCAGTCTGAATTCTTTGGGACCACACGGACTGCGGCATGTCAGGCATGCCTCTCCATCACCAACTCCTGGAGTTTGTTCAAACTCATGTCCATCGAGTTGGTGATGCCATCCAACCATCTCATCCTCTGTCATCCCCTTTTCCTCCTGCCTTCAATCTTTCCCAGCATCAGGGTCTTTTTCAGTGAGTCAGTTCTTTGCATCAGGTGGCCAAAGTATTGGAGTTTCAGCTTCAACATCAATCTTTCCAATGAATATTCAGGACAGGTTTTTTTAGGGTTGACTGGTTTGATCTCCTTGCATTCCAAGGGACTCTCAAGAGTCTTCTCCAACACCACAGCTCAAAAGCATCAATTCTTCAGCACTCAGCTTTCTTCACAGTCCAACTCTCACATCTATACATGACTACTGGAAAAACCATAGCCTTGACTAGACGGACCTTTGTTGGCAAAGTAATGTCTCTGCTTTTGAATATGCTTTCTAGGTTCGTCATAACTTTTCTTCCAAGGAGTAAGTGTATTAATTTCATGGCTGCAGTCACCATCTGCAATGATTTTGGAGCCTCCCAAAACAAAGTCTATCACTGTTTCCACTGTTTCCAGTTACCGTGATCCTAGTTTTCTGAAAGTTTAGTTTTAAGCCAACTTTTTCATCTTCCTCTTTCACTTTCATCAAGAGGCTCTTTAGATCTTCTTTGCTTTCTGCCATAAGGGTGTCATCTGCATATCTGAGGTTATTGATATTTCTCCTGGCACTCTTGATTTCAGCTTGTGCTTCATCCAGCCCAGTATTTCTTATGATGTACTCTGCATGTAAGTTGAATAAGCAGGATGACAATATACAGCCTTGACATACTCCTTTCTCAATTTGGAACCAGTCTGCTGTTTCATGTCAAGTACTAAATGTTGCTTCCTGACCTGCATACAGATTTCTCAGGAGGAAGATCAGACAGTCTGGTATTACCATCTCTTGAAGAATTTTCCACAGTTGTTGTGATACACACAGACAAAGGCTTTGGCATAGTCAATAAAGCAGAAGTAGATGTTTTTCTGGAACTCTCTTGCTTTCTCATTGATCCAATGAATGCTGGCAATTTGATCTCTGATTCTTCTGGCTTTTCTAAATCCAGCTTGAACATCTAGAAGTTCACGGTTATGTACTGTTGAAGCCTGGCTTGGAGAATTTTGAGCATTACTTTCCTAGCATGTGAGATGAGTGCAATTGTGTGGTAGATAAGTAGTAGTCTAAATCAATTTACCCAAAACTGTAATATATTGAATTTTTCATATAGTCCTATTCGATATAGGATTATATGATCCAGTGAAATCCACAGATTATGGAAAAATAATCCGCATAAAGCCACTGTGGTTATATAAAATAATAAAGTGATTGAAGGAGAGAGTACTAAGAGAAAAGGTCAGATAAATGTTTTTGGGGAAAGTGAGGTGGCGAAGAAGTGCCATGTAAATTAAAAACATCCAGTTAAATTTGAATTTCAGATAAATGAAACATTTTTGATATTAATATATCTCAAGTATTATATGGGACATACATGTTTTCAAAAATCCTTGTTTATCTGAAACTCAAATTTAGACAATCTGTTTTTATTGTTGTTGTTTTGTTTTGTGTTTTCTAATTTAGCAGCCCTGGAGTGGGGCTGGTAGGGGACTGAGGGGTAAAAGGGGGAAGGGCTACTGTGTAAGAGTATTACAGCCATTTCAAGGTCTTAGTCTTTTACTGTAAATGATATTTTTAAGTAATTATTTTAATGGAAGGAAAGGCATGAGTCGCCTTACTTTTAAATAATTTTTCTGCCTGTATTTGGGAATAGACTGAAAGTGAGAAATGATGGAAGCAGGAAAACAAGCTAGCAAAATTTTTCAGCAATTTAGGCAACAATTGCTGGTAACATGTAGTAAGACAGTAGGAGTGTTCATAGTGTTACGTGGTGTGATTCTGGATTTATTTTGAAGATAATGCAGGTAAGAAATGGTAATGGATTAATCGTGAAGTATGAAAGAAGTCAAGAATGGGTATAATGGTTTGGTTTGGTGTTTTCCCTTGCCAACTGGGAAAAAGGAGTTTAAAAATACAGAGATTAATAAAGATTATAGAAGAAACAAGTTTGGTGGAAGAAATGAGTAGTTCTACTATGGATATGTCACTTTTGAGAAATTTGATATACATCCAAGTCAAGATGATGAGTGCACAGTTAGCTATAAGGAAAGATTCACAGGATGAAAAACATCTGAATATAATATTCTTAAAGATGATACTTCCAGTCATGGAACTAAGTATGGTCATATTGACATTATTTTGGAGGTTAAACCTTGTCCTCCTAGGTCAAATATATACTTGTTTTCCTGAAGCATGCTGAGATCTTACACCTGTTGCTTAAAAGGCCACAAATAATGATTGGCTTTAAAAAACATATGTGTTCTCCTTGTCAAGACACTGCCCTAGCTGAGATTATTTCAACAAGGGAGGCTTAGTATTCTCAGAACATTGCTATAAAGAAATGCTGTTGAATTTATAAATTATCTCTGAAATAAAAATCGATACCTGGGACAGCAGATCTACAAAAATTGATAGTTCTAAGATTTCTTTAATACATAATATCTCTCATAAACTGAGCTTCAAGAAAACATTGATTTTATCTTAAAACACTTGTATGTTGTGTTTATAAATTCAAAACACAGGAAACGTTTTTGGAGTAGAAAAAATATCAATAATTTATGTTGTTACATTAACATAACTTTCACCTGTACTCTAATGATTTGTAGTTTTATACTAAGAGAATTATGATCCCTCTGTAATATTTTTACTTGGTCCCAACACCCTTCACTTTTTAACATTTTCATCTACCAAAGGGCACAAATAAAAGTCAACATTTAATTAACCTCATTAAGACTCAATATTATGATTTTAACTGACTTAAGTTACTTAACAGATCAACAATATTCAAGTCAGTTTATGATAACAATCAACCCCTGGTAACAAATATCTGAACCAAAACTCGCTAATGGTTCTGTAGATTATAATTCATGAGACACAGAAACAGTTTTAAAATCAAGAAGTGTCAAAAATAAAGAGAATTTTATTTTGGGCCATGCTTCTCTAATTCTTTAATATGGAAATGTTCTTTGTAAATCTGAAAAGGTTTTGATAGCTATAGCACATACTTTAGGAAAGAAAACTCTAGATGTCTACTTTAGATTAAGTACATTTTCTAAGAAGATTACTAAAGCAAAACTGCAAAAGCCAATGAATGAGAGGAATTTTTTTTAATTATCTATAAATCATACTAATACCTAACTAAAATAAGAGCCAAGATACAGATAGATAAGTAGACAGGCAGACAAATATAGAGATAGACATACAGATACAACAGACTATATCATTAACACAATGGAGTGTGATCATAGCTGTAGCATCTGATGATAAAGTAGAACCATATCTTAATCTAACTTGTAATATACAAATTATTTTGTGTTTATATTTTGAAAATACAGTGTAAGCTGTTCTACAGTATACACAAACCTCTGTATAAAACGAGTTATGTTGTAATGATAGAAATTTAATGTTCAAAAATCTTACAGGTTACATTACAATTAACCTTGAAATATGAAAATGATTTGTGTAATATCACTAACTAATTAATATTCACCTCTTACGTCAAGAAACACCTGGAGTAACAGGCAAATTTGGCCTTGGAATGCAGAATGAAGCAGGGCAAAAACTAATAGAGTTTTGCCAAGAAAATGCACTGGTCATAGTAAACACTCTCTTCACTACACAAGAGAAGACTCTAGACATGGACATCACCAGATGGTCAACACCGAAATCAGATTGATATTCTTTGAAGCCAAAGATGGAGAAGCTCTATACAGTCAGCAAAAACAAGACTGGGAGCTGACTGTTCGCCAGATCATGAACTCCTTATTGCCAAATTCAGACTTAAATTGAAGAAAGTAAGGAAAATCGCTAGACCATTTAGGTATGACCTCAATCAAATCCCTTATGATTATACAGTGGAAGTGAGAAATAGATTTAAGGGACTAAATCTGATAGATAGAGTGCCTGATGAACTATGGAATGAGGTTCGTGACATTGTACAGGAGACAGGGATCAAGACCATCCCCATGGAAAAGAAATGCAAAAAAGCAAAATGACTGTCTGAGGAGGCCTTAAAATAGCTGTGAAAAGAAGAAAAGCCAAAAGCAAAGGAGAAAAGGAAAGATATAAGCATCAGAATGCAGAGTTCCAAAGAATAACAAGAAGAGATAAGAAAGCCTTCTTCAGCGATCAATGCAACAAAATCGAGGAAAACAAAAGAATGGGAAAGACTAGAGATCTCGTCAAGAAAATTAAACATACCAAGGGAACATTTCATGCAAAGATGGGCTCCATAAAGGACAGAAATGGTATGGACCTAACAGAAGCAGAAGATATTAAGAAGAGGTGGCAAGAATACACAGAAGAACTGTACAAAAAAGATCTTCATGACCTGGATAATCACAATGGTGTGATCATTCATCTAGAACCAGACATCCTGGAATGTGAAATCAAGTGGCCTTAGAAAGCATCACTATGAACAAAGCTGGTGGAGGTGATGGAATTCCAGTTGAGCTGTTTCAAATCCTGAAAGATGATGCTGTGAAAGTGCTGCACTCAATATGCCAGCAAATTTAGAAAACTCAAAAGTGGCCACAGGACTGGGAAAAGTCAGTTTTCATTCCAATCCTAAAGAAAGGCAATGCCAAAGAATGCTCAAACTACTGCACAGTTGTACTCATCTCACATACTAGTAAAGTAATGCTCAAAATTCTCAAAGCCAGGCTTCAACAATGTGTGAACTGTGAACTTCCTGATGTTCAAGCTGGTTTTAGAAAAGGCAGAGGAACCAGAGATCAAATTGCCAACATCTGCTGGATCATGGAAAAAAGCAAGAGAGTTCCAGAAAAACATCTATTTCTGCTTTATTGACTATGCCAAAGCCTTTGATTGTGTGGATCACAATAAACTGTGGAAAATTCTGAGAGATGGGAATCCCAGACCACCTGACCTGCCTCTTGAGAAATCTGTATGCAGGTCAAGAAGCAACAGTTAGAACTGGACATGGAACAACAGACCAGTTCCAAATAGGAAAAGGAGTGTGTCAAGGCTGTATATTGTCACCCTGCTTATTTAACTTCTATGCAGACTACATCATGAGAAACACTGGGCTGGAAGAAACACTGGACTGGAAGAAACACAAGCTGGAATCAAGATTTCCGGAAGAAATATTAATAACCTCAGATATGCAGATGACATCACCCTTATGGCAGAAAGTGAGGAGGAACTAAAAAGCCTCTTGATGAAAGTGAAAGAGGAAAGTGAAAAATTGGCTTAAAGCTCAACATTCAGAAAACGAAGATCATGGCATCCGGTCCCATCACTTCATGGGAAATAGATGGAGAAACAGTGGAAACAGTGTCAGACTTTATTTTTCTGGACTCTAAAATCACTGCAGATGGTGATTGCAGCCATGAAATTAAAAGATGCTTACTCCTTGGAAGAAAAGTTATGACCAATCTAGATAGCATATTCAAAAGCAGAGACATTACTTTGCCGACTAAGGTCCATCTAGTCAAGGCTATGGTTTTTCCTGTTCATGTATGGATGTGAGAGTAGGACTGTGAAGGCTGAGCACCGAAGAATTGATGATTTTGAACTGTGGTGTTGGAGAAGACTCTTGAGAGTCTCTTGGACTGCAAGGAGATCCAACCAGTCCATTCTGAAGGAGATCAGCCCTGGGATTTCTTTGGAAGGAATGATGCTAAAGCTGAAGCCAGTACTTTGGCCACCTTATATGAAGAGTTGACTCACTGGAAAAGACTCTGATGCCGGGAGGGATTAGGGGCAGGAGGAGAAGAGGATGACAGAGGATTGAGATGGCTGGATGGCATCACTGACTGGATGGACGTGAGTCTGAGTGAACTCTGGGAGTTGTTGATGGACAGGGAGGCCTGTTGTGCTGCGATTCGTGTGGTCGCAAAGAGTCAGACACAATTGAGCGACTGAACTGAACTGAACTGAACTATCATAAAAAACATTACATTAAGTAATGTAATAAACAGTAAACTTGTGTACTTTTTCAGTAAGACAGATCTGAGTTTAAATTTCAGATATACCATGAACTTAGTTATATAACCATTGGTTTCTTTACTAAAATATAAAAGACAATATATAAATCATACAGTATTTTGTAGATTAAATGGCAAAATACACAAGGCACAGAACTTCACACAGAGTCTGACACTTACATTTAGTGTTATTATCACTATTATTAACATTTGTAAGACAATTTAATGCAGTACATTGGAAATCTTCTTAAACCCCTGAAATTAAATTACATAACCAATTTACAACGAATGGCATCTAATAACCAGAATAGATGTATGTAACATCTTGACTTCTAGTTTTACCTTATTCTCAGGGATTTATGCACTTTAACTTGTTTAATTAAAACACACTGCATATTGTTGGCTTCATATTATCCATGAGAAAACTGAGGCACAAAGATACTATCAAACCCCAAAGAGGTAGTAAATGGCAGAGCTAGTAACTGAACGAGAAACAATTAGGTTCCAGGATATCTGCTCTTTATGATACACTGCTTCTCTCGCTAAAGTTTCAGTTCAGTTCAGTTCAGTTCAGTTCAGTTCAGTCACTCATTCGTGTCTGACTCTTTGCAGCCGCATGAACCGCAGCACACCAGGCCGCCCTGTCCATCACCAAATCCCAGAGTCCACCCAAACCCATATCCGTTGAGTCAGTGAGGCCATCCAACCATCTCATCCTCTGTTGTCCCCTTCTCTTCCTGCCCTCAATCTTTCCCAGCATCAGGGTCTTTTCAAATGAGTTAGCTCTTCGCATCAGGTGGCCAAAGTATTGGAGTTTCAGCTTCAACATCAGTCCTTCCAATGAATACTCAGGACTGATCTCCTTTAGGATGGACTGGTTTGATCTCCTTGCAGTCCAAGGGACTCTAAAGAGTCTTCTCCAATACCACAGTTCAAAACTATCAATTTTTCAGCACTCAGCTTTCTCTATAGTCCAACTCTCACATCCGTACATGACCACTGGAAAAACCATAGCCTAGACTAGACAGAACTTTGTTGGCAAAGTAATGTCTCTGCTTTTCAATATGCTGTCTAGGTTGCATGTTTAACTAAAGGTAGATGACAAATTAAATAGATTAATAAAAAATAATGAACTAGAAAGTGAGTTGAAGTAGATGAAAGAGACATTTGTTCAAGGAACAAGTATAAAACTAGAATGATAATATACTCAAAGTCTTTATCAACAGAAGGGGAGATTGGTAACAAAGAGGTGGGGGATTTAGGAGGTAGTCAAATAAAAGATTTTGGAACTAGTGCTCAGAAAATCACAGTGGGGTAAATCTCATGGCATTTGGACTCTACTTGCTATATGTCTCTTTAATGGAGTTTAATACAAGGTTCAAACAAATATTTACATTATGTAATTTCTTCTCTGCATTCCTCTGCCTTTTCTAAAACCAGCTTGAATACCCCAGATCAAATTGCCAACATCCTTTGGATCATTGAAAGAGCAAGAGAGTTCCAGAAAAACATCTATATCTGCTTTATTGAATATGCCAAAGCCTTTGACTGTGTGGATCACAACAAACTGGAAAATTCTTCAAGAGATGGGACTACCAGACTACCTGACCTGCTTCTTGAGAAATCTGCATGCAGGTCAAGAAGCAACAGTTAGAACTGGACGTGGAACAACAGACTGGTTCCAAACAGGAAAAGGACTATATCAAGGCTGTATATTGTCATCCTGTTTTTTTAACTTATATGCAAAGTACATTATGAGAAACACTGGGCTGGATGAAGCAGAAGCTGGAATTAAAGATTTCCGGGAGAGAGATCAATAACTTCAGGTATGCAGATGACACCACCCTTATGGCAGAAAGTGAAGAAGAACTAAAGAGCCTCTTGATGAAAGTGAAAGAGGAGAGTGAAAAAGTTGGCTTAAAGTTCAATATTCAGAAAACTAAGATCATGGCATCTGGTCCCATCACTTAGGACCAGAAATAGATGGGGAAACAGTGGAAACAGTGACAGACTTTATTTTTCTGGGCTCCAAAATCATTGCAGATGGTGACTGTACCCATGAAATTAAAAGATGCTTACTCCTTGGAAGGAAAGTTATGACAAACCTAGACAGCATATTAAAAAGCAGAGACATTACTTTGCCAACAAAACTCTGTCTAGTCAAGACTATGGTTTTTCCAGTGGTCATGTATGGATGTGAGAAGAACAGATGCTTTTGAACTGTGATGTTGGAGAAGACTCTTGAGAGTCCCTTGGACTGCAAGGAGATCCAAACAGTCCATCCTAAAGGATAGCCATCCTGAGTGTTCTTGGAAGGAATGTTGAAGCTGAAACTCCAATACTTTGGCCACCTGATACGAAGAAGTGAGAGCACCAACTCAATGGGCATGAGTTTGAGTAAACTCCAGGAGTTGGTGATGGACAGGAAGGCCTGGCGTGCTGCAGTCATGGGGTTGCAAAGAGTCGGACATGACTGAGTTATTAAACTGAACTAAACTGAATTCCTTCTCTTAGCTCTAATTCTATTAATGCATTTATTCAGTACTTTAACATTCAGAGCCAACCATAACCAGCACTCTTTATGGACTTGAAATGCAGTGATGACCTAGACACAGATCTAAATTCTCTAAAATAATCTAAATTTATAGAATGATTAAAAAACTCTGTCCCTCTACCCTTGAGCCTACTTGATAGACATCAAACAAAAACTTAGAGACATTCCTGTAGGCAGGAAGGACATATTTCAAACCAGATGTGTGGTAAGTAAGAACATGAAAGAAAATGTCAGAAATCAACCCTTCTATGAATAAATGCCTTCAATCATCCCTTCATTTCAAGAAAGGTCCCTAGAACTCTTGAAACTTCAAAACAGACTGAGATTTTGATCATACTCTTTTCAGAAATAAGGTGTTTTGACATAATAAATTCTCGTCGCTCACACAGTAGATTCTTTACTGCCTGAGCCACCAGGGAAGCCCAAAGCTTGTTCACAAAGAACTAACTCCCATGACAGTCAGCTGAGGCAAGAGGAAAGCCATCCTGTATATCAACTCATTTAAAATGCCACAAGTATTTCTGTGGAAGGTTTTAAGCACACACACCCAAAAATCCTCCACATTAAAGAGATATTATGCATCTTCATGCAATTCTACATTGCTTTTCAAAGATTTGATATATGGTAGGAAGAGAATGCTTTAAAGCTGCAAAGATTTTATAGTAGAGCAAGATTGTAATCTTGATGTGGATAAAAATAGAAGTGTATTCCTGATACAAACATAAGTAGAAGAGAAGTGACTATGGTTGGCATGAAAATTCCTGGTGTTTCACATTATTCGCAGGAAAAAGAAGGGTAGTTACGACCATGGACTTGATCTAAGAGAGCTGGAAATTGGAGAAAGGGAGGTAAATAGGATGTCCATTTCATTCTTGGTGCAATGGGGAAAGCAATTATTTTAACATAACTGACAGAAAGCAGGACTAAAACCACCTAGGGAGACATAATCAAAGCACCAATTCTGATAGCAGCAACTTGAGAAGAAGTGGCCAGAACAAACTATTTTTAGTATAATTCTCTAGGGCTGGGGCTGGGAATCAACTGCAAAGTATTTATTAAAGTACTCTAGTAAGGCACAATTTAGTGACATTTTAATACCACTTACGTTGCTAATATACAAAGACTATATATTTATCAAGCGCAGTTTATAAGAACATTTTTTATAACCCCAAGCAGTTGAGAAGCTTGGCAACCAGTAAACTCAATTTGAGAAAGATAGTTTTTCCTAAAAAGTGTTTTTAATCATTAAAAACTTGTATGAATTCATAAATGTAGACTGTCTTTCTAAATCAACTGAATATTTTGCAAGAGTGTATGGTTTTCCTAAATATATTACACACTTCTTTCTCTTACTAGAGTATTCAGAAATGTATTTTATTTTATTAAGAGCATATTATCTGTACAAACACCATGTAGTTATTTTGAATTGATTCCTGTGTTGAGCTTCTAACATGTTTTTATTCAGTGATTTTTTAAAAAAATTAACAATCATAACTCATATTTACAGTTTATACTCAACAGAATTTGCATAGAAAGAGTTGAATACTTTGCAGTCTTGTTAGCTCTCAAAATCTAGATTACAAATGCTAGTTTTACAGTGAGTTTCAAATCAATTTCAATTAAAAATAATATTAAAAAAGTTTGGCAAATCTTATTCCATTTTCTGTTTCTGTAGTAAAAATATCTGAAACATAAGATAATGGGATCATTTATAAAATATTATAAAATATTGAACATTATAAGAGATATTTCTATAATCAGAAACAATGACCTATTCTGATTTAAGCACAAATATATTTATTTATTCATCTGAGCATCTGTTTACAAGCATACATTCATTTAGCATGTATTTGTTGAGCAGATAAAGTAGCAGGTATTTTACTATGTACGGAGGAACAAAGGTGAATAACAAACAGTAATTATTTTTTCTGAGTATGGAAGACAAAGCACTCCAGATAAAATTCTGAGGCTGCTATTTATACTAGATTACAGTCCTGGAGCAAGAAAAATACATGTTTAAATTCTGATTCAGCTGTTTCTTAATTGTGTAGTTCTGATTAAGATCCTTCAACTTTCTAAAGTCTAGCTCCCTTTATTAGAGGAGTTTCCTTTGCTTTAAAATATTTAAAATAATATCACTTAAGAATTGTCAAGATTACATGAAATAATACATGTAAATTGCAATAATACTAGTCTAGTAGTTATGTTTTAATAACATGTAAAAGAAGAACCCAGAAGTAGAGTGTGCAATTCAAATTTAGTGGTTATTCTGATCACCTATACCACTAATACCATGGAATAAAAGTATGCATACTCACTGCTATTTTGTTGCCTTCAATTCTCACACCACACACAAAAAATAAAAAATCAATAAACATTCCAAACGAGTATTAAAGTAGCAGCCAATTGAAAAATTAACACTTTTTTATGTAAAATATTAGACCTTATATAAAGAAAGCCTTTTTCTCATCCAAGATAGCATGAAGTAGTGTAGCTAGTGATGGTCATTTAGGCTTACAGCTTTGGAATCCTTTCACATCACACTTTTCATATGCGTTACTCTTATAATGATGCTCAAACTTAGGTGATCCCATAATTGAAAGAAAATTTACATATGAAGTCACAAAATATTTTCCCCATCTTTTTTAATAAAAACAATATTTAAACTAGTCCCATTTATGTGTCAAGTATTCTATTTATTTTTTATGATTTACCCACATAAGATAAATATATTTTGAATTTACTTATATTCCTTTATATGTGTTTATTGTATAAGCCTTTTATTGAAAACATATTATTATTGATGTCATGATACTATTATTCCGAAAGTTGAAAATATCTATTCTTTCATCCTATTTTCCAATGAAACTTGTTTATTTTTTTAAAAACTTTGTAACATGAATAAAACAAAAGACCCTGACAAGGCAAGTGAAGGACAAAATAAAAACAGTTCACAGCAGCAACAACTGTATTTATGATAATGAATGCAACAGAATGTAAACATAGCTGGATACTTGTTCTGAAGATCTTTTTCTCTTGGGTGATGAAATCTGGGAATATATCAGAGGTGAATCACCACTGTCATAGAAAATACACATCTTGCAAAGAGCTAGGATATCCTAAGCACCACAAAGCATAGAATCAGATATAGAAAATGTTAATTTTTATTAGGATTCAAGTCACTGAAACCAAGAAATTTACTGATATGTGACAGAGGTAGCTCCCCAATCCAAAAAATATTGTACAAGCCAAGGTTCAACACCTGCTCGTTTTGGATACTCTATTCAAAAATTCAAAGAAGCAGGAAAGAGACTGAAGGACACTGTGGCAGGAGTTCTTGTTGGCTCTTTCTGTTGTAAGTTGGGGGTGGGTCACACTATCACAGATGTAACTGTGGCACAGAGGCACCATGAATTTTATTAAAGAAAAACGTATGCATGCATTTGAAGTCACTTCATGTCCAACTGTGCAACCCTATGGACTGTAGCCTGAGGCTCTGCTATACATGGGATTCTCCAGGCAAGTATACTGGAGTGGGTTGCCATGCTCTCCTGCAGGTAGTCTTCCCAACCCAGGTCAACCCATGTCTCTGACATCTCCTACATTGGCAGGTGGGTTCTTTATCACTAGTGCCATCTGTGAAGCCCCAAAGAAAGAAGGGGAGATTATAAAACACCAAGATACTATCCTAAATGATAGTTACTATAGAGCTGGCACTATCAGTTGATTAAATTTACCATATTCAGATGAAGAGCAATATTAAGGAAAAAAAAATAGCCCTGAAAAAAAAAGTCCTTTATAAACCTCAGATCACAAGTATGTCCAAAAGAGTTTCTAACAAAGTACTAAAGTAATGTCATAGTTAAATATTTCATACATATATTAGGACATTGTTGGACTGCTTTGAACAGAAGTGATGTACTAGACACTTAAATTAAATACAAGTTTTTTCTTTCTGAAATTAGATTACAGCAGTGAATTGACCAGATATAGTAGAGTGATAACTACAATGTGCAACTTGGTGAAAAGAAACCTGAAGCTTTAGTGTAAGAATGTCCTAAATACCTCATAAGACATATTTATAACTTATGTTTTTTGTTTCTCTGAAATCCAGATTTAACTAGGTGGTCTGTATTTTGTGTGATAACCCTATCTTAGCAGGATAGGAGTGGGTTAGACTTAATAAGTTACCTAGAAAGTAAGGTAAGATTCATGCACAGCTAAGTACAAAAAAAAGAACTTCATGACCCAGATAATCACAATGATGTGATCACTCACCTAGAGCCAGATATCCTGGAATGTGAAGTCCAGCGGGCCTTAGGAAGCATCACCACAAACAAAGCTAGTGGAGGTGATGGAATTCCAGTTGAGCTATGTCAAATCCTAAAAGATGATGCTGGGAAAGTGCAGCACTCAATATGGCAGCAAATTTGGAAAAAAGCAGTGGCCGCAGGACTGGAGAAGGTCAGCTTTCATTACAATCCCAAAGAAAGGCAATGCCAAAGAATGCTCAAACTACCACACAATTGCACTCATCTCACACGCTAGTAAAGTAATGCTTAAAATTCTCCAAGCAAGGCTTCAGCAATATGTGAACAGTGTAATTCCAGATGTTCAAGCTGGTTTTAGATAAGGCAGACAAACCAGAGGTCAAATTGCTAACATCGGCTGGATCATTGGAAAAGGAAGAGAGTTCCAGAAAAATATCTACTTCTGCTTTATTGACTATTTGAAAGCCTTTGACTGTGTGGGTCACAATAAACTGTGAAAAGTTCTGAAAGATATGGGAATACCAGACCACCTGACCTGCCACTTGAGAAACCTGTATGCAGGTCAGGAAGCAACAGTTAGAACTGGACATGGAACAACAGACTAGTTCCAAATAGGAAAAGGAGTCCGTCAAGGCTGTATATTTTCACCCTGCTTATTTAACTTACATGCAGAGTATACCATGAGAAACCTTGGGCTGGAAGAAGCACAAGCTGGAATGAAGTTTGCTAGGAAAAATATCAATAACCTCAGATATGCAGATGACACCACCCTTATGGCAGAAAGTGAAAAAGAACTAAAGAGCCTCTTGATGAAAGTGAAAGAGAAGAGTGAAAAAGTTGGCTTAAAGCTCAACATTCAGAAAACTAAGATCATGGCATCAGGTCCCATCACTTCATGGCAAACAGATGGGGAAACAGTGGAAACAATGGCTGACTTTATTTCTCTGGGCTCCAAAATCTGCAGATGGTGACTGCGGCCATGAAATGAAAAGACACTTACTCCTTGGAAGGAAAGTTATGACCAACCTAGACAGCATATTAAAAAGCAGAGACATTACTTTGTCAACAAAGGTCCATCTAGTCAAGGCTATGGTTTTTCCAGTACTCATGTATGAATGTGAGTTGGACTATAGAGAAAGCTGAGTGCCAAAGAATTGATGTTTTTGAACTGTGGTGTTGGAGAAGACTCTTGAGAGTCCCTTGGACTGCAAAGACATCCAACCTGTCCATTCTAAAGGAGATCAGTCCTGGGTGTTCATTGGAAGGACTGATGTTGAAGCTGAAACTCCAGTACTTTGGCCACCTCATGTGAAGAGTTGAATCATTTGAAAAGACCCTGATGCTGGGAAAGATTGAGGGCAGGAGGAGAAGGGGACGATAGAGGATGAGATGCTTGGATGGCATCACCAACTCAATGGACATGAATTTGGGTGGACTCCATGAGCTGGTGATGGACAGGGAGGCCTGGTTTGCTGCGGTTCATGAGGTCTTCAAGAGTTGGACACGACTGAGCGACTGAACTGATCTGAAGCACACAGGATAGAAGTCAAAGGTCCCACACAAATATAGGTTTTAATTCTAACGAATATATGCACGGAACAATTTAGTGCCTCCTATTGCTATAAGTTCGTAAATATTTTAAAATTTCAGCCTGACTTCTGACACAGATTACTATGATCCAAGAAGTATGGGTAAGCCTCTCTGATAGGCTCCTATAATTGTTCATATGCTTTTTAAGACTGAGTTCAAAGCCCAGGAACAATTGTGAAAGACTATGGAGACTGCTTTGGTTGCCTAAAGAATCATTACCTTAATTCTAGATGCTCTTATATTGTCATCCTGTGATTCAGGTTTGGAGAAACTAAAGTACCATTTAGTATTGATAAACACAGTGTTAAGTTGTTCTCTTAGAGAAAAGGGCTCAAGGTCTCACAGAGGGAAATGTTTCAGAGTCAGAAAGCCCTTCATTTATTAGCTGTCCAAACTGCAATTTAGGAGAAGAATGAATTCATTCTAGGTACATGAGCCTGAAGGAGCTTGCCTTTTATTTCATTTCATTTTTTTTCTTTTGATGATTATTTTGAAATCATATACAGAGAAAAGAAAAACAGAATTGTCTACTATTTCAGACAGGGAGAACAGCTGTAGCAATATAGAGAATATAGGCATTTGGAAAGGCAGAGGAATGGGACAATTTTTAGAGGGCAACAAAAGTTGCTATCTTTCGTATTCATCCCTCAATTATATTTTAATACTAGAGCTTGTGTTACAGTACAAATGTAAAAATATTACTAAGTGCATGCATTTGTTGCCCTAGCTTATGAAAGATCATCAGTGCTTTCAAATTGTGCATAAGTAAAAGTAAATTATTTAACCAAATTGTCCTGGGAAAGAGAGGCCAAAAAACGAACATAATTATGTTTTGTTTAATGCACTCTCCAAGGTAAACCATAGCAATTTTTTCAATACTTGTAATACACAGTGGTATTTCTAATAGGTTTATTCCATATATTTATCTATCAATCTTTAACTCATTAATGCTAGTTGTTAACATTTGCAAGCAAAAATCTTAATATATAATATAAACTATACATTGACCATTATTTATATGTTTTCTAAGCTATAGGTAATCCTCACTGTATATACTAGTGCAGCACAAAAAAATGAGTGTGCAAGGTGAACTGTGCAAAGTGCTCTTACTAAAAGAAAACTACAATACACAGCTAAATGAATTTTTAAATGTTTGTCAAAACATCAAAAATTATTTTGCTGTTAGCCAAAAATGCATATGGAACTAAATTATGGTGAAACTAACACTTATTTTATACAGTGTAATTTAAAATATTAAAAACACTAAGAATTAGAGTGTTTTGTTTATTTTTTTAAAAATATATAAAGTAATTTGAACAGTGTTTGCCTTATTCTCATTATGTTACTTACAATATGGAGCAAGTATCTTTTCCATATCTTGGGAAATTGCCATACTCTTTTATAAGTTTTGATCAGTTTCCAGCATTTTATCATTTCCAATTACAATGTCATGAAATATCTCAACAGTTTCTTTAATGTGAAATTTTTTTGCCAGTCACTTTCTCTGAGATACTGTCATCCTTTTCATCACAACCACTTTTCTCATTTACCTCAATAAGTTTGCCTCCACTAAGTTCCTCTTAAAGAGTCTCTCAAGCTATTTTAGAATTCCATTTACACAAGATTCTAATTCAGTTTTCAGTATTACCATTTGTTGTTTCTCTGATGCATTTTCATCTCTGTTGTACAACTCCCTCTTGATGATCAGTTTGTGAAATGCTGCTGCAGTTTATGTGGAAAACAGAGAGTTTATAGTTTTTCCTTCTGTGTTGAACTGAACAACTACCACACAGTGACCAATCAATGACACATTTTGAAGGACATGACATGACTGGTAACTGATCATGATGTGCACCTATTATTTACAAAGAAATTTGTGCACTGAAAAGGTAGTGGCAAAGTTTTTACTTCATGTTATCATTCACAGTTAATATATGTAGTAGCTGGAATTTGAACTTTCTTTGAGAACTTTCTTTGAGATCTCTCAATCTAATCTTGCAGTTAGTTAACTAAATCACAGTGAATGAAATTTGTTCATAATGAAACTGCAAAGTTAAGACTGTCTATATTTAATGAAACCAAAACTAGACTAGATATTAAATTTAGTTGGCAGTGAATGATTGCCTCTTTGACCTCATGAATCAGATGATTCAGCAGAGTTAACAACAAAAGCGTTACTTACAGAAAATTTTGGAGAAGGAAATGTCAACCCACTCCACTATTCTTGCCCAGAGAATTCCATGGATGGAGGAGTCTGGGGTCACAAAGAATAAGACATTACTGAGGTACTAATACATACACACACACATAGAATTTACTTTTTACTGTATGCCTCAAAACCACCTAACACTCACTAATACACAAGGAAATACAGAATATAAATAAAAATAGTATGCTTATCATGTAAGGGGCTTCCCTTGTAGCTCAAGCAGTAAAAAGTATGCCTGATATTCAGGAGACCTGGGTTCGACTCCTGGGTTGGGAAGATCCTCTGGAGAAGGAAATGTCAATCCACTCCAGTACTGTTGCCTGGAGAATCCCATGATCAGAGGAGCCTGGCAGACTACAGTCTATGTGGTCACAAGAGTTGGACACAACTGAACAACTAAGCACACTTATGTAAACACAGCTTCAAGCCCAGGGCCCTAGTTGTTCAAACCATGTGGACATAAATAATCCTCTCTTACAGAGAAATTCTGGAGTCATCACTGCTACTTAGCCTCTGTATCAGATGCTGCCATAAACAAGAGAGCCCAGTAGAGAAAAAATAACTTTATAAGACCACTATTCTACTGGAACCTTAGCTCATTCCATTCAATTCAGTTCAGTTCAGTTGCTCAGTCGTGTCCAACTCTTTGTGACCCCATGAACCGCAGCAAGCCAGGCCTCCTTGTCCATCAGCAACTCCCGGAGTTTACCCAAACTCATGTCCATCGAGTCAGTGATGCAATCCAAACATCTTATCCTCTGTCGTCCCCTTCTCCTCTTGCCCCCAATCCTTCCCAGCATCAGGCTCTTTTCAAAGGAGTCAGCTCTTCACATGAGGTGGCCAAAGTACTAGAGTTTCAGCTTCAACATCAATACTTCCAATGAACACTCAGGACTGGTCTCCTTTAGGATGAACTGGTTGGATCTCCTTGCAGTCCAAGGGACTCTCAAGAGTCTTCTCCAACACCACAGTTCAAAAGCATCACTTCTTCAGCACTCAGCTTTCTTTATAGTCCAACTCTCACATCCATACATGAGTATTGGAAAAACCATAGCCCTGACTAGACAGACCTTTGTTGACAAACTAATGTCCTTGCTTTTTAATATGCTGTCAAGGTTGGTCATAACTTCCCTTCCAAGGAGTAAGCATATTTTAATTTCATGGCTGCAATCACCATCTGCAGTGATTTTGGAGGCCAAAAAAATAAAGTCTGACACTATTTCCACTGTTTCCCCATCTATTTGCATGAAGTGTTGAGCTCATCTGTTTCTCAGTAAATATTAGCCAAGCAGTGTTTCCACCTCCTCTCCTCAAAATTATTGATCTATGACTTTGCCAGCTCATGTCCATTAATATCATGATTTAGCCATAATTACTGAACTTCTTGTTGTTCAGTCACCCAGTGGTATCTGACTCTTTGCCACCCTGTGGACTGCAGCACACCAGACCTCTCTTCTCTCACCATCTCCCGAAGTTTGCCCAAGTTCATGTCCATTGTTTCAGTGATGATATCCAGCCATCTTATCCTCTGACACCCTCTTTTCCTTCTGCCTTCAATCCTTCCCAGCATCAGGGACTTTCTCAATGAGTCAGCTGTTTGCGTCAAATGACCAAAATATTGGAGTTTCAAATTTAGCACAACATCTAATCAAATCATATTGCATTTTTGGTCTTAGAGAGATCATAACTTTTCCTCCAACTAAGAGTCCTTTCTTACCTGTCTAATCACCTCAAGCTTTGTCACAGCATTTCTTCTAAAATACTAAGGAATTCCCTAAATTGTATGTGAATATTATGTTCACATTATATGCAGTCACAGTTCTGTGTATTTCTTATGTCTATTCATTATTTTTCCAAGAAGAAAAGAATAAATGACTTTAGGAAATGAAAATATTATACATATATATTTATATAAAATTAAAAATATATAAATATGTATTAAATGGATATATAATATATAAACAACATATTTCATGCTGCAGTCCATGAGGGCACAAAGAGTTGGACAGGATTTAGTAGCTGAACAACAATAACAATATATAATACTGTGTATATGAAGATAATTCACAAAGGTTGGAAAAAGTTCTTAGCAAAAAAAAAAAAAAAAAGTTTTAATAGGAGAGAGATAGACCTCTTTCCCTCAAAGTAAAGATCCTTTAAATGATTTGTTTTCATATAGAAACAAGAAAAGTTTTGTCTTGAAGCAAGAATTAAAACTTTGTGTTTATGATCTACAGGAAAAAGAAAGCCCTAAAAACTTATTCTCAGTGGTCAGGAACTGATGCTAAATTCTTTTATCTGACATTACCAGAGTTCAAGGATTGTTGTAAATGTCAGCAATCAAATCTACAAATGATGTCTCTAAGGAGGGTATTTGGAAGCAAACACATTCTGAAGTCAGCTGTTAACCTCAAATTATTTTACCATACTCCAAGAAAACATCTACTAGATTAGAATCAAGGAAAACTGATACTCACTAATAAAGGTCAGCCGTAAGAAGTAATTCGACTTCTGTGAATAACCAGACAGCCTGATCCTCTGCCTGTTTCAATCTTCAACTAGAAGCCCTTAGGAAACTGCCTCACTATGGGTGACGGGCATTCACAGAATGTTACAACATGAAAGTATTGAAGATTAGCAAAGACTAGCATTAGGATATGGATTTGGTAGAGAAATAACAAACACATAAGAATGAGCAAGTTCACCAGAGCATTACCTTCAAGCTAAGATCACAGCAAGGAGTTATATATCAGTTTCACACGCAGAGAGGAACAAATACATTTCATAATCAAGTAACAACTGGAGTGAAGAATTTTCAGTCAATATGCTGACCATATACTTATGAGATAAGTAAGCAAAACATCTGACCAAAGGTTAGGTATTAAGCAAAGGGCTGAGCTTTCACTGGAAGGCCCAGAACATGTATTTTTCCTTGGAAGTTTTTCCAAACACTTGGGAATCATACTTTTTACCTCTTTCTCTTTTCTCTTAGTAAAAGCATGTTCTAAAATATAGCATGTGCTATGTGCTGTGCTTAGATGCTCAGTCATGTTAGAATCTTTGTGACCCCGTCGACCGTAGCCCACCAGGCTCCTCTGTCCATGCGGATTCTGCAGGCAAGAATACTGGAGTGGGTTGCCATGCCCTGCTCCAGTGATTTTCCCAACCCAGGGATTGAACCCACGTCTCCCACACTGCAGGTGGATTCTTTGCCACCTGAGAAATCTGAGCCACCAGAGAAGTCCATGAATACTGGAATGGGTAGCCTATTCCTTCTCCAGGGGATCTCCCGACCCAGGAATTGAAGTGGAGCCTGGTGGCTCAGACGGTGAAGCCTGCAATGTGGGAGACCCAGGTTTGACTCCTGGGTCGGGAAGATCCCCTGGAGAAGGAAATGGCAATCCACTCCAGCACACTTGCCTGGAAAATCCCATGGACGGAGGAGCCTGATAGGCTAAAGTCCATGGGGTCGCAAAAAGTCGGACAGGACTGATCGACTTCACTTCACTTCATTCCCGCACTGCAGGCAGATTCTTCACCAGCTGAGCTACCAGAGAAGCCCAAATATAGCATATATAATAATAAATAAAAAAGCTTGCTATGATTACTAAATGCTTTGAAAGCATTTTGACTTTGGGCACTGCAATATTTTGTTTCTAAGGATGTTTTCATGAGTTCAGAGGCTCTGAGGTCTATAAAATCACTGTTTCCTAACATTAGAAGCTACAGAAATTAATAAGGGGATAAAGAGTTAATAAAGCCTAGACAGTTTAGTTAGCCATAGTGAAATTTTCACTTCATTCAAGCGATATGCCTCTTCAACCTTCCTTTGTTCATCTACTTAAAGACCACAACATGGCAAGAGCTTTATTTTCTATTTATTAGGAAAAGAAATATAGATAACAAAGTGTTCTACCTTTAAGAACTCAGATTCCAGGGGATCTTCAGATGGAGGGAGATGGAAGCAGAAAATCTGAAGATCAATTTTGCTGTATATTAAGATATGGACTCAAGCACTTATTATTTTTCCAAAAAGGTTTTTGAAGTAGAAGTTGGTAAATATTCCCAGCGCCAAACAGGCAAAAACTTTCTGCAAAATATATCAATCAGCAAGTGAGACTGTTAGATATGGGGGTAACAGAAGACTGTGTGCATGTATGCATGTGTGTGTGTGTGTGTGCAAGCACACTCAGTTGCTTTCAACTCTTTGTGACCCATGGACTGTAGCACACCAGGCTCCTCTGTCTATGGAATTTTCCAGACAAGAATACTGGAGCAGGTTGCCTTTTTTTACTTCAGGAGAACTTCCTGACCCAGGAATCGAAACTGTGTCTCTTGCATCTCCTGTATTGCAGGCATATTCTTTACCGTTGTGTCACCTGGGAAGATCCAATAGAAGACAGTGGTGAGAAAATTGTAGATTGTACAAAATTGTTTATACTGATCTTCACAATGGCAATGTATGGTGATAGTATTGTATAGTATCAAGGGTGGCATCCATCCTTGTATTCATATTTCTTTTCATTTTGTACTTATATATTATGTACATATATGTATATTTGTAAGTATATTTAGATGTATATTTTTGCTTGGTTAACTTGTGTAGTAGATATAAATTTTTTACTATCATTTAGAGAGCAGTAAGTTTTTGTTTTATCCTTTGGTATGTTCCTAATGCTCCAATAATGCTTGGAATATAACATATGCACAATAAGTATTGTTGACACAATATTTGTTGACTACTGTGACATGTAACAGCAAAAATAGGGCTGTATTATCAGATTTTTCTTACCAACTACTTGTGAAGTATTGAAGGAAATACATCTTTGAAAGATAAAAATAAGAATTACTGACTGTGATTTGATGCCACTTATTCTGTTAGCCCAAGGCAAATTATGTCTCAAAGTAGCCAGATGGGCTTCAAGCCTGAAAGGAAATATTTTATTTTTTTGGAGAGGTTAAAATTTCACAATGTGATTCTTGCTTGCTAATGAAGGTTGCCCATTACAAAAGTGCTTTCTGCAATGAAGGATGTGAATAAGACTGATATGCATTAAATAACATGGAAAATATATACAGATGTTATTCAAGTATTTATACATCTTCTGGTTAATCAAAGATAATGTTAATGTGCACTTATTATGCCTTTACACCTCACTTTTACTTGTTAATCTTTAATGGAAGACAAAGTAACCTTTGTTATTAGAACCTTTGTTAGGTAACAGTGTTTAGCTGAAAATTTAAAACTTTGACTTAAATTTATTTTGCATAATTATCTTTTATTATAGTGATTTTTTAAACAATGATATAGAAATTTAAAAAAATACTTTGTTGTTGTTTAGTTGCTAAGTTCTGTGCAACTTTTTTGCAACTCCATAGACTGTAGCCTGCCAGGCTCCTCAGTCTATGGGATTTCCCAGGCAAGAATAATGGAGTGGGTTCTTATTTCCTTCTCCAGGGAATCTTCCTGATCCAAGGATCAAACCCAAGTCTCTCTCTCTCTCTCTCTCTCTCTCTCTCTCTCTCTATATATATATATATATATATATATATATATATATATATATATATATAATGTTTAAGAAAGTTAGTTGATCTAGTTAAAACTAAACAGTCTGTCAGGTGTTGTAAAGATAACATGAAAAATACTGAAATTTTGAAAATACCAATTAAACTACAAGTAGACTTACTTGACATCTAGCACAATGGAGACATCAAGACTAAAGCTTGTTCTGACCTTAGGATCAAGGTCTTCTTCATGATGGCATGTGAAAAACACATAGAATTTGTCCTAAAAGTAATTTCTGATTCCCCTTCCTCAATTACTGCAGCTTACACTGCTTGCCCAAGTAACAGACTTACATCTTCCCTCATAGCTTGGTCAGTAAAGAATCTGCCTGCAAGGCAGGAGAGCTGGGTTCGATTCCTGGGTAAGGAAGATTCCCTGGAGAAGGAAATGGCAACCTACTCCAGTGTTCTTGCCTGGAGAATCCCATGGACAGAGGAGCTTGGCAGGCTAGAGTCCACAGTGTCACAATAGTTGGAAATGACTTAGCGACTAAACCACCATATCTTCACCTTTCTTAAAAGGCGCTCATCATGACTGCCTGCTCAGTGTGATCTGCAAATCTGTGGCTATTTTGTCAGCTAATTTTAACTTCCTTTTTTCAGTTCTGATCATGGGGCCAATCCATTCTAAATCGCTCCTAAACGCCAGCTTTACCATAATTTTTCTATATCTTTAGACTATCCTAGATTAATTTTCTCCCAAGGCTAATACAGTTCCTGTATTTCCAAACATATTGTATTTTTCTGTGAAACAGTAATAAGTATGGAGGATTTGAAGAATAAAGAGCTTTATTTGAGGTCCTGAGAAGGGTTCCATCCCTGAGTTGGGATGATCTCCTAGAGGAGGGCATGGCAACCCACTCCAGTATTCTTGCCTGGAGAATTCCATGAAAAGAGGGGCCTGATGGGCTAGAGTCCATGGGGTCACAAAGAGTCAGACACAACTGAGCAACTAACACTTTCACTTTTAAAAATTTTGCATATTTGGATAAAATTAAGTGTTGCAGAGAATAGACTGAGTCAGAGGCTTATAAAGGCAAAGCTACAAGCTTGTTCAAGAAGTATGATTTACCCTGATGACAGGAAATATTTGTCCTTAGGGGATAGGGCATCATGAGTTATTTTAGGGCAAGGGTCTCTTGACTCTAGGTCTATGAAGTTGTAACCTAATGGGACAATTCCAACCTTCATGTATGATAATATTCTTCTCAGAAATGTATCTACCCTGACAGTTGTTACTGCTGCTGCTAAGTCACTTCAGTTGTGACAGTAATGATGTATAAATATCACTGGTAAAGTTACCTTTCAAAGTCATGTGTTTGGTTATTTCCCATACTTTTGTGTTCTTTTTCTATTAAAAAAAAAAAAGCTAGCAAAATTATATAAGTTTTAGACCTGTAAAATGTGGTCAATTCCACATTTATATAACACACATTTATAACTCATAACAATAAGAATCATTCAGGCTTATTAGAAAAATAATGAAACATTTGTAAAGAAATAATGGATACAATTACAGCTTGGACACTGAGGACAGAAACCACCACTCGCTCACATGACCCAGCTCATTTTCTACAATAATATGATTCTATTATTCCATTACCTTCATTAGCATAACTTTTATATTCCAGAAAACTCTTATCTAGGCAAATACACTAATTTTTTTATCAGAGGAACTTTGTGAAAGGCCCACAAACTCTTTAATATAAAGCATCAACAGTTTTATCCTAAGACTCCTTGAATCTTAAGACCAAAAAGCCTTGGTTTGCTATTTCTACCAACCCCTGGGTGTTATATCCTGATTCTTCAATCCCACTTATTTCCCACATTGAAATGCCTACATTAAATCAAATTGAAACTTCTCAGTAAAACTGAATCTTGCCCACTCCACTATGAGACACAAAGTTCGCTTGGCCACTTACACAGATCTCAGAGTAAGGTATTAACTCAAATTTGTCTTATGAACAGACTGTGTTGGTGATATTTAGGGAGTCAGTATACAACAGCTTAGAAGCCTTTTTATGTGTTCATATGTCTGCAAAGAATCATTTCTGTTGTAAACATCTCTAAATTATGACCACACAAATGGTTTAGATGATATAATTTGCTAATGCATGAACAGATGAGTCCAACCCCATGACATTCGTGATTACCTTCATTAATTTTATCACTATCCTTTGAAGACAGAAATAAGAAGTTTAATGTTTAAACAATGAATCTGAATTTCCCATCGTTTTTCAATTCCTTCTGGAAATATGTGGGCTTCTGAAAAGGAATATCTCATTTTTGGGGAAAACAAAGGGAGCAGAGTGAATTTTTTAAATTTATTGAATGTTATTAAATGTAGGATTTCTTTTTTCATCAGATTTCAAGTAAGAGTCTTAAGTCACTAAGTCTTAATTCCAGAGATATGGGACACAGAAGGTCAAGGAAAAAGGCTCTTGTCTCTATTTTCAGATTATTCAATCTAGTTCCTAAATATGTGTGATTCCCTCTTCTTATTTCCTCTATCAACTGCAACATTAGAGCAAAAACCAGAAGTGGGAATGCCTCCAGTCTGCAAATAAGGGAGAGAAAACAGCATGACAATACTACAAAAATAATTGACTATTTGAAAACATTCATTCTTCTTCATTGCCGCCAAGACAAAACAGAAACCTTTTTATCCCTTTTCTTTTCTGTACCAACAATATCTTGCTTCTTTCTTCTTCCACTCTTACTTGGTCTTGCTGCTGCTAAGTCGCTTCAGTTGTGTCCAACTCTGTGCAACCCCATAGACAGCTGCCCACCAGGCTTCCCCATCCCTGGGATTCTCTAGTGTTCATTTAAACCAACTTTATTTTTGTTAGTGTGTATGATAATGATGTAGAGAGGTGAGAATGAGAATGAATGAAAATCAAAGATCCATAGTCTATAAATAAGAACCTATGTTACCTGTGAGGCCTATGATGATAATAAGCTTGGTAATAGCTCATATTTGTGGTGTTTGCTTTTAAGATTGGACATAATATATTGACAAAAAGGTAGGAAGAAAATAAAGATAAAGGTAAGGATTAATTTGTTGAAAATAAATGAAAGATGGAAAAGCCTCAGATCAGGTCAAGAAATAAGTCCTGAATCTTTCAGTAGCAGCTCCTTATGACTTAACCATTTCCTTTTGATTTTTCTTGAGCAGAGAAACATAATTTTTGTTTAAAGAAACATTTGGTATGAAAAATTCCAAAATAAACAGACTGAAAAAATAACCTCACATAGCAAAAAAGTATATAAAAATTATAAGGAAAATAAATTTTAAAGTTTTTTCCAAATAAATGAGCAGGTATACAATAAGTAACTACACATTAATATGTTTGCTAATATCACATAGTAAAAATAGTCAAACACCAGCTGTATGTGACATAAACAGAAAAATTATTCTGCAAATAGAATATTTTTCTACACTTTGAATTATTTTTACATTTGTTACTATATCTTATTAGTCTGTTTTCTATTGTAAGTTCTAAGAGGTCAAAATCTTTTATTTTGATTTCTTTGAATTCTCCAAGTCAGTTCAATTTTGATCTTTGGAAACTAGAATTTTGAAAACCTGTGACAATCATATGAACTAAAATATTCATTTTCAGTTTGAGATAGTTCGTCCCATAATTTGCTCTTGTATAATGCTCTATCTTCAATGTGTGCTTTACCCCGAGGTAGGCATTTATAATTCCCAACTTACATTTTCATATTGCTACTAAAATTAAGAGCTCTTTATTGGCATAGTTACAATCCCAACATAAGAGGAAACAGCTTTTTTAAGAGCAAGTTGGCTTCTTGTTGGAATAATCTATAATGCTTAAAACTCTCTTCCTCCCCATCCCCACACATACACAGCAAGCACCATGGTATGGCCCTGTCACACTGCTCTTTATCTTATTCAGAAAAAAAAAAAGTTCCCAGATAGCAAAAATAATGAAATAACTCTTGTCAGATGTCTCAGCAGAAGATAAAAATGATTAACTAATTGTTTCCTAAATACATCTTTTCTCACGGTCCTTACTTATCTCCTAGAAATATGTGCAACGTCAATTTTTTCCCTCTTCTCCAAAGTCAGGCAAAAGATGATTTCACACAGCTCCCCTCCTTGCTTGCTAACATTTAAAGGAGGAAACATAACTCACTTTGAAAGTCACTTGGTGGAAGGTTTTTTTGTTTTCAAAAAATAACAGTAGATCCTCCAGGACCTGAGACGTGGATTTAGGTTTCAACTTAACAATTAGAAAATCATTGATTTATTGATTTCACTATAAAGGCCAAATTTCAGATCACAGAAATCTGTGCAGCAATGCTAAAAGAAAGAACACTATACTTTCAGTCTGCAAAAGCCAACAAAAACTGAGACTGCATATTAATTAATATGTATAGTTACCCCTGCTGAAAAAAGATTTTTCATTAAAAAACAATTCTCTTATTTGACAGATTGGAATTGTTAGGTTGCTTTCAGGAAAGCCACAAATGAGGAAAATTTAGTCAAATAAGAATACCTCTCCAGGGATCACACGTGTTTTAATTTACATAAATCAATATCATTTCTATCAAAGTCTCATTTGGAAAGGATCAACTGTAGGAGAACCCTTTTGCTAAATGTCAAAGGAGTCACTTAGGATGAAAATTTTACACTGGATTTTCCATCAAATCTCAATGCTATACAAAGAGGAAAGAAATCTTGACAGGCTGATATGTCCAGCCACAACCCACAGGAGATTAGTTCACATCTTCCAGGACATAAGTCCACCACTAGTACAATAATAGAACACCCTGGAGGAACTTCAAGACTACCTATCTTGAAGCAGATGGATGTTCCCAGGAGCCATAGATATTTGAGCAGTGGGCTAGAGATTAGCTATCACTAGTTCTCTCAGCCAGATGCCTTTGTGCTATTAACAAACATTACAACCATCTGTGATAATCTTGGGCCCAATCAGGAGCTGTGTGCCTCACCTGGGCTGATAGAGTTCTTTCCTAAGTGTTTGATCTGGGCCCACTGGGTCAGAGGGTTGTGTTCTGCATTGAATACATTGTCCATAATCCTATACAGGCAGGCTTTAAATATCATGGCAATTTTTATTTGTCTCACTCTCCTTATAAAGAATTCCATTAATATAAATTAGATGTAAATCATCACAATAATAATCTCATTATAAGTATTTTTTGAATATTTACTTATGGTTTAGTATTGACACATAAGATTAATACATTAGTACTATTAACTATAAAGGCAAAAATCAGTAAGGTTTTCAACAATAGAAATATAATAAAATGATGTCAATCAAGTATGTGTACTT
The DNA here is from genome assembly GCF_001704415.2 of Capra hircus. Lineage (NCBI taxonomy): Eukaryota > Metazoa > Chordata > Mammalia > Artiodactyla > Bovidae > Capra > Capra hircus. The sequence goes on from NC_030808.1 coordinate 39,695,747, forward strand.
AAAATTATATTGGTCTAAATTTTCATATTTTCAATTTTCTAAATTTTCAATTTTCTAAATTGTCATATTTTCTTGTCTCAGTATCCAGGTAAGTGATTCATTCACAGTGTTAGACCTCATGAAGATAGTCACCTGCTGTGTACCACCAACACAATGGTGTATAGTAGCAAGAAAACAATTCTAGACATACACAATGTAGTGTCATTCAGAACACAATGTCAAGTGTCTTGAAATATATAGATGACAAAATCCTCTTTTCTGATACATTCAAAATCAAAAGGATCTTCATAATTTGCCTTCAGTTTCAACATATGTTTTGGAAAGCACTGACAGATCTATAAATTATTTAGCCACATACTCCTTTTTCCCATTAGACAGCAGCCAAAGGCCACGTAATTTTTTTTTTTTAACTTTACAATACAATATGGGTTTTGCCATACATTGACATGAATCCACCACGGGTGTACATGAGTTCCCAACTCTGAACTCCCCTCCCACCTCTCTCCCCATATAATCTCTCTGAGTCATCCCAGTGCACCATCCCCCAGAATCCTGTATCCTGTATCAAACCTAGACTGGCAATTCGTTTCCTACATGATAGTAGACATGTTTCAATGCCATTCTCCCAAATCATCCCACCCTCTCCCTCTCCCACAGAGTCCAAAGTCTGTTCTATACATCTGTGTCTCTTTTGCTGTCTCGCATACAGGGTTATCATTACCATCTTTCTAAATTCCACGTATATGTGTTAGTCTACTGTACTGGTGTTTTTCTTTCTGGCTTACTTCACTCTGTATAATCAGATCCAGTTTCATCCACCTCATTAGAACTGATTCAAATGTATTCTTTTTAATGGCTGAGTAATATTCCATTGTGTATATGTACCACTGCTTTCTTATCCATTCATCTCCTGATGGACATCTAGGTTGTTTCCATGTTCTGGCTATTATAAACAGTGCTGCGATGAACATTAGGGTATATGTGTCTCTTTCAATTCTGGTTTCCTTAGTGTGTATGCCCAGCAGTGGGATTGCTGGGTCGTATGGCAGTTCAATTTCCAGTTATTTAAGGAATCTCCACACTATTCTCCATAGTGGCTGTACTAGTTTGCATTCCCACCAACAGTGTAAGAGGGTTCCCTTTTCTCCACACCCTCTCCAGCAATTATTGCTTGTAGACTTTTGGATCGCTGCCATTCTGACTGGTGTGAAATGGTATCTCATTGTGGTCTTGATTTGCATTTCGCTGATAATGAGTGATATTGAGCATCTTTTCATGTGTTTCTTAGCCATCTGTATTATCTCCTTTGGAGAAATGTCTATTTAGTTCTTTGGCCTATTTTTTGATTAGGTCGTTCATTTTTCTGGACTTGAGCTGCATAAGTTGCTTGTATATTTTTGAGATTAGATGTTTGTCAGTTGCTTCATTTGCTATTATTTTCTCCCATTCCAAAGGCTGTCTTTTCATCTTGCTTTTAGTTTCCTTTGTTGTGCAGAAGCTTTTAATTTTATTTTTTTAATTTTTATTTTTACTTTATTTTGCTTTACAATACTGTATAGGTTTTGCCATACTTTGACATGAATCCACCACGGGTGTACATGAGTTCCCAATCCTGAACCCCCCTCCCACCTCCCACCCTATACCATCTCTCTGGATCATGCCAGTGCACCAGCCCCAAGCATCCTGTATCCTGTATTGAACCTAGACTGGCGATTCATTTCTTACATGATAGTATACATGTTTCAATGACATTCTCCCAAATCATCCCACCCTCTCCCTCTCCCACAGAGTCTAAAAGTCCGTTCTATACCTCTGTGTCTCTTTTGCTGTCTCGCGTACAGGGTTATCATTACCATCTTTCTAAATTCCATATATATGTGTCAGTATACTGTATTGGTGTTTTTCTTTCTGGCTTACTTCACTCTGTATAATAGGCTCCAGTTTCATCCACCTCATTAGAACTGATTCAAATGTATTCTTTTTAATGGCTGAGTAATATTCCATTGTGTATATGTACCATGACTTTCTTATCCATTCGTCTCCTGATGTACATCTAGGTTGTTTCCATGTCCTAGCTATTATAAACAGTGCTGTGATGAACATTGGGGTACATGTGTCTCTTTCAATTCTGGTTTCCTCCGTGTGTATGCCCAGCAGTGGGATTGCTGGGTCATAAGGCAGTTCAATTACCAGTTATTTAAGGAATCTCCACACTGTTCTCCATAGTGGCTGTACTAGTTTGCATTCCAACCAACAGTGTAAGAGGGTTTCCTCTTCTCCACATCCTCTCCAGCATTTATTGCTTGTAGACTTTTGGATCGCTGCCATTCTGACTGGTGTGAAATGGTATCTCATTGTGGTCTTGATTTGCATTTCTCTGATAATGAGTGATGTTGAGCATCTTTTCATGTGTTTGTTAGCCATCTGTATGTCTTCTTTGGAGAAATGTCTATTTAGTCCTTTGGCCCATTTTTTGATTGGGTCATTTATTTTTCTGCACTTGAGCTGCATAAGTTGCTTGTATATTTTTGAGATTAGTTGTTTGTCAGTGTCTTCATTTGCTATTATTTTCTCCCATTCAGAAGGCTGTCTTTTCACCTTGCTTATAGTTTCCTTTGTTGTGTAGAAGCTTTTAATTTTAATTAGATCCCATTTGTTTATTTTCAACTCTCCAGAAAACAGAAATAGAAGGAACATACCTCAACATAATAAAAGCTATATATGACAAACCCACAGCAAACATTATCCTCAATGATGAAAAATTGAAAGCATTTCCCTTAAAGTCAGGAACAAGATAAGGGTGCCCACTTTCACCGCTACTATTCAACATATTTCTGGAAGTTTTGGCCACAGCAATCAGAGCAGAAAAAGAAATAAAAGGAATCCAAATTGGAAAAGAAGAAGTAAAACTCTCACTGTTTGCAGATGACATGATCCTCTACATATAAAACCCTAAAGACTCCACCAGAAAATTACTAGAGTTAATCAATGAATATAGTAAAGTTGCAGGATATAAAATCAACACACAGAAATCCCTTGCATTCCTATACACTAACAATGAGAAAGTAGAATAAGAAATTAAGGAAACAATTCCACTCACCATTGCAACAAAACAATAAAATACTTAGGAATATACCTACCTAAAGAAACTAAAGACTTATATATAGAAAATTATAAAACACTGGTGAAAGAAATCAAAGAGGACACTAACAGATGGAGAAATATACCATGTTCATGGATTGGAAGAATCAATATAGTATAAATGAGTATACTACCCAAAGCAATCTACAAATTCCATGCAATCCCTATCAAGCTACCAGTGGTATTTCTCACAGACCTAGAACAAATAATTTCAAGATTTGTATGGAAATACAAAAAACCTCGAATAGCCAAATCAATCTTGAGAAGGAAGAATGGAACTGGAGGAATCAACCTGCCTGACTTTAGGCTCTACTACAAAGCCACAGTCATCAAGACAGTATGGTACTGGCACAAAGACAGAAATATAGATCAATGGAACAACATAGAAAGCCCAGATATAAATCCACACACATATGGACACCTCATCTTTGACAAAGGAGGCAAGAATATACAACGGAGAAAAGAAAATCTCTTTAACAAGTGGTGCTGGGAAAACTGGTCAACCATTTGTAAGAGAATGAAACTAGATCACTTTCTAACACCACACACAAAAATAAACTCAAAATGGAGTAAAGATCTAAACATAAGAACAGAAACTGTAAAACTCCTAGAGGAAAACATAGGCAAAACACTCTCTGACATAAATCACATCATGATCCTCTATGATCCACCTCCCAGAATACTGGAAATAAAAGCTTTTAATTTTAATTATATCCCATTTGTTTATTTTTGCTTTTATTTCCAGTATTCTGGGAGGTGGATTATAGAGGATCCTGCTGTGATTTATTTTGGAGAGTGTTTTGCCTATGTTCTCCTCTAGGAGTTTTGGCCTTATGTTTAAATCTATAATCCATTTTGAGTTTAGCTTTGTGTATGGTGTTAGAAAGTGTTCTAGTTTTATTCTTTTACAAGTGGTTGACCAGTTTTCCAAGCTCCACTTGTTAAAGAGATATTCTTTTCTCCATTGTATATTCTTGCCTCCTTTGTCAAAGATAGGTGTTCATTCAGTTCACTTTAGTCGCTCAGTTGTGTCAGACTCTTTGAGACCCCATGAATTGCAGCACGCCAGGCCTCCCTGTCCATCACCATCTCCCGGAGTTCACTCAGACTCACGTCCATCGAGTCCGTGATGCCATCCAGCCATCTCATCCTCAGTAGTCCCTTTCTCCTCCTGCCGTCAATCCCTCCCAGAATCAGAGTCTTTTCCAATGAGTCAACTCTTCAAATTAGGTGGCCAAAGTACTGGAGCTTCAGCTTTAGCATCATTCCTTCTAAAGAAATCCCAGGGTTGATCTCCTTCATAATGGACTGGTTGGATCTCCTTGCAGTCCAAGGGACTCTCAAGAGTCTTCTCCAACACCACAGTTCAAATGCATCAATTCTTCAGCGCTCAGCCTTCTTCACAGTCCAACTCTCACATCCATACATGACCACAGGAAAAACCATAGCCTTGACTAGACAGACCTTAGTCGGCAAAGTAATGTTTCTGCTTTTGAATATGCTATCTCGGTTGGTCATAACTTTTCTTCCAAGAACTAAGTGTCTTTTAATTTCATGGCTGCAGTCACCATCTGCAGTGATTTTGGAGCCCAGAAAAATAAAGTCTGACACTGTTCCCATTTCCCCATCTATTTCCCATGAAGAGATGGGACCAGATGCCATGATCTTCATGTTCTGAATGTTGAGCTTTAAGCCAACTTTTTCATTCTCCTCTTTCACTTTCATCAAGAGGCTTTTTAGCTCCTCTTCACTTTCTGCCATAAGGGTGGTGTCATCTGCATATCTGAGGTTATTAATATTTCTCCCGGCAATCTTGATTCCAGCTTGTGTTTCTTCCATTCCAGCGTTTCTCATGATATACTCTGCATATTAGTTAAATAAGCAGGGTGACAATATACAGCCTTGACATACTCCTTTTCCTATTTGGAACCAGTCTGTTGTTCCATGTCCAGTTCTAACTGTTGCTTCCTGACCTGCATACAGATTTCTCAAGAGGCAGGTTAGGTGGTCTGGTGTTCCCATCTCTTTCAGAATATACCACACAGTCAAAGGCTTTGACATAGTCAGTAAAGCAGAAATAGATGTTTTTCTGGAACTCTCTTGCTTTTTCCATGATCCAGTGGATGTTAGCAATTTGATCTCTGATTCCTCTGCCTTTTCTAAAACCAGCTTGAACATCAGGGAGTTCACAGTTAATGTATTGCTGAAGCCTGGCTTGGAGAATTTTGAGCATTACTTTACTAGCATGTGAGATGAATGCAATTGTGCCATAGTTTGAGCATTCTTTTGCATTGCCTTTCTTTGGAATTGGTGTCCATAGGTGTGTGGATTTATCTCTGGGCTTTCTATTTTGTTCCATTGATCTATATTTCTGACTTTGTGCCAGTACCATACTGTCTTGATGACTGTGGCTTTGTAGTAGAGCCTGAAGTCAGGCAGGTTGATTCCTCCAGTTCCATTCTTCCTTCTCAAGATTGCTTTGGCTATTCAAGGTTTTTCGTATTTCCATACAAATTGTGAAATTATTTGTTCTAGGTCTTTGAAAAATATTGCTGGTAGCTTGATAGGGATTGCATTGAATCTGTAGATTGCTTAATATTTAACACCACTAATATTTTTCACTTAAATATCTCCCAGGAATTTACATATTGAAGAAAAAATGTATAAGAAAAACTGGAAGTCAGATAATGACTCAATATGGTGGCTGTGACAGAAGTGTGGCTGGAATGAAGTAGAGAGTTCAGCAATATTGACTGCCTAACCAGACATCTGAAAAGCACTATACTTTTCCATTTGTTCAAACCAGATTCTCAGAACCTGGTAGTATTCTGAACCTAATTTTCTTACTGGTCTACTAATTCCTTGTGGTACTGATACTTAGTATCCCATAATATATTTCATTTTTCTGCTTAATTCACACAGAATTGGTTTCTGCTGTTCTCAGTCAAAAATGGAGTGATACAGGTACCTAGCGAGTATTATGAGTATATCACTGAGAATTATCCCCTGGAATATTTTTATTCACTGTGCTACTCAAATAACTATATATCTTTATAAAAATGTCTTGAATAGCCATAATAAAATTTCAGCTTGGGAAAATTTGTTAATGGTCAATATCTACTGAAATCCTAAGAGATTTTTCCAAGGTTCTGCCTCTTCAAACTTAGAAGCCTAACTATGTATCTATTTTGAATCCACTGATAGATGGCTACTCTAAAGTATCACATATTTAAAATTATAATATGTTCCAGTATATTATTATGTATATTTTTACTCAAAATGACTTTTTATTTTCATGAAGGTGATATAACTTACACAAGTATGATTTGGACAAATAAGCCATATTCCAACCAACCACCTAACACCACTATTTAGCAATAGTTCATAACACATGGCTTAAGTACAGTATTAATGCAAGTGTTTTATAGGCTCAATATAAACTCAGATCAATATAATTATTTTGAAGGGTTTTTTATCAGAATTTATCTATACTGTATTAAAAACTTAGGTCAAATTTCCATCTAGGTGAGTAATGTTAACTTTGAACATTATACAGAAGAAGGTAAAATGTAAAATCACAACTTCTAGAGCACATGTATTGCTTGGCAGTCTAACTAGATTAAAATATCTGTAGGTCATTAAGTAGAAAGGAAGGAGAGGGACGATTTGTCTCAAAAATATTTCTTTTCTCCTGCTTTATTATTTTTTTAATTGGAGGCTAATTACTTTACAATATTGTGGTGGTTTTTGCCATAGATTCACATGAATCAGCCATGGGCGTACATGTGTTCCCCATCCTGAACCCCCCTCCCACCTCCCTCCCCATCCCATCGCTCTGGGTCTTCCCAGTGCACCAGCCCTGAGCACCCTGTCTCATGCATCAAACCTGGACTGGTAATCTATTTCACACATGATAATATACTTGTTTCAATGCTATTCTCTCAAATCATCCCACCCTTGTTTCTCCCAGCGTCCAAAATTCTCTTCTTTATATCTGTGTCTTTTGTGCTCTCTGGCATATAGGGTCATCATTACCATCTTTCTAAATTCCATATATATGTGTTAATATACTGTATTGGTGTTTTTCTTTCTGACTTATTTTGCTCTGTATAATAGGCTCCAGTTTTATACACCTCATTAGAACGGCAAACATATTTCTTAATTAGAACTGCCTTCTCCTAGTACAGACATTTGCCTGTAAAATGTGACAATTACTTTTTGATGATTTTTTATTGACTAAGGAAGATAAAAAAATATTTAAGTATAACCATAAAGAAGTATTTGTGATATAGCTAGTGTATATTAAAGAAGTGTGAAAATATACTTAACTCATAGTTGGGAGAAATAGTTTATTAATTTTTAAAAAGCTAAAAATTTTGAGTTAAATATCCTCAAACCTTAAGTAACAACTACTAGAATTCTAGAAATATTTTACTACCCTCCTCTCCTTTAAAAATATTTCAATATTATTCAATAAGACAAATGCAACACTGCTCTAAAAATAGCAAAAATCCTGATGATATATACTAGACAAATAAAATATACTGAATCCTTTTGTATAGCAAGCATTGTGCTAAATACTTCATGAAAACTAATTTTTAATCAAAATAATCACAAGGGAATTGGAGCAATTTCCTTCTTTTTGACAATTAAATAAGTGGAAACTGAGACTCAGAAATAGCAAGTTAAGTTGCCCAGGGGGATTACACAGCTGGTAAGGTAGGAAGTACTCAGTTACATTTACATGCCCGCTTCTTCCACTTATAAAAGTTATATGTTACAGGTGATGCCACTGTTACTATGTTGCCTAGATATTACAAGTAAGCCATTCTCATTAGCATTATTATTAATAATTACTATTAAAGCTTCCTTATCCATATATTGATTTAGACTAACTAGCCTTCCTCATAGATCTGGATTGAATAATATTCTAGATTCCTTAAGAGATTTAGTCCTGTATCTCGAGCATTTGTTGAAGAGCCTGTGTCATCTTCACTTCTTCGAATGGGGCAGAGTATTAGCTTCAAATTCTAACTATCCCTTGGGCCATAGAAAAAGCAAGATAATTCCAGAAAAAACATTGACTTCTGCTTCATTGACTATGCTAAAGCCTTTGACTGTGTGGGTGACAGCAAACTGTGGAAAATTCTTAAAGAGATGGGAATACCAGACCACCTGACCTGCCTCCTGAGAAACCTGTATGCAGGACAAGAAGCAACAGTTGGAACTGGACATGGAACAACAGACTGGTTCCAAATTGGGAAAGGAGTATGTCAAGGCTGTATACGGTCACACTGCTTATTTAACATATGTGCAGAGAACATCATGAGAAATGCTGGGCTGGAAGAAGCACAAGATGCAATCAAGATTGCCGGGAGAAATATCAATAACCTCAGATATGCAGATGACAACACCTTATGGCAGAAAGTGAAGAGGAACTAAAAAGCCTCTTGATGAAAGTGAAAGTGGAGAGTGAAAAAGTTGGCTTAAAGCTCAACATTCAGAAAATGAAGATCATGGCATCTGGTCCCATCACTTTGTGGCAAATAGATGGGGAAACAATGGAAATATTGACAAACTTTATTTTGGGGGGCTCCAAAATCACTGCAGATGGTGATTGCAACCATGAAATTAAAAGATGCTTGCTCCTTGGAAGAAAAGCTATGACCAACCTAGACAGCATATTAAAAAGCAGAGACATTACTTTGCCGACAAAAGTCCGTATCATCAAAACTATGGTTTTTCCAGTGGTCATGTATGGACTCTAAAAGAGGCTGAGTGTCAAAAAATTTATGTTTTTGAACTGTGGTGATGGAGAAGACTCTTGAGAGTCACTTGGACTGCAAGAGGATCAAACCAGTCAATCCTAAGAGACCTCAATCCTGAATATTCACTGGAAGGACTGATGCTAAAGCTGAAGCTCCAATACTTTGGCCACTTTATGTGAAGAGTCAACTCATTAGAATAGACCTTGATGCTGGGAAAGATTGGAGAAGGAAACGGCAACCCACTCCAGAGTTCTTGCCTGGAAAATCCCAGGGACAGGAGAGACTGGTGGGCTGCTTTCTATGGGGTTGCACAGAGTCGGGCATGACTGAAGTGACTTAGCAGCAGCTGGGAAAGCAGATGACTAGGATGAAATTGTTGGATGGCATCATGACTCAGTGGACATGAGTTTGAGCAAGCCCTGGGAGATGATGAAGTGAAGAACAGGCCTAGTGTGCTGCAGCCCATGGGGTTGCAAAGAGTCGGACGTGACTGAGCAACAACAACTATCAGGAATACAGCACCATATAATTAATGGCTGTTGGTTCATAGTATATATACTACATCATGAAGGCTTACACTCTAAATCCAATGAGTTTCATAGCCTAAATGGTATCCTAGTTGCACCTTTAGAAGTACCATTCTAAATTTCTATCAGGCTTTCAGATTCTGGGTGATGATGAGGTGCACTATTTGATAACTGAATCCCACTTTTATGTGACTGTTGCCATATAATGTGTTCCTTGTTCTGAAGCAGTGTTACACAAGATCTCATTAAGTAAGTAAGACATTTTATGAATTCTTAAATAGTGGTCCTAGCCAAGAAAGCAGGCAGGAAATGGAAGCCCTCATCAGAAATATTTAGCAATTACAGTAAGGATGAAATACTGTCTCCTCTGGATATAAGGGAAATTTAGCAACTGCCACTATGTGGTTGATTGGCCTCCTTAAGAGTTTGCACCATGGTGAGAAATCCGCTTCTGTCTTTGTTACTTAGAGTTTAAATATTCATCACTGGCAATAGCTAAACTACTGCTGGTGAGAAGAATCCCACACAATTGGACCCATATATAGTTTTTAACTCATGAAATATCCGGTGTCCAAGGACAGGAACTGGCTGATCTGATGCATGCTGGATAAGTTATTCTATTCATCAGTTTTTTTAGTTCTTTTCCTTCAGTGGGTTCACACTGCTGGACACTGACTTGACACACAAATGTTTACACTTTATACCACAAGTTTGATCATATACTTCCTCTCAATACCTTCATTTGAACTTGTAATCATATTAACTCTAGGCCCCTTACCAACCAGTCAAGCCAATCATCACTACCCTTAAATCTGAAAACTCTTATCTCCAACAACTTCTCCTTTTTTTCTGCAAAATTAATGGCCAAATATACTATTCCAAGATCCGCCAAGTGGAAGGGTTTCCTCTTGCTACTATATTTCAGTATTAACTCTAATGGGAGTTGTGATGTAGTGAAAATCCACTTTTATCTTTTGGAAATTTGGTATATTCAACTATTAAAGCAAGGTATTTTCTTACAGGAAACATCAGAGTTTTCCCACTACTCTAAAGGCATCCAATAAATAACTTTACATGGAAGAGCCTGGGAGAACATACATGGATGTCTACAGGTCCCCAAGAAGCTACAGAGGCACCCAGACTGCTGTCACCTCCTCCAATTTTTGAATGTGACCCACAGGCCTTTACAACTGTGTCACAGAACAAGCATTCTACCAACATACCTATGAACTGATCTGAGTTTGTTTTCTCTTATATCACATGACCATAGATAAAGGTCTAAAACAAAGGTCAAAAATGAAGGTCCTACAATGCCTATGGTGTGAAATGAGAAAGATGTGTTGCTGCAAATGATGTTTGTGACATTGAGTCTAGGCTATTGCCACTGGCAAAATCCATTAACAATCCCCAAGAAATAAAAAAAAAAAAACAGAATCTGAGTAATAAAATAAAGCTGATCTTTACTATTCTTCTTTGTGCTCAGCCTAACTTCAATCGTTCATAGAACAGTGCATCCAAAAGGCTCACACCCATCATTTCAGACCAGAGGTCTTACTGTGAAATATCTGTGCCCCAAACTTCAGCTTGGAGGACTATGTGCAGAAGCACTGAGCACAACACTTCAGCTCAAGATGGCAATAGAGTACTGTGTACAGAAATGCTGCATTTGACACTTTGATCTAGAGTACTGTGAGCAGCATAGCTGCTCCTGACATGCAAGAACTCCATCCCTCTCCTGGCCCATAAGAACCCTCTAAAGCAGCCCTACCAAAGGCCTACTGAGGAGAGTGTGTATTCTAGACAGCAAGCTTGAAACTCTACTCTACTTTAATGAAGATTAAAATTTTCATTTGCTTCTGAACCAAGCTTAGCCTTGCTCCATTGGCTCAAAGGACACTGGGCAGGAGAACTCATGTTTAGGATCAACTGAAGAGGGTCTGTAACAAAATTTGGCAACCAAGAAGTGGGGGACTGTGCTCTTTTTGCCTGCACCTATCCATTAGGCTCCAGCTTGCTCTGGCTCCAGCAAGAGGGCAACAGAGGCCCTGGGAGGTTTATGTGAGGATTCTTGACTCTAATTTTTTTAGTAACTCTGACAGGGTAGAATGGCAGCAGCCTTTGACCAAATTCAGCAACTCTACCCAGCAAGCTGATGCCCAGGTGTGATGTGCATATAACACAGCCCCAGAGTAACCTAGACTGTGTCCTCTTGAGGAAATGATAGTGTGGCCTCATTGACTGGCCTTTCTGCAATATCAAATACCCAGGGGTCTGTGGATGAGAGGGAGCCACAGCAGTCTTGCCCACTGTTTGGCAGTAGTGCTGTCCTCCTGACCCGTATACAAGGCAGTAGTATCCCACATGGAAGAGTAGAATCCCACACCAGGGATTTATTTTTTCTCCTTGCTGACCTCTAGGGGTCAACAGTAGCATTCTCCATAGTCACTTTCTGGTAAAGAAAGTTGGCCACCACTGTGAGCCAAGATGCAAGACCTGGAAAAGGCACAGGTGATAAGGAACAGCTCAGAAAATGAAGAGGCCAAGGATGCTATATCTCAGCTCAGGGGAAGAGACTAGGGACTCTGGAGTACCAAAAAAGTTCCCAAGGTAGGTAGTGGACCAATGATTTGACCTCTTTTAGTTGGCACTAGTTTCCTGAAGTGGACTGAGGAGGCCTGTGAACCACTTACAAGACCCAGGAACCCTATTATCAGGAAATTCTGTGAGCTGCTTTCAAGAACAGAAAACACCCACCCCACTGGACCCCTTCTCCACCCTCTGTTTACAAGGTAAACCTTGGGTGATTCCTTATAAAAATCTGTCTGTTGAAATAAGATAAAGGAAGTCAATCAGGAGCTAACAGAAAACAATGCTGCATTCCTGGAGTGCCTCATGGAATGACTCTGAATCTATATGAGCACCAGCCCCTGAGTCATTAGAAGGGAATATAATCCTGAAGTTGTATTTCACTTCCCAAAATGTCACCAATATTAGGTATAAACTTCAGAAGTTAAGAAAAGAACCATATACACCTACCAATCATGTGGTGAAGGTGTTTCATGTGTTTAATAACTGAGATAATAGAGGAAAAGTCAGAGGATAAACAGGCCTAGAGGCAAGCTCACCTACTGGCTACTGCCCTGCAGTGTCAACTGGTCAGCATAGGAATCTGTACTAACTGCCCATCGAGATTCAACTCCTCCTGTGAGTGACCCACAGCCCCCACTGAGGGATAGCAGCCAATGAAATTAGAACCCAGTCTGTGTACTATATATAAACAAGAGGGACACTGGAAGGGAAAATGTATTTGCTGCCCTGAAGGGGGGTTGGAAATGGTAGATCTAAGCAACTACACTTGAATGTAGACAGTCCAAATAAATGAAAAATGACAGGGCCAGAGGGCTCCTAAGCTGACTCCTGAGCAGCCTCAGCTGACACTGGACATGGGAAAAGCCTGTCAAATTCTTAGTCACAACCCAGACCACTAACTCAGTTATGAAGTCAGATCAGGCAAACTCAATCGTGAGAGTTGTACAGTTAAGGGGGTATCAGAAAAGACCAACAACAGGCATGCATAGAGTCATTAGGAGGCCATTCCTTCCTATATGTGTAAATTGGAGATTGGCATCCCCTTAGACAGAGGGCATAAGATGATAATGTTAATGAGTGAGACAGAGCAAGTTGACCTCCCAAGAGTAAATCCCAAGGTCTGGGCCCAGGGATGGATGGGATGAGCTGTAGAAGACAGTTAAGCACTCCATTAAAACCCAGACATACATGGCCCAATAGAAAACAGAACCTTCTCCATCAGGAGGTCTTATTGGACATTGCCCCTATTACACCGGGCCTAACTGACCAGGGCCTTATTAGACTATGCCAGTAACCTGCAATACCCCCATTCTCCACATAAAGAGACCCAGTGGGGAACCCAATGGGAAACATGAAACCACTGAGGGATGGCCTCCTTGCCTGCAGGTGGTAGCAGCAACTCTGCTAAAGGAGGCTGAAAAGTTAATATTTGATCAGCCCATTACTGTATGGACTCCATATCAGGTAAAGGCTTTAGTCAATTCTAAAGGAAAAGAATGGCTAACCCCTAGAAGGTTGAGTAACGTTCAGGCTATACTTTTAGACAAACTGGTGGCTACGAGAAAACATATCCTGGCTAGGACTCCACGCTCCCTGGGGGCCCAGGTACAATCGCTGGTCAGGAGGCATCAGGGAGCTAGATGCCAGATGCTGCAACTAAGAGTTTACAGACCACAATTAAAGATCCGAAGCACTATATAGAAATCACAATATATTTCAGTTGTCTCAGGCTAGGAAGTGACCCTCTCTCAAGTGCTGAAGAGAAATGGTTTACAGATGGGAGCAGTTTTCTAACAGGAAAAAGGCTGATGGGATACACAGTAACCTTCCAGACCCAAATCATAGAAGCAAGAAGCCTACCTTCAGGGACTTCGGCCCCAAACACCAAGCTGATAACCTTCACCAGAGCCTTAGAAATTGGACAGAGAAGATCTTAAAATTTTACACAGATATGCGTTATGTGTATGCCAAGGTACATGGACATGGGGCTGTTTGGAAGGAAGGCGGTGTGTGTATTATGGAGAACAAACAGGGGAAATATGATTTAAACATATTGAAGCTCTTAGAATTGGTACAGCTTTTAAAACAAAAAGTAGCAGTGAGTTACTGCAGGACTCACCAAAGGGGGATGCAGAGGTAAGAAAGGGACACAACAAGGCAGATGCAACTGTCAAAAGAGTGACCTCAGGACCAGTAATTTATCAACTACCCCTCTTACTTCAAAAACCAGATCCATCCAATTATTCCACAAGCTACACAAAGGAAAAATTAAACAAAGCCAAAAAAAATGGGCTTTTACAAAAGAAATCTAGAAGGCCATAGATGGCTAGTTAATGAACATGGACAATATTTCTTTCTTCAAATGCAGCTTTGTCGAGCCAGCAAGGAGGCTCCTTGATCAAGGAACTTACTCTGAGAAGGCAGCGTGTATAATTGATTAGTTGAGATCATGGTAATTTCTGGCATGAAAAGTATAATCAGTCAGATAGTTGAGACATGCCCTGTCTGCACAATAAATTACCTGAACACCAGATTCACCAGATAAGTCCCATAAGACCAGAGGGCCCACAAGACCCTGAAGAAGACTGGAAGACTGATTTCACTATCATGCCAAGGGTACCAAGCAATTTCAGCTATCTCTGGATGCTAGAAGACATCTTTTTTGGGTGCATAGAAGCATTCCCCCAGAGAAGGCAATGCAACCCACTCCAGTACTCTTGCCTGGAAAATCCCATGGACAGAGGAGCCTGGTGGGCTGCAGTCCATGGGGTCACTGACAGTCTGACACAACTGAGCAACTTCACTTTCACTTTTCACTTTCATGCATTGGAGAAGGAAATGGCAACCCACTCCAGTGTTCTTGCCTGGAGGATCCCAGGGATTGGGGAGCCTGCTGGGCTGTAGTCTATGGGGTTGCACAGGGTCGGGCACAATTGAAGTGACTTAGCAGCAGCAGCAGCAGAAACATTCCCCACTAGAAGTGAAAGGGTAACTGAAGCCACTACTAAAATAAATAATTCCCAAGTTTTGGCTCCCATGATCCTTACAAAGTGATAATGGTCCAGCATTTGTGTGCTCCAAATACAGCCACCCCCAAAAGATAAATCAGAATTAAGTGCATTTGAATTCATTATGGTAAACCCATTCCCCAAGCCCAAGAGATGGGATACCTTAGCCGCCTTCAAATGAAACAACTCAAATATTCCCTGCAGGTAGGAGAAACCTCTCACAGATTATGGCAACCAGGTACAGGCAGTACCCACTGACCTGAGACCCTCCACTACTTCCAGCCATGAGACAGGGTGACTGTAAAAATCTTGAAAACCACAAGCATGCAAGATCGTTCACTCCCAAAAGGAACAGACCCCACTTGGCGATCCTAACCCCCCCCTTCTGCCCTGAATTTATAGGAGATCTCTCTGTGGGCACATCACACTCAAGTGAAGAGGACTCCTGAGCCACAACCTCCAAAAAGAAAAACCTGGGCAAACAGACCCCCTTGACTACATGTGTGAACCACTCTCTGACCTGAAGTGTGACCAGGGGTAACCAGGCCACAGCAGTGAGTTTCAACATCAGGGAAAAACCCTACAGGCAAAAGACCTCCATCCTTTCATTTTTAGGAAAAACTTGACATGTGGCCATTATTCTCTTGCTAATATTTGGGGCATGTATCTTAAATAATTTGGTGTTCTTTGTCTCAAAAAGTTTAGACAAATGGTGTTCACTATGGATAGAGACAGTGGGGACGTGGTGACAATCAAACATCTCCACTGGTGCGCAGGAGAAGTTCTGCTCCTCTACCCTGGGTTATGACAACATCCAAACTCAACAGGTAGTAGTTACAGTAGACATTCATACACCTTCAGCCCCCTCTCAAGAATGAGGAACAGAAGGAAAGAAAAAAGACTGATCACCAGCAAAGCCGGTTAACAAGTACTGGGAACTAAAAATAAAATAGGAGTAAAAAGATAAAGTCGGAGAAGGCAATGGCACCCCACTCCAGTACTCTTGCCTGGAAAATCCCATGGACGGGGGAGCCTGGTAGGCTGCGGTCCATGGGGTCGCGAACAGTCGGAGACGACTGAGCGATTTCACTTTCACTTTTCACTTTCATGCATTGGAGAAGGAAATGGCAACCCACTCCAGTGTTCTTGCCTGGAGAATCCCAGGGACGGGGGAGCCTGGTGGGCTGCCATCTATGGGATCACACAGAGTCGGACACGACTGAAGTGACTTAGCAGCAGCAGCAGCAAAAAGATAAAGTCTAGCCTTTTTTTCCTTTGCGCTTAGTCTGGTTTTACTTGCTTATAGAGTGCTGCATGCAAAGGTCTTTCACTCGGTCCTTCAGGCCAGAGTTCCTCCAGTGAAACCGGCTGTGCCGACACCTCATACTGTGAGCAGCAACAGGGAGCATGGCATCTCAAGACAAGATGGCAGCGGTGCGCCACGTGCAGAGACGCTGCCTCCCCCATGAGCTGCACAGGTGTGCTAGCTCTGCTAGAACTCCGCCCCTTCCCGCTGCTGAGAATCAAAGTTAAACCCAGTATCCTCCTTTTGTCACAAATGACACTGAGCAGGAGGACACTTGAGGAGGACTGACTCAGGAGGGTAAATAACACTACCTGTTAATGTAACTTCTTGTGAACCCTGTTCTCATTAATATCATAACTTAATGTTATACACGCTAAGTCGCTTCAGTAGTGTCCAACTCTTTGCGACAATATGGGGTATAGCTTGCTAGGCTCCTCTATCCATGATTTTCCAGGCAAGACTACTGGAAAGGATTGCCATTTCCTTCTCCAGGGAACCTTCCTGACCTAGGGATCAAATCTGCATCTGCTGCATTGGCAAGCAGATTCTTCATCATCTGAGCCACCAGGAAAGCCCCTTTCTTATCTCCTGTGCTTGCGTGTTCCTGCTCAGTCGCTTCAGTCATGTCGGACTCTGTGCGACCCTATGGACTGTAGCCTTCCAGGCTCCCCTGTCCATGGGATTCTCTAGGCAAGAATACTCGGATGGGTTGTCAGGCTCTCCTCCAGGGTTTTTTCCTGACCCAGGGATTTAACCCGTGTCTTTTATGTCTCCTGCATTGACAGGGGGGTTCTTTACCATTAGCACCACCTAAGAAGCCCAAAATTAATGTTAGGTTATTATTAATACTTTAGGTTGCTTCCATATCTTGACTATTGTAAACAGTATTGCAATGAATATTGGGGTGCATGAATCTTTTCAAATTATGGTTTTCTCTAGCTATATGTCCAGGAGAAGGATTGCTGAATAACATGGTATTTCTATATTTAGTTGCATAAGAAACCACTATACTATTATACATATGGTTCTCCATACTATCAATTTACATTCCCACCACCAGTGTAGGGGGGTTCCTTTTTCTCCATATCCTCTCCTGCATTTATCATTTGTATATTTTTAAATTTTCTTTTCAACAACCACATAGAAAGTAAATGTGTTTTTACTATCAATCATAATTTTCTGGAAGAGACAATTATGACAATTATTTTCCTTTTTGAAATTTATTTATTAAATGGAATTAAGACATGGTCTAAATTTATCTCTAGTCAAAAATAGAATAGGGTCAATATCTGACTAATGAAACAGCATCTCCTCATCAACTGGCCACATAATTCCACAACAAGATTAATTTCTTTGATTTAAGAAGGAAATAAATAAAAAATAGAAACATTGACTCTATAAAGTTATTGTTAACATGGGAATGAAAAGAGGCTGTATGACAGGATATATAAGCTTATACTGAAAGGAATAGAGTACTTGAAATTTTTCAGAAAGATTGAGACTTGAATTTGACATAAATAAGCAATCTTCCTTCCCAATTTCCTCCATAAAACAACAGCGAGAGCAGCATAACCAATAAAACAGGAAGTCTTTTAATAATAATAAATTATTTCAAGTGACAGGGAACTCAGCATTTTAAGCCTTTAAAGAAAATATCAGCATTAGCAAAACTGCAAAGAAATAAAACTCTCATGTATTGCTAGTAGAGAAGGCAATGACACCCCACTCCAGTACTCTTGCCTGGAAAATCCCATGGACGGAGGAACCTGGTAGGCTGCAGTCTATGGGGTCCCTAGGAGTCGGACACGACTGAGCAACTTCACTTTCACTTTCATGCATTGGAGAAGGAAATGACAACCCACTCCCATATTCTTGCCTGGAGAATCCCAGTGATGGAGGAGGAGCCTGGTTGGCTGCCGTCTATGGTGTCCCACAGAGTCGGACACGACTGAAGCGACTTAGCAGCAGTATTGCTAGTAAGAGTGTGAATTTTATAACTATTATGAAAAATTGTCAGGTTCTATTGAAGATGAATATGTGCCTATCCTTTGGCCTGGTAATTACATGCCTAGGTGCGCACCCAACAGAAATGCATTAGAAACGTTCACTGAAAAACAAGTTCCAGTATATTTAGGGCATTACATAAATAATACCCTCCAATGGAAACTACCCAAATGCTTATGAGCAGAAAAATGGATAAGTAAATTGTGGTATGTTCACAGAATGATATCCAGAATACCAATAGGAATAAGCAAACTGGAATTCAGTCCAGTTCAGTCACTCAGTCATGTCTGATTCTTTGCGACCCCATGGACTACAGCATGCCAGCCCTCTCTGTTCATCACCAACTCCCAGAGTTTACCCAAACTCATGTCCATTGAGTCCATCTCATCCTATGTCTTCCCCTTCTCCTCCTGCCCTCAATCTTTCCCAGCATCAGAGTCTTTCCCAATGAGTCAGCTCTTCACATCAGGTGGCCAAAGTATTGGAGTTTCCACTTCAACATCATGACAATAACAACGCATCTTATAAACAAAATATCAAGCCAAAGGATCCAGAACAAAAATCATATACATACTATTCATATTAAAGTAAAAAGTGACAAAACTAATCTATTAATATACTGTTTGGCTACGGGACAGTGGTTATTGTTGGATGTTACTGATTAACTAGAAGAAAGGATAAAAGGAGTTTCTGGGGTAATGGTAATGTTCTTTTTCTTGATCTAGGTTTGAATTACACAAGCTTATCTTAATTGTGAAAATACATTATTTATGATATTCCAAAACTTTCTAAAATTCCTTAGAAAAATATGTATTTACTCTTTTAACACAGTTTAAAACTCAGGCAACCCAGGCTTCAGACAACCTGTTTCTGAGGAAGACAAAGTTTACCCATTTCTCAGTCGTTTTCTCATCTGTGTTGACTTACAAGACTATGCATGGTGTGAAAAAGACTTTCAGTCATTTTAGATTTTTCCTTTCAAATATAAACACAGTGGAGAAATGAATTTTTCATTCTATGAATGCCTTGTGCATCAACGGACTGTTCTCATCTCCATGATCATTTTTTTTGACCCAGAATAGAATGTGCTGATGGCTGGTTTCAAATATGCTCTCATGAATTCTATTGTAGGGTCAATTTCTTCCAAGCTATTTGGACTGAAAATGGGGAAAACGTTTTTCTATTTATAAAAACAAACAGAAATAAACAGGGTTTCTTACCAGAAATAATGAATGGGCGCTGTGCATCAGAGGTCGAAATAAGTCTCAGACAATATAAAGCAGGTTCTGTTTGATAGTTAGAATTCCATGGACTGTATATAGTCCGCAAAGAGTCCAAAACGACTAAGCAACTTTCACTTTTCACTTACAGCTAGATCAAACATCATTATTCTGAAGGTTCTGAGGGAAAAGTTGCATCTGCCCTGCTATCTAGAGTGAGATGCTTAAAGAACTATAGGACCGTGAATATAGCTATGCTGGTAGGCTGAGCTATTCTCAAATGCTATAGTGGCTGATGTACGCTAGCAGTGATGATTATTGCCTGTGATGTCACTGTGTGTTAAAGCATGAGCAAGCAACATAAATAAATAAATAAGACCAGCAAGAAAATTTGAAAAAAAAAAAAAAACAGAAAAAAACAAAGAACCATCTCACAAGAAGTGAAACCAATGGGTATGTCAGGTGAGATAAATAAAGTAATAAGATCTATCAAGGACATCAGATACAAAATAACTTGTGGAAAAACAACAACAAAATATATATTTTCTAATTTAAATTTTTCAATAGTTATGATTAAGAAATAGCTATGGTAAAAAGTTAAGCTGTCCTGAAAGATCTATTAAAATAAATACAAAATATGTAGAAATAGCATAAATTATGGCAATCAATGAAAACATGAGTTATTGAGGACACTGACAAGAGAATTTTCATGCAGATTAAAAGGGTCTAGAAATGTTGTTGTTTTTTTTAAGGCAGTTATAGAAGAGAGATAATTTTTAAACAAATTGAGAAATTTTCCTTTATTTGAAGAAAGATTTCACCCAAAGATTGACAGGATTCCCTGGGTCTCAATGAGGATTAATAAGAAAGGTCATTTAAAAAAAAAAAAAGAAAGATCATTTAGTTAGGTATATCCCAGTGAAAATTTTTAATTCCAACAATAATATGAAATCTTATAAGCTTCTAGATGAGCAAGTAACTTTTAGAGGAAAGAGAATCTGACTAATATTTGACTTATGTATAATATTAAAACTTAGCAGTCAATGAAATATAATCTACTGAAAACAAAGGAGTTAGATTCAAATTACAATTTACCTATCAGAAAAAAGGAGTGACATTTTCAGATGTAAGTAGATTCAGAATTTATATCACCTGTGTGTTTCTGAGAAAAAAATGTAATGACCAAATGACTATTAAATCGGAACTAAGATACTGTAAAAGATAAGGATGTTGGACAAAGTGGTAATTAGTCTATTTACAAAATTGAAATGGATTTTTATTGAACTCTAATTGTTACTATGATTGGAAAATTATAGTACGGCTGTAAAATAAGGTTTCTTAAAGGAAATGAGACAAATTGTGAGGAAAACCCTAAAACTAGATTTCAACAATATCCAGGAACTTGCAGTTATACGAATGGAAAACCAATAAAAATATTTTAACTGTCACACCTGCACCCAAAAGAATGATATGCAGCAGAAACTGTTAGTAACTATCCAATGCCCATTTTCTTTCTCTCCCTTATTAATAGAAATTCAATTTTATTCATGTCAACAATGTATCCAAGTAAAACATGACATTTTCTGCCATGCCTTGCAGATGGAAGAGCCATGTGACCAAGTGCAATGTGATAGATATATGTGGAGATTTTGATGTATTAGTTGGAAAGCTATTAAAATGTTACAGACAGGGCAGGGAGGTGTACCTATTCTGCCTTCTCTTTTCCTCCTCACTGATGCCTAGAACATGAATTTAATGGCTAGAAGTCCTGAGACAATACCTTATGGTAAATGAAAAAGAAATTAAACCAAAGTAGGAAGATAAATTAGTAATGATCAACACTGAAAATAATGAATTTTTTAAAAGGTAATGTTTCCTTTCTTGTTCTGCATACACATACACAAACATGTTTGTGTATTTTAAATTGACGCTATTTTTTATCTTCTAATCAATCTTAAAAAGTGTATGCAGAACAAGAAAGGAAACAATACCAGAAATAGGAGCTGGTATAAATCATGAAGGACAAATACATTTTATTCAAGAAAAAAGTAAAATAAAGTCTAGATAATATGAATTATTTACAGAAAGAGAAAAGCAGTTTGTAGTATTGTGTTGCTGCTGCTGCTAAGTCACTTCAGTCATGTCTGACACTGTGCGACCAATTGATGGCAGCCCACCAGGCTCCTCTGTCCCTGGGAGTCTCCAGGTAAGAATCCTGGAGTGGATTGCCATTTCCTTCTCCAATGCATGCTGCTGCTGCTACTAAGTCACTTTAGTCCTGTCCTACGCTGTGTGACCCCATAGACGGAAGTCCACCAGGCTCCCCTGTCCCTGGGTTTCTCCAGGCAAGAACACTGGAGTGGGTTGCCATTGCCTTCTCCAGTGCATGAAAGTGAAAAGTGAAAGCGAAGTCACTCAGTCGTGTCCGACTCTTAGCGACCCCATGGACTGCAGGCCATGAGGCTCCTCCATCCACAGGATTTTCCAGGCAAGAGTAATGGAGCGGGGTGCCATTGCATGCATGCATCCCTTTAGTCGTGTCCGACTCTGTGTGACACTATGGACAGCAGCCCCCCAGGCTCCTCTGTCCATGGGATTCTCTAGGCAAGAATACTGGAGTGGGTTGCCAGTTCCTTCTCCTAGTATTGCGTTCATTGCAGTTGAGTCGCTCAGTCGTGTCCGACTCTTTGCAACCCCATGAATCACAGCACAACAGGCTTTTCTGTCCATCACCAACTCCCGGAGTTCACTCAGACTTGCGTCCATTGAGTCAGTGATGCCATCCAGCCATCTCATCCTCTGTCATCCCCTTCTCCTCCTGCCCCAGCATCAGAGTCTTTTCCAATGAGTCAACTCTTCTCATGAGGTGGCCAAAGTACTGGAGTTTCAGCATCATTCCTTCCAAAGAAATCCCAGGGTTGATCTCCTTTAGAATGGACTGGTTGGATCTCCTTGCAGTCCAAGGGCCTCCCAAGAGTCTTCTACAACACCACAGTTCAAACGCATAAATTCTTCAGCGCTCAGCATTCTTCACAGTCCAACTCTCACATTCATACATGACTACTGGAAAAACCATAGCCTTGACTAGACAGACCTTAGTCAGCAAAGTAATGTCTCTGCTTTTCAATATACTATCTAGGTTGATCATAGCTTTCTTTCCAAGGACTAAGCGTCTTTTAATTTCATGGCTGCAATCACCATCTGCAGTGATTTTGGAGCCCCCCAAAATAAAGTCTGACACTGTTTCCACTGTTTCCCCATCTGTTTCCCATGAAGTGATGGGACCACATGCCATGATCTTCGTTTTCTGAATGTTGAGCTTTAAGCCAACTTTTTCACTCTCCTCTTTCACTTTCATCAAGAGGCTTTTTAGTTCCTCTTTACTTTCTGCCATAAGGGTGGCATCATCTGTATATCTGAGGTTATTGATATTTCTCCTGGCAATCTTGATTCTAGCTTGTGTTTCTTCCAGTCCAGTGTTTCTTAAGATGTACTCTGCATGTAAGTTAAATAAGCAGGGTGACAATAGACAGCCTTGACATACTCCTTTTCCTATTTGGAACCAATCTGTTGTTTCATGTTCAGTTCTAACTGTTGCTTCCTGACCTGCATACAGATTTCTCAAGAGGCAAGTCAGGTGGTCTGGGATTCCCATCTCTCTCAGAATTGTCCACAGTTTATTGTGATCCACACAGTCAAAGGTTTTGGCATAGTCAATAAAGCAGAAGTAGATATTCTTCTGGAACTCTCTTGCATTTTCCATGATCCAGCAGATGTTGGCAATTTGATCTCTGGTTCCTCTGCCTTTTCTAAAACCAGCTTGAACATCAGGAAGTTCACAGTTCACGTATTGTTGAAGCCTGGCTTGGAGAATTTTGAGCATTACTTTACTAGTGTGTGAGACGAGTGCAATTGTGCGGTAGTCTGAGCATTCTTTGGCATTGCCTTTCTTTGGGATTTGAATGAAAACTGACCTTTTCCAGTCCTGTGGCCACTGTTGAGTTTTCCAAATTTGCTGGCATATTGAGTGCAGCATGTTCACAGCATCATTGTTCTGGATTTAAATAGCTCAACGGGAATTCCATCACCTCCACTAGCTTTGTTCGTAGTGATGCTTTCTAAGGCTCACTTGACTTCACATTCCAGGATGTCTGGCTCTAGATGAGTGATCACAGCATCATGATTATCCGGGTCACCACCTCTTCTTAATATCTTCTGCTTCTGTTAGGTCCATACCATTCCTGTCCTTTATTGAGCCCATCTTTGCATGAAATGTTCCCTTGGTATCTCTAATTTTCTTGAAGAGATCTCTAGTCTTTCCCAGTCTGTTGTTTTCCTCTATTTCTTTGCATTGATTGCTGAAGAAGGCTTTCTTAACTCTTCTTGCTATTCTTTTGAACTCTGCATTCGGATGCTTATATCTATCCTTTTCTCCTTTGCTTTTCACCTCTCTTCTTTTCACAGCTATTTGTAAGGCCTCCCCAGACAGCCATTTTGGTTTGTTTGTTTGTTTGTTTGTTGCATTTCTTTTCCATGGGGATGGTCTTGATCTCTGTCTCCTGTACAATATCACAAACCTCATTCCATAACTGCTGCTCCTGCTAAGTCACTTCAGTCGTGTCCAACTCTGTGTGACCTCATAGACAGAAGCCCACCAGGCTCCTCTGTCCCTGGGATTCTCCAGGCAAGAACACTGCAGTATTAGTAAATCTAATTTTTCCTACTAAATGGTGGGAAAACATATAATGTCAATATTACATACTCAAGCTACAGGTGAAGTCAGGATGTAGAGTTAGGATGATGTTTTTAGCTCTAAAGTAAAGAAAAAAGATCATTCTAAAAGCAATATTAAAAAAACCTAGTATATTGTACAAATAATTCACAAAATGAAGAGGAAAAGAAACTAGTTCAGACTATTTTCTGATTAATTACATATAATAAAAGAAAAAAAAACTAGTAAACAGGTAAATGAAATATGAAATCTCCACCCTTCATTGAAATGATGCTCTAACACAGAAAGTTACTTTAATTGTGTTAATTATGTCTCAGTATAATAATGTATTTTTGAAAATATTATAAAGCACATAATTTCAAATGTAGGTAAAATTTTATGAAGAGGAAGAGATAATCTTTGCGTAAAACATCAAGTGAAATTTGTAATTGTTATCATTAGTTACAATTACAGTAAAGTGAAATATTTATTTTTAACATAAATTTATTTATTGTAATTGAAGGCTAATTACTTTACAATATTGTAGTGGTTTTGTCATACATATTAACATGAATCTGCCATGGGTATACAGGTGTTCCCCATCCTGAACTCCCTTCCCTCTTCCCTCCCCATCCATCCCTGAGTCATCCTAGTGGCCCAGCCCCAAGCCCCATGTCTCATACATCAAACCTGGACTGGGGATCCATTTCACATATGATAATATACATGTTTCAGTGCCATTCTCCCAAATCATCCCACCCTTGCCCTCTCTCACAGAGTCCAAAAGACTGTTCTATACATCTGTGTCTCTTTTGCTGTCTCGCATACAGGGTTATCGTTACCATCTTTTTAAATTCCATATATATGCGTTAGTATACTGTATTGATCTTTTTCTTTCTGGCTCACTTCACTCTGTATAATAGGCTCCAGTTTCATCCACCTCATTAGAACTGATTCAAATGTATTCTTTTTAATGGCTGAGTAATATTCCATTGTGTATATGTACTATGGCTTTCTTATCCATTCATCGCTGATGGACATCTAGGTTGCTTCCATGTCCTGGCTATTATAAACAGTGCTGCAGTGAACATTGGGGTACACATGTCTCTTTCAATTCTGGTTTCCTCAGTGTGCATGCCCAGCAGTGGGATTGCTGGGTCGTATGGCAGTTCTATTTCCAGTTTTTTAAGGAATCTCCACACTGTTCTCCATAGTGGCTGTACTACTTTGCATTCCCAAAAACTGTGTAAAAGGGTTTCCTTTTCTCCACACCCTCTCCAGCATTTATTGCTTATAGACTTTTGGATAGCAGCCATTCTGACTGGCATGAAATGGTACCTCATTGTGGTTTTCATTTGCATTCCTCTGATAATGAGTAATGTTGAGCATCTTTTCATGTGTTTGTTAGCCATCTGTATGTCTTCTTTGGAGAAATGTCTGTTTAGTTCTTTGGCCCATTTTTTGGTTGGGTCATTTATTTCTCTGGAATTGAGCTGCAGGAGTTGCTTGTATATTTTTGAGATTAATCATTTGTTAGTTGCTTTGCTGTTATTTTTTCCCATGAAGGCTGCCTTTTGCCTTGCTTATAGTTTCCTTTGTTGTGCAAAAGCTTTTAAGTTTAATTAGGTCCCATTAGTTTATTTTTGCTTTTATTTCCAATATTCTGGGAGGTGGGTCATAGAGGATCCTGCTGTGATTTATGTCAGAGAGTGTTTTGCCTATGTTTTCCTCTAGAAGTTCTATAGTTTCTGGTCTTACTTTTAGATCTTTTATCTATTTTGAGTTTATTTTTGTGTATGGTGTTAGAAAGTGTTCTAGTTTAATTCTTTTACAGGTGGTTGACCAGTTTTCCCAGCACCACTTGTTAAAGAGATTGTCTTTTCTCCATTGTATATTCTTGCCTCTTTTGTCGAAGATAAGGTGTCCATAGGTGTGTGGATTTATCTCTGGGCTTTCTATTTTGTCCATTGATCTATATTTCTGTCTTTGTGTCTTGATGACCGTAGCTTTGTAGTAGAGCCTGAAGTCAGGCAGGTTGATTCCTCCAGTTCCATTCTTTTTTCTCAAGATTGCTTTGGCTATTCAAGGTGTTTTGTATCTCCACACAAATTGTGAAATTATTTGATCTAGTTCTGTGAAAAACATCGTTGGGAGCTTGATAGGGATTGCATTGAATCTATAGATTGCTTTGGGTAGTATACTCATTTTCACTATATTGATTCTTCCAATCTATGAACATGGTATATTTCTCTATCTATCTGTGTCCGCTTTGATTTCTTTCACCAGTGTTTTATAGTTTTCTATATATAGGTCTTTTGTTTCTTTAGATAGATATATTCCTAAGTATTTTATTCTTTTTGTTGCAATGGTGAGTGGAATTGTTTCCTTAAGTTCTCTTTCTGTTTTCTCATTGTTAGTATATGGGAATGCAAGGGATTTCTATGTGTTGATTTTATATCTTGCAAATTTGCTATATTCATTGATTAGCTCTAGTAATTTTCTGGTGGAATCTTTAGGGTTTTCTATGTAGAGGATCATGTCATCTGCAAACAGTGAGTTTTACTTCTTATTTTCCAATCTGGATTCTTTGTATTTCTTTTTCTGCTCTGATTGCTGTGGCCAAAACTTCCAAAACTATGTTGAATAGTAGTGGTGAGAGTGAGTACCCTTGTCTTGTTCCTGATTTTAGGGAAATGCTTTCAATATTTCACCATTGAGGATAATGTTTGCTGTGGGTTTGTCATATATAGCTTTTATTATGTTGAGGTATTTTCCTTCTATTCCTGCTTTCTGGAAGTTTTTTTTTTTTTATCATAAATGGATGTTGAATTTTGTCAAA
Source organism: Capra hircus (assembly GCF_001704415.2). Lineage (NCBI taxonomy): Eukaryota > Metazoa > Chordata > Mammalia > Artiodactyla > Bovidae > Capra > Capra hircus. The sequence goes on from NC_030808.1 coordinate 39,722,860, forward strand.
GGCTTTCTCTGTATCTATTGAGATAATCATATGTTTTTTATCTTTCAGTTTGTTAATGTGGTGTATTATGTTGATTGATTTGCAGATATGGAAAAATCCTTGCATCCCTGGGATAAAGCTCACTTGGTCATGATGTATGATCCTTTAAATGTATTGTTGGATTCTGTTTGCTAGAATTTTGTTAAGGATTGTTGCATCTAAGTTCATCAGTGATATTGGCCTGTAGTATTCTTTTTCTGTGGCATCTTTGTCTGGTTTTAGTATTTGCGTGATGGTGGCCTCATAGAATGAGTTTGGAAGTTTACCTTCCTCTGCAATTTTCTGGAAGAGTTTGAGTAGGATAGGTGTTAGCTCTTCTCTAAATTTTTGGTAGGATTCAGCTGTGAAGCCATCTGGTCCTGGGCTTTTGTTTGCTGGAAGATTTTTTATTATAATTTCAATTTCTGTGTTTGTAATGGGTCTGTTAAGATTTTCTATCTCTTCTTGATTCAGTTTTAGAAAGTTGTACTTTTCTAAGAATTTGTCCATTTCTTCCAAGTTGTCCATTTTATTGGCATATAGTTGCTGATAGTAGTCTCTTATGATCCTTTGTATATCTGTGTTGTGTGCTGTGATCTCTTCACTTTCGTTTCTAATTTTGTTGATTTGGTTCTTCTCCCTTTGTTTCTTGAGGAGTCTGGCTAATGGTTTATCAATTTTATTTATCTTCTCAAAGAACCAGCCTTTGGCTTTGTTGATTTTTGCTATGGTCTCTTTTGTTTCTTTTGCATATATCTCTGCCCTAATTTTTAAGATTTCTTTCTTTCTACTAATCCTGGGGTTCTTCATTTCTTCCTTTTCTAGTTGTTTTAGAGTTAGTTTATTTATTTGACTTTTTTCTTGTTTCTTGAGTGAAGCCTGTATTGCTATGCACCTTCCCCTTTGCACTGCTTTTACAGTGTCCCATAGGGTTTGGATGTTCTGTTTTCATTTTCATTCATTTCTATGCATATTTTGATTTCTTTTTTGATTTCTTCTGTGATTTGTTGGTTATTCAGCAGCGCGTTGTTTAGCCTCCATATGTTGGAATTTTTAATAGTTTGTCTCCTATAACTGACATCTAATCTTACTGCATTGTGGTCAGAAAAGATGATTGGAATGATTTCAATTTTTTTGAATTTACCCAGGCTAGATTTATGGCCCAGGATGTGATCTATCCTGGAGAAGGTTCCATATGCACTTGAGAAAAAGGTGAAATTCATTGTTTTGGGGTGAAATGTCCTATAGATATCAATTAGGTCTAGCTGGTCTATTGTATCATTTAAAGTTTGTGTTTCCTTGTTAATTTTCTGTTTAGTTGATTGATCCATAGGTGTGAGTGGGGTATTAAACTCTCCCACTGTTATTGTGTTATTGTTAATTTCCCCTTTCATACTTGTTAGCATTTACCTTACATATTGTGGTGCTCCTATGTTGGGTGCATATATATTTATAATTGTTATATCTTCTTCTTGGATTGATCCTTTGATCATTATGTAGTGTCCTTCTTTGTCTCTTTTCACAGCCTTTATTTCAAAGTCTATTTTATCTGATATGAGTATTGCTACTCCTTCTTTCTTTTGATCTCTATTTGTGTGGAATATCTTTTTCCAGACCTTCACTTTCAGTCTGTATGTGTCCCTTGTTTTGAGGTCAGTCTCCTGTAGACAACATATGTAGGGGTCTTGTTTTTGTATCCATTCAGCAAGTCTTTGTCTTTTGGATGGGGCATTCAACCCATTTATATTTAAGGTAATTATTGCTAAGTACGGTCCCATTGCCATTTATTTACTTTGTTGTTTTTGGTTCAAGTTTATACACCCTTTCTGTGTTTCCTGTCTAGAGAAAATTCTTTAGCATTTGTTGGAGAGCTGGTTTTGTGGTGCTGAGTTCTCTCAGCTTTTGCATGTCTATAAACTTTTGATTTTTCCTTCATATTTGAATGAGATCCTTGCTAGGTACAGTATTCTGGGCTGTAAGTTTTCCTCTTTCCTCACTTTAAGTACACCCTGCCATTCCCTTCTGTCCTGAAGAGTTTCTATTGAAAGATCAGCTGTTATCCTTATGGGAATCCCCTTGTTTGTTATTTGTTGTTTTCCCCTTGCTGCTTTTAATATTTGTTATTTGTGTTTAATCTTTGTTAATTTGATTAATATGTGTCTTGGGGTTTTTCACCTTGGGTTTTTCCTGTTTGAGACTCTCTGGGTGTCTTGGACTTGAATAACTATTTCCTTCCCCATTTTAGGGAATTTTTCAACTATTATCTCCTCAAGTATTTTCCCATGGTCTTTATTTTTGTCTTCTTCTTCTGGGACTCCTATGATTTCGATGTTGGGGGATTTAACATTGTCCCAGAGGTCTCTGAGGTTGTCCTCATTTCTTTTAATTCTTTTTTCTTTTTTCCTCTCTGCTTCATTTACTTCTACCATTCTATCTTCTACCTCACTTATCCTATCTTCTGCCTCAGTTATTCTGCTGTTGGTTCCCTTCAGAGTGGTTTTCATCTCATTTATTGCATTATTCATTATATATTGACTCTTTTTTATTTCTTCTAGGTCCTTGTTAAATATTTCTTGCATATTCTCAATCCTTGTCTTCAGGCTATTTATCTGTAACTCCATTTTGTTTTCAAGATTTTGGATCATTTTCACTATCATTATTTGGAATTCTTTATCATCCTCTTGAGAATTTGTATGCAGGTCAAGAAGCAACAGTTAGAACTGGACATGGAACAACAGATTGGTTCCAAATAGGAAAAGGAGTACGTCAAGGATGCATATTGTCACCCAGCTTATTTAACTAATATGCAGAGTACATCATGAGAAACCCTGGGCTGGAAGAAACACAAGCTGGAATCAAGATTGCTGGGAGAAATATCAATAACCTCAGATAGGCAGATGACACCACTCTTATGGCAGAAAGTAAAGAGAAACTAAAAAGCCTCTTGATGAAAATGAAAGTGGAGACTGAAAAAGTTGGCTTAAAGCTCAACATTCAGAAAATGAAGATCATGGCATCTGGTCTCATCACTTCATGGGAAATAGATGGGGAAACAGTGGAAACAGTGTCAGACTATCTTTTGGGGGCTCCAAAATCACTGCAGATGGTGACTGCTGCCATGAAATTAAAAGATGCTTACTCCTTGGAAGAAAATGTATGGCCAAACTAGACAGCATATTGAAAAGCAGAGACATTATTTTTTCAAAAAAGGTCCGTCTAGTCAAGGCTATGGTTTTTCCGGTGGTCATGTATGGATGTGAGAGTTGGACTGTGAAGAAAGCTGAGCACCATAGAATTGATGCGTTTGAACTGTGGTGTTGGAGAAGACTCTTGAGAGTCCCTTGGACTGCAAGGAGATCCAACCAGTCCTTTCTGAAGGAGATCAGCCCTGGGATTTCTTTGGAAGGAATGATGCTAAAGCTGAAACTCCACTACTTTGGCCACCTCATGCAAAGAGTTGACTCATTGGAAAAGACTCTGATGCTGGGAGGGATTGGGGACAAGAAGAGAAGGGGACGACAGAGGATGAGATGGCTGGATGGCATCACGGACTCGATGGACGTGAGTCTAAGTGAACTCTGGGAGTTGGTGAAGGACAGGGAGGCCTGGCGTGCTGTGATTAATGGAGTCACAAAGAGTTGGGCATGATTGAGTGACTGAACTGATCAGGTAGTTTCTCTATCTCTTCCTCTTTGGTTTGGTTTGGTGGGCATTTATCCTGTTCCTTTACCTTCTGAGTATTTCTCTGCCTTTTCATCTTGTTTATATTTCTGTATTTGGGGTGGCCTTTCTGTATTTTGGCAGTTTGTGGTTCCTCTTTATTGTGGAAGTTCCTTGCTGTGAGTGGGGTTGGACAGGTGGCTTGTCAAGGTTTCCTGGTTAAGGAAGATTGTGTCAGTGTTCTGGTGGTTGGAGCTGGATTTCTTCTCTCTGGAGTGTAACGAAGTGTCCAGTAATGAGTTTTGACATGTCAGTGGGTTTGGTGTGACTTTAGGCAGCCTGTATTTTGAAGCTCAGGGCTATGTTCCTGTGTTGCTAGAGAATTTGTGTGGTATGTTTTGCTCTGGAACTTGTTGGCTCTTGGGTGGTGCTTAGTTTCAATGTAAGTATGGAGGCTTTTGATGAACCCTTATTGATTAATGTTCCCTGGAGTCAGGAGTTCTCTGGTGTTCTCAGATTTTGGATTTAGCCTCCTGCCTCTGGTTTTCATTCATATTCTTACAGTAGCCTCAAGACTTCTCCATCTATACAGCAGTGATTATAAAACATCTAGGTTAATGATGAAACGTCTCTCCACAGTGAGAGACACCCAGAGAAGTACACAGTGTTACATGGAGAAGAGAAGAGGGAGGAGGGAGATAGAGGTGACCAGGAGGAAAAGAGGGGGAATCAAAAGGGGAGAGAGCAAGCTAGCCAGTAATCACTTCCCTATGTGCTGTCCATAGTCTGGACCCCTGACATGTTCACAGAGTTACACAGAGAAGAAAAGAGGGAGGAAGGAGAGAGAGGTGGCCAGGTGTATAAAAGGGGGAATCCAAAGGAGAAAGACAGATCCAGCCAGTAATCAGGTCCCTAAGTGTTCTCCACAGTCTGGAACACACAAAGATATTCACAGACTTGGGTAGAGAGAGAAGGGGGAAGGAGGGAATAAAGGCGACCTGGTGGAGAAAAAAGAGAGTCAAAAGGGGGAGAGAGCAGTCAAGCCAGTAATCTCACTCCCAAGTGAAAATGTGTACTGAAAATTGGGTTCTTAAAGGTACAAAATTGATAACAAATACCAAAAAGCAAAGATTAAAAATCTAAAGTAGAGGTTAGATTCTCAAAAATACAATATTAAAAAAAAAAACTCACAAAAATTATAAAATATATATGAAGTTTGCTTTTTAAATAGGGTATTTTTTTTGCAAGGTAATAGTAGGTTATACAAATGAAAATTAAAGGAGTAATAAGGACTTAAAATTTTTTATTTTAAATTAAAAATAATAACAGTAAAGATATATCTAGGATTTTCTCTGGAGCTGTTGTGGACTGTGTGGGGTCGGTTCATTTTCAGATAGTTCCTTGATCCAGCTTATACTTCTCAAGATCTATAGGCCCCTTCCTATGTAGTCATTGCTATCTACAGGGTTTTAATCTACTGCACCTGTCATTTCCAAATCCGTTCCCTCTGTTTATTTTAGCTTCTTCTGTTTGCTGGTTTCTTCAGTGTCTAATTTCTGCCCTGACACAAGGGGGCGGTGGTGGTCACTTTTTAGGCTCACTTGTTCAGTCGTGCTGTCAGGAGGAAGGAACACTGCAAACAAATGTCACTGGCGTGTGTGGGGTGTGCTCGCAGTGTTCCAGACGCACGGGGTTTGCCCGCCACTCATGGCGTGTGTGCTTTCATGGTCTACATTTCTCAAGCTCTAGGTTGCTCTGCTGGGAACTGCTTGAGGTGGGCCCTGGGTGGTGTGCACGTTCCAGGTCTAAGTCACTCAGGTTCAGGTTCTCAGGTACTCCACAGAGGCACAGACTCAGTTGGGCCTGCATTTTTTGCCCTTCCCAGGTCTGAGCAGCCCAGGTGACCAGGTGCTTGGTGAGTGCTGTCGCTGCTGCTTATTGTCTCCCCCATCCCTGCCGCTCAGTTTTCTGGGTGTACAACGAGTGCGCCTTCTCAGGTGTGCCATGTGTCTCTTCTGAGGAGCTGATCTCTGGCTGTGACCCTCCCGGCAGATGTCAACTGTCCAGAATCCCAAGAAGTCTTGGTTAGCAATGAAGCCTGCTGGCAGTTTGGTAGAGGATGCCTCTATGGGGCCTCGATTGCCCCCTTCCAGCTCTGGCTGCCCTCGCCTGCCTGTCTCTGGTGGGGGATGGGCCAGTCCACAGCCAGCTAGCTCTGCTCAGCCCTTTGTTCTGTTAGCAGGCCTGGCAGTGTCTTAGGTTAGGGCTTTTCATAGGATAGCTAGCCCAGTCTGGGTTGCTATCACAAGTTAGTACCCTAAGATTGCCCTTGGGGTATTCAGGCCCATTCCTTATCCTAAGCAATGCAGCCCCCACCTCCCTGTCCAGCCCCCACTTGCTAGTGGTGGATGCGAGTGTCTGGGATGCTTCTCCACTGGGAGTTGCCGTTTGGCATGTAATCATTCCAGTTCAGTTGCTCAGTCATGTCCGACTCTTTGCGACCCCATGGATCAGAGCACGTCAGGCCTTCCTGTCCGTCACCAACTCCCAGAGTTCACTCAGACTCATGTCCATCGAGTCCGTGATACCATCCAGCCATCTCATCCTCAGTCGTCCCCTTCTCCTCCTGCCCCCAATCCCTCCCAGCATCAGAGTCTTTTCCAATGAGTCAACTCTTCACATGAGGTGGCCAAAGTATTGGAGTTTCAGCTTCAGCATCAGTCCTTCCAATGAACACCCAGGACTGATCTCCTTTAGGATGGATTGGTTGGATCTCCTTGCAGTCCAAGGGACTCTCAAGAGTCTTCTCCAACACCATAGTTCAAAAGCATCAATTCTTCAGTGCTCAGCCTTCTTCACAGTCCAACTCTCACATCCATGTAATCTGTGGGGTTTAATTATTTATTTATTTTTCCTCCCAGGATGTTGCCCTCTGAGATTCCAAGACTTGCCACAGACCCACTGGTGAGAGTGTTTCCTGGTGTATGGAAACTTATCTTTTTTAAGACTCCCTTCTCAGGATGGATCTCCATCCCTACCTTTTTTTTCTCTCTTTTTATCTTTTATATTCGGTCCTATCTCCTTTTAAAGACAATGGGCTACCTTTCTGGGTGCCTGATGTCCTCTGCCACCATTCAGGAGTTGTTTTGTGGAATTTGCTCAGTGTTCAAATGGTCTTTTGATGAATTTGTGGGGAAGAAAGTGGTCTCCCCATCCTATTCCTATGCCCTCTTAGGATCACCCCTGAGTAAGTATTTAAACCACAAAATTCAAAATATAACCAACTGTAATAAAGTCTAAGGTAAATTATATGTTTTAATAAAATGAGAGAGAAATTATTTCATCAAATACTTGCTTATGATTCTTTTATTGATATCTTCTATCAGCAAATATAGTACATAGATATGAGAATTTGGTTCTTGAAAAGAGCTGGCAATTATTCAAGTAAATGTATTCATTTTGCAAATCAGCATAATGAAGTGTAGAAGAATTTGGTGATTTATTCAAGGTCAGATCACTAGTGTCAGAGAAGATCTCAGATTATTACATAGAACTCATATAATGCAGACATTTTCTTTTTTGAACAAATCATAAAATCCCATTGTAATACATTAATGTTATTTAGGTATCTGGGGGATTTGTTTATGGAATTGTTTTATTCTAGATTGTTTCTTCAAGAGATATTTAATCTTATATAGTAGTGATTATGTCTTGAAAAATGCTACAGTGGCAAGCTTATCTAATCATTTTCTAGTTCAAAATGTCTTATATGCTAAATACCATTAAATTTTACAATGGTGACATAATATCATTAAAAAATAATTATACATGACAAAAATTTTAAACTACATACATAATCCACAAAGGACGCAATATGTAACTTTTCAACATTAAGTTAAATACTGCATTTGTCTGGACAGTCACCATGGATTTAGACAACTATTCAGTTCAGTCGCTCAGTCGTGTCCGACTCTTTGCGACCCCATGAATCGCACCACTCCAGACCTCACTGTCCATCACCAACTCCCAGAGTTCACTCAGACTCAAGCCCATCGAGTCAGTGATGCCATCCAGCCATCTCATCCTCTATCATCCCCTTCTCCTCCTGCCCCCAATCCCTCCCAGCATCAGAGTCTTTTCCAATGAGTCAGCTCTTCGCATGAGGTGGCCAAAGTACTGGAGTTTCAGCTTTAGCATCATTCCTTCCAAAGAAATCCCAGGGCTGATCTCCTTCAGAATGGACTGGTTGGATCTCTTTGCAGTCCAACGGACTCTTAAGAGTCTTCTGCAACACCACAGTTCAAAAGCATCAATTCTTCAGCACTCAGCCTTCTTCACAGTCCAACTCTCACATTCATACATGACCACAGGAAAAACCATAGCCTTGACTAGACGGATCTTAGTCGGCAAAGTAATGTTTCTGCTTTTGAATATACTATCTAGGTTGGTCATAACTTTTCTTCCAAGGAGTAAGCGTCTTTTAATTTCATGGCTGCAGTCACCATCTGCAGTGATTTTGGAGCCCCCAAAAATAACATCTGACACTGTTCCCACTGTTTCCCCATCTATTTCCCGTGAAGTGATGGGACCGAATGCCATGATCTTTGTTTTCTGAATGTTGAGCTTTAAGCCAACTTTTACACTCTCCTCTTTCACTTTTATCAAGAGGCTTTTTAGTTCCTCTTCGCTTTCTGCCATGAGGGTGGTGTCATCTGCCTATCTGAGGTTATTGATATTTCTCCCAGCAATCTTGATTCCAGCTTGTGTTTCTTCCAGTCCAGCGTTTCTCATGATGTACTCTGCATAGAAGTTAAATAAGCAGAGTGACAACATACAGCCTTGACGTACTCCTTTTCCTATTTGGAACCAATCTGTTGTTCCATGTCCAGTTCTAACTGTTGCTTCCTGACCTACATACAGATTTCTCAAGAGGCAGGTCAGGTGGTCTGGTATTACCATCTCTCTCAGAATTTTCCACAGTTTATTGTGATCCGCACAGTCAAAGGCTTTGGCATAGTCAATAAAGCAGAAATAGCTGTTTTTCTGGAACTCTCTTGCTTTTTTGATGATCCAGTGGATGTTGGCAATTTGATTTCTGGTTCCTCTGCCTTTTCTAAAACCAGCTTGAACATCAGGGAGTTCACGGTTCACGTATTGCTGAAGCCTGGCTTGGAGAATTTTGAGCATTACTTTACTAATGCATGAGATGAGGGCAACTGTGCAGTAGTCTGAGCATTCTTTGGCATTGCCTTTCTTTGGGATTTGAATGAAAAATGAATTTTTCCAGTCCTGTGGCCACTGTTGAGTTTTCCAAATTTGCTGGCATATTGAGTGCAGCACTTTCACAGCATCATCTTTCAGGATTTGAAATAGCTCAACTGGAATTCCATCACCTCCACTAGCTTTGTTTGTAATTATGCTTTCTAAGGCCCACTTGACTTCACATTCCAGGATGTCTGGCTCTAGATAAGTGATCACACCATCATGATTATCTGGGTCGTGAAGATATTTTTTGTACAGTTCTTCTGTGTATTCTTGCCACCTCTTCTTAATATCTTCTGCTTCTGTTAGGTCCATACCATTTCTGTCCTTTATTGAGCCCATCTTTGCATGAAATGTTCCCTTGGTATCTGTAATTTTCTTGAAGAGATCTCTAGTCTTTCCCAGTCTGTTGTTTTCCTCGATTTCTTTGCATTGATCACTGAAGAAGGCTTTGTTATCTCTTCTTGCTGTTCTTTGAAACTCTGCATTCAGATGCTTTATTACCCATGATCAAATATTGCATCCATATGTAACATATAGAAATTGTTTTATTAATTTCTTATACTTAATGGGATATCTTATTTGAAGATTAAGTTGTTTCTCATATTCACAGGTATTGAAAATCAAATGTGGTTATCAAAAGAGAAAGATTGGTGGATGGAGGAACACATTAAGGATATGGAATAAACAGATACAAACTTCAGTATATGAAATAGACAAGGAACAAGAACATACTATTTAGCACATTGAATTATAGCAATTATCTTGCAATAACCTGTGAAAGTGAAGTTGCTTAGTCATCTTCAACTCTCTGCGACCCTATGGACTGTAGCCTGCCAGCCTCCTCCATCCATGGGCTTTTCCAGGCAATAATACTAGAATGGGTTTCCGTCTCCTTCTCTAGGGAATTTTCCCAACCCAGGGATCGAATCTAGGTCTCCAGGATTGCAGGCAGACCCTTTACCGTCTGAGCAGAATATAATATGTAAAAATACTGAGTCACTATGCTGTACACCTGAAACTAACACAATATTGTAAATAAACTATGTTTCCATTTTTTAAAAGAGGAAGTTATAAATATTCACCAAGGCAAAATACAAATGTAAACTTTTTTCCAATGAAAGAAATGCTTTTGAAATAATCTGAAATCAACTGGAAGATAATTGCTGTAATTAAATATTCTCATAATGGGTGCCTTTATCATTATGTTAGTATTTTTCTAGAGAATATCAAAATATATACATTCAATACATATAACTGAAAGGTAGAATCTGATTAATTCTAAATTAAATAATATAAAGTTGGTTATTTTTGTGTAAGGCAAACTATTATATATAGAGTAAATAAACAATATGTTGTTACTGTATAGCACAGGGAACTATTATATTCAATATCCTATGATAAACCATGATGGAAAAGAATTTTAAAAATAACATAAAAATACATTTGTGCAAATGAAAGCATGTGAATACTTTAAAAAATTTTAATCCCCCACAAATACATTATCCACCAAAATCAATGAATATTTTAATTGATTGTATACATGTGTGAATTTTATTGGCTATGTTGTTTGATGTAGTCCAAACAGCTCGAGATATTAGAAAGATGTTTTCATAGAAATAAATTCCATACAAAAAAATCTATGTGAATTAAATTTGTCAATTAAGTAACTAATTCAGTCTGTGGTATCATATGACCCAATTAGGAAAAACAAAAATTTTCCCTTTGTCGTATGATACAGAAGTGGTCTGAAAGATATATTATTGCATTAATTTTAATGCTGAAATTTAAATCATTTTTCTAAAGCCTATTATTTTAATAAGCCTATATGATCATGTTAATTTTTATAATATAGAAGCTTTTACAAGTTTAAAAAATGAATTACATAACCTCATACCGTTTAAGTTGAAGGTAAATACATGCTGAGACTCAGTCAACAGAATGTAACAACCAAACAATGGGACCATTTGGTGAAGAGGAAGAATAAGGAAGAGGAAGAGAAAGGGAGGGAGGGTGGGGGAGGAAAAGGAAGAATAGATGGTCAGAGTGAAATTCACTGATTGTAGGCTTAGATAAGTTAATTGATCATTTACTTTTCAAATAATTATACCAGCATTGTGTAAACAAAGGCATCAGTTTCTATTTATATATATATATATATATATACTGCTTTTTAGCAAATCTTATATTTACTCATTTAGTTACAAATGAATATTACACTTCAGTTTAGTCACTCAGTCATGTCCAACTCTTTGTGACCCCATGAATCACAGCACCCCAGGCCTCCCTGTCCATCATCAACTCCTGGAGTTCACTCAAACTCATATCCATCAAGCCGGTGATGCCATCCAGCCATCTCATCCTCTGTTGTCCCCTTTTCCTCCTGCCCACAATCCCTCCCAGCATCAGAGTCTTTTCCAATGAGTCAACTCTTCACATGAGGTGGCCAAAGTACTGGAGCTTCAGCTTTAGTATCATTCCCTCCAAAGAACACCCAGGGCTGAACTCTTTCAGAATGGACTGGTTGGATCTCCTTGCAGTCTAAGGGACTCTCAGGAATCTTCTCCAACACCACAGTTCAAAAGCATCAATTTATTCATTTTTAATTCAGTGCAGATGTTGAAAGCTCTCATTCCACAGATGCAATGTATAATACACTGAATAAACTGTCGAAACAGCAATATACATCAGTGACGTACACTGGAATGTATTTGTCAAAATACTTTCCTGCAATAAGCTCAGAAGCAATTATACTTCTTATAAAATTAATGATCTGAGGAGTGTGGATCTAGCTTGCCCAGCTTTATGACCTCTTTCCTTTAGTCAATAACTCCTCAATACTGTGACAACCAAAAGCTGTAGATTTCCTTATGTCTAAATGGAATAAATAACAGTCACTGGAGGGTGGGGGCCAGCATCCAGGAAGCTTTAGGAGCTGAAGGTTGATCAAAGAGGGAAGAGGGAGGGAAATTCCCACCCCATGGAAGATGGAAGTCCAAATCATTTCTTGGACCGGGGAGGGATTTCTTTATTCCTCACGTTTTTGAAGGATAGGGCAGTGAGGTACCAATCACTGTGAGTTTGGGGATGAGGGCCAGAGGAGAGGGCCACCAGCTTCCCCCACCACCCTCTGTGAAGCAGGCTCCCTCCGTCCCGGCCACTACCACCCCCCAACCCCATCCCCCTGCTCAATAATGCTGACCACCGTGCAAAGGCACGGTTACGCTTCCGTTTACCCGAATGGCCTGATGAGGACAATTTAAATAGGATGCAACGATCAATGCAAAAGTTACTGTTATATATAAATAGCATTGTACCTGGAATTGGTGACAAAACAAATTAAGAAAGAATCAGAAGTTGTCATTTAAAACAGTCTTCTAATAAAGTTGTTGTGCTGGAAATAAAAAAAGTCACTATTTCATGGGGAGTGTTGAAGATAAAATAAGTCATAATTATAAAGCATTTAGCATCATAGGGCTTCCCTGATAGCACAGTTAGTAAAGAATACACCTGCAATGCAGGAGACCTGGGTTCAATCGCTGGGTTGTGAAGATCCTCTGGAGAAGGGAAAGGCTACCCACTCTAGCATTCTGGCCTGGAGAATTCCATGAACTGTATGGTCCATGGGGTCACAAAGAGTTAGAGAGACTGAGCAACATTCACTTCATATCATATCTTATATTAACTATATTAAGTAGTTTTGCATTAGATAGTGTATGATAGATAATGTATAATTAAATTTTTATTCTTAATATTTTTCTTTTTAAGAATGGATTTAGCTGTTTGTGTGTTTCCTGAGGTTACTAGATATTTGAAATTTCATTAGTCAATATAATGATATGACAAATATAACCAATTAATGAATTAACATATGCAAACCTACACATAGATGATTCATGCACAAACAAATAGAGTTGTTCTTTGTCCAAACAGGCTATGCTGTTTCTTAGGGATGCTCTATCAAACATATAAATAGCATAAGCAACTCAGCATTCCTTGATGAAATACAATTTTTTTTAATTTATAGACAAATGTTTACTTTATTGTACTATTGCAACTTTTTAAGTGAACAAGTTGTCTCTTCCCTATAATAATATTTTATAATGAACTAAAAACAAAATAGGAATAAATTTATAGAAAATCCTTTCATATTTTCCTCATTGAGAGCTTTAATACTATAACGGGATTTCTGTATTCAATTTATTTTCCAAGGGAATCTCTTCAAATTGAAATGTATTTCTATAAATTTGTTGTGTTATTACTCTCATAAGAATGCCTCCCAAAACAAAAATATATGAATGATTTAAATCATTGGCATTGATTCCCTTGTAAAAAGGCAGTGTAAAAATGAACTTATCTCAATTAGAGTTCTTAGATTTGGTAAAAGTCTATATATTGAAATTATAACATCAATTGATCTTGAATGATTCTAAACTCTGAAAGAGTGGGTTCAATTTTCAAAAGCTCTTAATTTAAGGTCACAGTAAGTTTTGGGGAAAATTTATATATTGAATCATAGAAGGTGAACATTTATCCAACTTTATTTTAGAACAGTTTTAGAAAAGTTGAAGAAAATATTGATAGTTATCATATATGCTGCATCACTTGTCCCTATCATTAACATCTTACATTAACATGACACATTTATTACAGCTAAAAAGTATTGATGTATTATTGTTAATTAATGTCTATACATTAATCAGGTTTTATTAGTTTTTACCTCATTTCTTCTTTTAAAATTCTAGGATTCCATCCAGGATGCCACACTACATTTCTCTGTCTTTTTAGATTCCTGTTAGTTATGACTGTGGCTGCTAAGTCGCTCCAGTTGTGTTCGACTCTGTGTGACCCCATTGACTGCAGCCCATCAGACTCCACCGTCGCTGGGATTCTCCAGACAAGAACACTGGAGTGGGTTGCCATTTCCTTCTCCAATGCATGAAAGTGAAAAGTGAAAGTGAAGTCACTCAGTTGTGTCCGATTCTTCACGACCCCATGGACTGCAGCCTACCAGGCTCTTCCATCCGTGGGATTTTCCAGGCAAGAGTACTGGAGTGGGTTGCCATTGCCTTCTCCATTAGTTATGACAGTTCATGTTTAATAGTTTTAACTAATATTCTAATAGATTTATTTTTTAAATTTTTAGTCTTTACTCCTTCCTTTCAGAATATTAAACTTTAGAGGAGCAGACATACTCTATTATTCTTGGAAGTACTGGTTGACCTACTCTGTAATGATCCTGTCTTTAAGATTCTACCAATTAAATCTCAAATGTATTTTGTACTAAAACATTCTTCATACAAAAATCAGGAAAGTTTAGATAGTCTGTAGGCAAATGATTCACTTGTAACTTTTAACATTTCTGCTGAAGAAATATAAGTTACAGCTAATAGGGCTTAGCAGGTAGCTCAGCTGGTAAAGAACCTGTCTGTAGTTCAGGAGACCCCAGTTCGATTCCTGGGTCTGGAAGATCCACTAGAGATGAGATAGGCAGCCCACTCCAGTATTCTTGGATCTCCCTGGTGACTCAGATGGTAAAGAATCTGCCTGTAATGCGGGAGACCTGGGTTCGATCCCTAGGTTGGGAAGACCCTCTAGAGAAGGGAATGGCTACTCCCTCCAGTATTCAGACCTCGAGAATTCTATGGACAAAGTAATCTGGCAGGCTACAGTCCATGGAGCCTCAAAGAGGCTGACAGGACTGAGTAATTTTCACTTTCACTACATCTAAATAACTCATGAGAATAGATACAAACTCTTGTTATAATACACTGGTACTCCTATTGGAATCACAGCGTAAATAAATACACAATGTAATCCCACTGAATCTGCTTAAGTTAGTGCTTAAGTGAAAACACTTATTTTTGTTAAAGGCCATTCAAAAATCTGCATCCTCATAGAATTTGTTCTACAGAGCAGATATCAGGAAAAAGAAATTAAATTTTGATGAGTGGTACAAAACTCATATAAATATGGAAATATCTTTGCAAAATTATATGTTGATGGAAAAACATGGTGCTTTAAAACAGTTTAAACATTCTAACGTGGCAGTGTCTAAGAAAAAAATTTCTCTGAATGTTGAAAGATTTGAAGTACCCACAGAAGTCTAAATTGATGTCTTAAATTAAGACATTATGCTGAAAATTTTAGCCTAAAACACTGATAGAAAAATAGAATTAAAAGTTCAAGAGAAATAAAACCATGATGAGAAGTTTCAACATTAAAAGAAAAGAAAAGAAAACAACTTGAATTATGAGAATATATCTACAATAAAATCATACTGTTGCAGAAAGAATTTCAAAAAAGTGATAATAACTCCTAAGAAATTTTAAGTATAATATGCACAAAAGAATTTACAGCTTCTTTTTTAAATATAGTTTTACTCAATCATGTCTCCCTAATCTTTATAGCAATAAGTTTTAAGAAGCCAATATAACTTTAAATTCAAAACCAAATTAAAATAGTACAAAAATAAAACTACCTATCTCCCTAGGAAACATACAAAAGTTAAGTAAAACATAAGAAAATTATATACAGCAGTTTATTGAAAGAATACTATTCTAAGACCTTTGCAGACAGTTGTCAAATTAACAGCAGTCAGCATCTTTGGAACATGTATCTTGAATTCTAGTAATTTCTCATATCACATATCCATAGTCTTCATTCAGAAGGCAGAACTTAGCTATCAGACTCCCCAACTTTCACTGGTAACAGTCTTTGGTTCATAAGATAGTTTAGTTCAGTTCAGTCTCTCAGTCATGTCTGACTCTTTGCGACCCTATGAACTGCAATACTCCATGCCTCCCTGTACATCACCAACTGCTGGACTCTACACAAACCCATGTCCATTGAGTCTCTAATGCCATCCAAACATCTCATCCTCTGTCATCCCCTTCTCCTCCTTCCCTCAATCTTTCCCAGCATCAGGGTTTTCTTCCAATGAGTCAGCTCTTCGCATCAGGTGGCCAAAGTATTGGAGCTTCAGCTTCAACATCAGTCCTTCCAATGAACACCCAGAACTGATCTCCTTTAGGATGGACTGGTTGGATCTCCTTGCAGTCCAAGGGACTCTCAAGAGTCTTCTCCAACACCACAGTTCAAAAGCATCAATTCTTCAGCACTCAGCTTCTTTATAGTCCAACTCTCGCATCCATACATGACTACTGGAAAAAACATAGTCTTGACAAGACGGACCTTTGTTGGCCAAGTAACGTCTCTGCTTTTTAATATGCTGTCTAAGTTGGTCATAACTTTCCTTCCAAGGAGTAAGCATCTTTTAATTTCATGGCTGCAATCATCATCTGCAGTGATTTTGAAGCCCCCCAAAATAAAATCAGCCACTGTTTCCACTGTTGCCAAATTCAGACTTAAATTGAAGAAAGTGGGGAAAACCACTAGACCATTCAGGCATGACCTAAATCAAATCCCTTATGACTATACAGTGGAAGTGAGAAATAGATTTAAGGGACTAGATCTGATAGACAGAGTGCCTGATGAACTAGGGACTGAGGTTAGTGACATTGACCAGGAGACAAAAATCAAGATTATCCCCAAGAAAAAGAAATGCAAAAACACAAAATGGCTGTCTGAGGAGTCCATACAAATAGCTGTGAAAAGAAGAGAAGTCAAAAGCAAAGGAGAAAAGGAAAGATATACCCATTTGAATGCAGAGTTTCAAAGAGTAGCAAGGGGAGATAAGAAAACCTTACTCAGCAATCAATGAAAAGAAATAGAGGAAAACAATAGAATGGAAAATATTACAGATCTCTTCAAGAAAATTAGAGCTACCAAGGGAACATTTCATGCAAAGATGGGCTCAATAAAGGAAAGAAATGGTATGGACCTAGCAGAAGTAGAAGATAACAGAAGAGGTGGCAAGAATACACAGAAGAACTGTACAAAAAAGATCTTCACAACCCATATAATCATGACTGTGTGATCACTCACAATCACCTAGAACCAGACATCCTGGAATGTGAAGTCAAGCAGGCCTTAGGAAGCATTACTATGAACAAAACTAGTGGAGGTGATGGAATTCCAGTTGCGCTATTTCAAATCCTAAAAGATGATACTGTGAAAGTGCTGCACTCATTATGTCAGCAAATTTGGAAAACTCTACAGTGGCCACAGGACTGGAAAAGTTCAGTTTTCATTCCAATCCCAAAGAAAGTCAATGCCAAAGAATGTTTATACTACCGCACAATTACACTCATCTCCCATGCTAGTAAAGTAATGGTCAAAATTCCCCAAGCAATTCTTCAGCAATAAGTGATCCATGACCTTCCAGATGTTCAAGTTGGTTTTAGAAAAAGCAGAGGAACCAGAGATCAAATTGCCAACATTCTCTGGGTCATCAAAAAAGCAAGAGAGTTTAAAAAACAAAACAAAACAAAACATCTATTTCTGCTTTATTGACTACGCCAAAGCCTTTGACTGCGTGGATCACAAAAAACTGTGGAAAATTCTGAAAGAGATGGGAATACCAGACCATCTGACCTGCTTCTTGATTCATAAGATAAGGAGTCAGCATATAGAGTCCATTTGCTTGGGGAAGGAGAAAGAGATTGCAAGTGTGGAGTCTAAACTGTCTGTAGTCCTAGCAATTATGTTTCTTTGTTCAGTGTCATCAGAGCATTTTTGTCTTCCATGTTTGTGCATGGTACTTGCACCTTGCAGCAGTATGTTGAAGAGATCTGTGCATTTCTCAGTCTGAAAAGCTCTGATTCTACTGGAGATTTTCTGAATTGCTGATATACTACAATAAATTCATTTTCTAATTAAAGTATTTAGAACTTTGGGCTTCCCTGATGCCTCAGCAGTAAAGAATCCACCTGTAACTCAAGAGATGCAGGTTGTGATCCCTGGGTGGGGAAAATCCCCTGGAGAAGGAAATGGCAAGTCAGTCCAGTGTTCTTGCCTGACCTGCAGGGCGATAGTACCTGGAGTTGCAAAGAGTAGGACATGGATTAGAAACTAAACAACAGCAACTAAATTATTTAAAAGTAGTATTTGCAAGGGAGAATTATGACTGACACAGCAGTTTATAACAGTAACTCAAGTATGTTAAAATTGCTAGCTATGTATCAGTAGATTCATTTCATTCAGAATAGGAGACAAAATATGATTACACTAATTGTCCCAAAATGACACTTGATTGTATTGGAGATATATGAAATAAAAACCTAAGCAACAGGTAAACATCTTACCAACATCTTACCAAAATTTAATGACAGTGCAGTCCAGGCACTGTATCTTATAGATACAAAATCAGCAGCACATAAGTATATATGTACAAAAATATATACTGTAGCATTTGTCATAGTGTTAAAAAATTACAAAGTGAATGTCCCAGTAAGATAATTGTTAAATAAATGATGGTATATCTAAGACAAGTGAGATGTAACATCATGTAAATATGTTATAATGTTATGAAGCTATTAAAAAGAATGGCGCTTCCAGTTGATTTGAAGGGATTTGATCAATTATTGTGAACTGAAAATAGAAAGATGTAGATTCCCCTCCAGGGAATGGGATATGGTAGGGGAGGGTGACTAGAGAATTACTGTTTGTTGCTGTTTGTTTGTTTGTTTAGGGAGTGCGAGGATGAAATAGTTGCATTTTCCCAGAACAGCTGAAAACCTGTGTTCTAAGAAACTGCTTTGACTTAATGAAGAGTAAAACCTGGGGAAATAATAAGGGAACCAGATTTTTGGGGAGTTTTTAAAAAGCTTTAGGAAATCTTTCACTGGGCAAGGGATAAGATCACTGTTTATGTTTCAATATACAAACTTAACAGAGTATTCTCTTCTGAGAGTACCCTGAATAGTGGTTCAAGTAAGGATACACCCCAAGGCTATCCATGAACCTGAGGAATAGAAAAATATTTTTTTCAATTTTTTAAAAAAAATTTATGAGCTTATTTTGAACTTTAATATTAAAGTCAAACTCAAATTCATAGCAAAAAAAGAAAGCCTCAACTTATGAAACTTTTTGATGTAACTTTCAAGATGTTCTAAAAATTGAAATATAATGTTATATGGTAACTATTTTAGTTTCTTAGTAATTTGACTGCAAACTTAATGATTTGATACTTGTGTACAATGAGAATTATCATTATAACGTCCACCTAATATACATTACCATACATGGTTACAATTTTTTTCTTGTGATGAAAACAAAAAAACAAAAAAACTACTCTATTAGCTACTACTGTTTGTTTTTTACTGTTGTTTTAGTTGATGGCAGTTAATAGCATTTGGTATTTCACGCTAGATAAATCTAAAATTAATTAATACAAAATAATTTTTAAAAGGAAAATATACTCTCACGTGAGTTCTGTGTCTTATTTCAATATCTTTTTTCTATTTAACTGGCTACTCAAAAACATGAACTTAAAAAGATATTATGGGAAATGTCAGGTTCACATAGGTAAAATTATTTTACTTTGTCCATGTTCAACTACATTGGAAAAACAGCACACCCATACAGAAAATTTTTAAGAAAACCATGTAGATGAACCAAATTATTTTTATAATTCAAAATATTTTTCTACTCAATATCAAGAAACAAATAACTCAATCCAAATATGGGCAGAAGACCTGGATAGCCATTTTTACAAAGACATACAAAGGGCTAATAGGCACAAGAAAAGATGCTCAATATTGCTAGTTTTTAAAGAAATGCAAGTAAAATGACAATAAGAACCCTAGTACACTCTTTGTGGGAAGGTTAGGTGGTTCAGTGACTATGAAAAATGATATGAAGTTTCCTAAAAAAACCTAAAAATAGAATTACTGTATGACCCAGCAATTCCACTCCTGGTTTATATCCAGAAAAAAATAAAAACATTGATTAGAAAAGGTATATAAACCCCAGTCTTCATAAGACTATTTATAGCAGTGAAGATATGGAAGCAACACAAGCATTCATCAACAGAAGAATGGATAAGACAAAATGGATAAAAAAATTGTAGTATGTATATAAATATATGTACACACACACACAGTGGAATATCACTCAGTCTTAAAAAGGAATGCCATTGTGCCATTAGAAGCAACATGGATGGACTTCGATAATGTCATGGTTAGTGAAATAAGTCAGACAAAGAGAGACAAATACTCTCTCATATAATTTATATGAGAAATATAAAAAAGAATTCAAATGAACATATATGTGAAACAGACTCACAGACATAGCAAATATGTGGTTATAAGAAGGGAAAGAGAAAGGGGACAAATTAGAGGTGTATGATTAGAAAATACATACAAATTACTATGCATAAAATAAGAAATAAGGATACATTGTATAGCACAGAGAATTACAGCCATTATCTTGAAATAACTTTTAATGGTATATTATATGTAAAAAATACCAAATTATTATGCTATATACCCCAAACTAATATAATACTGTATATCACAATGGATGTGAGAGTTGGGCTGTGAAGAAGGCTGAGCACCGAGGAACTGATGCTTTTGAACTGTGGTGTTGGAGAAGACTCTTGAGAGTCCCTTGGACTGCAAGGAGATCCAACCAGTCCATTCTGAAGATCAGCCCTGGGGTTTCTTTGGAAGGAATGATGATAAAGCTGAAACTCCAGTACTTTGGCCACCTCATGGGAAGAGTTGACTCATAGGGAAAGACTCTGATGCTGGGAGGGATTGGGGGCAGGAGGAGAAGGGGACGATAGAGGATGAGATGGCTGGATGGCATCACGGACTCGATGGACGTGAGTCTGAGTGAACTCCGGGAGATGGTGATGGACAGGGAGGCCTGGCTGCTGCGATTCATGGGGTTATAAAGAGTCAGACACGACTGAGCGACTAAACTGAACTGAACTGTATATTACATACACCTTAATAAAAATGTGTTAAACATTTATTACCACAGAAAACTGTCTTCTAGCCAAGCAAGCTACACTTTTTGCATAACTTCTGTTCAAACTACTTTTTGCTTCACTTCTGTTTATTTTTAACAGTTTACAATTTGCTATTCAGCTCACTCATATTCCACATCATCTCCTTCCTTCAGTGTTCCTGGATGTCTCAAGTACATAGTTAATCCCTTTTTTGTAAGTTCCCATAAAAAGTTACTTATACTTAGAATTCAACATGCTGTTTCTTACAGCAGTTTAGTCTTGCTTCTTTTGCTGAATACTTTCTCTTTGTTTCTGTAGATACCTTCTTAACTCTTGTCTACCCTGAGCTCTGCCCTGGAGTCTGTTCTATCCATGAGCTGCAGAGGGAGCATCCCTGGCAGATATGAAGAGAAAAAAAAAAAAGAGAGGAGAGGTATTTATCCTTCTGGTTTCCTCTATGGTTGGCTATGTTCTTGACCTAAGATCACTGCTCCTCTCCAGAGAGTCTCCTTCATAGGACTCTCTCTCCTGTAAGTGCCTCCTCCCTTCCTCATTGCAGTCTTGGCTTAATCTTCCTAAGCTTCCCCAATAATTGGCAGACAACTTTTTGAAAAGAAGCCTTTTAAGCTAAACCTACACTTATCCTAATTTAAATATGATATCTCTTTCTTCTTTATCTCCTAAATGACACACAGGAAATTATAATTCACTTAAGTAATGTAGAACATGCCTTGTGCTTCTCTTCATCTTTGTATCCATTCAGGTGGAGATCCTTTAACGTAGAGGATGCTTAATAAATGGGAAATGATTTGTATTGGATATCACCTTGAGGTGAACATATTACTGAAAATTCTATGCATAAAATATAATTTTAAGGGAACTTCTGATTTAGTCTTAATCAGCTGTAGAAATATGTGAAGAATTTATTTTGACAATATTATGCCTCCAAATGTCAAAATAAGGCAGAGTTACACCTTTAAAGAGTTCTTTTTAAAACAATAAGTCTTACAACTAAGACCTATTAAACTATTTAAGAATTATTTAATATGTTGTTTTTAATTACTTAAAATTAAGTGTGAGATATAGTAATTTTAATAGTACACTAAGTGCCTATTACAGTGAGACAGACTATAAAGGCAAGATGAATTAATGAAAGAAAAAGTTTTTATATTTCATAAAATGTTGAAATTCTAAATTTAGAAATTATTACCTGGCATTTTCATTTTAGTACATTTTCCTCTTATATTTTCTGCTGATGCTTCTGAAAGACACTTCTAATAATACAAGTCCCTCTAGTGGTATCTAATATAAAATTTGTAATAAAAATAAAAGTTGTTATTTTTCTCAGTGCTTAGAGAATACAGTAAAATATTTAAAAATTATTAATAAAATCTATATTTAGAAATAATGGAACTATCAGTCATTTATTTGTTGCAATATTGACTCATTCTGATATATATTTATCCTTCAATTTTCTTATATGAATTTTGTCAAATTAATATTAAAATTGACAAAACTATCACATTTTCAAAATTCAAAGGGATAGTTCCATATGGGGCAGAGAAAATATATTTATTGAACACTACATTCATGCTAAGTATTTTACCCATTTATTCATATAATTTAATTAACAATGAGTTTATAGAACAGTATCATTTTTCACTTAAAAATGTAAAACTCAAAAAATAATGTCATTTCTTACCATTGCTAGTGCAAGAGGTTTATCTAAGGCACTTTTTACTATACATCCCTCTTAAAATAAAACTTTAAAAATGAAGAGAAAGACTGACATGTAACTAGAAAAACTTGACAGTTAATTCTAAATTGACAAGTAGAAGGGTATTACTAAGCTGCAAGGTGAATGGGTCAAAAAGAGGCTTCTAAATCTAAAATTCTGATATAATTAAATTGTTTCATTTTCCCACTTTTCTTTTTAACCAGATAATGTGTCACTGAAAGGTGAATTAATATGTATATTGCTTCATTTTAAAATGAAGTTTAAGATTTGACCATATAACTTTTTGTATTTATGATTATTCACAGTTTGAATTCTATTGAAATTATGTAAGGGATACCTCACATTAAGCAATGTTGGACCATGTCAGGATAAAAAATAAAATATACAAAATTTATATAATAGGATGTTTTTTACCATAATGTTGATTTTTAGTCTAAGAAGCCTACTAAAGAAGCATAGTTTCATGGGAAAAATAGGGGAAAGCCATTTTAGAATTTCTCCCAATTTCTGTAGGAAAAAACTACAAAACATAAAATTGTTGACAGTCCTATTTTATTATATTTTAATTAAAGTGTTATCTGAGTTACAAACATGCTATTCTTTTACTAGTTTTTTTTTCTACATCTGGTTAATATTTTAATATTGTATTCTTATAAAAGTGAATTCAGTATTTTTCCATAACCAACTGATACCAATATTCCCCCAAACTGGCACTCCTTTCAAGGAAAAAAATCTCTAATATGTCCATATTATTACCAACCCAAGAATGATGGTAGGTGTTTCAAGAGGGCATCAGAGGGCAGACACACTGAAACCACAATCACAGAAAACTAGTCAATCTAATCACATGGAACACAGCCTTGTCTAACTCAATGAAACTAAGCCATGCCCGCGGGGCCACCCAAGATGGGCAGGTCATGGTGGAGAGGTCTGACAGAATGTGGTCCACTGGAGAAGGGAATGGCAAACCACTTCAGTATTCTTGCCTTGAGAACCCCATGAACAGTATGAAAAGGCAAAATGATAGGATACTGAACCAGGAACTCCCCAGGTCAGTAGGTACCCAATATGCTACTGGAGATCAGTGGAGAATAACTCGAGAAAGAATGAAGGGATGGAGCCAAAGCAAAAACAATACTCAGTTGTGGATGTGGCTGGTGATATAAGCAAGGTTTGATGCTGTAAAGAGCAGTATTGCATAGGAACCTGGAATGTCAGGTCCGTGAATCAAGGCAAATTAGAAGTGGTCAAACAGGAAATGGCAAGAGTAAACGTCAACATTCTAGGAATCAGCGAACTAAAATGGACTGGAACGGGTGAATTTAACTTAGATGACCATTATATCTACTACTGTGGACAGGAATCCCTCAGAAGAAGTGGAGTAGCCATCATGGTCAACAAAAGAGTCTAAAATGTAGTGCTTGGATGCAATCTCAAAAACGACAGAATGATCTCTGTTCATTTCCAAGGCAAACCATTCAATATCACAGTAATCCAAGTCTATGCCCCAACCAGTAATGCTGAAGAAGCTGAAGTTGAATGGTTCTATGAAGACCTACAAGACCTTTTAGAAATAATGCCCCCAAAATATGTCCTTTTCATTATAGGGGACTGGAATACAAAAGCAGGAAGTCAAGAAACACCTGGAGTAAGAGGCAAATTTGGCCTTGGAATATGGAATGAAGCGTGGCAAAGGCTAATAGAATTTTGCCAAGAAAACGCACTGGTCATAGCAAACACCCTCTTCCAACAACACAAGAGAAGAGTCTATACATGGACATCACCAGATGGTCAACACCGAAATCAGATTGATAATATTCTTTGCAGCCAAAGATGGAGAAGCTCTATACAGTCAGCAAAAACAAGACCGGGAGCTGACTGTGGCTCAGATCATGAGCTCCTTACTGCCAAATTCAGACTTATATTGAAGAAAGTAGGGAAAACCACTAGAACATTCAGGCATGACCTAAATCAAATCCCTTATATATAATAGGGGGCTAGATCTGATAGACAGAGTGCCTGATGAACTATGCAATGAGGTTCATGACATTGTACAGGAGATAGGGATCAAGATAATCTCCATGGAAAAGAAATGCCAAAAAGCAAAATGGCTGTCTGGGGAGGCCTTACAAATCGCTGTGAAAAGAAGAGAAACATAAAGCAAAAGAGAAAAGGAAAGATATAAGTATCTGAATGCAGAGTTCCAAAGAATAGCAAGGAGAGATAAGAAAGCCATCCTCAGCGATCAATGCAAAGAATTAGAAGAAAACAACAGAATGGGAAATATTAGATATCTCTTCAATAAAATTAGAGATAACAAGGGAAAATTTCATGCAAAGATGGGCTCAATAAAGGACAGAAATGGTATGGACCTAACACAAGCAGAAGATATTAAGAAGAGGTGGCAAGAATACACAGAAGAACTATACAAAAAAGATCTTCATGACCCAGATAATCAAAATGGTGTGATCGCTCAGCTAGAGCCAGACATCCTGGAATGTGAAATTAAGTGGGTCTTTGAAAGCATAACTACAAACAAAGCTAGTGGAGGTGATAAAATTCCAGTAGAGCTATTTCAAATCCTGAAAAATGACGCTGTGAACGTGCTGCACTCAATATGCCAGCAAATTTGGAAAACTCAGCAGTGGCCACAGGACTGGAAAAGGTCAGTTTTCATTCCAACCCCAAAGAAAGCAATGCCAAAGAACGCTCAAACTACCGCACAATTACACTCATCTCACACACTAGTAAAGTAATGCTCAAAATTCTCCAAGCCAGGCTCTGCTATTTGTGAACCATGAACTTCCAGATGTTCAAGCTGGTTTTAGAAAAGGCAGAGGAACCAGAGATCAAATTGCCAACATCCGCTGGATCATGGAAAAAGCAAGAGAGTTCCAGAAAAACATCTATTTCTGCTTTATTGACTATGTGAATGCCTTTGACTGTGTGGATCACAATAAACTGTGGAAAATTCTGAGAGAGATGGGAATACCAGACCACCTGACATGCCTCTCAAGAAACCTGTATGTAGGTCAGGAAGCAACAGTTAAAACTGGACATGGAAAAACAGGCTGGTTCGTCAAGGCTGTATATTGTCACCCTGCTTATTTAACTTCTATGCAGAGTACATCATGAGAAATGCTGGGCTTGAAGAAGCACAAGGTAGAATCAAGATTGCTGGGAGAAATATCAATAACCTCAGATATGCAGATGACACCACCCTTATGGCAGAAAGTAAAGAGGAACTAAAAAGTCTCTTGATGAGAGTGAAAGAGGAAAGTGTAAAATTTGGCTTAAAGGTCAACATTCAGAAAATGAAGATCATGGCATTCGGTCCCATCACTTCATGGGAAATAGATGGGGAAACAGTGGAAACAGTGTCAGACTTTATTTTGGGGGGGCTCCAAAATCACTGCAGATGGTGACTGCAGCCATGAAATTAAAATACACTTACTCCTTGGACGAAAAGTTATGACCAAGCTAGATAGCATATTGAAAAGCAGAGACTACTTTGCCAGCAAAAGTCCATCTATTCAAAGCTATGGTTTTTCAGGTGGTCATGTATGGATGCGAGAGTTGGACTGTGAAGAAAGCCGAGTGCCAAAGAATTGATGTTTTGAACTGTGGTGTTGGAGAAGACTCTTCAGAGTCCCTTGGACTGCATGGAGATCCAACCAGTCCATTCTAAAGGAGATCAGCCCTGGGTGTTCTTTGGAAGGAATGATGCTAAAGCTGAAACTCCAGTACTTTGGCCACCTCATGTGAAGAGTTGACTCATTGGAAAAGACTCTGATGCTGGGAGGGATTGGGGACAGGAGGAAAGGGGACGATGGAGGATGAGATGGCTGGATGGCATCACCGACTCTATGGACATGGGCTTGAGTGAACTCCGGGAGATGGTGATGGACAGGGAGGCCTGGCGTGTTGCGATTCATGGGGTTGCAAAGAGTCGGACACGACTGAGCGACTGAACTAAACTGAAGTTTACCATTGTGCTCCGTTCTGGGAATGGAATCTCAAACAAGTTCCAGAGTTAGATGTTATTCACAGAAACATTCTCATGTGCCTGAAAAGAGCTAATGGAGATTGTCCCTGGATGAGATAAATATTTAAAAGTGACTTTTCATGAGGGCATTTTCTTGGATACAGAGATGCTACATTGCTGGGGACCTTCCCTTAAAGTGTATTTGATGTCATGTAAATCTTCTCTGGCTGTTTACAGATAATTCCCACTTTCTCTGCTGGGGTTTCAGTATTGTAACTCCAATCTCTTTCAGTAATCATCTCCCAGACCATCCAAGTTGTCATGTCGGACATGATCTAAGGCAAAAAAACAAACAAAAAAAAAATCAGGTTTTTTTTTTTTTTTTTTCCTTTGGGCTGCATTTGATCCATGAAATAAGCATACATTTAGCTTGCTACGTGGGAGTGCAGAGATTTTCCAACCTCAACCTTTGTCTTCTGACCCTGGGTGCTTCAGCAAGCCTCACTTTTCAGACACCAGACTACTGTTTCCAGCAAGACAGATCTCTCTTTTTGAAGCCCGTTCTCATTTGCTTGAAAGGGAGGGGGAAGTATACCCTGGGCAGATAGACTGATGACAACCACCTGTCCCTTACTTTTTTTCCCTCTATCTTTCCCAAACTGTATGTGTTAAAAGCCACTATTGTGTTGGCTGGTGATAGCCAGGTGATATGTAAACTGGAAAATTAAGACCATCAGCTTTCAATCCCAATTTCCCAATTCTTCCCCCTCCTTCCCCTTCCCCCTTGGTATCCACATATTTTTTCTCTAGATGTTTGTCTCTATTTCTGCTTTCAAATAAGATTGTCTATACCATGCTACTAGATTTCACATATATGTGTTAATATGATACTGTTTTCTCTTTCTGACTTACTTCTCTCTGTATGACACTCTCTAGGTCCATTCTCATCTCTCCAAATTAACTAATTTTGTTTATTGTTATGACTGAGTAATATTCCATTGTATACATGTACATCTTCTTTACACTACTGATACTATGTATAAAATAGATAATTAAAAAAGAACATACAGTATAGCACAGAGAACTCTAGGTAAGGAACTATGGTGACCTGAATGAGAAGGAAGTCCAAAAGGGAGGGCGCATATGTATATGTATGCTGCTGCTGCTGCTAAGTCGCTTCAGTCGTGTCCGACTCTGTGTGACCCCACAGACGGCAGCTCACCAGGCTCCCCCATCCCTGGGATTCTCTAGGCAAGAATACTGGAGTGGGTTGCCATTTCCTTCTCCAATGCATGAAAGTGAAAAGTGAGGCTGATTCATTTCACTGTATAGTAGAAAATAACTCAACATTGTAATGCAACTAGATTATTGTTTAGTTACTAAAGCATGTCTGACTCTTTTGCGATCCCATAGACTGTAGCCCCGTAGGCTTTTCTGTCCATGGGATTTCCCAGGCAAGAATACTGGAGTGAGTTGCCATTCCCTTCTCCAGGGAATCTTCCTGACCTAGGGTTCAAGCCTACACCTCCTGCATTGCTAACAGATTCTTTACCACTGAGCCACCTGGGAAGTAACTGTACTCCAATAAGAATTAATTTAAAAAGTTTAAATGCAAAAAATGAGAAAGAGTACCAGTCTTCAGTTTAACATAAAGGATACTTTAACTTCAGATGAATTTAAAAGATCTTGAAAATCATTCTGGGTTTATTATTCATTTATATATCTTCTCAGAAGTATTTGTTCAAATGTTCATTCATATTTTATTTTTGAATCATCTTTTTATCATAAATCCTTCATATATCCTGGATTTAGTTCCAATACCTTATATATGCTTGTAAATATTTTCATGGCTTGTGGTTTGCCTTTTCATTCATTCCTTAGGGATGACTTTCAAAAAGTAGAAGTTTTTTGGATGATGTCCAACTTTTCTTTTTTTATAAATTCTTGTTGTGTCCTGTATAAAATTCTTTACCTTTTCAAACCTATCCCTAGTCATCAAATCTCTGTCATTTAGAAGTATTATAGGTTTAAATTTTACTTTTATGTTCATAACATATTAAGAACTAATGTTATTTATATTCAGCAAAGATTTATTTATTCCCATATAAGTATTCAGTTGTTCAAGCACTTTTCTTGGGAAATAATAAAACTATCTTTTCCCATTGAATTATATTAGTATCTTTGTCAAAATTTAGTGGGTGTTCGGGTCTGATTCTGAACTGTATAAATTATTCCATTGATCTCTGTTTATATTTGTGTTTATATCACATTCTTTTGATTTATAAGGGGTCTTAAAGTTCCTCTTTTAGAAATGGGCCACTGTCCCTTTCTAAAACTTCAGAGCAGTGGAACAGAAATTTGCCCAATGGGATAGGCAGGCCATAAGAACAGCATTTAAATCCCTCCCCAAGGGAACTGACTTTATTTGGAATACTGTGTGTGTGTGTGTGTGTGTGTAGTCACTTAGTTGTGTCCGGTTCTTTGCCATCTCATGGACTGTAGCCCACCAGGATCCTCTATCTGTAAGATTTTCCCAGCAAGAATCCTGGAGTATTTAGCCATTCCCTTCTCCAGGGGATCTTCCTGACCCAAGGGTTGAATCTGTGTCTCCTGCACAGATTCATCTGGGCCACCAGGGAATAGTGTGTGGGGAAGTCCAAAATCAATGTATATTTTGGTGGTTAGTATCTAAGGTGAAATTAGTAGCTTCAGGAAACAAGCCAAACAGTAGGCCAGCTAGTTTTCCAGAAAGAACCAGAGAAAGTAACAAAACAATTCTTCTTGGCATCAGAAGACACCTCAAAGATTTGTTTCTATAACTATCCTGGCAAAGTGGTCTATTCATAACTGCATCACACTATAAAACAGTGTCTACTATAGGACATTGTTGAAAATAATAAATTAATCAGCAACAATTAGTACAGCCTAACATCTGGTTGTAATACCACATGAGGCAAATTGCTTAGCAGAGAGATCAGAGAAAAGGCTAATGAGAGCTCTGCTAAATCCATTGTCATATCAGGGTGACTAGATGTATGCCCAAGGATGTGTCCTCTGAGGAGTAATATCAACACCCTTAAACTGAAGGGAAAATAAATTCCATTATAACAGGTCTGGTCAAGCTACTAAAAATATAAGCAGAGCCCCAGAGTAGAAGACATACTATCTAAAATATCTAGTTGTCAACCAAAAATTATGAGACAAACAAAGATAAAGAAAAATGGCCCATATCCAAAGAAAAAAGCAGGCAACAGAGATTGCCTAGATAAGGAACAAGATATTGGAGTTAGGAGACAAAAACTTAAAGCAGTCTTACAATTTTGTTCAAAGAATTAGAGGAAATCTTACTTTGAAAAGTAAAGTGGGATATGATGACATTGTCTTGTTAAATAGAGAATAACATTAAACAAAGATAGAAATATACAATAAGAACTGAGAATTCTAGAGTTAAAATAATTTAAATTTTAAAATGTACTAGAAAGGTCAAAACTAGATTTTAACTGTTTGGATAAGAATTAACAAACATGGAACTAGATTAATAAAGATAAGAACAGGGTAAAAAAGAATGAAGGAAAATGAACTAAGCCATAGAAAAGTATAGGACACTATTAAGTTCCCCAAGAAAGCCCTAATGGAAATACCAGAGAAAAAGAGCAGTAAATAATTAAATAATCACTAACTTAGCTCAAATTCGATTTAAAAATCTACATAGCCAAGAAGTTCAATATACTCCAAGTTGGATATACTAAAGTTCAATATATTCCAAGTTCAAAATCAAAGTTAGATAAGCACAGAGATTGCATATAGCAAAAATGTTAGAAGAAGATGACATAAAGAAAAGTTTGAAAGAAGAGAGAATGGCTTATTAATACATATAGAGAACCCCAACAAAATTAGCAGTTGACTTCTTATAACAACCCACAGAGGTCAGAGTCAGTGCTATGACATATTTAAAATGCAAAAAGAAAAAAAATCACTATATAACCAGATCTTACATTTATTTAGCAAGTTTATCTTTCAAAAAACGAAGGTGAAATAAAGACATTTTCTGATTAGTAAACTTGGACTAGTCTTTACAGAATATTATTATCCCCATATACTCAATTTCCTCTTTTTTGTACTTCTGTTTCTATACATATTATATTTATATTAGTCAGTTCATTTCAGTCACTCAGTCCTATCTGACTCTTTGCAACCCCATGGACTGCAGCACACCAGGCCTACCTGTCCATCACCAACTTCCAGAGCTTACTCAAAACACATGTCCACCGGGTCAGTGACGCCACCCAACCATCTCATCCTCTGTTGTCCCCTTCTCATCACTCTTGCAGTCTTTCCCAGCATCAGGATCTTTTCCAGTGAGTCAGTTCTTCACATCAGGTGTTCAAAGTATTGGAACTTCAGTTTCAGCATCAGTCTTTCCAATGAATATTCAGGACTGATTTCCTTTAGGACGGACTGGTTGGATTTCCTTGCAGTCCAAGGGACTCTCAAGAGTCTTCAACACCACAGTTCAAAAGCATCAATTCTTCGGCGCTCGGCTTTCTTTAGAGTCCAACTTTCACATCCATACGTGACTGCTGAAAAAACCATAAACTGTAGTCAAACCATAGCTTTGATTAGATGGACCTTTCTTGACAAAGTAATGTCTCTGCTTTTTTTTTTTTTTCAAGTTTCTTTTAAATTTATTTATTTTTTTTATTTTAAAATCTTTAATTCTTACATGCGTTCCCAAACATGAACCCCCCTCCCACCTCCCTCCCCATAACATCTCTCTGGGTCATCCCCATGCACCAGCTCCAAGCATGCTGTATCCTGCATCAGACATAGACTGGCGATTCAATTCTTACATGATAGTATACATCTAGGTTGATCATTGCTTTTCTTCCAGGAAGCAAGCATCTTTTAATTTCATGGCTGCAGTGCCCATCTACAGAGATTTTGGAGCCCCCCAAAAATAAAACCTCTCACTGTCTCCATTGTTTCCCCATTTATTTGTCATGAAGTGAAAGGACTGGATGTCATGATCTTAATTTTCTGAATTTTGATTTTTAAGCCAACTTTTTCAGTTTCCTCTTTCACTTTCATCAGAAAGTAATGTAGGGGTGGTCCTAAGATGGCAGAGGAATAGGACAGGGAGACCACTTTCTCCCCCAAAAGAGCTAGAACAAATAATTTCACAATTTGTATGGAAATACAAAAAACCTCAAATAGCCAAAGCAATCTTGAGAAAGAAGAATGGAACTGGAGGAATCAATCTGCCTGACTTCAGGCTCTACTACAAAGCTACAGTCATCAAGACAATATGGTACTGGCACAAAGACAGAAATATAGATCAATGGAACAAAATAGAAAGCCCAGAGATAAATCCACGCACCTATGGACACCTTATCTTTGACAAAGGAGGCAAGAATATACAATGGAGAAAAGACAATCTCTTTAACAAGTGGTCCTGGAAAAACTGGTCAACCGCTTGTAAAAGAATGAAACTAGAACACTTTCTAACACCATACACAAAAATAAACTCAAAATGGATTACAGATCTAAACATAAGACCAGAAACTATAGAACTCTTAGAGGAGAACATAGGCAAAAACTCTCTGACATAAATCACAGCAGGATCCTCTATGACCCACCTCTCAGAATATAGGAAATAAAAGCAAAAATAAACCAATGGGACCTAATTAAAATTAAAAGCTTTTGCACAACAAAGGAAACTATAAGCAAGGTGAAAAGACAGCCTTCAGAATGGGAGAAAATAGCAAATGAAAGAACAGACAATTAATCTCAAAAATATACAAGCAACTTCTGCAGCTCAAGTCCAGAAAAATAAATGACCCAATCAAAAAATGGGCCAAAGAACTAAATAGACATTTCTCCAAAGACATACAGATGGCTAACAAACACATGAAAAGATGCTCAACATCACTCATTATTAGAGAAATGCAAATCAAAACCACAGTGAGGTACCATTTCATGCCAGTCAGAATGGCTGCTATCCAAAAGTCTATAAACAATAAATGCTGGAGAGGGTGTGGAGAAAAGGAAACCCTCTTACCCTGTTGGTGGAAATGCAAACTAGTACAGCCACTATGGAGAACAGTGTGGAGATTCCTTAAAAACCTGGAAATAGAACTGCCATATGACCCAGCAATCCTGCTGCTGGGCATACACACCGAGGAAACCAGAACTGAAAGAGACACATGTACCCCAATGTTCATCACAGCACTGTTTATAATAACCAGGACATGGAAACAACCTAGATGTCCATCAGCAGATGAATGGATAAGAAAGCTGTGGTACATATACACAAGGGAGTATTACTCAGCCTTTAAAAAGAATACATTTGAATCCATTCTAATGAGGTGGATGAAACTGCAGCCTATTATACAGAGTGAAGTAAGTCAGAAAGAAAACACGAATACAGTATGCTGCTGCTGCTGCTAAGTCGCTTCAGTCGTGTCCGACTCTGTGCGACCCCATAGACGGCAGCCCACCAGGCTCCCCCGTCCCTGGGATTCTCCAGGCAAGAATACTGGAGTGGGTTGCCATTTCCTTCCCCAATGCATGAAAGTGAAAAGTAAAAGTGAAGTCGCTCAGTCGTGTCCGACCCTCAGCGATCCCATGGACTGCAGCCTTCCAGGCTCCTCCGTCCATGGGATTTTCCAGGCAAGAGTACTGGAATGGGTTGCCATTGCCTTCTCCGCCAATACGGTATACTAACTCATATATATGGAATTTAGAAAGATGGTAACAATATCCCTGTATGCGAGATAGCAAAAGAGACACAGATGTATAGAATAGTCTTTTGGACTCTGTGGGAGAGGGAGAGGGTGGGATGATTTGGGAGAATGGCATTAAAACATGTCTAATATCATATGTGAAATGAATTGCCAGTCTAGGTTCGATGCATGATACAGGATGCCTGGGGCTGGTGCACTGGGATGACCCAGAGGGATGGTATGGGGAGAGTGGTGGGAGGGGGGTTCAGGATGGGGAACACATGTATACCTGTGGCATATTCATGTTGATGTATGACAAAACCAATACAATTTTGTAAAGTAATTAGCCTCCAATTAAATAAATTTCAATTAAAAAAATAAAAACTAAGCTCTTGAAAAAAAAGTAATGTATGTTTCATAACATACATATATTAATGTATGTTATGTCTAATAATGTATTGTCATAATCATTATGTTATGTTTTCAGATAAACCAAGAGAAGATAGGAAAATAAATATATATTTACAGTGTTTACCAATTTAATCTCCTCACTTACTTTTAGACATCTTCATTTGTTCCTGTGGGTTCAAATTAAAATCTGATATCACCTTCTTACTCTAATACAGCTTTGCCTGCCTCCTTTCTCCGATTATTGTTGAATTTACTACATTTTTATGTTACAGATTCAATTATATATTTTAGATAATTGCTAATTGTATTAATATTTTATTTTCTAATTATTTAATTACTTTTCAAGGTACTTCATGTGTGTGTGTGTGTGTGTGTGTGTGTGTGTGTGTGTATGAATTCAAATCGTGTCTGATGTCCCCATCTTCCAGACTAAAGAATTTCCTTCAGAATTTCTTGTAAGAATGTTTGCCAGTAAAGAATAGCTCAAATTTTTATAGGGCTATTCTAACAAACCCAAAGTAAAATCTGACCTTCTAAACTTCTATTTAGGATTTTTCAAGCTCTGTCTACAATAATTAGGCTTTATAACATGAGTTTTTCTATATGTAAAGTTAATCTTATTTGTATCCAATATTTGAGCAATCAGGAACAAGAATAAACGGATTATACTAGTTTGTTGGAGAAGACTCTTGAGAGTCCCTTGGACAGCAAGAAGATCCTACTAGTCCATCCTAAAGGAAATCAGTCCTGCATATTCATTGGAAGGACTGATGCTGAAGCTGAAGCTCCAATACTTTGGCCACCTGATATGAAGAGCTGACTCATTGGAAAAGACCCTGATGCTGTGAAAGATTGAACGTGGGAGGAGAAGAGGACAACAGAGGAGGAGATGGTTGGATGGCATCGCTGACTCTATGGACATGAGTTTGAGTAAACTCTAGGACAGTTAGGCCTGCGTGCTGTAGTCCACAGGGTCGCAAATAGTTGGACATGACTGAGCCACTGAACTGAACTGAACTGGACTGATAACTAATTTCAGTTGTTATAAAAGTCAAATTCTGAAATACTTATTTTAAATAACAAGAACATATTATTCGCAAGGCTGAAGAGACTTGCTGACAAGTCTCCCTGGATATATATATAATATACCCTTTATGTATAAGAGGGTTGTTTACTCCACTAACTAGTACAGGGAGCCAGCAGATGTCTAGAACCAATTTGGCAGTTCTAAACTTTATAGCCATATCCCAAGAACCCAGTAGCTGGAACAAAGTTTAGAAACTTAAATGTCAGAATTCTGCCAATGCTACATCCATAGGAATCTGGAACTGGGAAATTGAATTGCTATACTGTATCCCACCCTAAAAAGCAGCTGAAAGTATTTGTTAAGCACCATGTGAAACAATCATACAGCATTATCAATATCATACTTAAAACCTTTAAGTTTAACCAACATTTTTAGATTTAAATAGTGATTAATTCTACCTGCACAACAGCTCTTTCAGTGACTGAAGGTGAAAGAGACAGAGAGGAAGACTTATAGTTTACACCTTTGCAAAGCCTTACCATAATTAGGCTTTCGTTGGAAGTCACAGTTAAACAAACTGTGGCCAACTGATGATATTTACTCTTAACTTTCTGCACCTGATCCAAACTTACTTTAATCCATTATTTCAGTGCAGGGGAATGCTTTAAACTACTATCTGGGTAAAACTCTGTTTAAGAACCCTTCTGATATAAACTGATAAAGGAATAGGACAGACCTCTACTTGAGAGAGAATATATTAGACTCCTAATTTGACATTGTAAGATGTTACCTTTACCACCAGAATCTTATTTTGAAACATATTTAGAGTGAATACAGTAAAAGTTGGCACTCTTATTACTAGTTTCAACTTATAACACTGGATCGACCAAAACTGGTACTTATAAACTCCCATGGAATAGTCATTATTGGGAAAATGCTTTTTAAGGGGAATTTTTTTTTTTAACTTGGAGTGTGCTAAGATCTTTATAAACCTAGTGTTTGGTGGTGGTTTGGTCGCAAAGTCATGTCTGACTCTTGCGACCCCCGTGGTCTGTAGCCCTCCAGGCTCCTATGTCCTTGGAATTCTCCAGGCAAGAATACTGGAGTGGGTTGCCATTTGCTTCTGCAGAGGATCTTTCCCACCCAGGAATCAAACCCCAGTTTATTGCACTGCAGGCAGATTCTTTACTGACTGAGCTTCAAGGGAATCTCAAATATATTGTTAGGCGAACACTAAGATGCTTACCTGAAAGTATTGTCAGAGTTATACAGACATGCCTTTCTTAATTACAATTTCATTATATGGTTTTGGTATATTTTATGTGACAATACAGGCTTCCCTGGTGGTTTAGTCGGTAAATAATCCACCTGCAATGCAGGAGACCTGGGTTCAAGCCCTGGGTTGTTAGGATTCCCTGGAGGAGGGCATGACAACCAACTCCAGTATTCTTGCTTGGAGAATCCTCATGTACAAAGGAGCCTAGCAGGCTGCAATCCATGGGATTGCAAAGAATCAGAAACAACTGAACAACTAAGCACAGCATGTTATGATACAAGAAATATCCACTTGATAAATTCTGTACCTCTTTCCTCTACAAAAAATTTATTTAGGACCAGTTGGATGCCCCATACACTGTGTAGGGGATGGGAATAAAAAATTGAACAAGTTAAGGTCAGATGTCCCTAAGAAATTTCAGCTTAATTAGATAAATGAACACATAAATTATTAAAATATAAAACTATACAAATTAGTTTATGCATGAGATGCAGTATATCTGTGGTCTATGGGATTACAGAGATGGATCCCTTAATACAGATCTGATTATGTTATCCAATAGCCCTTATACATAAGAATCATGTTTATTTCTCCTAGAGTCAAAGATGAGAAGTTTATTTCCTTCCAGAGAGAAATTGTATACCCTTTTATTGTTTTATAAGTAAATAGCCTAAAGCAATTTGCCTTTTCATTGATTTTAGTTCATTCCAGTAAGTCACTCACACTAAGTACTTGATACATTTTTTTTCTCTTTTCCAAATATATATCTCACGTTTATTTGCCTTGTTTTAAACATTTTTGAATTGTGTTATTTTAAAGCAGTTAGGGTTAGAACGATAATCTATTTTAGTTCCCTGAAGTTTCAAAGAGATTAATTTAGGCCTCCAGATTATAAGTGATTTAACCAAGTTTACATATCTAGTTACTTGAAAAATTTAGTTTAGAAATCAATTCACCCGAATCCTAGTCCTTTTTTATGCTATTGTTCTAAAAGATAAAATGTAGATAATTGGTGACAAGTCAGACAATGAGGAATGGAGGAAGAAAGGAAGAGAAGAAAACAAAGAAAGGAAGGGAAAAAAAGGTAACACATTTAGAAGGGTTTCAAATTTAGTTTTCTCAAAATTTAAAACAAATCTTTAAAATACAACTGTCAGAAATCTCACCATAAGGTGAAAATATTCTGTTGGCAATTCTTCTGGTATAAATAAAAATAGCCCCCAATTCAAATAAAATCTTTAAAATGCAGAAGAGCATGTATCTTTCTTCAGGATTATTGATGCAGGCATGTTTAAAGTTGTAGGGGTGAACGAGTCTATTCATCTGCTGCTACTGCTGCTGAGTCGCTTCAGTCATGTCCGACTCTGTGCGACCCCATAGTCAGCAGCCCACCAGGCTCCTCCATCCATGGGATTTTCCAGGCAAGAGTACTGGAGTGGGGTGCCATTGCCTTCTCCGGTCTATTCATCTAGATGCTTGGAAAACAACGAGTATCACTCTTTGGCTATGCTTTCTACAATAGATTGGAGTTTTAAGGCCTGAATGCTTACAGTTCAGCCCTACACACCAGCAACCTAATTTCTACCTCAGAAATGGGTTCCTGATTCATGAAGAGAAACAATTTATTAATTAACATAATTTTAATTTCTTCCTAAAATGTTTATAAGCTGAAAAACTATTTTTTTGTTTGTGCCTGTGATTTGTAAATGAGGAAAGCAGGATCATCTACTTCCAACTAAATGCTCACTGTCGAACTGAAGCATCCTTTGCTTCCAGTTAATACACCTGCGATGGCCACTCCACGGGGCTCGGGTTTCTGAGAGCATGGTCCGTCTCCTTCCAAAATTCAGAATCCTAAGCATTCCAAGATGCTCAGGCAACAAGTGAGACTTATGACCTAGCCTCAGGTGTTCTAAGATACCATTTTCACTGTACTCTAGCGGTTCAAACAAGTTACTACAGTTAGTCCAGATTCAAGAGAACAGGGAAATAAATTCCACCTTTTGATGTGAGGAAGAATATGTGTATTTCACTCAAGAGGAATGAATTGATAGTGGCTATCTTTGGACATCGTATATCAAAAGAATTTCCACCAGTATTTTCACATGGATTAAAACTCATTTCATGACTGAATGGGAATTATACAGAGGAAACATCACAATGAAACATTTGTCAATAAATAATTTTAAATCTGTTCAAGTGTGTAAATTATTTAGATGCCCCCATCCACAAATTTCATTCTAAAGTACCCAATAAATGTGAATTTATCCTTTATATCTTAAAAATAAATTGTTACATTCTGTTGAATTTCAATTTAAAGAACCTGAATATTACTTTTTTAATATATAACAGAAATGAAACAGAAACCAATTAATCATAACTTTTTTCATTGTCATTATATTTTTCCTAATTTCACATTTTCACTATTGATTAGGTATTTTCAATTCCAACAAGATTTTTAAGATAATTATTAGTGGACCTAAAACCTTGATTAAAAAGTGATATTAAGCATATCTTCCATATATGCATATATTAAAATCAGATAGATAAACATCCCTTTATGCACATAAGGATTTTAATTACCATAGTCTGCTAAATTTATCTGAATGCCTTCTCTGATATAAAGCTGGAAATAACATGAAGTGTAATTTGTCGTATTTCCCAGAGAGCTTTTGTTACGTCAGTATTTTAAGAAAAACTCCATCATACTTTACACAGCTTCCAGCAAGCAATAATACCTTCAGTCACATCAATACTGCCTTTAACTAGTCATCTTGAAGATCTGTTGTCCAAATTAAGGTGTTTATCTTCTAAATGTTGAAGGAAAATCACAATATCTTACAGTTCACATTAAAATTTGGGTTTAAGGGTCTTATCAGTCATTACTAAGAACAGCAAGTTTCTCTACAAGAATATGTTTTTTGATAAGCAACCCTATTAGAATTCTCCTTTAGAAGTATTTTCAACATTGTCATCATTTCATACACCTACAGATATTATTATTTATGCTAATATTTTCCCTCTTTGTAATTATCAACAAATATATCTTCCCTTAAAGTTCAAATTAGCATTGCAGTGACTATGAACTAATAGGACTGTTTAGTTAATATTTTACCTTATGATTTTATTGGTATAACACTAATAGAGTGCTTTTCTACTAAAATTGAAAACATTCCCACAAATGCCAAATGACTCATTTTAGCAGTTAAGAAATTTCATTTTGCAAAGTAGTTGAGTGAAGCGCCAGAAGCCATAACTTTTAAATTCCTCTAAGGTGAAGGTGAAGGTGAAATCACTCAGCCGTGTCCGACTCTTTGCGACCCCGTGGACTGTAACCTACTAGGCTTCTCCATCCGTGGGATTCTCCAGGCAAGAACACTGGAGTGGATTGCCATTTCCTTCTCCAGGGGATCTTCCTGACCCAGGGATCGAACCCACGTCTCCCACATTGAAGGCAGACGCTTTCACCTCTGAGCCACCAGGAAAGGTAGTCTTCTAATGCTTCTGCTGTTATTAAGTGATCACTTGAGGCATATTGTTCAAGTTATTCAACAGAATAACATCACACCTGTGTACCTGTAACTATGAACAACACTGTATAGGTTATATAAAATCAGTCACAGTATCAGGAACTTATCAGGGTCCATATCATGTTTCTTAAACCAACTCTGTACATTTTATGTTATACATAAAATGATGTATACATATAACAATACTGTACATTTTATGTTGTACATAAAATGACGTATACATGTGAATCAGTTATCACCTGGAATAAATCAGTATTGTTCTACAACAAATTACCTAATCTGGAAGGAGATTGTGTGTGTGGCAAGTATTTCAGCAGAAGATTAGCAAGACGAGAGCAGAAATACCATTTCTGAAAACTGAAGTTACAACTTGAAACAAAATTAATTGGCAAGCCTGACATTCAATATTCTCTACTAGTCTGACTCTGGGTATTACTTTGGGATTGAGGTTCACCTGGGGATGCATGTTTTCTGTCCCTGCATGTAGTAAAGAATAAAAGTGGGTAATTTCATAGAAGTACTATTAGCAGACCATTAACTGGATAGAAATATGTGTGTATATCTGGAAGATGAAAGACCTGATCAAAGTAAGCTGCATGCAATTAGTGTGTTAAATATATGGCTCATATAATGTCATCTATTTGAAAGCCTATTTTGGTTTCTTCCTGTTCCTTAACATTTTCTTTCGCTGGGGAAAGAAGTCTTCCCCACCCTTGATTATAAACTTGGACATATTCCATGAGTTTTCAGTTTCAGGCAGTGGACAACCACTTAACCTCATAATCATGGACTTGATTTAGAATAAAGTATCTCTTAAAATACTAATTAAACACTAACTCAGGGGTATGGTTTCTTAACACATTTCTCTCCTCTAACTCTACTTCTATTTTAACTTACCTACTTTCATGTTCAGTGATAATTGATCTCTGCTCTCTCTTCAGTCAAGGCTTTCCACTCTAGCAGTGATTTGTTCCACCAGGGAAGGAAAAAGATACAAGAGAACAGGAAGAGCTTTATGTGAAATTGGTGGCTTCTCTGTTTCTGCTGCTGACAAGGGTTTTACACCAACTTTCTTTTTCTTTCTCATGAGCTGCAATTGTAAAATTTTCAGATTTTTTTCTGTGACTGATATTTTTATTCCTTTGAACTGAGAGGGTGCATTTCTATTCCAGTTGGACCCTTATGACTCATTTCACATTCTTTTATAAACCTAGTATTTATCTTCTGCTTTTAATAGTCTTTAAAAAATAAAGACTATTTTTTAAGAGCAGTTTTAGGTTCACAACAAAATTGAGGGGAAAGTACAGAAATTTCCTATATTCCCTCTGTCCTAAACAGGCAGCCTCCCCCACTATCCATGTTCCTTACCAAAATGATACATTTGTTACAACTGATGGGCCTGCTTTGACAATTATTATCCTCCAAAGTCCATAGTTTACATTGTGGTTCAATCTTAGTGTTGTGTGGTCTATAGGTTTCGATAAGTGTATAACAGTATGGATCCATCATTATAGTTTCATATAGAGTTTTTTTACTGCCCTAAAAATCTTCTATCCCCCATCTATTCACCCCCTCATTTCCTAATCCCTGAATACCGCTGAGCTTTTTATTGTCTTCTTTCCAGCATATCATATAAAAAGTCTCACCTTTTCCAGAATGTCATATAGTTGGAATCATATAGTATGTAGCCTTTTCAGATTGGTTTCTTTCACTTGGTAATGTTCATTTAAAGTTTATCCATTTTTGTCATGACTTAATAGTCCATTTCTGTGTAGCATTGCATAATAGTCCATTATCGGAATGTACCACAGTTTATCCATTCATCTACCTAGAAAAATCTTGGTTGTTTCTCAGTTTTGGCAATTATGAATAAATATGGTACAAACATCAATATGTGGGGTTTTGTGTGGATAAAGGTTCAACTCCTTTGGATAAATATCAAGGAGCACTGACTTGTATGGTAAAATTATGCTTATATTTGTAGGAAACCACCAAACCATCTTCAAAAATGTACTATTTTGCATTTCCACCAGCAGTGAATCAGAGTTCCTGTTGCTCCACATCCTCACCAGTAGTTAGTGTCATTGGTATTCTAGATTCTGGCCATTCTAATAGGTGAGTGTTAGTATCTCTTTGATGTTTTTTAATTTGCATTTTCTTGATGACATAGTTTCTGTTTTTACTACTGGAATTCCTCAATCTTTTACTCCCTATGAAGCTGAATTCAATATGAGAGGATGGAATATTCACTCTCATAAGTCCCACTCATTCTTTGTCCAACAAATAGAGGTTTGGGCTGCTCTGATTGCATCCCCATCTTAATGTCTTTGTAAAACAACCACAAAAGATTTTCCAGCACACATGTTTTTCTTACAATGTGATATTCATATGTCTACATTTGAGATGTAGGGCTTTTGTTCTCTGAAGAGGCCTAGACCAGATGGACAGGTATTGAGTACAGAAATCCCGATTGACAGTCCCAGCTGAGGTACCAGCCAGTATCAACTACCTGACAAGTTAGGAAAGATGCCTTGCATCATCCACAGCCATTGCGTCTTCTGTGCTGAGGCCTTGGGCCTTGTGAAATAGAGATGAGTCTTGCTCCAAGTTGAACCCTGCTTGAATTCCTGCCCCACTGAGTCTGGGATATAATAAAATTTTTATGCTACTAAGGTACAAGCAGTAAAAATATGAAATATCATGAGTGAATTATGCATCAGCCCCCTATGTCTTCCATATGCAACAAATATATTTTGATCTTGAAGTGGTCTGTTGAATCTCTCTCAACCACCATTTTGTTTTTTCAGTAAGATAACATTTTTTTTTTTCAAAGAAGTTTTTTCAAAATCCTTTTCCAGGTGACATGGAGTGGTGTCATGTAAAGTTCCTTTGTAAATACACGTAATAATCTGGC
This sequence comes from Capra hircus, assembly GCF_001704415.2. Taxonomy (NCBI): domain Eukaryota; kingdom Metazoa; phylum Chordata; class Mammalia; order Artiodactyla; family Bovidae; genus Capra; species Capra hircus. Next base: position 39,765,260 of record NC_030808.1, read on the forward strand.
TTTGCTGTATCTTGGTATCAGCTTACTGTCAAAACATCTATTTCACTATTTGTTACACACAGTATAAAGCATCCATAACATTTTGTAGCAGAGATAAGAGGTGTTCTTCCCTTGGGGCTCCAGCAACAGACTTTACACTATACCAAGAGCTGACTGATGACAATAATATATGACCCAGGACAAATTCAAAGGCCTACTTCTAGAGAAATAGAATTGAATTTCAGGAGTGGAAAAGGGTTCCTAAAATGGGTTTTGTTTTATGTGAAGAAATTAATGAAGACTTAATTATTCTGATAAGAGGATGGGTTGGAATCTAAGTGGCCTGACAGTTTCCTGCCAAGGCAATGGAAGTAAACTTTCAATGAATCTTTCAAGGCAGAAGAGAGGCCAAATCTGCAAATAAAATTGTGATATAAAGAGAAGATCCAAAGTAGCTAATTTTACTAATTAATTAATCCTTTATTTAGAAATATAAGGAGAAACAAACATAACTAGTTTCTTTAAGGAAAGTAAATCTCCACTTCTACACTCTGCCCCCTTACTCTCCCTACATCCAACAAAGAATAAATTATTTAAACAAATAAAACAGCTGACCTTGGAAGACAGATATATTTTAAAATAGTATAATATTTTTCCTTCTGATAAACTTTTTGTCTGACTAGCATCCATTGTTTTTCTTCTTCAAAAACCACCATCTACTAGTTTTAACCTGCATAGATCTCCTAGTGTTTAGGGGCATACCTAGTGGTTCAGAAGGTAAAGTGATGCAGAAGGTAAAATCTGCCTGCAATGCGGGATATCCCAGTTTGATCCCTAGGTTTGGAAGATCCCCTGGAGAAGGGAACGGCTACCCACTCCAGTATACTTGCCTGGAGAATCCCATGGACAGAGGAGCCTAACAGGTTACAGTCCATGTGTTCCCAGGAGTTGGAAACAACTGAGTGACTAACACTTTCACTTACATAGTGTTTAACCTATCCCACCGTATTTGGAGTAGATATATGAACCAGTCACAAACAAAGAGAATTGTATATCCTTCTGGCAATCATGATTTGTTAAATCTGTCCATTGGTCAGAGTTCAACTATTAATACCAATGAATGTCTTCTCATTTTCTAGTTTGAAATAGGGTTTCTGTCATTTGAAACTGAAGAAGTCTGACTCAGATTAATCATAAAGCAAAGAAAATATTGCTGTATACAACAAAACAGCAAAAACTGAACTGCAATTGAAATAAAGCAATCAAACATTTAAAACGAGTTTGGAAATTTAATGTTATTAAAATTTTCAAATAATATTAATTAGAGCCAACAAGTTCATCAAAATTTGACCACATAGAAAAAGGAAAAATTGACTTGGAAAAAAATCACATCAGAAGGTCCAATTCTATATAATAATATACTGTACTGGGGATATAAAATAAATAAATATTAGACTGAATATAAATAATAGAAAAATAATTCTCAGAGATGAATAACAATGTCATTTTTAAGAACAAACTTTATTTTTCAGAGTAGTGTTAGGTTCACAGAAAAACTGAACATAAAATAAAGGTCCTATTATCTTTGAGTTCTGGCAAGTAAATTCTCTTATTATTAGCATTTTGCATTAGCACATCAAAATATGGTGCATTTAATACTGTAGATGAACCAATATTGATACATTGCTATTACTATTTTCTAGAAGAATGAAGGCAGGATCTAGGTACCTTTGGGTTCAGTTTAGTCTCTGAGTCGTGTCCGACACTTTGCGACCCCATGAATCACAGCACGCCACACCTCCTCGTCCATCACCATCTCCCGGAGTTCACTCAAACTCATGTCCATCGAATCGGTGATGCCATTCAGTCATCTCATCCTCTGTCGTCCCCTTGGCTTCCTGCCCCAATCCCTCCCAGCATCAGAGTCTTTTCCAATGAGTCAACTCTTCATATGAGGTGGCCGAAGTATTGGAGTTTCAGCTTCAACATCAGTCCTTCCAAAGAACACCCAGGACTGATCTCCTTTAGAATGGACTGGTTGGATCTCCTTGCAGTCCAAGGGACTCTCAAGGGTCTTCTCCAGCACCACAGTTTAAAAGCATCAATTTTTCAGTCCTTAGCTTTGTTAACAGTCCAACTCTCACATCCATACATGACCACTGGAAAAACCATATCCTTGACTAGATGGACATTTGTTGGCAAAGTAATATCTCTGCTTTTTAATATGCTATCTAGGTTGGTCATAACTTTTCTTCCAAGGAGTAAGCGTCTTTTAATTTCATGGCTGCAATCACCATCTGCTGTGATTTTGGAGCCCCAAAAATTAAAGTCTGACACTGTTTCCACTGTTTCCCCACCTATTTCCCATGAAGTGATGGGACCGGATGCCATGATCTTCCTTTTCTGAATGTTGAGCTTTAAGCCAACTTTTTCACTCTCCACTTTCATCAAGAGGCTTTTTAGTTCCTCTTCACTTTCTCCCATAAGGGTGATGTCATCTGCATATCTGAGGTTATTGATATTTCTCCTGGCAATCTTGATTCCAGCTTGTGCATCTTCCAGCCCAGCATTTCTCATGATGCACTCTGCATATAAGATAAATAAGCATGGTGACAACCTACAGCCTTGACGTACACCTTTTCCTATTTGGAACCAGTCTGTTGTTCCATGTCCAGTCCTAACTGTTGCTTCCTGACCTGCATACAGATTTATCAAGAGGCAGGTCAGGTGGTCTGGTATTCCCATCTCTTTCAGAATGTTCCACAGTTTATTGTGATCCACACAGTCAAAGTCTTTGGCATAGTCAATAAAGCAAAAATAGATGTTTATCTGGAACTCTCTTGCTTTTTCGATGATCCAGCAGATGTTGGCATTTTCATCTCTGGTTCCTCTGCCTTTTCTAAATCCAGCTTGAAGATCTGGAAGTTCATGGTTCACATATAACAGAAGACTGGCTTGGAGAATTTTGAGCATTCCTTTTACAAGCATGTGAGATGAGTGCAATTGTACGGTAGTTGAGCTTCCTTTGGCATTGCCTTCCATTGGTATTGGAGTGAAAACTGACCTTTTCCAGTCCTGTGGCCACTGCTGAGTTTTCCAAATTTGCTGGCATATTGAGTGCAGCACTTTCACAGCATCACCTTTAGAATTTGAAATAGCTCAACTGGAATTCCATCACTTCCACGTATCTTTGTTCATAGTGCTGCTTTCTAAGGCCCACTTGACTTCACATTCCAGGATGTCTGGCTCTAGGTGAGTGATCACAGCATCATGATTATCTGAGTTGTGAAGCTCTTTTGGTACAGTTCTTCTGTGTATTCTTGCCACTTCTTAATTTATTCTGCTTCTGTTAGGTCCATATCATTTCTGTCCTTTATCGAGCCCATCTTTGCATGAAATGTTCCCTTGGTATCTCTAATTTTCTTGAAGAGATCTCTAGTCTTTCTCATTCTGTTGTTTTCCTCTATTTCTTTGCATTGATCACTGAGGAAGGCTTTCTTATCTCTCCTTGCTATTCTTGGAACTCTGAATTCAGATTCTTATATCTTTCCTTTTCTCCTTTGCTTTTTGCTTTTCTTCTTTTCACAGCTACTTGTGAGGCCTCCCCAGACAGCCATTTTCCTTTTTTGCATTTCTACTCCATGGGTACTGTTCAGTTCAGTTCAGTTGCTCAGTCGTGTCCAACTCTTTGCGACCCCATGAATTGCAGCACGCCAGGCCTCCCTGTCCATCACCAACTCCCAGAGTTCACTCAGACTCACATCCATGGAGTCAGTGATGCCATCCAGCCATCTCATCCTCTGTCGCCCCCTTCTCCTCCTGCCCCCAATCCCTCCCAGCATCAGACTCTTATCCAATGAGTCAACTCTTCGCATGAGGTGGCCAAAATACTGGAGTTTCAGCTTTAGCATCATTCCTTCCAAAGAACACCCAGGATTGATCTCCTTCAGAATGGACTGGTTGGATCTCCTTGCAGTCCAAGGGACTCTCAACAATGCACAAAATGAAACTTTTTTAAAGTCTCCTTCAATATCTCAATTTATGGCTTGATGGGACTTTTTTCAAATGTAAATTAGTTATATATATATATATAAAAATATGTATTTGTATTTATATATTGTATTATTGTATATATTGTAATATATTTATATATATACATATACAATACATATAAAATAGCAGGAAACACCATCTAAAACATGAGGAAGTCCTATCCATTCCACCTTAAAAATATAGAGAAAACCATTCACTTTTCCCTTCCTGTCCACACCCTAGGACAGACCACTACTAACTCACTCTAGAATTATTGACCAAGCCTCCTATTTCTTTACTCTGCTTATAATCTTGCCTGAATTACAAAGAGCAGACAGCACACTCTAATGCAAAAATCACTAATCTGCCTCTAATTAGTGTATATTCTGTATATTTTGGTTTCATCATTTGTAAAATGGGTATAATAAGAGTATCTGCTTCGTAGGACTGTGAATATTAAATGACAGCATGTATGATGCACTTAGAACAGTGAGACACATGATAAGCATTTTAGACATATGAACTCTAGAATGTGAGTTATATGTAAGCACACTTTTGTCTGTTTTGTTCATCACTTTAATCCTTAGTGCCCTGAAAAGGTCCTCCATGTACAATGCATAGCAAAATTGCTGAATAAATCTGAGCTAGTAGTATTGGGAGACAGGTGTCATTTAGGAGAACTAGTTTAAGATAAGAGAGAAAAAGTATTCAGTGTGTCAACTGAAAAAAAATGCACAAAGTGAGAATTCTGACTCAAGTTTTATTTGGGGCAAAATGAGAACTATAGCCTGGGCAATAGCATTTCAAATAGCTCTGAGAATCTACTCCCAAGAAAGGAAGGTCAGTATGTGTGATTTTGGTGAAGTGGATGTATATGCAATCAAGCACATATGTTTTTACAGATTGTTTCTGTTAGTCTTGTGAAGGTTACCGTTAGTCCCCAGGAGCAGACATCGCCATGAAGGATTTTAGTGCTTTTCTAGATAAGGACATGCAAGAATTGGGCTCATAAAATCTTCTGAAAACATCTAACTTTCTGAAGACCCGGTCTGCCAGTTTTTCCCAGAGCACAGAGCGCCTCATTTCTAATATCCACCCTGAACTCTTTACAGGGAGTGTTGAAAGTCAGCAGCTGCAGCAGTTCATAATTTAATCCTTGTTGAGGCAGACAGAAAGTGCCAATTTGTAGGCTGCAGGCAAGAGTAACAAATGTTGGGCCATGAGAATGAAGAATGAGGTCATTTAGGAACTTAGTCACAGTTGCGAAGAAGATTCACTGAAAGGATTCCATGACCTAGGCTTAATTACGTAGAATTGGACAAATTTTCATAGATACACAGTTGTATGTGTATGCTCATGCTTGTGTGTATTTGGGTCAACAGTCCGAGACACAGGAGAGGCAGCATAGTAATGAAAGGCACAGAGATGGGTTCACATCTCTGCTCCATCACTTCCTGTCCTGGTGGCTTTGGGCGAGTTCTGTGTTTCAGCTTTCTAATCCGTAAGATAATGATAACAGCAACTACTTCAGAATGTTGTTTTTGAGAAGTAATTAAATTCCTGGTTATAATTAGTATTTGAAATTATTAAAAATATTTTTATTTTTGACTGGAGAATAATTGCTTTACAATATCATGTTGGTTTCTGCTGTATAACGTGAATCAGTTATAAGTATACCTACATCCTCTACCTAATGAGCCTCCCTCTCATCCATCTGCTACCTCACTCTTATATGTTATAGAGCATCAGACTGAGCTCCCTGTGTTTTATAGCAACTTCCCACTAGTTATCTATTTTAAATTATCTGAAATGAATATCTGGATTCGGAACAGCGTCTGGCACTTGGTAAATACTATATAACTGGTTGCTAAGTAATATAAAAATTAATACTCTATTTTATCATATGATAAGATTTCTTTAGGAAATGGCTTTTTATCGAATTTTTTTCTGGTTTTTTTTTTTCACTTTGGTGCTTATGACAGATTAAAGTTAGAAAGTATATCATCAAGTGACAAACGTTAGGGCAATATTAATAAAACAGTGGTAAACAGATTCTCTAACTTGCCTGTGAAACCTCATGTTTTAAAAAATCTACTAAAATAAAAATGAGATCCTGACAGTGTTTTTACATGTAAACTGAAAATTCAAAAGCAAAACAAAAAACAAATACAAATACTAGCATCTAGATGTAAAAATCTTGGTGCTTCTCTGACAAATCTCCAGGTAGGGACATTGCATTTGGAACTTCCAGTGATGCTGTTGAGTCTTTCAGTCCACTGTGATCTTTGTGGAAGATCCTGAATCATCTAAAAAGTTTTAGTATCCATGATTAGGCATGTTAGGCAAGTAATTATACTCAGAATTGAAATAATTTTTAATAAAGTTTTTATCAGGGTGATTATTTTAATGCCTTCTACTAACTCAATGCATTATAAAAAGCAACATCATAGGCTAGCTTTGAAGACTGTAAACACATGCAGCAGCCATTTTCCAAGGTGAGGTTCATTTTTGTTGATGATAAACATGACTGTAACAGAATCTTTCTAGTAAAAGTGAGCTCCTCTTGTAGAACGTTGTACTGTGTGTCCACATGCTTTTCAAATTCCTTTCTTATTTTGTCCATTATCAATATGGAAGTGGAAGTATTGAAAATAAAACTAGAATTGAATACACACACACACACATGTATTAGCTAATGCCACACATGGCTACTTAATTTTAAATTTAATAAATAACAAAAAATTCAGTTTTCCAGTCACACTAATCACAAACACTCAAAAGCTACATGTTGAATATGGTTAGTGGCATTTGTATTGAACAGCAAAGAAATACAACATTTTTAGTTTTGCAAATTCTGTAAGGCAGTATTAACAGAACTTTGCTTTAGATAAATAACATATAAGCTTAATATTAATTTTACAATTGTACATACTTTACATAAGAAAATAACTTTACTAATTTTTTCATTAGATGAAAATAATCAAAGACAAGCATGAATAATCTTCCCTTTTCTTATATATTTCAAATTATGCTGCAAAATAAGTCAGGAGCAAGCAAATCAAGAAAAGTCTTTGACTACATATCAAAGCTAATCTAAGCTAGGCTAATGTTTATGTTTGCTTTTCCCCCCACTAATTTAAAATATTTACTTTTTATCTATAAAAATATAATACAAAATATATAATAAAATATAACAAAAAATATAATACAACCAAACCACAATATAATATATAATACAATAGAATTCTAAACACTATCAGCCTCAGTATACTTGTAATACAATGAACCATGATGGAATTTAATTCTGAAATACTAGAGACGTCTCAAATGGGCTCTATAGTAGGATTTAGTTCCCCAAGGAGAAAAGACGATTTTCCCAACAACTCACAATAGGCACCACATATGTGTAATAATTATTACTCATATATTATACTTTATAAAGTTAAAAATGATTCGAGTACTTAATAATTTTTAATAAACAAGAAAAGGGCAACTATATACATTTTTACTGTTGAAAAATATATTATCTTTAATGAAGAAAGTTAATAAAGATGGTAAATTTGATGAAAAAGATAAATATTATTATATTTAAATACAAATTACTTATCACATATATTTTGTAGAGATGTGACAGAAACATTTTCTTCTCTTTATATTTTTTGAGGTCCTTAGGGAATTTGGAATCTGTATCAAAGTTAGGCGAGGATATGAAAAACCATATGCTAATTGTCAAATGATGGGTATAAGTGAGTTATATAGAATTTTTAATCATCAGAAAAATATAAGGGTATATTGAGAAATGTTTATATTCCATATATACATGTTAACAGCCATAGAAAGAAACACAGTCTGATTAAAATGATTTAGAACCTGAACTAAAAAGTAACTGTTAGGCATATTGTTTTTATTAATATTGGGTTGTTAAAACTCACTTGGAAATAAAATGCTATGTTACTCAAGACTTGCTCTTTTATTTTTTAATCAATTAATTAATATACACCCCCATCAAAAAAAAAAAAAACAAGAGAACATCAAAAATGGAAGCCTGCTACCTAATTTCAAAATAAACTGAAATATTATAGGAAACATTTCTATAAAAAAAAATTACCTTTACTTAAAGATTAGGGAATCACTTCTCTTTATCTGACACTTCTAATCTATCTCCAATTTGACTGCTCTAAAACAATATTTTGTATTATTCATATAAAAATAAAATGTTTTAAATGAAATTGGTTATTAATATGGATAATATTATTTTTTGGAGAAAGAAATGGCAACCCAGTCCAGGATTCTTCCCTGGAGAATCCCATGGACAGAGGAGCCTGGCGGGCTATAGTTCATGGGGTCGCAAAGAGGCCAGCACGACTGAGCAACCAAACCACAACATTATTTATAAATTTAACATTCAACTATTTGACATACCAAAATATTTTTACTGTAAAACTTAACTTTTTTTTTTATCTTTTTATTTTATTTTATTTTATTTTTAATTTTTTTATTTTTTTTTAAATTTTAAAATCTTTAATTCTTACATGCGTTCCCAAACATGAACCCCCCTCCCACCTCCCTCCCCACAACATCTCTCTGGGTCATCCCCATGCACCTGCCCCAAGCAAGCTGCACCCTACGTCAGACATGGACTGGCGATTCAATTCTTACATGACAGTATACAAGTTAGAATTCCCATTCTCCCAAATCATCCCACCCTCTCCCTCTCCCTCTGAGTCCAAAAGTCCGTTATACACATCTGTGTCTTTTTTCCTGTCTTGCATACAGGGTCGTCATTGCCATCTTCCTAAATTCCATATATATGTGTTAGTATACTGTATTGGTGTTTTTCTTTCTGGCTTACTTCACTCTGTATAATTGGCTCCAGTTTCATCCATCTCATCAGAACTGATTCAAATGAATTCTTTTTCACGGCTGAGTAATACTCCATTGTGTATATGTACCACAGCTTTCTTATCCATTCATCTGCTGATGGACATCTACGTTGTTTCCATGTCCTGGCTATTATAAACAGTGCTGCAATGAACATTGGGGTACATGTGTCTCTTTCAATTCTGGTTTCCTCCGTGTGTATGCCCAGAAGTGGGATTGCTGGGTCATAAGGTAGTTCTATTTGCAATTTTTTAAGGAATCTCCACACTGTTCTCCATAGTGGCTGTACTAGTTTGCATTCCCACCAACAGTGTAGGAGGGTTCCCTTTTCTCCACACCCTCTCCAGCATTTATTGCTTGCAGATTTTTGGATCGCAGCCATTCTGACTGGTGTGAAGTGGTACCTCATTGTGGTTTTGATTTGCATTTCTCTAATAATGAGTGATGTTGAGCATCTTTTCATGTGTTTGTTAGCCATCTGTATGTCTTCTTTGGAGAAATGTCTATTTAGTTCTTTGGCCCATTTTTTGATTGGGTCGTTTATTTTTCTGGAATTGAGCTGCAGAAGTTGCTTGTATATTTTTGAGATTAGTTGTTTGTCAGTTGTTTCAGTTGCTATTATTTTCTCCCATTCAGAAGGCTGTCTTTTCACCTTGCTTATATTTTCCTTTGTTGTACAGAAGCTTTTAATTTTAATTAGATCCCATTTGTTTATTTTTGCTTTTATTTCCAGAATTCTGGGAGGTGGATCATAGAGGATCCTGCTGTGATTTATGTCTGAGAGTGTTTTGCCTATGTTCTCCTCTAGGAGTTTTATAGTTTCTGATCTTACATTTAGATCTTTAATCCATTTTGAGTTTATTTTTGTGTGCGGTGTTAGAAAGTGATCTAGTTTCATTCTTTTACAAGTGGTTGACCAGTTTTCCCAGCACCACTTGTTAAAGAGATTGTCTTTACTCCATTGTATATTCTTGCCTCCTTTGTCAAAGATAAGGTGTCCATATGTGTGTGGATTTATCTCTGGGCTTTCTATTTTGTTCCATTGATCTATATGTCTGTCTTTGTGCCAGTACCATACTGTCTTGATGACTGTGGCTTTGTAGTAGAGCCTGAAGTCAGGCAAGTTGATTCCTCCAGTTCCATTCTTCTTTCTCAAGATTGCTTTGGCTATTCGAGGTTTTTTGTGTTTCCATACAAATCTTGAAATTATTTGTTCTAGTTCTGTGAAAAATGTGGCTGGTAGCTTGACAGGGATTGCATTAAATTTGTAAATTGCTTTGGGTAGTATACTCATTTTCACTATATTGATTCTTCCGATCCATGAACATGGTATATTTCTCCATCTATTAGTGTCCTCTTTGATTTCTTTCATCAGTGTTTTATAGTTTTCTATATATAGGTCTTTAGTTTCTTTAGGTAGATATATTCCTAAGTATTTTATTCTTTTCGTTGCAATGGTGAATGGAATTGTTTCCTTAATTTCTTTTTCTACTTTCTCATTATTCGTGTATAGGAATGCAAGGGATTTCTGTGTGTTGATTTTATATCCTGCAACTTTACTATATTCATTGATGAGCTCTAGTAATTTTCTGGTGGAGTCTTTAGGGTTTTCCATGTAGAGGATCATGTCATCTGCAAACAGTGAGAGTTTTACTTCTTCTTTTCCAATTTGGATTCCTTTTATTTCTTTTTCTGCTCTGATTGCTGTGGCCAAAACTTCCAGAACTATGTTGAATAGTAGCGGTGAAAGAGGACACCCTTGTCTTGTTCCTGACTTTAGGGGAAATGCTTTCAATTTTTCACCATTGAGGATAATGTTTGCTGTGGGTTTGTCATATATTGCTTTTATTATGTTGAGGTATGTTCCTTCTATTCCTGCTTTCTGGAGAGTTTTTATCATAAATGGATGTTGAATTTTGTCAAAGGCCTTCTCTGCATCTATTGAGATAATCATATGGTTTTTATTTTTCAATTTGTTAATGTGGTGAATTACATTGATTGATTTGCGGATATTGAAGAATCCTTGCATCCCTGGGATAAAGCCCACTTGGTCATGGTGTATGATCTTTTTAATGTGTTGTTGGATTCTGATTGCTAGAATTTTGTTGAGGATTTTTGCATCTATGTTCATCAGTGATATTGGCCTGTAGTTTTCCTTTTTTGTGACATCTTTGTCAGGTTTTGGTATTAGGGTGATGGTGGCCTCATAGAATGAGTTTGGAAGTTTACCTTCCTCTGCAATTTTCTGGAAGATTTTGAGGAGGATAGGTGTTATCTCTTCTCGAAATTTTTGGTAGAATTCAGCTGTGAAGCCGTCTGGACCTGGGCTTTTGTTTGCTGGAAGATTTCTGATTACCGTTTCAATTTCTGTGCTTGTGATGGGTCTGTTAAGATTTTCTATTTCTTCCTGGTTCAGTTTTGGAAAATTGTACTTTTCTAAGAATTTGTCCATTTCTTCCACGTTGTCCATTTTATTGGCATACAACTGCTGATAGTAGTCTCTTATAATCCTTTGTATTTCTGTGTTGTCTGTTGTGATCTCTCCATTTTCATTTCTAATTTTATTGATTTGATTTTTCTCTCTTTGCTTCTTGATGAGTCTGGCTAATGGTTTGTCAATTTTATTTATCCTTTCAAAGAACCAGCTTTTGGCTTTGTTGATTTTTGCTATGGTCTCTTTTGTTTCTTTTGCATTTATTTCTGCCCTAATTTTTAAGATTTCTTTCCTTCTAGCTAACTCTGGGGTTCTCCAACTCTTCCTTTTCTAGTTGCTTTAGTTGCAGAGTTAGGTTATTTATTTGACTTTTTTCTTGTTTCTTGAGGTATGCCTGTATTGCTATGAACTTTCCTCTTAGCACTGCTTTTATAGTGTCCCACAGGTTTTGGGTTGTTGTGTTTTCATTTTCATTAGTTTCTATGCATATTTTGATTTCTTTTTTGATTTCTTCTGTGATTTGTTGGTTATTCAGAAGTGTGTTGTTCAACCTCCATATGTTGGAATTTTTAATAGTTTTTCTCCTGTAATTGAGATCTAATCTTAATGCATTATGGTCAGAAAAGATGCTTGGAATGATTTCGATTTTTTTGAATTTATCAAGTTTAGATTTATGGCCCAGGATGAGATCTATCCTGGAGAAGGTTCCATGAGCACTTGAAAAAAAAGTGAAATTCATTGTTTTGGGGTGAAATGTCCTATAGATATCAATTAGGTCTAACTGATCTAATGTATCATTTAAAGTTTGCGTTTCTTTGTTAATTTTCTGTTTAGTTGATCTGTCCATAGGTGTGAGTGGGGTATTAAAGTCTCCCACTATTATTGTGTTATTGTTGATTTCCCCTTTCATACTTGTTAGCATTTGTCTTACATATTGCGGGGCTCCTATATTGGGGGCATATATATTTATAATTGTTATATCTTCTTCTTGGTATTGTTCCTTTGATCATTATGTAGTGGCCTTCTTTGTCTCTTTTCACAGCCTTTGTTTTAAAGTCAATTTTATCGGATATGAGTATTGGCACTCCTGCTTTCTTTTGGTCTCTATTTGCATGGTATATCTTTTTCCAGCCCTTCACTTTCAGTCTGTATGTGTCCCTTGTTTTGAGGTGGGTCTCTTGTAAGCAGCATATAGAGGGGTCTTGTTTTTGTATCCATTCGGCCAGTCTCTGTCTTTTGGTTGGGGCGTTCAACCCATTTACGTTTAAGGTAATTATTGATAAGTGTGATCCCCGTTACCATTTACTTTATTGTTTTGGGTTCGAGTTTATACACCCTTTTCGTGTTTCCTGTCTAGAGAATATCCTTTAGAATTTGTTGGAGAGCTGGTTTGGTGGTGCTGAATTCTCTCAGCTTTTGCTTGTCTGTAAAGCTTTTGATTTCTCCTTCGTATTTGAATGAGATCCTTGCTGGGTACAGTATTCTGGGCTGTAGGTTATTGTCTTTCATCACTGTAAGTATGTCTTGCCATTCCCTCCTGGCCTGAAGAGTTTCTATTGAAAGATCAGCTGTTATCCTAATAGGAATCCCCTTGTGTGTTATTTGTTGTTTTTCCCTTGCTGCTTTTAATATTTGTTCTTTGTGTTTGATCTTTGTTAATTTGATTAATATGTGTCTTGGGGTGTTTCGCCTTGGGTTTATCCTATTTGGAACTCTCTGTGTTTCTTGGACTTGGGTGATTATTTCCTTCCCCATTTTAGGGAAGTTTTCAACTATTATCTCCTCAAGGATTTTCTCATGATCTTTCTTTCTGTCTTCTTCTTCTGGGACTCCTATAATTCGAATGTTGGAGCGTTTCATATTGTCCTGGAGGTCTCTGAGATTGTCCTCATTTCTTTTAATTCGTTGTTCTTGTTTCCTCTCTGATTCATTTATTTCTACCATTCTATCTTCTATTTCACTAATCCTATCTTCTGCCTCCGTTATTCTACTAATTGTTGCCTCCAGAGTGTTTCTGATCTCATTTATTGCATTATTCATTATATTTTGACTCTTTTTTATTTCTTCTAGGTCCTTGTTAAACCTTTCTTGCATCTTCTCAATCCTTGTCTCTAGCCTATTTATCTGTGATTCCATTTTGATTTCAAGATTTTGGATCATTTTCACTATCAATATTCGGAATTCCTTCTCTGGTAGATTCCCTACTTCTTCCACTTTTGTTTGGTTTGGTGGGCAACTCTCCTGTTCCTTTACCTGCTGAGTATTCCTCTGTCTCTTCATCTTGGTTATATTGCTGCGTTTGGGGTGGCCTTTTTATATTCTGGGAATTTGTGGAGTTCTCTTTATTATGGAGCTTCCTCACTTTGGGTGGGGTTCTATCAGTGGCTTGTCAAGGTTTCCTGGTTAGGGAGGCTTGTGTTGGAGTTTTGGTGGGTGGAGCTGGGTTTCTTCTCTCAAACACAGGACGTCAACTATGGTAATGGTGTTGCTTTTCTTCTTTTAAATAATTTGTGTCAATTTCTCCTCTCTGCTCGGTGCAGGTTCCACAGCTATGACTGGGGAGCTGGCATGCCTTGGGCCCTTCTAGGGTTCCGCTTCTGGGGAGGGAGACTAGGCTGAGACACCTCCAATTATCCTCTCAAACGGGCATCACAGCCACCCAGAGAGCTTCCTTCTCCTCCCTGGCTGGGCAGGCAGCCTCAACCCCTTCTCTAAAACTTAACTTTGTCATTTCCAGAAGCAGGGCAAAAAGCATCTTAGTGCAGGTATAATGCAAGACAAAATAGCAAGTCTATTTTGATAGGCTAATTTGAATATTTGAATGGAAAATAATAACAATAGTCCTGTGATGTTATTTTATTTATTATGATGGAATAATCATGCATATTTCAATATACAAAATATTTTTTAAAGATAGTTTTCCTTCTTTCATTAGTCGTTCCCTGTTTGAATAAATATCAAACATCTATGTCAATATTCAGAGGTATTTATTCTAATTACATGAAAACAGTTATTTTGACAAGGCTGGTTATTCTGGGGCATGAAAG